>NC_087548.1:77426263-78026263 GCF_963921805.1 Phalacrocorax carbo
AATTTTTCAGACGCTTTATGAGGAAGCTGTGTTGTCATACAGAGAGGAAATTGTGCACCAGTTACCCAGCAACACTCCAGAAGACCTGGAGAGAAATTTGGATCAGATTATGCAATGGGTTGAGCAATGGATGAAGGACAACAACTGACATTTGGTGAAAAAGTACCTCTGACAGATCATTTCCTGGGAGAGTTTAATAAATGACATTAATAATTCCTGTATAATAAGTTAAAATTAATGTTATTGTAATTTGATATGGCTGGCAACTGGAAGAAACCTCAGAATAACCAGGTTGAGAGGCTTTGTAACGGCCCCTGAAGCACTCTGGGAGAGGCACACAGCAGAGCTGATGCAAGTGAAAATCCAGCAGCAAATGGCAGGATGAAAATGACGCAGTTTCCCTTTATAGCAGGAACTAGGTTCAATAATTGCGAATTTTTTGGAGCTTACAATTAAAACCAAACCTTCCCCCTCCCCAAGAAAACTGTAAAATGCCAATAAGAGTTGGCAGTTGAGGAGCTTTTGATTTCTAAAGGATAAAAACAGTGTCCTGAAAAGGAGTTAGTCTGCTTCTGAATTTTTAGACTAAACCCTGCTGTACTCCGCTGTATTCCTCATGTGTGGAGGCTCATGCAGGGCGAGGGGTGTCTGATGTAAGGAGGGTGCTTTGTTTTGGAGGGAAGAGAAGTGATGTAGTAAGAGCTATTTTAAAATGATTGCATAGAACTTCAGGAATTACTTACAGTGTAAGGCAACTTGGCTGTATCCACACTGGTGTGGAATAATAAGTTTTCTCTCCATCCTCTCGGTATTCTCCATCACCCATCCGAATCACGGAACATATTTATCACTGTAAGTTTATCAAGGAAATATGTCATTTGGCAGGATTATGAACCTGCAGCCATCTAAAATACAGTTACACTTAAAATACTGGCAGTGTCTGTTCTAATTGTTTGTAAAGCCTGGGTCCTGGGAGAGCATGGCTGTGCAAAGCAGAAATAACCTTTCTTTGCTGAAAAGGTGTCATGTAAAAGTGAAATGTCATGTGAAAGATTCTGTAGAAAGTGCTTGCTAATAAACTTTTTGTATATACAAGTTTGGATAGTAAGACTCTTTGCTTGAAAATTTTTCTTGTAAAGAGTATCATGGTTACATATTTAAGGTTCTTTTCTTTTATTCCGCATTTGGCGTGGATCCCTTTTTCTGAGATTTACAGAGGAATACTGCATCAGCAAGTTGACCCTTTGTGTAACCCGAAAGAGTGAAAAATCTGGAGTTCCTTTGCAGGATCGGGAGAGGGGCTGTGGGAACCCGCGCCACGCGTGTGTTGCTCTTGCAGCTGCTCTCAGGGTTGTTGCTTGGACGGGAACGCGGTGGAGGGTGATCCGGGGCGGGGAAGCGCCTGGACACCACCAGTTCTTGAGAATGCTGTGAATGACGTCTTGCAAAGGGAAATCACGTTTGTAAAGAAAGCTGCTGGGGATTTTTGCAAATACTGTTGTGGTTGGAGGGGACTGTGGGCAGGATACAGACCTCCCATCAACGATCCCGAACGCCGATCGGCGCTGTGGGCAGCCTGAGAGGGAGCTGTGCGCTCGGCCGGCGGCGATCAGCACCGGTGTTCCCGCCCGCCCCGGGGCGTGGCGGCGGCCGGGCGGCGGCGGCGGGTCGGTCGGTCGGTCGGTCGGGAGCTGCGGTGCGGGGAAGGGGTTGCGGGCGGCAGCGGGCACCCACCGTGGGTCACCGGGGCGCTTCCACCGAGCCCCCGGCCGCCCATCGCCACCCCCCTTTCAGGTTTTTCACTTTCATGTTTTGCTTCTTTAGTTATGGAGTTTTTCCTGTTTTTCTAGGTAAAACGCTTGTGTTGCGGGAGACGCCGTTCACGTTGCCAGCTAAGACAAGTGCCCTCAATCCGGGGGGGTGGGGACGAAATCCAACCAGAAAACCAGGAGGAGAAGATGGAGGAAGCAGAAGATGACATGACACGTGGAGACTTGGGAAACGGACTTGGGAGAAGACCTGGAGGTGTTTATGAAGGGGAAAATTTACAAAACTATTCATATAGGTCTAGGAAGGGATCTGGAAAGATTTGTAATTCTCACTTGTCGGCAAAGAGAGCAGAAGAAAGTGATGCTGTGGCTCTTTCCAGTTCAAAACGAAACAGTTTTTACGATGGATCATCCAAAAAGCCTGTTGCTAGTTCACCCCGGCAAAATATCTGTGGTAAGAGTAATTTTTAAAGTTAATTATTCACCATGAAAATAATCTGTTACCAAACCCGAGCAGTGCAGCTGCTTCACAAGGCATCAAGTTTAATTCAAACCGTTCGCCAAAACACTCTGAAATCTCTGCAGGACCCCAAGAATTCTGTGTGCGTGGCGTGCCTGCTGGGATCCAACGCAGCCTCGCAGGTTTGTTGCGGCAAGTCTGCTGTTAGTGTTGCAAGAGGAGATGCTCGAGGCCATCGAGGCAGCAGAGCAGTCTCTATTCCTAGATCTTCCTCCCAGAACATTAACAGCAGAATTGCTTCACAGTAAATGAGGCTGTAGCATTTCTTAGTGTAGAATGACCATTTTTAAAGCGTTTAGTTTTGCATTTGAAAGTGTTGTTTAGCCAGGAGCATCCTGTGGTGGGGGGGCCGCACTGTTTTTCTCTAAATACATATATATGAAATTGAATGGAATTGCTTGGGTTCCTGGTTTGTTTAAGTGTGTGCTACCAGAGATTGTATCTAAAACTTATGACTAAATCTTCAAAGTCCTCTTTGCTATTTAGTTGAAATTCGTGAATTCGCATAGTTTTGAGGTTAAGCAGTTGTTTTTAGAACCTGCACATCTCCATTCTCCTGGTATTGGCAACTTTTATTGTGAAGACAACACTGCTTTGAATAAAATCAAATAAAGGTAGTGCTGTTCGTTACACTTTAGCTGCTTTGCCTTACATTTTTAGCCATTTTCAGTATTTCAACTGTAGTACGTCCATATAACTTGCTTATTTCTGTCCTTTAGAACAAGTCCCTGCTATCCTCTCCATAAACCACAGTAAGCTAAGCCATGTAATTATTCTTTATTGGTTTCACCAGCGTAAGAGAGATGTTACAAGAGCAGCGTAATTCTGAGTGGTTTCACTGTCCTTCTGACGGTCTTTGTATGATGCTTGTCTTAGACCTAGGCCTTTCACACAGCCATATCCATGAGAGCATGGTTAAAGTCCACATGAACCTAACTTTGATTTAGCAGATGGCTGCATCTCGACATACCTCTGTGATGTTCAGTTTAAAAAAAACAGTACTAGTAGTAACTGGTTGTTTAGAGGAATACTGGATCTTGTGGAATACTCTGCCACTGTGCTTCATCACAGTCTCTTGAAAATTGCCCCTATGTCTAAATAGTGCTAGCCGCTGTTGTGTTGAGATTAGTTGTTGAAAAGTTAAAATCTAAAATGAATCTAAAGATTGAAATTATTTTTTGAATCAAGATGAAATTTTGTTGTGTTTGTTTTTTTTTAAGGAAATTCTAAAATGCTCTTATTTTAGGTCTCTTTACAACTGATCTTTTTTTCCCATTCCAATTCTTTAACTGTGAAACAATGTGTTTGAGCTTAGTATTTAGGTATTTCTTAAATCTCTGTATTAGCTCCAGAAAAAAAAAATCACCTCCACATGTTACCTGTTTTCAGGGTAAAGCAAATTCTCATGCTTTCTTTTGTAAATATTTTGGGCTCTCATTGTTTATTATCCCCTGTCAATCTTACAGAATTTAATACTGAAGTGTCAAATGAAGAACTAAAGCAACGACTTTGGGAAGCGCTAGAGGTAAGCAACTGTGCCAAGTGTGCTGATCTTGAAATCTGCATTTCCTTTTAATGTAGCAAAGTCAAGCACAGTGTTAGTTTATCTGATGAGCTTGGCATGTCCAGAATCTTGGATGGATTCAGGTTCTTGAAATTAGAGCACTAGTGGAAACCTCATTAAGTTTTATGCCAGAAAATCGCAGTGTGAGATGCAGTTTATACTCTGGCTTTCTTTTTTTTAATTAAGTTTTGGTCCCAAAAATCTGTAGTGTAAACAGAATAGCCTTTGGGTTTTTAATGCATTTTTGAAATGTAGTTGAAAGGTAGTTAACTCTTACATTTTCATTTTACTGTGGTTAAATGTGTTGACGTGTTGGCATCAGTCCAGGCAGAAATAGCAGGGTGATCTCAGCTGTGAAAACATACACTTCATCTGCACTGTGTTCTTCAATCTCAGGATAGCGTATGGTAGGTAATTTTCAAGCTGTTTTAACATGAAGAACCTTCAGCGCACAGCAAGTTAAAATGTCAAGGAACCTTACTCATCTTTGAGTAGGCAAAACTGATAAATTACCTTTGCTCCCAGATACAATTTCAGTATCAACTGCTGAAGTAATAGAACTGGAAGAACTATGAAAATAGTTTTGTATGACCACAAGTGAACAACTGAGTGACCTACAGAGGGGTTAAGGGAAGACAAGCATACAAAGCAGTAAATTTTCTTTTAACGCTTGGAAATTGAAAAAGTGCTTTCTTCTGAAGTGGGGAATGTTACATAAAGATGTGATTGGCATGTACCTGGAGCAGGAATCTGTTTTGGTTTTGTTTTGTTCTGGACAGGTAGTGCTTTTAATCTAACAGTCCTAACATTATATTTGTGCTATTACAGAGTATGGGCATTTAGTATAATACATAGCATATAGAATAGTATAGTACTATATAGTATATAGCATAATATATAGTATTATTGATAATACTGTATTTGTTTATAGTATTATAAATATAGTATATTCATACTATATACAGTATATATTTATAGTATTATTTATAATATACAATATAAAAATACTATATAAAACCACCATATATAATATATTAATGTAACATTTATTTTATATATCTATATAGTAATATTTACTGTAGTTTGTGTCTCCTACATGTATTTGCAGGCATGTGTATCTGCTATTCGGCTTTGCTTACTTCTTTTAAAGCTCCAGACCTGTTTTGGCATATACAACTTCTTTAGCAAGGAAGAGCTGCAGTATTTAATGGTTTATTTTCCCAATACACTGGAAGAGAACAGAAGGAACATTAATTACAAGTATTATTCTTTAAGGATTTTGTGCTAACGTGCACTGTTAGCATGTCTTCATCGCAAGCAAGCTATTAGAAAAGAATCATATTGGTTTTTTGAAGAGGGCAAATTTACATTGCTGTTACAGTCAACTTTTAACAGGATTACCTTGGCTTTTACTCAGTGTACCTATTTTATTTTGCTTCAGGAAGTTGAAATTTTGAAAGTTGAGCTTGAAGCGTCACAAAGACAGCTTGAAGGAAAAGATGAAGCTCTAAGACTTCTGCAGAGCATGGTAGGAGTTGTTCAGAAACCATTTAGGTACTTAGCGGTAAAGGAAAGAAAACTGAAGAAATCTTCCTGCCACTCCTCATCAAAACCCCCCAAACCATATGTTCTTCCCCAGGCTATAATTTAAAGCATTGAGTCTGCAAGTGTCTACAGACTCAGCTTCTACAATTTACTACTTTTTCTGCATGGAACCATTGCGTTATGTAAAATTATTGTTGTAGCAGATTCTTTTAATTTTATCTTTGAGGATCCTTGAAGATTTAGCTATGTAACCTAAAGAATAAGACCATCTTTCTAGTCCTTTAAATTACAGATTTTGCCAGTGCTTGAAATTCTGCTGCAAAGCACGGATATTTTCAGTTGACTACTCCTTCTGTTGTCTTAGAGGACAGTATGCATTAAATGTTAGGTCATTCTTTTGTTCACAGTTTCTATTTTTTTTTTAATTTGGTATCACAATGAATTTTGTTGAAATCATGCTCTGTTTTTTTAGCCTACTTGCATAACCATTTATAGTTCTGCAGTTTCCACCCTCAGACATTCTTAGAAAGTTGCACCTGGATCAAAGTGTAAGTATGTTGTAACCAGTTCTTTTGAGAGCTGATTTTGTGGACAAGGCCTAAAGAAGACACGATCTCATTTTAAGTGACGTCACATTTTTTAATAGGAAAGATTATGGGATTGAAACACTAGTTTGTTATACAATGTAGCTATTTAGTGACTTGAAATTAGAATCCACTGGGACTTACAAGGAAGTTGCTAGGGTTTGTAGTTCTACACACTCCTGTTTAACTGAGAATGTGAACTTCTCTTAATATAAAACTGAAAATTCGGATAAAGCCAAATTGAGTAAACTTAATTACAGTATTTGACAGTTAAAACTTTTTTTTTTGCAGGCAGTATTTAATAAAGCTACTAGTCATACAAAAGCAATGCTTCAAAAAACTGAGGAAGAAAAGAGAACTTTAGAAAAGGTAAGGGTTTCCTTTTCCTTTCTTTTCCTTTTCCTTTTCTTCCTTTCCTTTTCTTCCATGTTTCCTTCACACCTGTGCAAAAACATAGAAGTCCATTGCTAAGTAGTAAGGGGCTATCAGACTGTTTATTTAAATAAGTACACATCTGCCATTAGTTCCAGGGTTTTTTTGAAAGTATTCTTGTTCCTTCTAGTAGAAAGGGAAAAGGTAAACTCTTTCAATGTAAATGTTCTCGTGCTACACCATGTACAAATAACACCTGAAAGTTACTAGAGTACTCTGTACTTTCAGTTCGTCTTTGGTGGGAGTTTCACAGTCATTCATAGCAAGCTGCCCTATTTCATAGTTGTTAAGCTGGAGCTTCCCAACAAGTCTAAGAAACGGGTGCCCAGTTTTCATAGGGAAGATGGGGAGGAGGAGGAAGGTGGTATTGATCTACCTTGTTAAACTGAGTTTTATGCTTTGTTTCTCTTCTTGTGTGACTTTTCCACAGAATATTGAGGGAACAGGGAAACGTGACAGTGTGGGTTTGTCTTTGACATAAGCCACTACAAGCATTAGTTCATGCAACACAGTCTGGAATCCATAGATGACTGATGAGGAAACCTTGTGGTGTCTAGCACCAAATGTATTTTTAACAGTGTCACAGATTGTCATCACCATTGGTCACCTGGATCTCTGCCAGTGCCAAACTCAGCACCATCAGTTCCTCCTCTTCCTTTCAGTGGGAGGCTTGTAATAAGCTGCTGCAGGTTTGTTTTGTTTCCACAGGAAATAAATATTTTGCAATGGGAAATTGAATTTGATCAGGATAGATTTAAAAACATAGAAGACACATGGACAGAAAAATATGACAGGTATTTGACTTACACTGTATATCTTTGGAGGTTTTTTAAATTGCATTGAATGCTATATGCCATATTTCTTGTGTTCCAAGTTTGTTTCATCAGGTTTTCTGAGGTTTTTGTGTTTTCCTAATTTCCTTCCAGATTTAGGAAGATTATTTAATTTTCATGCCTGTTCCATTTGTAAAATTATTAAGTCTAAATTCTTTAGTGTGTATGTGGGCTAGATTTGCTAGGCTGGGTTTTAATTTTCAGCCTGTTACATTATTATGTGAGCTAGCTGGACCCAGACTGTCCTTATTTACTTTAAATATAAATGAGGCATAGAAAATAATGGTGTGGGCATGCATGTGGAAATATCATTCACTGGTTAATCATTGCTTTATTTTCTTGCATTGTAGGTATGAGCATATGTACAGGTAAAATGGAATGCTTTTGAGAGAGGCTGATCAACTGGTTCTTTGTTTAAATAAAGTTACTCTGGACAGAGAGCAGGTGTGGTTAGGCAAGCAGAAGATGCCAGAGGCACTATACTAATAATGCAATAACAGACCTTGAAAAATGTGACCAGCAGGCTCACTTATTTAAATGTAGACATTATACCTCTGATGTCTGCCTATCAGATTTACAACTATTTCAGTGGGGACCTTTATTTAAAATTTTCAAACTCTGAAACAAAGAATAAGCCAAAATTTTACAAACTATTCCTTTGTAAGAAGAGTTTTGTTAAGATATTGTATCTTGTTCTCTGGTTAAATTAGTTACACTTGTTAAGGGACACCTCTTGAAAAACCCTTTGGTGGCTTTCCTGACTTAAGAGAGAAGGAAGTGTAGCCAGGTAGTCTGGAGCAACAAAACTACTGCTAATTGTTGAAAGCTAGAGACGTGGCTTCAGAAAACTGCAAGACAGGAGCTCAGTCCACTTTGCAAAAAGGTTTTCTGATATCTTGAGGCAGCAGGATGAGAAGAGTATGTACTTCCCTTTGTTTATTCAAGTGAAATAATTCAGGTTGCTATTTAGTTTTAAACAAAACCATGAATTTACAGTATGCTGCATTTACTGACAGCTGAAGAGATGCATGAGAAAAATCATATTGCTTTAACATTTAGGACTTTAGATTGCCACTTTTTCATTCAAGAAGGAAATACTTAAATACTTCAAGGAAAAATGTATTCTAAATTCATATTGTTTGTTCTAAGGTTGCAACGCTTGAAAGTACAGCTGTTCTTGAGAATAGTACTAAGAGTACAGGAAGTTTACTTTCTAAAATTAAGACCAGAGCCATGTGGTCACATGTCCAATAACAACTTTGTTCTCTCAAGGAAGTTAGAGATTTCTAGCAAGTGTTCCAGAGGTTCATAATTACAAATTTATTTGAGTTTCTAAAGGTAGTGTGGTACTTAAACTTACCTCTCGTTAAACTCTTAAGTTGTTGGCACCATCTACTTAGATGTGAATGATTTTTTAAATTTTCTTTTTTAATGTTCGCTTGAACGTATTTGGACGTGTTTAAATTGGTTATGTGAGGGTGTGGTTTCATGAACAAGGTGAGCCTGTTTGAACAGTGCATGCTGTCTGGATTGCAGAGAAGCCTCTGCATGAGTGCAGGGGTTCTTGGCTTTGCTCCCTGCAGAGCCACCTGCAGCCTGGATAAAGAGGAGTGACTCCACAACAGCCAGCCTGGCATAGCCTGCTTTCTTAGCCTTGGTTCAGTGCAAGTCAGACCAAGCCTATGCACAGAACTTTATTCAGAGAGTTAGTTAGGATTAGTTTTGTGTTGCTTATTGGCCCCTGGCTAGCAGATTTTACATTATTTTCCATAAAAAAATTTACAAGTGAGGGAAGTGCTTGTATAATGCTGCATTGATAATGTCTTGGCAAACCGAATACTTGTCTCTCATCAGTTTTGATTTTTTTATTTCAATCTTGTCAATAATCCTAATTTTAATGTCTAGAAATATTAGATACAGTGTTTTAACAGGCTTTTTTCTTCATTTGAGTTTCATTATAAAACATTTCTTAAGGTAATAGAGCCTTTTTCTAACTTCTGCAGGATATATTGTGAAAATGCAGCTCTTAAGGAAGCATTGAAACTGAGAACAGAGGAAGTTAAAACACTTAAAGCTGAAAATGCAAGTAAGCCACCAACAGCTATTTCTCTTCATGTACTGTTTCTCAGGAATAATCGAGGATTTAGCTGTGAAGGAAGGTTTCTGTTGGAATAAGTTTCTTGTTACTTGCAGGTGATACTAATGGATATGCAGAAACCCTCTTTAAGCAGACAAGTTGTGTTTGTTTTTCTTCTCACATTGTTACTTGGACTGAAAAAAACGCCCATAAAATGATAGGGAAAGTCAGCTATGCATGGCTTAAGGAGTAGATCAGGTGTGAAAGAGTATACCTATCTTACCTCACTGGTGTGGTGACACCCTGGGTGTGGAGGGAAACAACCGGTCTGTGTTCCCAGTCGTGTCCTGGAATGAGGCAACAGCAGCCAGGGGAGCTACCAGGTGCTCCTGCTACAATGACAATCTGCGTCAGAGATATTTACTTTTAACATACCCACTTAAAGATTCCCATAGCACAAACTTTGAGTTATTCAGCATGTGGGCTTTTATAGCAGAGGTTTTCAAACCGCAGGTTGTGCAGGCATCGGCTGGGTCAGAAGGCTGAAGCCCCTTTCCCTTATTTTTGGTTTCCAAAAAGCTTTAAAATAGCTGACGTACGTCATTATTTCCCCAATATTGTGCTATTCTAAAAGAGCAGCTGCCTTAGTTGTAAGTGTACAAAGAGATGAACTCTTAGTACTGAGGCAGAGTAATATATGAGATGGTATCTCTGTGAGTGGGTCATTACCGCTAGGAGGTACACAGAAGGAAAGGCACCTGGCGTCTGAGTTTCTAGATCTACATAGGCTCACCACATTCCCAAACTGATGCTTAAACTACAGAACCGCTTCATTTGGGTGTAGTTAAACCCAGAAATTAAGAAATCAGAGCAGCAGACTTTTTAATCACTTTCTTTATTTCATAGTCTTGAATCAGCAGTGCTTGGAATTTCTTGCAATGCTAGATGTGAAACAACAGAAAGTTGTTCAGGAAAACATGTCCTTGAATAAAGGTGACATTACAGATTTTACAGGTCTTGAAGTAAGTATGACTTATATGTATTTCAAAATGGCTAGTTCAAATATATGTTTATATAAAAAATACATAGATAATTTTTGCTTACTGATTATGTAACTGTTTCTTTGGACCTATTTTTAGCTAATGACATATGCCTTTGCATGCCTGTTAATCACTGTTCTAATCTGTGGTGTGTCATGATTCCTATCTTGCAAAGAAAGTGTAGACAGAAGGAGCATCAGGCTACCTTTCACAGCCAGCATGCTTATGTTTTTTCTTCCTAATATCTTAATTCTTAACTCCTATGCCTACTGCTTTACTTTTATTAAGTGAAAAAAAAATCATGAGGTCTGCAGGGAGTAGCATACATAGGACAACAATTCTTGCCTTCAGGTTATCTTGCAGAAAAATGTTTTATGAGTGTGGTTGTGAGTCAAAAGAAATGAAGCCTAAATCTCCTGTAGCTTGCTTCCCTGACCCTTATGCTCCCTTTATAGTTTCAGGGTGGTTTTTTACTAGTCATGTGGCATCTCTCGTATTGCGTGGTGTACCCAGATAGATCCTTAACTGGTGGTTTGTTTTGGATTTTTAGCTGGCAGTCCTTGGAGCCTGCACCTGCAGTACTTCTGGGGGACAACCTTGTCCCTGCGCTAAAATGGCAGCTGTAACTCGAAAACAACTTCTTCATCTCAAGCAAGAGGTAATGCTGCTTGGCTTAGATATGAACAAGCAGAGGGGTGCTTGTGCTCAAAACCAAATGAAGCCAGAAACACTCCCCTTACACAAACAAACGTGTCTTAAAATAAGAAAGCTTCTCAGAAATAATGTGATGTTTGTTTGTAATGCTTGTAATGCCCTAACTTTTGCTGATATAAAACTGTAATTATGATACCAGTTAGCTTCAGTAGTAAAAAAAAATAATTCTTTTTCCTTCCACCCGTATTTTTAATCTAAAAAAAGGAAAAAACACTTTAAGTGCGTCCATTCTCTAAATGTATACACAGTGTGAGTGTGGAATACCTCTGACCCTTACCCTTCCTTCCTGGCAGTGCCTTCCATGCCTCCCTTGCATTGACATTGGCACTTACAAGCCCACTCACCCAGCTAGGTCAGGAAGCTGATCTTGCTGAAAAATCTGTATTTGCATCAGGCTTAAATTGATAACGTGATATTCAAGCTCTTAAGATTTTTAATTTAGTGAAATTCTATAGCTTTAAAATTTTTATTCTAATTTGTATTTGACTCTGCAAATGTGGTAACCATCCTCATGGTCCAACTGCAGAAGTTCCAGCTGACTTGCAGGTTTTGAAAGGAAGTACTGTCATGTGCCTTTTCTACCAAAGTTGTTATCCCTGACAGAGATACCATTCTGTTGCTCCTTTTGCTCCTGGCCCAACCAGCATGGGACATTAATACCCTCCTCAAGCATGCGCAGAGATAGATAGGCAACACGGAGAGCTTGTCTGTGTAGATGAGGGGTGGTGTGTGCATGTGTAGGAGAGGAACGGTAAGAATGTCAATATGCATTTCTTAATGTATTTCTTAATGTGGCAAGAAAGCACTTTGTTTGGTTTCTACTACTTCCTTGATTATATTCATTTAAAACTTGTCTGTTTTAATGGCTTCAGTCCGTCTCTTAATATACATTCTAAATCTGCTATTGCTTCCAAATTGCTTAATATACATTAAATTTTCTCTGAATTAAAACCAGATTGAAAATCTGAAGAAGTGTAAAGATGAAGCTTATATAATGGCAGATGCCTTCAGAATTGCATTTGAGCAGCAGCTAATGCAGAGGAAGGACCAAGCCCTGAGGCTTGCAGAAGTGGTAAAGATTAAGACGGAAACAAAGTTTATAAACTGGAGACGCCTGAAAGACAATGGTAACTGGGCATGCTATATACCTGGAATGGTTGAGTAGAAAAAAATTAGCTGGCGAGTGGCACAGGCAGACATTCTTACTGTGTTAAATGTATGGTTGTGGTTTAATTGCTGGTTGATGTTTCGGAAGAGTTGAGAAAAAAGGAACAAAGTTATGTCAAAACTGTAAATATGTTGAATAATGCGTCCTGTAGCTGAAGAATTTCTACCAGAAGTTTTGTATGTATAATGTTGGGTGTCTGTGTATAGGTGGACTATATAAATACAGTAGTAGGTCATTGGAGCTACCAGTCTAGGCTTTTAAGATAACTTTTTAAAATTATACATTCATAAGCTGTATTTTTCTGAGTAAAAATATGCTAGAATAAATAAACTGTTATCCAGGATGCTAATAACATTCTGGATATTAAAGATGCTTATTATGAAAACAGCACAAAAAAAGCTAGTATCTGGCAAGTTTAGCCCAGCCATTATGGATGCTATCAGCCATTTAATGTGCTGGGTTTTTTTCACATGATGTCTATATAACAGTTAGGGAAGGAGGAGAAGTGCAAAAAATAGGTACTGAGCTTTCACTGAAATACTAAATACAATACAGTTTTTTATTATGTATCTGTATTTACATCAGTATTTATTACTCTCATAATTCTTATCTGTGAGTTACAAAGCATTCTGTAAACAGGCAGAATTCTTAAAATCCTTATCTTTAAGGAAAAAAAGTAGTAGTATTTAAGTGCTTACATCATGGTCAAAAGCATAGCAGAATTTAGGAACGGTGCTTCAATATATATTTGTGTTAGCCATGGAGCTGGAGGTGCCAGGCTTAGAAGTTCGGTGGGTCTTCTAAATTCCTTGGGCAGCCCCAGGGTGTAACGCTAAACAGCATACATCCAGAAGATCTGTTTCCCCTATACTGATGTCATTGCTTCCCAGGTCTATGTCCTGATACATATGTTTCATAATTTTAATGTGTTAATCTTCCTAGAAATCTTAGAAACTTTTAAATATCTTGTGTCAAAAACTGTTGGGTTTTTTTCAGGCTACCTACTGTTTAAAAACAAATTGCCACATATTATTGTTTAACTAGAGTGTTAAAGTATATTTTCCATACAGCCAAAGTAATTTTTATTTTAAGTTTGTCCATATATGTGATGAAAGGTCTATTTATCTTTTCAGTACTGCTAGGGGCGGTGCTGGTGCTGCACACAAGTAATCTGCTGTGTTATGTATAGTGGGAGAAGCTGAAGCTTGTGTTGCCCTTTTAGAGGAGATCATTCAGAATCCAGTTTTATGCATGCCCATGTTATCCCAAAATAGTTTTTCTCTTCCAGAGTTCCTAAGCTCCACAGTTCAGGTATTTTTTGTTTTCCTTAGGACGTGTCAAGTTACAAGGGAACAAGAACAGTCTGGGACAAAAACTCTCCAGCCTGCTGTCATCAGGTGTGGACTGCAGGAAAGTTGAAGAGCTTGACAGTCCTCATGAAATCCTGAAGATGTTAATAGATTTGGTTAGTATTTTGTTAAACTGTTCAACTTGAAGTCCTTAGGGGAGCAAATATAACTGTCAAATTACATAGGCTGCCTTGCTCTTGCCTGGAAACTAGTTTCTTTTCTTTTTCTTTTGAATAAATACCCAGATAAATGACAAAGAGGAGGCTCTGGCTCATCAAAGAAAGGTTAGTTACATGCTAGCTCGTGCAATGGAGATGAAAGAGGATGTTTTGGAACAGGGTAAAGGAAATGGCATACTGAGGAGTCATCAGCATGAAGGCCAGGGGTCATTGGGCCCTGTACACGCCTGCTGCCAAAACCTCTGTTCTCAAAACAGTGCTTCGTCAGTTACCAGTGCAAAAACGTTTGAAAATCCAGTAGAAATGCTCCGAAAATCACACTCCTGGCCATCAGCAATTACACACTGTGAAGACAGTAATCCTCATGGAAAAGCGGGCTAAACTATAGTGATCTCTGTATAGCTGTCTGCTGGAATAAATTTATTTTTTAAAAAGAAAGTTCTTACAGAAATGCCTAAAAGTGTCCTGTGATTGCATTACTGGGGGCCAAACTAGGACAATGCGTTACCTGATACCATCTCTAATGATACTGTAACAGCACTGTAACTGTTGCTGTGGTGAAACAGCCTGATTTAAGTAATTTAACACTAATTTCTAAAACAGATGGAGCAGCTCTCGGTTGCCTGAACCTTTTGCTTGGGCCTTTCCCTGACTACACATTATCCGGTGACGGGACTGACGGGGTGAAAGTTACGTCACCCCGGAGGGTGACGTCAAGAGAACAGGCGAGGGGGTGCGGGGGCACGAGATCGCAGCCCGGTGGGGGCGGCGGCGCCCCCTGCCGGCGGGGCGCGGGAAGAGCCGCGTCAGTCTCCCCGCCGGCTCCGTCCCCCCCCCGCCGGCTCCGCCTCTTCACGTTGCCACCGCGCCGGGGAGGGCGAGGCGCCGCCGCGCATGCGCGGAGCGGTGGCTGGGCGGAGAAGGAAGGGGCGCTGCTGCCGCCCTGCCGGAGCCGCGGGCGGGCGCGCGCTGCCTGTGAGGTGAAGCGGCGGCGGCTGCAGGGTGTTGCCGCCCGCCCCACAGCAGGAGCAGCGGCGTCCTCCGGCGTCCTATGCGTCCGCCTCCCCCTCCCCCGGCGGCCTGGGAGGGCGGCACGGCTCGGCTCGGCCCGGCCCGGCTCCGGCGGTGAGGATGTGGGGAACGGGGCTGGCGGGAGCCGCGGCGCAGGGCCAGGCGCGGAGCGGGACCCGCGGCCGGAGGGGGCGGGCGGGCGGCCTTCTCTTTCTCCTCCCGGGCCGGCCTCCCCGGTGGGGAGCCTGGGGTCGGTGCGGGCCCGTCGGGCGCGGAGCGCTGCGCGGAAGGGGTTCTTCGGAAGGCGCTGGGCTGCTGTCCGGCGGCGGGTCTCCTGCTCCGGGGCTGCCCTCTCACCGTCCTCAGCACTGCTTTATGGGGCTGACCGGCTCTGTCTCGCCTGGGCTGGCACGGGTGGGCGTCGTTAAGCTGGCGTGGGGCACTGGATTTTATTCCAGGCCTGAAGTTCCTTCAGAAGTGAAGCGACTGTCGTTAGCCAGACAAACTTCGTGGCTTTTACGGTCTCAGTAGTATCGGTGAATGCGCTTCTTGGAAGTGGAAGCGGGTAATGAAACAAAAACAAACCCCTGTGGTCTCTCAGCGGACAGTTTGCCGCTTGCACGCTGCAGCAGCTGGCCGCGCATTCCTCTCGCATCGCTGCTGTGCAGTGCGTGTCACATCGGCTAGGTGGGTTCATTGCCCCTACAGGTTCAGAGATATTAGTGATATTTTTGCTTAACTCTGTTCCATCTGTTTTGGTACGGGGTACAGAGTATAACGGCCTGCTCACACCATACACTTACAGGCATTAAGCGTTTTAAGACGTACTTCTGGATAAACTGGGAAACATTCTCAGTTTGTGTTTACGTACAAACCATAATGGCAGAGAACTGTCGTTAGTACATTCTGGAGAAACGAGTAAAGCACAGAAGGATCCGGTTGACTGCCGCTACTAGGTGCTGTAGGGTCTAGTGCGGTATTGCTGAGGTTGTCTGATGTGAGTATCTGGTTATTAATAATGCAAATCAGAGAAGATGAGAATATTAGCGGGAACACTGGTTTCCACTGAGGAAAGATCTTTCAGACCTGATGTAGTAATTTTATTCTTGTGACTCATTTTCTAATGCTGATACAACTAATGATGGTGGCACTGTGGGCAGTGTGAGATGCGTTTGTTCAGTTGAGCAAGTGGATTCGTCAGCTCTGGGCCTGGCTGCTGATGGTACCGCTGATGTGTGGGAGCGCTGCTGAAAAACAGTAATTATTGACAGTTTTTTTTCTGTGTGAGTGAGGCTGTTTTCTGCTCAGAAGAACAGTAACAAAATACTGTGGATGAAGGAAATAAAATCTTCAGGAGCTGAAGATGTCAGAATAGAGCTGTCTAATTAGTGTTGGTGATAATATAATCTGTTGGTAAAGCTTTGTTCTTCTGAAGTGTTAGTATTGAACTAACAGAATGTTGCCCTTTAGGCAAGGCAGTTTAGTTTTTGCAGCGTGCCACCTAAGCTTTTCCTTATGTGTCTGTGTCTGAAAACTTCTATAACTTTTATCTTCATCCCCTGATTCAGCTAATAAATTTGCAGTGGCAGCAGCCACAGCAGTTTTTGCACTGGGTAATATGTTGTCTTGCTCAGCAAGAATAATTTTTGTTTTTATTTTACAACATTTAAGTTTTTCACAAAGCATTTGCTCAGTTGTAATGAAATTCCCTGTGAAGTTGATTGCTGATGACCTTCATGTGCAGCTGTACCCTTAAATATTTTTTGTCCTTAGGGTCTCAAGCCTATGGGTAGGCATGTGATATTGGAGAGGGGCGAGAAGGAGAAAGCTGGTGGTTAAATATTTAGTAGCCTAAAAGTGGGGGAAGAGGCATACTGTGCTTGGTGCAGCACTTTGCTTGTATGACACTGAACTTAAATAGTTCTTAATGGTTGTGTTTTTGTTGGAGGCTTTGTTCTAGTTACAGTAGTTGCCGGGTGGTAAGCTGGAAAAGCTCACTTAAGTCCTGTTGTGAGGCTAGAAGCTTCAATATAGCTTTCTGCTCAGACTGAATATAATGATTAAACACAGTGATGGAGTTGAAGTAATGTAATTATGCAGTGAGCATGAAGACTTTCCCGATAACCTAAAATTAAGATGGCTACCGTGGTCAGCTTTCTGGAGTGAAGAGTTATGTGTGTGTTTGTGTTTCATTATCTCTAAACCTGATATTGTGTTCCTTTAGCATGCTCCATATAAAAGCAGGCCTGTATTCCACAGGGATAACTAGCTGTGACTAGCTGGAGCTCTTGTAATACCTGTATATATTAACACTGCAGAGAGTGTTTTCCAGGGATTCTTAAACTTCAAAAGGCACCTTGTATTCAGATATTAAACTGGCTAGCTGGTAATAATAAACTTATCTATTTTATTTTACGAGTTACCACCACTGAAAACTACTAACTACCACCATTTAGAGTGACTGTATTTGAGAAAAAGAAATTGGCGGTCCATCCTGTAACTTGGCAGTACTAGCACACTTGTTATCTTCTCCTTTAAATAAGTGTGTGTTGAAATCCCTAGGAGAATGTTGGTTTTGAAATCTGGAATATGTGCCTATTATAGGAGAAGTGGTTCATAAATGATAGAAAAGAAGTGGCCTATAAAGTGTTGTTAAATGCACTCATGCACTCATTGCACAGTCATCCAGATCACAGTATTTGCTTCCCTTAGCTAACGGTTTCTGTGTAGTAGGATTATTGCCATTGTTTCTTAAGATACTGTTTAAATTTCATCAAAAATGCAGTATTAGGAGTTTGCCAGAGGCCAAGTCTGGCTGGGGAAATAATGTAAGCAAACCTTTGCCATTCTCTCTTGTTCCTTTTAAGCTTGCCTCTTGGATGGCTCAGAAAGTAAAGAAAGGTGTTTGACCAGGTGTCAATGTGACCTAGATATTAACTGTTCAGAATCCTTCCTGAGAGCACCACACAACAGCTTGCTTCAGTCCCCTTCATGTTGGCCGCTCCAGGTACTGGCTTCCTGGGTTCACATGCTGACTGCTGCCTGGCATAGCAATTGAGTGTTGTAAGTTTTCCACTAAATAAACTCAGGTAATGTAATAAAGCAAGCTGGTCTTGAAATCAGGGTACTATTCCTGTGAATTGATGCTGAAAAGCTTTGAAAGATGAGACTTAAGGTAAGCTTGTTTAGAAACACACCAAATGTTTGCTTGGAGAAGTGGCAAGTACTCTTAGCATGCTTTTTTGTAATACATCGACAAAAAGTATTATTCTGTCTTGAAGCTGAAGAATACTCAACAAAACAAAGAGTTGACTGTTAACTGGAAAAAAAAAAGGATCTTTGCCAATCCTTTGTCCTTGGAAACCCTTGTGATCAGTGTGTTCTGTACTTCAAGTGGGATGAGCTGCTGATAAAGGAAGTGTGATATACAGAAGGACGAATGGTGTGATGAGAATTGGAGACCTGTAATGGTGTAAAATGTTTGGAAAGTGACCTGTGTCTGTCTGTTAATATGTAATTTTGGTGTATTTTTGGCTGAAGAAGTAGTAAGTGAACAGCCCTATGCTTCTCTTGATGTCAGGCCTTGTAGTCATACAGTAGGCAGTCAGATGTCTTAAAGAAATAACAGACCTAATTAGCTCAATTTAGCACAGTAATCTGTGAAAATAAATCTCTAAAACTAAATATGAAAGATTTTTTTATAACAGCTTCTGGTGCCATTAGGGTACCTGAATAAAATTAATTTCAGAGATCATCTTTAAGTGTGATTTATTGGTGATAGGTGCTTGTTTCCTTCATTAACAATTAGGGTTTTTAAAAAACATTTATTGCCAATTTAAAAAATACTCAATTCTGATTGTGGTAAATTAGGAACTTAACTTGCAGGGCTGTAAATCTACAAACAGTGTTTTGTGTAGATCATGAAGAGTGAGGCAACCAGATTTACAGACCCTTGCCAGGACCTTGTGCTAGGTTAGTGTTTGTTTCACTGGGAAGAAACAAGCAAAAAACCTAACTTTGTTCTCCCTCTACAGTATGTGACTTTCTGTCTTTTTAGCTCCTTGACCTGGCTTCTTGTGGAGTAAGGTAAGAGTGGGTGCCAGCACAAACGAAGGCTGGGGTAATGTGTGGCTGGAGAGTGGCAAGGGGGCTGTGACCACCACCCCTTTTTGTCGCAGCTGTTAGTCTGCACATTAGTTGTAACTTAAGTTGCACCTGAGTGGTAAGGTTGAATAATATATACCCCTACAGAGAATAAAAATCAGCATTATGTATTTCTTGACCCCTAGTTTTTCTCATAATCCTTCAATATTTCTAGTTCATATGATATGTTAGACTAATTTTTGACCATCGGTTTTGTTGCTGTCTGTAAATGCATGCTTTAAGGATGGGGTCTGTATTTTAACGTCTCTTAATGAATCACCAAAAGCTGTTAACATTGTAAGGCTCTTAACTGAAATAACTTCAATTTTAAGTTGTAATCTCCCACTTGCCAGGAGGTTGTGAAATGAGCCGATTGTTACCAGCAAGACCTGTATTCAAATGAGTGTAAGAGAAATGACATTAAATAGGTACTTGTTGCTATTTGATGCTCATTAGATAGCTGTGTGAGACTTGACGTATGGTGCAGCATGCTGAAGACTGTTGGAGTGACTAATTTGTGGCCATGGATATCAATACAGTGGTATATTCAGATTGTTTATTTTTTACTTACATATGGGCACAAAGTACTGCATTAAGTTATGATGCATACTCTTTGCTTCACCTTTCTTTTGCCTTGCAAGTCTCTATTTGGACTATATATTAGCTTAAACAGGTATTCTTGTTATGTGTGTAGTGAATGCACCTGGTCTGAACCATTCAGTGAGAGGAAGCCTTACACCTTTTAGATCTGTAGCTGCACTGTGGTGTAAGTGGTATGAGAGGATTTAACTATTTCTTTGGGCTCTAAGCTTTGAGAAGAGACAGTACAATGATACCATAAGTCAGCAAATATAAGAACCCCATAAAACTCAGTTTGTAGTTTTAGAAAGCAGGCACTCTTTATTGTGGTGCTGGGCGCACAGGGGATCACTCCACTTAGTGTGTGCACTGAGTTGCTCTACTACAGGGGTTATATGCAATCAAAATATACACATTCATTACATTTCTATGAAATAATTACCATAATCATACTGTTATTTGAATTCATCAACATATGCACATGTCCTTAATGCATGCGCATTTGTGTTCATTGGTGGTCTTCCAGGGTCCTGTGGTGGTCGTTGATAGTCTTCCTCACTGTGTCTGCTGGTTGAACTCAGTCTCTGGGCATGCTCAGTTCATTTTTGGCTTGGTTGCACAATTCTTACTGATACTAAACTAGCTTGTTCTAGTACATTTCCCTTATTTATTCTACTCAAGGATACAGTGTCTCCAGACTCCCTTCTATCTAATCACATACAGCAAGCTCTAGGACTATCTTATTTGCAAAGTATTCCAAGTATTTCAAACTTAGCTATGTTACTCCAATTAGAGGGGACCATATGTTCCTTTTGAAGCTGGTGTCAGGTATCAATGACATGGTCAAAGTACATTGAGTGGGGTAGGGTGCGAAGTCAGCCAGTGCAGAGAGTAAATGCACTGATAAGAGTGGAAGGAAAACCAGACAGACCTCTGCAGGTCCAGTTTCCAGACATTAGACTAAAAGGATCTGACTCTCTTCACTTACAGAAAGTGTAAATAACATATTGATTGAATGTTATAGGTAACTGCGCAGTGGGTTTTCAGTCATGAAAAAGACGTGGAATTAGAAAGCACTTGAGTGAGCAAAAAGGCATAACATTGAGTGGCTGAAAATCTTCATTAAACAAATGAAATGGGATGTTTTGCAATAGGGAATGTGATTAATAAATAGATTTTTGATGAGTTGGTAAGTTTCCAAAACGAGATTTAAAAAAAAATTTTTGTTTGGGTCTCAGAGAAAGTTAATGGGTTTTGTGTTTTGAGTAGAATAGCCATGATGAGCTGAATTGCCATGCTGTGTGGTTTTGGTTGGTTTCCCCCCCCCCCAACTTTGGAGGATGGTTTAAGAGGAGGATTTAAACGCAGCTCATTAGTTGTCATGGGGGAGGCATACTGACCTCAACCTGCTTAAATGCAATTGCAGCTCTGTGTCAAAATGGCTGTGTCATACATACTTCAGTGCTTCAGCTGGTTATCTGCTTTACAGTCCTGATACATGTTAGGTTTTAGCTTGTGTTTTGTCTTATCTGAAACGTTTGGTCATAGCTGAAAGTAAGTTGAGGTTGATTGGCTGGATAGCTTGGGAACTGAGAGAACCTGTTTCTTTAAGGGCCAGGTTCATGGGCTCAGTGTCAAACTGGTTATCAGGTTTGAACCCAATACAGGAGGCTTTTTTCTTGCTGGCACTTTTGCCAGCTGAAGGATACTTTTTGTACTTCCTACTGCAGTTTAAAGCATTAAATATCTGGAATTATGTAGGCATAATTTATTTAAATGGTTAGCTTGGGTTGATTGTGTAATGACAGCCTATTTTGTTTTTTTTTGCCTGTGAACTGTGTGGCATAAAATGTATAGGGGGTCAAAATAGAAGATCCTAGGATCCCTTCTGGTTTTAGGCTTCCTGACATCATAAGCCCACAGTATGTGCTTTCAGATGCATTTGCTTTTAATAAGGCAGCCTCAATTTCCTGATTTAAGGTGAATTTTGGGCGTATTGTGCATAGTGTACTGACTATACTGTAGAGCGTTTTCAGAGTGCATAGAGGCTGACAATCTGCAGCCTTGTTTGTACTTATATTTTGTATACTTGGAGAGAGAAGAAAATGTTTTTAAAAAGAAAAAATATTTCATAGAAGTTGCCTTCTAGTAATAAAACTTTGACTTTGTAAACAGCAAAATGCTGTGAATGAAACGCTATATTTTTCTTTTTAGGTTTAAGAAGGCTAAAACTTCACTAGAACTGTAACTAGAATGGACAGTTACTTTAAAGCTGCAGTCTGTGACTTGGACAAACTGCTTGATGAATTTGAACAGAATACAGGTTAGTTCCTGTGCTGCCTTGTTCTCCAGCATAATAATATCTGCCAAATGGCTGTTACCACGGAATTTGAAAGTAACATACTCTAAATAAAAGCTTGTATTGATGAATAGATGGGATTTAGAGGGAGTGCACTGTGGAAAAAGATTAGTTTTATAAACTTTGCTTTTCATCTTTTTGCTTAAAACAGATGAATATGACTGCTACAGAACACCTCAAAATCCATATGACTCAAAACACCATTCGCTTTCTTCGGTTCTGGATTGCTTACAACATGTATACCCAACACCAAAACTGCAAAAGGATGCTGATGATTGTACTTCTTCAGAAGAAGTCTCTCTGGCTGGCCACATTGGATCAAGTGAAGTGCTTCTGAGTTATTCATCACAAAATGAGAAAAGCATGGCTGGACCTGATCTTTTGTCCACAGTGGACAGTGGTTTCTTACGTGAAAGTCAGCCTTCAAACGTAGAAGGGTATAATATACTGGTGTGTGATCTTGTTAGTGACACAGGTAACTTAATTCATTCAGTGGCTGCTCATGAAGATACTCAAAAGTTGCAGCCAGATGACTTCCAGGTCAGTGAAGGTTTGATTGGTCTTGGCATACCTTGCTTATCTGTTCCTAGTTCTGTGTTATCAGCTGGTTGCAGTGGCATTTCAAGTACAGGGCAGAGTGGTGGGGACACAATGCTACATGATTCAGTACATCTTAAAACAGAAGAGAGGAATCATTTAGCTTTAAAATCAGGTGGTTGTGCTACAGCAAAGATCTTAGATCCATGTGACGATCAACACAGGACAGAATCTGTAAAGTTCAGTGAAGTATTTGACCAGCTTGAACAAACGGCTTACCTCAATACTGCATGTGTCCCTGTAATGTCACAGAATTCAAATGTGGACAGTCCCAGAGATGAGAAAGCATATGAAAAATTGCCTTGTGAACTGCAAGATGAAAGTGCCTGCTCTGCAGTAAGCAGAGAGATGTATGGAAGAAATGCCGTAGAAAATGTAGACTCAAAAGATGAGAGTGATGTGGAATCCCTTACTTCAGATGTGCCAAAGAGGCCTCAGTTGCACAGAAGCCAGGCAATATTACCTGGAAATTCTGTTTTACCAGGTTCCTCATGTCAGACAGGAGCTGAAGTGGAATTGGAAGAGAAAATCACAGAAGAGCATGTAGGTAGTGAAGAACCTAATACTAATGAAATACTACACAGTGTTTCAACTTCGTGTATTTCAGTTGAGGGTGTCCAGACCTCACTGTCGTGTCTTCCACTTCCTGTATCTGTATGTGGTTCATTAGTTGTAATGGAAGAAAAAGTTAATCCTCTACCTCAAAATGAAATGGAGGAGGTTATTAGTGATATTTTAACCGTTCATGCGGGAAAGTCTAAAACTGATCTCTCTGGTAAGGAATCCTGCAAAAACACTGACTTGCATGAACAGGAAGGATATAGAGCTAAAATTGAGAAAAGTCTTGTGGAAAAAAGTACAGATGGAGAGAAGTATGATACTGAGAATGTAACAGATGACAGTGACTCTCAGCAAATCGAAGCTTTTGCTTCTGCTTTTCTAGAATATGAAGCTGAACCATATGGTGTTGGTGTAGACTCTTATTACAATGAAAGTATGAGCCGTGTTATGGCTGACTTTACTGATGAGGAGAATGTTATTAAAAGTGATACTCTAATAAGCGATGCTGAGCTTGATGATTTCCTGTACGGACAAAGTCTTCAGTCCAATGTGTTGAAGTGTTCAGACAATGATAGTAACTTAATGGAAGCTGATGCAGATGAAGGGAATTTAACGAATGTGAACAACCTGAATTTCACAGAGGTCACTGAAGAACATACGCAAGCAAAACTGGAGGAGATAATGAGGATTAATAGTAACTTTAAAGCGTCTCTTGCTGCCAATGAATCGGAATCTGTGACAGAAAAGAGTATGTCTTGTATGCAGGGCGTGACTGAGAGTGGTAGTGAAGCACTAGTTTCTAATGTTTGTACTGCAGGTGCAAGGCCAAAGCAGTTGCTTGACCTTTCCCAAGGAGCTGTCAGTCAGAGGCAACGTAATAGAACAGATGTGCCGGAGAGAGAAAACGAGGAAGCCAGTTGTGTTACCCCAGAAGCTCTCCTCTCAGGCAGCACTGTAACTGTTCGTAAAAGTTCTGACCCTGCACGCACTGGGGAAGGCAGCTCTGAGGCTGGAGGAGATCCAACATCTGAAAATGTAGAATCACTTAAAATACCTGCAGCGCTCTCATGGAAACAACCGTTGTGGGTTCCTGATTCAGAGGCACCCAACTGCATGAACTGCCAAGTCAAGTTCACGTTCACAAAAAGACGACACCACTGTCGTGCATGTGGAAAGGTAAGTTATTGAGGGGGCTCCTGTGTTACTGAAAGCAAATGAATTCTGATTTGAGGGCAACCAAAATACAGAAGGGAAAGAATAGTGACTTTTTCTAGGTTCAAAGTATTTTATTTTATAAAAAATGTATTTTTCCTTCATAGAAACTTAAAGACTGTTGGAAAAGACTGATATTAACTAAACGTATGGCCTTTTTTTGAAAATAATTAAAAGGAAGTACAGAGAATGTTATTACTGGCTAGACTAATCTGGTTTTCATAGAAAAAGGAAGATGAGACAGTGGACTACTTCATAGTAGTCATGGTGAATCAGCTTTTTACTCAGCTTTTAAATTAAGCTTAAGCATTTAAGCTTAAAAAAATTGAGACGATGATCGGAATTCAGGTAAGTGATCATATTAGCAGTAGTGCACTGTCCATTAATCTGCAAGGATTGCATTCTCTCAGGAGCTGTAACAGCAGTACCAGTGCAAAGGATTTATAGTCTAAATCTGTCCTGCTGTGTGTTTAGATGTTTAATTTCCCAAGGGAGTCTTCTCAGGGGAGAACAACACTGCTTTTGTGGGGTGAATGGTACTCACCAACTAAGCAAGTATTCTGTAGAACTTTTTTCAGCTAGTGGTCTTCTGCAGTGAGTAAATAATGTCAAAGTTCTTAATCCAGAATTTCCTTGTGAGCTACAGTGGCTTACATCTGTACTTAGTGCATAAATGGAAATACTGACAATACTAATTAAGTTATTTTTCAGCATTCCTCTGTGAGCTGTATGGATGAGGAGATATAGCAAAGACTAATGTCAGTACTTGCTAACTTTTTGCATCCCCAGTGTTGAGAGGCACCTGGAGAGGCTTCGTAATGTTTTCCCTGGTTGCCTCTTCTAGCACTGTGTTTTCAAAGCATAGTACCCATTTACTTCAACTGCAGTAAGCGTGAACTAAAATGCAGGTCTGAATTTGGGTGCCAAGAAAATTAAAAACTCATCGTGATGACCTAGAACTCATCAAACTGAATCACTTGGCAGAATATCCTGTTGAAGTTTTCTAAGACTTTAAAACACCGTTCTTCAGAGTGGGTTTCATTTTAGTCATAAGACTGACTTCAAATTCCTGTTTACGTTCACTGTGAAATTTCTTGCACCTTGTCCAGAGATGGGGATAAAAGCATCCTTTACTACACTGTCCTCTTTACAGCCATCAGCTCTTAGTGTTGCTAATCTTATGTGTTAACAGGGGGTTTTTGGCAGAACAACAGTGTAATTAGAAGGAGCATCACAGTGCATGTTTGCTGGGGAGAATGACTGAAGGCAGAATAGAGTATCTAAAATTTATGGATACTGGAGTGCTAGGCAGTTGTAACTCTGTCATAGCTATTCTGAATGCACAACAGTTTAACTTTTTGCCTTGTAAGACTTTTTGTCTTTTTAATAGTAACTTCTTTGTCTTAAAAAAACAGACAAAATGTTTGTGGGATGTTGTGTGTCATTGTGTTTTCAACTACTTGGACATAAGGAAAAACTGGTAGGAGTTCACAATTGTCCTCTGTGGACTATTCTGGAAGACAGTTATATAGTTTTCACGTGGTCCTACAGCTGTTTTTATCAATGAAAATGGCAACTCTTAGGAATTTTGGCTTCTGTGCTGGAGATAAGTGTGAGGTTAGTGGTCTGTGCTTTGTCTCCCATCTGTAGCGCTTGTGAGGCCAATCAACTCAGTGTTTTTATTTAGGCATTTGTCTCCTGCTATGGTACCCTTTGTCTTCATACTCAGTAAGAATATCTTTGCCCAGCGACCTCATCTCAATCTCATTTCCCCTGTTACATTACCCTTAGTTTGTCTTCACCCCTTGACTCCTGTGCATCAGGATTAAGCTGCCTCCTCTGTTGTGTGTCCCAGTAGTACCAAGTGTAAAAGGAGAATACCAATTGCACAGGATTGTACTGCTTAGCATTTGAAGCCCTAAGGTGGATTGTAACTGATTAGCAATTAGTCTTCACCAGTTACATTCTTAACATCTTTAGTGAGCATGTGCATTTTCAGTTGAGGTAAATTACCTGTGACACTAATGCAGAAGCAATTGGAACAGTTTCTTTTTTGAGCTTGTATTGCACTGATCAAGTATTACTGTTTTTACAGTGACTTTTCTTACCCTTGAAAAAACATAAGGGAAAAGTGAGAAAAGCACCGGATATTTATGGAAACTCTTGCAGAAAACAGCTTTACTAGAGATGTAATTCTTTGAATGGGATTATGCAGGTGTAGTCCAGACTAGAGACACACACTTTTCCCCATCTCTGCTTAAAAATAGACAGGATATATATCCTGCTGGAGTAGAAAAGCACATTCTATTCTTTCAAAGCAGCCTTCAGTGAGCTGTTAAAGTACTTTGCTGAAGGGAGGTAGTAACATGAAGGCAAAGAATTCTTTCTGAGTTGGGGAGCCTACTTTGCCAACATAGTTCCTCAGCCAGCAATAGTAAATTGCTTGGGAAGCATGAGCTCTGGCTTAGATAGTTGTCCATGAGGGAGAAGGGGCAGCTTGGAGTTTTGTGACAGACTGATAGTGCTTGTTATGGAGAGACTTGGTGCAGCACATGGTGCTGCAAGATCAGTGGATGAGGAATAGCTCTTCGCTGGTATGAGACTAGATTGTTTTAATCATTACCTGAACCCTAATGGTGTCACCGAAATCGGGAGTGAACCTCGTAACACCAATGTAGTGTTAAAAGGCAGGCATTCTTTATTTGCGGTGCCGGATGCACAGGCGATCGTTCATTCCTGATTTCGGTGACAACGGGAGATGGCAGCAGTTCTCTTCAGAGATAATACTAAAGCAGTAAAGCAAATCTGACCCAATTCTGGGGTTCAGTCTTGTTCCTGTCACTGTTTAATGTAAAATAGTTACAGAATTAACGGAAGTAGGGAGCAAATCTGGGAATAGGTGGTTAAACCTGGAAGTATTTTCATCATTCCAGATAAGAATTTCAGTATAATATCACTGTGTCCTCCTTGTTGCTGCTCTTTGTGTGTGTGTATTGTGGTTTTTGTTTTGTTTTTTGTTTTTTTTTTTCCTGAAGGTTTCTTCATGGTAGATTAAAATACAGGCTTGAGTGTTATGCTGCAGAGGGTTTAGAATCAAACAAGTCGTATTTCTTGGAGGAGTTCTCTAATTGCTGTGCAATTGTACGCCAGCTGCTTCCAGCTATGATCTTAAAAAAATCTTTTAAAAATCCAGTTTTGGCTAGTTTGTGGGCACCTGGCCTTATGTGACTGGATCTGCTCACAGCAACAAATTTTAGGTGCTGCTCTCTTTCGGAGCTGAATCTGAGAGAGTATTGGCATGAGCTGAGTGCTTAGTTGTGTAATGTGGGCATTCCTGGCCATGTGTGGAAGGCTGATTTTGTAGATATTTAAGAATTGCTTTGGTCCCACAGAAATACTTGACAAATTTCAAAAGCTTATGGTATGGATAGGTTGTGGTGCAGTTCTGGGGAATAGGATAGGAAGAAGCCCTGATCAAAAGCAGATTTGGTGGACTTTGTAGTTTGGCCCAAACTGTAGAGCTTTGAGATTCTTAATCATAGCATCACAGAATGGTTTGGGTTGGAAAGGACCTTTAAAAATCATCCAGTGTGACCTTCCTGCCATGGGCAAGGACATCTTTCCCTTTGTCACGTTGCTTAGAGCCCAGACCTACCTGACCTTGAACACTTCCAATGATGGGGACATCCACAACTTCTCTGGGCAATCTGTTCCTGTGTCTCACTGTCCCCACTGTAAAAAATGTCTTCATTAGATCCAACTCAAATCTACCCTCTTTTCAGCTTAAAACTTTGTCCCTTGTCCTCTCACTACAGGCCTCAGTAGAAAGTCTCTCTTCATTTGTCTTTAAGCCCCCTTTAAGTATTGAAAGGCCACAATAAGGTCTCCCCGCAGCCTTCTCTTCTCCAGGCTGAACAACCCCAACTCCCTCAGCTTTCCTCCATAGGAGAGGTTCTTCAGCCCTCTCATCACTTTTGTGGGCCTCCTCTGGACCTGCTCCAACAGGTCCATGTCTGTCTTGTTCTGGGGTCCTCAGAGCTGGATGCAGTAAAAGCCTTTTTAGTCTAGTACTTTCACTTCTCCCCAAACAGAAATGTATTCTAAGATGCTGAAACTCCCTCTCTCTTTCCTTACTTCCAAAAATATGTATACATGCTTTATATAATTCAGTCTGTTTTAGTAAAAGGAATAAATAATAATGGGGACTTAATTAATGAAATACTGGAATTTTGTCTATAATATTTAATTCAATCTTATTCTGGTTCAGGTATTTTGTGGTGGCTGTTGCAAACGAAAATGCAAACTACAATACATGGAGAAGGAAGCAAGAGTCTGTACTGGCTGTTATGATGATATTAATAAAGGTAAAAAGGTTGTTTTGAGTAATTGCAGTAATAACTAAAGAAGAACAGGTACAGCTAGCATCTCTTTAACCTTTGTTCTTTTGGGGGAGCTTCATTACTTTAATTAGTGTATGTTTTCCTATTTTTTGAGATAAGGAGGAAGAGGATAATTGTACCTCTTCGCTGGATTTCAGTTCTTATTTTAAACTTAGAGTAGCCAGCTGATTCCTTTTTTTTTTAAATAAAAGGTAGATGTGAACTCTCTAGGACTAAATATTGAGTTATGCTGTTGGGCCATCTGTGGCAGGAGTCTAGCAAAAGTGATCCACCCTTCACAGTAGCCTTCTATGTGTTTAAAGGCTATACTGATGCTTATTCTCACAAACATGTGCCCATTTTATGTAGCTTTCTGTCCTGATGTTTTTACAAGTCATGTAACAGTACTACAGTAATTGAATCACAAGGTAACCTTTTTTTAACTGAAGGCCAAGCATGGATGCCTATGGAAACACCAGGAGAAAAAAATGAGGTCTTCATTATTAATACTTAAATAATAAGTTGAAAACATACCAGATTTTTAATATGCCACCTGAATGGAATTTGACTTGATAAATGTGATATATGTATTTGCACCAAGGTGCAGGGTTCATATGGTTCAATGTAGTCACTGCAGCAGTAGCAAGATGTACAAGAGGTCTGTTTCTGTTAGGAGCAAATTAGGCAAATGTGCAGGTAGAATATCAAGAAATCTAAATTTTCTTCTGTACGATAGCCTGCGTGTTCATTTTTCATAACTAGCTCAGAAATTGTGCACTGCTCTAAAAAAAAACAAACACGCCTATAATACTGCACTGCAGATTAAATTTAATTAATTGTGAGATCTTAAAAACTAACTACATTTTTATAGCACAGGCATTTGAAAGGATGATGAGTCCAACTGGTCCTGTCCCCAGTTCCAGTGTCTTCTCGGAGTATTCTTCTGCTGTTCTGCCTTCAGAGGAAGCCCATATAGCCTGCAGTGCTAGCTCTCCTTCACCTTCTGCATTGTTACCTATCTCAGTACTTAAACAACCTGGTAATGAAGGTATGGTAAATATAGTCTATTATATCTAACGCTTTCAGGATCTCTTTGGAAAGTTTATCACATCGTAGATACATACTTGATATAGTGGTATTTTTTGTGGGAATGGAAATTGGGAAATTGGAAGGCTACTTTTAGTCCCCAGTTTTGATGTCATGTATGAGCTTGATCAAGTCTGTCTTAAGTCTCCATTTATGAAATATGGATGTTACTTTTTTATTGTGTTCTCGGTTTATATTGTAATTTTTTGTGTGCGTAGATACTACTTTCATTATTTTTATATAGCTTAATAGATCTCTGGCTGTTGCGTTGCAACTGCTGGTCTTACAGTGAAAAACAATACATAGTGGTTTAGGGAAAAGTTGCTAGGGAGCATTAGGGGTTCATTCTCTGTGTAAATACAAATGACTAATGGCAAGTAGTGTATTTGTTCCACTTCTATTAAACATCTGACCTTCTTCAATGAAAATTTTTTAAGCAAAGTGATAAGCTAACTAGACTGTATTTAATCTTTTAGTTGTGGTATGCACTTCATTCTTATCATACTACAGAGGGATGATTGAGAAAGTAGCCTTCCTTACATGGGGATTGATAGATTTAAATACAACATGCCAGCTTCCTCTGCAAGCGTGAGATTTTTTTCATTTATTTGCCTGACTAGAGACTGGCTGATGTCAAACTGCCTACCTGTGCTTGGTTCCAGTAAACAGATTCTCTATATATTTGTGGGGAGAAGGGGCTTAATTCTTATCCCTTTCAGCTATTAGAACACTACAATAATATGAAGTCAGTGTTGTTTTCTTAACCTGTCCTAGGGCTGTGTCCCAAAGAACAGAGGAGAGTTTGGTTTGCAGATGGTATTTTACCAAATGGCGAAGTGGCAGATACAGCAAGACTTTCATCTGGATCAAAGAGGTTGTCACAGGACTTAAGTCCAGTAAACTTTGACTTGCCAGAGATGCATATGGTATGAATCAAGAAGTGTGTGTAGGTGCATGAATTACCTCTTGAAATACCTTTGCTTGCTATTGATACCTTACATACTGTATTACGACTTTTGCTTCACAGCTTTTGGAATCTGAGCCAATATTTTATTTTTTTAGGGGGAGGGTCAGGGGTTGGGGGGGAAGGTGGGAGGGTGGCTGTGAAGTCCTTGGATTGAAATATTCTGTAGACTGTACTTCAGAGGAAATGCTGTTTGGTTTTGGGTGTATGTGAACTTTAAGAACAGTATAGCATAAAATTCTCCAAAACAAGGGGGATTATCTGGCTGTATTCTTGGTGGTTTGTTTTTTTTTTACACAGCCTTTGATTAACTACTTTTGTGAAAGTAACCTCAGCCATAGTTCTGAAACTTGTCATTAGCAACATGCTTACAGTAGAAGTTTGTGGGGTTTTTTAAGTGGCTTCCTATAGTTCGCTTGTTGGATTAGACTAACCAGAAGTTGTGTAATGCCCTAGAACACTACATTGTAGTGTGCAGCAAAATGTACATATTGTTTCTAATGTGAGCTGATATTGAACTGAGAGGGGGATTGGCTTTTTACAATAGATCATATTCATGGTGTTGAACTCACTGCACTTGACAATAGAAGTCCAAAGAAGTGGTATAAGTTTGCCATGGAAGGTTTTGGAGAGATTCCTCAGCTGGAGTCTTAAAACACAGCTCTGAAGTGCTGTCTCAAGTGATAACAAATTCTGATTCTAAACTGTTGAAGAGTTTTTAAAACAAATTAGTAAAGCTAATGACCAGACCAGATCATTATTATTTGTATATGGAGGATCTGAACATTTACCAGGTGCACAGCATGTCAATCAGCCTTGATTCATAAAGAATGGACAATAGTAAATGAGACTTCATTTGATCAACGAAGGACTCAAGTTGCAGTAACCAAAAGGTATAGCGTGTCCTCCATTTTGGGGAAGGAGTAGGATATTTTCACTTGCAAAAGATGAGCAATGTCTGAAATTAAAAGCAGCATGGACAAAGTGAGTAGGAAACAATTAGTTGATGGTTCTTGTATGCAGCTTCAGAAGCTCAAAACAAATCCACCATATAGCAAAGGAGGTACTTTACTAGGTAACACATAATCCTGAACATGCTGCCACAGGATGCTGTAAAGGTCAAAAGTATAAAGTGATGTGAAACACCAGCAAGCAAATTTCGTGGGAAAGAAGTCAATTAGAGGCCAATTTAGTCGTCATCTTGTCTCTGTGTTTGTGGGGTGTTACTATTGGGGTTGGTGTCTTTTTACTTTTTTTTCTGGTGTGTATTCTCTACACAGAGAGGTTCTCTTTGATTTGAGATTCTTTGTATTCTCTTTGCTCGAAGCTGATGACAAACCAGGAGAGCTGTTGGTTTTTTTTATCTTGTTGCAATGCAAGGTCTTCCCTTTTGAGTTAGGATGCAAGTCTAACATACTTGAAAGATAACAGCACACCTCTTAATTTTTTTTTTACTTAATGACAGCTCATATCCTAATGTGTCTATCCTCATAGCTTGTCATATCCATTTTTCTGGGGGAGCAGCATACATCTGACTCCAACTAGAAATGACTCAGACTGTAAAATGCTAGACTCAACCCTTAGTAAACAGAACTACACTTGCAGTACTGAACTGCTGATCCCAATGATGGCAAATCACAGTGACGACAATGTTCAGTAGCTATGAGTGGGGAAATAGTAATATTAAACAGATTACCGAAGGGGTACTTGGCTTATTTTTGACTGTGTTACATCTAACTGTTTTATGCTAACATAACTAATCTGCAGTGCTCTGGTAGGAATTCTGTGTTATCGAACAAATAAATTGATGATGCATCTTTAATGTAACTCCTAAAGATGGGAGGGGAGGACAAAAAAAAAGATGATCGGGAGATCCATGAGAAACTTGCTGGCTTTCCTCTTGTTCAGAGGAAATGCATTCTCAGTATTTGTGGTAGATTTCTTATCTTCTTACTTCTAGAATGCTAGTAATGAAAGGTTAGCTTGTTGTAAGACAAGAGTGTAGATTTTTTTTATTATTATTATTCATAGGCTGCAAAATCGGAGGAAGATGACATCTTCAGTGATGTAAATCCAAATCCAAAGGACAAAATCGGTGGTATTACAAGAATGGAGGAATTATGTCAGTTTTTCTCTTCAGATGATGTACAGCAGGCCATTCTAGGCCAGAGTGTGGTGGTACCTAGTTATAAATCTGTAACTCTGGAAACTAAAGAGTGTTCTCCTACTGCAGAAGCTGAGAAGACTAGTTCCAGTTCAGTTGATCAGACTACAAGTGATATGTCTGTTAGTCGTTCAATTTACAGAGCGCTATGTGGTGTTGAAAATTGTGTTCGTAAAGAGATCAGCCTTGTTCCTGATGGTGATAAACTGCCGCCGCTTCTGCTTGCAGTGGGTGAAAAAGAAAAAGGTAAAATTTGGGAATACAGATATTTAATCACCTGATGCAAGATTTCTAAATATGAACTTGGGTGTATATAAGTATATTTCAATACAATTCTAATCTCTCATTTATTTGCTGCACACTGGATTGTTGGATAATTGAACACAGATTATGAACAAGATTAATATGTTATGAAAATAATACTTCATCACTTAAATGCATTACAGTAGTGACTGTGCTTATTGATGGTAACTAACAGTACCAGTATACAGATGAAGAGGATGCATACACAATTAGTCAGTAATTACCAAATGAATGATAGCCCTAGTTTGCACCTTTGTTACAAGCTATGGCTTTATTTGTATATGTTCCTTGTATCTTAGGGTAAGCTATTCATTGGTTGATACGTAGCTATTCTAAGTTTGAGAATAATTAGCACCCTCTTATGGTAGGAGGATGGGACAATCTTTTAGATGCTATGATCTGTAATTCTTGTTTTAGGTAGTTGGCTGACATGTTGAACTAAATTGAGTGTTAATTTATTTAGATCCTGTAGTGGAAGAACATCCATCTCAGCAACAGGTCACCTTGCTTCTTGTGGAAAGAGGTCCTAATCCATTAACTTTCATCCTAAATGCAAACTTGCTTGTAAACGTCAAGCTAGTAACTTGTAAGTAGTGCCCATTTTCTTTCCGATTAAATCCAGCTTTCTTTTTCAGACTCTTAACAGCATTACTGTCGTATCTATCTTTTTAATTAAAGATTCTTCAGAAAAGTGCTGGTACTTCTCAACAAATGGACTACATGGTTTGGGTCAGGCGGAAATTGTCATTCTGTTGCACTGTTTGCCAGATGAAGAGATTTTTCCTAGTGAAATATTCAAATTATTTATTGACATCTATAAGGATGCAATGAAAGGTATGTAATTTTAATGTATAACTTTTAATTTTATAATATGTTCCTGCTCATCTTTAAAACTGGAAGTTGATATGTAACTTTTCTTGAAGTATTTCTAAGTAATGATTCTGTTGAAAAACCTTGCGGTGTTAGCCTTGGGTTCTAAATAAACAACAGGAAGAAAATGTGTTTGTTTCATATGCTTCTGTAACCACCCTGTCTGCAGGTTTTCTGTTATTTAGTCACATTGTGTTGGAGATTCTGGGTGTAAGTCCTTGAGTCTCTGGCTTAGGACATCTGGAACTTCATTTGTAGAAGTACAGTACTATTACATATGTAAATGTTTGAGGTCTGTTAGTCGAAGTTCATCAATTGGTGCATGCCGGAACATTGTACACTTCAGGGTTTTTGGCATTTGGCTGGGAAAACCTAGTTTCATATTCAAGTTCATTTAGGTAGTAAACACAGAGCACTTAGTCTATGGGTTTAGATGTCTGTCAGACTTCCAGGAAGATGTGAGATAACACCATACGGCTTGCAAGTCCACAGGAGACCACTGGTTAGAATAGTTTTCTTGACAGTAATGTATTACTTCTCCAGACGTGGAAAGACTCTCTGTCTCTTTCTACAGGAAGGTTAATAAGAAATATGGACAACATCACTGTTACTGAAAACTTTCTCGGTAACGAAGAGCATGGAGGATTCCTGTTTGTTTCACCAACTTTTCAGAAACTTGATGATAAAATTCTACCAGATAACCCTTTTCTTTGTGGCATTCTCATCCATAAGCTGGAAATATCCTGGGCGAAAGTTTTTCCAATCCGTTTAATGTTGAGATTGGGAGCAGAATATGGGGGTAAGTTTTAATGCTTCAAATGTATGTATAAAGGTAAAAGTCACTTTGGAAAAGACAAGTTTTTTAGACAAGTGAAATATTTAGAATAATCTTTGTACTACTTTATATTACACTTGTGTAAGATTGATGTTTCATACATAGGAACCCACCTGTTGAGACACTTGGAAATTTGCATTGTTTGCTAGACTCCCTTGACTACTTTTTCCTGTGCTTAGCCGATGAGAAAGCTAAGAAACATTGCAGTGGGATCTATCCATGGATGGGAAACCATGCACTGGGGTGAAGGATGGTCTGTCACAGAATCAGACAGGGGCTCTAGTTTCTTTGGCTGGTCAAATCTTGAGATTAAGAAACATAGGCTATAGCTGAAAACAAAACTAAATACTTGGATTAGTAAGTCTTACAGTCGTTGATACGTAAACATGACCTTTTCCCTCCCTCCCCTCCTCCCTCCCCGCAGCATATCCAGCTCCTGTAGTAAGTTTCAGGCACCGGAAGCCACTCTTTGGAGAGATAGGACACACAATTATGAATCTGCTTGTTGTGAGTAAATGTTTTATTCTTTTTCTTTTCCTGTTTTAATTTAGATTGCTTTCAAGAATCAGAGTTTTAAGGGTATTTTGCACAGAGTGGGGTTTTTTTTTTTGCAAAGGGCTAATATTTTTATTCTTACACCTGACATGAAACCTTATTACCAAAGAGTATTTATATGTGAGTTAGGAAAGCTGTGTCCTTCACATTATGTTGTTACACATTTGGTCTGGTAGGAAGAAATGCCTTTAAATAGATGCGAGGAATGTTGACGTTTACATTGAAGCTGGTAGTAATCATTGTTCAGTTGCATTTTTCTTTTCCAAGCACTGTTGTGGTGCAAGAATTCTAGTCTTAAATCCAACATTTTTTGAATCTGAAGACAAGACATGACAGGCAGATGCTGTGGTCTTAACTGTAACAGTAACTACTTTGTCACACAAACTTAACCTTTGATTAACCAGTCTGCTTTATGTCAAGAACTTTAGGCTTTGGCAAAATCATCTGAGTAAGTCAAGTCTGGAATTTGTGCTACTCTTTAGAAGTCTTAGGGATGTATGTAAAGTACTTAATCTAGGTAAAGCTTGTTATAAAAGGTAAGAAAATGATACTTAGTTGTCTAACTTAAAAACTTTGTTTGTTATAGGACCTAAGAAATTATCAATATACTTTGCATACCATAGACAACCTGTTTGTTCATGTGGAGATGGGTAGAAGTTGTATTAAAATACCCCAAAGGAAGTATAATGAGGTGAGTAAAACGATCTTGATTAGCTTTCCAATCCAAACTACTTTAGTTTTTATTTTTCATGTAATATCAGTCACATCTTTAATGTGAGCTCTTAAAAAAAGGGTGTGGGTTGGTTTTTAGAGGCTGTAATGTTTTTATTCTGTAATCAGCGTCTAGGAAGTTCTGCAAGTAGTTCTCCACTTGATAGCAGCTCTCCAGATTACTTTGCCATTTGCTGTGCAATTTACTCTTTGACCTTTAAGCTGATATAAGCATGTGAAGGTGATAGGGGAAGGGCATGAAGTTATCTGAGCACACATTTCCGGGTTATGTTGGAAGTTGGGTAATGATGAGTGAAAAGTTGAGCTTTAGGATAACTATTAAATGCTGAAAAAAACAGCAGTTTCTTCAAAATGTTTTAGCATATATTTTCAAGGATTCTCTTGCACATTTCCTAGTGGTGGTGTTTTGCTTAAAACTTTAAAAAAAAAAAAAAAACACAACTTTTTTGCCTTAAAAAACCCTTTTTTCCGGGGTAGTTTTTATTATAACTTGTTCAGTTAAATTTTAACAAAAAAAAACCTGAATGGTAAACTGCATGAGGCTTAATGAATATTTTAGCCTTAAGACCAACAAACCCTCTACAACTCTGATATTCTGCCATTGTCCTGAGGCACTCAGACTAACTCATACCTCTCTAATGAAGCAGGATTTTTTGATGATGCTTAGTGTTCCTCCAGCTAGTCATGGCAAATTGTGGTGTTCAAACTCCCTGGAAGTGACTAAGTGAATAATTCTTGGGATTTAAGAGCTGGATTTTTCTAATGTCTTTTATTTAAAATGAGTACTGCATAAAGAGATTTGTCAGTTTAATGACAAATTCTGTATTGACAGGTAATGAAGGTGGTAAATTCTTCTAATGAACATGTAATTAGTATTGGAGCAAGCTTTAATACTGAAGCAGATTCTCACTTAGTGTGTGTGCAGAATAAGCATGGCCTCTATCACACACAAGCAATCAGTGCTACTGGACGTCCTAGGAAAGGTAAGCTGTCTAGTTTGGCTTGTGGAGAAAAACCACATTTCTAGAGCAGAAATGTAAGTTCACTTTTAGGCTGCAAGGAAAATATGTTTTCCCAGTAAGTTGTTGAGACAAAAAGTTCAGCATTCAAGCAGTGAAGCAATTCAGATGCAAAATAAAATGTTGCTGTTTGATATAAACACTTGGGTTATCTTTTACAAATGTTATATTAAATGGAGATTAATGCTTTTTTCCTCTGTTTCCAGAATTTTATTAATATAGCTTACATTTTCAGACATAATCAGATTCTTTATGTATTTCAAAAACTCAATTTAACATTAGTGTGAATGGGGCAATATATCCACATATGTAAACAAATAGTCTGAATAACTGACTGTATGGAAATACGGTAACAATGAGTACCTCTGTACAACATCTAGCAAACTGATCCAACCACCTGTACAGAGAACAGTGGTTCTGAAAGTGATACAGCTGTGCAGCATGGCAGCACGCCTGGGTTGATGAGTCATGCTTTTCAACAAGGCCCATTAATTGGGGGGGAATTCTGGATTGATAGGGCCGTACTCTTACCATCTCTGGTGTCACCCTGAAATATTGTTCTGTGCTTCATTAAGTATAGCTGCTTCGCTTGTTTTTGTTTAAAACGCTGTGTATAACTAACAAATTTATGCAAAGGTTTGTACCATGGAAATTCACTTGTCATCTTTTCTTTCAGTTGCTTTAGTACCACTGAAAAAGACGTAAACTTCAGGAATAGCTTCTGTAAATAAATTCTATTGAAAAGTTATGTGTCATGTCTGTTTTAAAGGACAGAAGAGAAAAAAACCTGAATCAAAAAACCCCACGCCGTTGTTTCTTCAACCATGTCTCCTCCATATGTATAGGAGCTTTTTTGGCCTGCCTGTGCTGGCTTGCCACTAATATCTTAAGAGGATTCTGTTAGCGCTCACAAAAGAAGTTAATAAAACTGGTCTCTTTTGCCAAGGTCTGACTGGAAAAAATTCTTCTCTCTTTAGAGAGTTATGTTTCATATCATCCTGTCAGTAAGGCATTTTTATTAGCGCTTTCAGTTAGTAGTACCTTTTTGCCTGCCTTTTTAAAAGTGAATGCAAGTTAAATGTTAGTAATGACAAACTTGAGTGATGTAAAGTGGTCCTCACTCTGTTCCTACTTCTTCTAGTTACTGGTGCAAGTTTTGTGGTGTTTAATGGAGCCTTAAAAGCATCTTCAGGATTTTTGGCTAAATCCAGTATAGTTGAAGGTAAGAATTTTGTCTGATGTGCTGTCTTCTTAAGAGAACTTTAAAAAAAAAATAGCAGCAGTCTTGTGTGTCTTTATTCCTCAGTAAGCAAAAGTTTTCTTTTCAGGATTTTTAGCTTTGTAGAAAGTGTATTGCAAACAAATGGTATAGAAAAGATAGAGTCTACTTCACTTGTTTTAAAACACACTAAGTCTTTACTTTTTGCTTTAGTCAATGCAAGTCTCTCCTTTACGGCTACCTATATCTGGAACTGTTTTCATTGCCGTATTGATGAAATACATATATTGACACATAAATGCAAAACCTTCTAAGGTTAGTCTAAGATTGATCTTCTAGTGTTAGTTCTGTTGACAAGAAAAGTTTTCATTACTTCCTCTTTCATGTAACATTTAATGCCGTAGTTGGGGATGGAGTCCATTTGATGTGCATTTATTAACAAGCTGTAGGAGAGGGTTAGTCTCACTATAATTTAAGCCAAGATTCTACTAAAAAGCTATGCTACTCTTTCTGTAGATAAGTTGGATTTTCAACTGGTTTTCTTCTAGATGGACTAATGGTACAAATAACACCAGAAACAATGGAAAGCCTACGTCAGGCATTAAGAGACAAGATGGACTTTAAAATAACTTGTGGCAAAACGGATACAGGAGATGCAAAAGAATATGTAGATATTTGCTGGGTAGAAAATGAAGAAAAAACAAACAAAGGGTAAATGTATTACCAAAGCAAAATATCTTAGAGAATTCTTGTTCCCAGTCTTCAAATATCCACCTTTAATTTCAAGAAACTATATGTAAGGTATTTTTATTGAAAGAAAGTACTAGATACTAAAACCTGAAAGGAGATGGAATGGTAAACTACCTGCAATCCTCTAGGTGTCACTAACAGAAAAATTTTGCCTGTAGTTCATGAAAATGTAGTACTGTTTTCTCTGTTGGGGAAGTTGACAGGGAAAGTGTGTGAACCCTCAGTTTGCTTTGAAAGTCCTCCATTAAACCACTAATCAGTCTGTGTGAGGATGCAATTAATCCCCTTAAGCTTCCTTGTTAGGGGGCGCTAGGAAGTGCATACATAGTACTGCCCCTGGCCATTCACTGCTTGGAATGCCAACATTCAGCAAAGCAAAATGAGATGTAAGGCATCTTTATTGGATGTGATTGGAATTCTTGTTTATGTAGCTTCGTAACTTTCAATTGTACATCACTAACTCAAAACTTGTCTCAAGTTGTTTCTCAGGCCATGGGCTTTTGACTTGGTATGCCTTTTTCTGTGGCTTCTCTGACCAACTAGAACAGTCGCTTTACCTAAGATGGTTTATAGCGCCTTAAATCTGTAAGATTAGGTTTATATTAAGTGTTGTTTATTCCCTATTTAGGATACTACTTCTTGTAGTATCTATGTTTTCATGATGCAAGTAATTATGCAGTTCAGTTTACATTTTGTTGTAAGGCTGTTTAAATAGCCTTTAAGGATGACTAAACATTATTTCATACAAGTTAGTCAATCTAAATCATAAAATGTTGTTTTAATTATTAACCATATTATTATCTTCCATAGAATTTTAAGCCCAGTCGATGGAGAATCAATGGAAGGAACTCAGAATGAAAAAGTACCACAAGGCAGAGACTTCGAAAGAGAGGGAAAAGTTATGAAGTGTACTGAAGTTAGTAAATTATATTGTTCTTGAGCCTTTTTGATGCTACTTAGAATAGTTAAGTAGTAAAGCGATCATACAAAGTGATACTGCTAAAGAAACTTATTTGATGCATAGCTGTACTGATAGGCAGAATGTTTCCGTAGCACTTTGATAATGTATGTACTTCTCAGTTTTTCTCCTGTGAAAAAGACTAAAAGTATCTTAGCACTGATAAGTCTATAAATATATAATCCAGATATTCTTATGGTCACTTAAGTATTTTGATTGAATAGATGAAATACTAAAATACTCTGCCAGCAAACAAGCATAGCTTTCTCTGTTCTGCATTACGTGTATACTGAATTACTCTCTTCCTTACTTTGTATATAACCAGGCTGTTGACTGCCCTTATCCTTTCTGTAATTTCAGGTATACTATTTTCTAAAGGACCATGAACTGCCCAGTCCTGTTCCTCACCAGCTTGCGAAAGAGATTGCTACTGCTTGCAGTACTGCTCTTTGCCCATACCTTAAAACATTGAAAAATAATGGGATGAATAAGATAGGCCTAAGAATTTTCATTGACTCAGATATGGTAATCTTTCAACTTCTATTGCGGACACTCCATTTCAGCTGAAATCTCTTTCTTATAAAGACCTTGCATCTCTTTCTGAATGTTTTTAGTTTTTTGCCCTACCCCAGATCCAGACTGAGGATGAAATTTCATGATGAAGCTGTGTTAATGACTAGTTTTTCTTGAAAGGAATAGTCCTGTTTCTTTATTCTGCCCAAATCCCCTTATAGCTGCTTGCAGTAAGCTATCGGTCCTTCCCTAGTTTTAACTCTCTGGCACTCATCTGCCTGAGTCAGTTTAGAGAATCATATTGCTAATTTTCTGATGCTTTTCTTGTGGTTTTCTGCTCATTTTGCTCCCTAATGTAGTTCAGTAAGGGATATTTGCCAAAATCTGTACAGGAAAAAAGGATAGGTCTGCCCAGCTGAGGGTGAAAGAGAAGGGAAGGCAAGGCTATCCGGCATGTGATGCCCCTCAAAAGATTACAAAACTGTACAACAGTTAAGTTCCTTGCCTCTGAAGGCATTCTGTGTTATACCCACTTATCTTTTTTTGAGAGAAGTGGGAAGTAGAGTCCTGAAAATCTAGTTCTCAGTGGTATATTTCAAAATTAATCTAATAGTAACTGTGATACTAGGATATAATCAGATCACTCTTGAATGCCCAGGCTAAAGCAGTCTGGGACGCAGATGAAGCGTGGCCCTGTAAACCCAGGGGGAATGTGGCATGCTTCTCAAGGGCAAGCCTAATCATTTGTGACTGACCACAAAATCCATCCAGTTGCCAATGTTTCAGTGTTACTTCATCACTTCATGCTAGCTGAAATATTCTTTCACCAAGACACTATGCTCTTGTGTTGTCATGCTAATATAGAAAGTGTTAATATCAACGTTAATATGTTTTCCTTCTAGGTTGAGTACTTAGCAGGATCCGGAGGTCACCTTCTTCCACAGAACTATCTGAATGAATTGGACAGTGCTCTGATTCCTGTGATTCATGGTGGGATGTCAGATCCTACAAATCTACCACTGAAAATGGAATTAATATTTTTCATTATAGAACATCTGTTTTGATGAGGCTGATTACAGGCAATGTACTGATTTGCTAGATCTGAACACCAAAGTTATAATGCTACAAACACTAAAAATGCTGAAGTTCCTAAACCTGTTACGTTTTAATAGATTTTCAGACTGCTTTTTAAAACCCTCAAATCCTTTCTGGTTACTTCACCACAAAAGAGTTGTAGTTTGTAATGCTTCCTAAAGTTCTGAAAGTTTACACTTAATACAGGTGCAGAAGAGGGTGGGTTTTGTTACCTCTTTACACAGTTGTAGCGTTTACTATATGTAGTGTAACTTTAAGCCATACTGTCTTGCCTCTTAACCTCAGATAAGTGTTACTAAAAATTGCTGTGGTTAGATCTAATCTCTATCTGGAGCATGTGCTTTCCATGTGCAAACAAGCTAAGTACTGAAGTAGAATCTGGCACAGAACTGTTGTCTTGCCATTTGAGATTAAAATATGAGATGTTTTGTGGCTGACTGCAAACGCGTACATCAGTGCAAAATACAAGTGCGCACCTTCTGACACTTGTTCATGGTCAGCACGAGATAGAATTTTGCAGGTATGTTTATGGAGGCTTTGTAGCTGAAGTCCTTAACACTAGAATGTTATGCTGGTGCTTCAGGAACATATGCTCTGAATTAATTTTTCTACAGAGTTACTGATTTCTTTCATGCATTTATAAGGATTTATCTAACTTAAATTGATGCTATTTTTATAAATACTACCATTTTTTTCTTTACTCTGTGTTTGGAAGTCCTGATACAATTTGACCTTTCAGTGATTAATAAAAAAACAGATTACCCTTGACGTAATCTACATGTAGCAATAAGTCAGACAAGATTTCTGCCGTATCTTTTCTGCTCCTGTCTACTGCTTTTGCCACCTCTTAGCAGCCACCTTTACTTTCAGGGAGAATAGATGTATTAAGTGTGAATTTTCATGAACAGACTGATTTTTGGTATGCCTGAGGTTCTTGTATAGTACGTATTTTTGATATTGGGTCGATAAGATCTATTTATGTATTTGTGATGCATGTGATTTGTACTGAGGTTCAGCGAACCATAATTGGGGTTTGGTAACTGTCACACAACTGTTTATCAAGAACAGAACCAAAACGAAATATATACAAGATCTATATTGTTTTCAGTAAAAATGCTGGTACAATTTTATAATGAACTATTAAAACTTTGATGCCTTCTTCATGCTATAGGGGATATTTTATGTTTTTGTATCAAAAACAATTTGTAACTTAACCTAATCTGCTCTGCTGTTACCTATGCTTCAAAATACCGGTTCTTAGAATGGTTTAGGCTTCAAGGTCTTACCTTGGAGGAAACTGAGGCTGCATTTAAGCTGAATAATGTAAATTCTTCAGAGGAATCGCAGTACTGGAGAAAAGCTGAAGACCACACCACGTGCAGTGTAGAAGTGTAGTTACTTTCTAGCTCAGATGGAACCCAGTACATGGCATTAGTAGCAAGGCTTGCTAAAGCCTTAGGCTGCAAGTTGTGAACTTCCAGCTAGGTAGGCTGACTGCAAACTCAACTTTTACTTGACTAGATGAAGGAAGGCCCCAAAACTGGTGCAGAGCTGACAGATAAGGTAGTGACAACCATCAGCAGAAGCTGTGTCCATTAAGGTAAGAAAAGGAATGTCCCACCTGGAGACAGAGAAAGGAATAAGAAGACCTCAGACCCAAATATTGATGTTGGACCAAACAATTGTGTGAGGGGTGGGGAGCTTAGGTTTAAGGGTATAATTGCCCTGGGATTTCTTTGTTCGGGGTCCCTCTCCAGAGGCACCCAGCTTGAGCTGTTCTTCACCACTGTACCACTCAATAAATCTGGCATTTGATGTGTTGAGACTCTGCTTCAGGGAGACCTAGGGTCGAGCCAAGAGGAGAAAAAGCACCCAAGAGTGAGTTGAAAAGGGGCACCTCTCGGCTCAGTGGAGCTGTAATGGGACTCCAGTCCTTGCAGTGGAAGTCTTGGGTTGGGCGTATGATCACTTAGGCTGCTGCTTCTCCGTCAATGTGCAGTGTGACCAAAACGTCCTGGCTTGAAAACAAGCTACAACTGGACAGCTGAGGAAACAGTGAAAGGTTGAACAGTTGTTAATGACTGCAGCTGGGTCTGAGGTGGCTGTTGTCCCTGGTATGCTGTACACCATGGGTAAAGCAGCTCTGCCATGTCTGTCTCTAGGGGTAATGAAGGAGCAGCTGGGTACTTGCAATGCACCCTGTACTAACTCAGTAATGATCAATAAAGAAAGTTAACTAAAATGCTTGATCTTGTCATCTGTAATTTAAAATAACTCCAGCACAAGAAATATAGTTAGAGAGGAGATATTGTTTTATTCTGCGCAGAGTGTGAGGTGGAGTATTTCTACAAATCAAGCATGCTTTTGGAATTCATTTTTACATTTATACATGATGGTGACCACACCATGCCTATCTCACACATAATTGTTGGTATCTTTTCTGCTTAATTTTAAGGCTATAGTATGTTATTAATTCACTGCCCATGCTCAAAAGGAGGTGGGAGGGTAGTTGTTTCCTTCCTCAATTGAGTTGGTGGTTACAATCTTCCCCCCCACCAGACTTACCTTTCCCCCACTTACTGGGCTTTGGCAATTGTCCAGTTTTTCAGTGCCTTTCGGGGCCAGATGTCCCCTTTCATCACTGCTGACTAATTTGTGCCCCTCCCCCCCTTTACCGTCACAACCTTCTTCATAGCATGATCTGTCCACTATTTGTATTCTTTTGAGGAAATACTCGTTAGTGAGGCATACACTGCTAATACCTTCTTAATCTGGCCTAAGCATTATTTACTACCTTGTTAAAATTCTCAGATGTTAGTCTCTACTTCTAATTGATCCTTTCTTAACTATTAGTAACTCCTGCAGTAATTCCATTTAATCAGAGAACAATACATTGTTATATATATTGTTACGTTTGAGGTAACAATCTCTTATTATTTCAAAAAAAGACCCTCAACTTTTGGGTAGAGATGTCTCGTCTTCGCAGCTTTTGGGGCTTCTCCTCGCCAGCCCTCTCCCGCCGCAGGGCCGGGGCGGGGCGGCCGGGAGCGCTGCCCTGGCTGCTGCTCTGAGCCCCGGGGGTGCCTGCCTCGCCCCGGGGCTGCTGCTCTGACGCCCGGCGGTGCCGCCCATTCTGCTTCCGGCGGAAGCGTTCCCGGCGTCCCTCGCTTTCGGCGGCCGGCACCGAGGCCTACCACTGCCCTTGCCGGTCCGGAGAGCGCCGGCCGCGCCTCGGCCAGGTGATGGCGGAGGAGGCACAGGGTAAGAGCTGTACGGCGGAACAGGGCCGTTGCACCGCGCCCGTCCCGCCGTGGTATGGCTGAGAGGGCCCGGGCCGCTCCCGCCCGGCGGCGGTGCTGAGGGGAGCTTTGCCTTGGGGCCGCCGCAGGCGCGTGGAGCGAGGAGGCGGTGGATCATTTTCTGAAGCAACAGCGGATCGGAGCCAGAGACGGGGCGGCCATCAGCTGGTTCCACGCCGCCAACAGCAAGGCCCGGGCCTCGGAGGCCGCCAGAAGTAAGTGGCAGCCGGCTATGCCCGTGGGTGGCCCCGGGGGCTGGCGGGGAGAGGGGGTCGTGCGTGAGGCGCTCCCGGTTTGGCTTCTAGGCGAGGCTTCCGGTGTCTGTCCGTCCCAGGACAGCTGTCTTGTCCCTGTCAGCCAGCGGTCCGACATTGCCGAGGCCGGCGGTACAAGGTTTGGAGGCGGAGGTGGTACCCTTTCATGACACAAACTCGTTTCGTTGTGGAAAGACAAGCAGCTTCTGGGTGTGTAGGCCCTCTGTCAGGTCAGACCTTCAGATTAACAAAGGCCTTCATCACCTGCCCGCAGACCAGAGCCACGGTTAAGGAGTCTTCTGGTGTCACGCACACGAGCTAAGTCTGCCTGAAGTGTTGTAAAGCTTACATGTTTGTACAGCGGAACGCAAAAGCAGGTAAAACTGGTTTCTGCGATGTGGTAGTACTGAGGTTAGACCGCAGCTGCCTGGCATTCGAGCCTGGGCCGCAGTGGTCGAGCTGCCCCTGTTCAGCCCTGTTTGATCGTGTGGTAAGTCACCCTTTCCATTGTGCTGACGCTTCTGTTTGTGGGTCTGCTCTGGAAATCTGAAAATGGAAATGACCTGATTAAAAGTGTGTCCGTCTGTCCATCCGATGAGGTTCAGTATCAGTGCTGTTAAGGGCAGCAGGTGGCAGAGCAAAACCTCCTGGGAAGCCGCCATAAGTGTCAGGCTGGCTTTGCCGCGGGTGCCTGCCCATTGAGCCGCAGCTGCAGCGCCGGGAGCGTAGGTGCTTGTGACGGCTCCACCAGTGCTATGCTGCCAAACTCTTCCCACCCTCCTGAGACACTTCAGGATTCCTAGGTAGTTTTGACCCTATGTGGATTGATCATCTTCTAGGTCTTTTTAGGACAGTTTGAAGTTGTGAGATGTAACACATTGGGTAATACTTCTCAGATTCCACTGGGCAGTTTTACTATGGCTTTTTCCCCCTATTTTGTTCCAGATGATTGAATTATTTTAGGTTATTTGTGAGCAGTTTATTTCAGCAAATTCTAATTCAATTTATGTGAATATTGGGGAAATACGCAATTTATTTATGTAATTTTATATGTAATTTGCTTTCTGTTGCCTGTATAATAATTATTATTTATTATTATTTCAGTCTAAGTAGCTACGTATATTGAATTCTCTGCAAAGCTGGTAGCAGTGCCTAGAGTCTTGCATGCTTTTCATTATAGAAAGCTGTTTTCAAGAGCTTGCAACATTCCTAAGGTTTCCACACGCTTGTATTGTGTTTCAGCTACCATTTTCCTGGCAGATGTTTCTGGCTGGCTGGCTTCTTAAAAAAGTTTTGGCTGAGGTGGGTTGGTCAGTTTTGAGAAAGAGGCAAGGGGAGTACTCACTCTCCACTGGTGTTAAAATCTTCTGGTAAGCTTTTCTTTAAAAGTCTCTCTCTAGAAAAGATTTGAAATGCAGCAAGAGTGGATTCACATTTTGGATATTCATTTTGCTGTTCCTCTGAAAAAAAAACTGTGATCACTTGGTCAAATGTATCTACAAAAATCAAATTTCATGTGCTTGTAGATTTCTGGAGAGTTCAGTGACTAAAGTACCCAAAGAAAAATGCCCCTGTTGCTTCACAGGTATGAATACTGGTTATACAGTATATGCTTACTGGTTCATACTGGGTGACCTTTGTGGAGTCAGTGTGCACAGTCCAGTGTGGAAAGACTTGCCCTGTAATTGTTGCTCTGGAGCAGACACTGGAACTACTGAACTTGCTTCTGTTAAAACATTCATTTTTTACATCAACAGGTGATGTTCACATGATAGAAGCAGATGTTCTTCTTCGTGGTGGCAAGGGAGGAAGTGGAGTCCCTATCATGGCTCATCCACCTGAAACAGACAGTGACAACACACTGCAGGAATGGCTGAAAGAGATTGTCAACACAGATAAAGGCATCAAGCTGGATTTTAAGAGGTATTTCAAGACAAAAAGATTTGTATATTCTTTGTGTTCTGACCAATTAACAATTTTACAGGTAGCGCTAACTATCTTTTGGTGATGGTAGAACAAACTCTTTCTTATTGTGCAATTTACAGTAGCACGCTCCTTCCTAAACAGCTGATGCAGTGAAACAATCAGTATTACTAAATGCATCACAAGAATAAAATTTTTGAAAGTGTTTTGAACTACAAATAATTCATATTCAGTGAATTTGTTACTGAGTTGCTATTGAGTAAAGTTTTCCTATCAGGAAAACTGAAATGAGGGTGCCTATCTGGGAAGCTTCTATGAGTTTTCTGCCTGAGCAAAGAAATAGAGAAGGACAACCTTCCAACTGGAAAGTCAGACAGTGGCTCCCAGGCTGCAAATGGGGCTGAGCCCCCTGGGTCTCTCTGCCTGACAGCACACGAGTCTCTCCTGCTCTCATCCAGCTTTCTTGGTATCATTCTCTACCAGGGAAGGGGAATGAAAGTGTCAAGGTTTTTCAGTGAGCTTCTGAAAAGCTTGCTGAAGCTGTGCTGAAGTTCACAATAATTTAGAAATGTCATCCCATATCAGCATGAGTAGCTTTATTTTCCCAGAGCTTTTTTCCCACTCTGGCCACCCCCAAGGAGAGGAATTCTGTTTCCTGATCAGCTCCAATACTAATAATCTATTGGGGATCTCAATTCAAGACAATTTAAGGTTGTACTACTTTGAATATCTGATCTTGTACCACAAATGATGTGGTGGTAGATTTCTTCAGTGTGGTTTGTTATACAAAAAAGTTATCTTGCTTTTTGTCTAATGAGATACATGTGGATTGAAGTAAATTCAGTTTCCTTCCAACTAAAATTCTAAGTAAATTCAAATTCTTTCGAACTTCCTAAATAAATTTTCAGAGGTTCATTTAGAATTGTAACCATTAGCTGTTTCATTGCCTTTAATGGAAAATACACCTGAAAACCCCATGAGATTGCCTTGAAAAGTTTGAAATGGGATTCAGAGTGAGCTGTGATTTTCAAATATACTCCGCTGCAACTCCTTACTTTAGCTTTGTCTGAGTTTGCATGTACAACGTCTATATACACAGCAGACAGGGAATCGCACCTCCACATTAAAAAGAGCTTCATCAATGATCAAGTATGCTGTAGAAATGCAAAAAAAAGTGCTAGATAGGTGGGAAATGTGATTTGTACTTGTTGTTCTGTGTAACGCAATCACAGTTTTCATGTGAAAGTTCATGAAAATACAAAGAAGTGTGGGCAGCCTCAATCCTTTTATTGTTAAACAGAATCTGGAAATGCCTGCCTCGACAGAGAAGGGAAAGGACAAGAGAAGTAGACATTCGTTTGGGTTTGTTTGCTGTTGGGTTTGGACTTTTTTTCATTTTAATTATTGATTAAATTCATTTAAAAACATCTACCTCTTATTTTTCCACAAGGAATTTCCAGTCAAGTGCAGACAGTTAAAAAAGCTTTTAAAATTATACTGCATTATAGAAGTCAAATTGTGTAAAAGCATTTAAAAAACACAAGCACAAAGTGCAGATAAAGTCAAATGAGTAATACAGATTATGATGTTCTTTTGAATAGTATTTCTGCGGATACCATTGCTGAAGTTTTGAATATTATTTCAACAGCGCTTTAAAAAAATATTTGGATATTTCTACTCTGTCAGCTTGATTGATCACATAATCACATTTCCTGCTGGCTTTTTCTGCAGGAATGAATGTATTCTGCGAAAGGACTTCGGAGTCCCACTTCAAAAATGCCAGAATCATTCAATATGGAGTCAGCAATACACCTGAATTTTCCAAATGCTGTGCAATAAAACTGGTGCTGTCTGGGGTTCTTTTTGTTTGTTTAGAGAGATGATGCATTGGACTTTTTTTCCCTTTACACTTTCTTGTACTTTGTAGTAAAAAGGAGGACATTCCACAGGCTTTGACAACTGTTCTGGCCTCAGATGATGTAAGAAGTATGTAAGCCAAGAACGTTAACTGGCTTTTCTCTAAGACTTGAGCTAATACTTACTGACCGAAAGTGTTGAGTGGAATTCCTTCCACTATGCAGCTTTCTCAACAATACAAAAGTTGAAATGCACAAAATGACTGTTTAGGAAGTAACACAGGCAGCTCAGGGGACAATTTTTGGCTTTAGAGCTAACCTAATGTAACAGCTGGCTGCTGTTCCCTTTTTTTGCTGCAAATCTGGATACGATTCTTCTGAACTCATCATGAGCCAGGTTAGGGAGTAACTTGGTGCAGAACCATCCCTACAGAACAGTGAGAACAGTTGTTTATCACTTTGTGTCCCTGTACTCACACACTGTTGCTAAGGCAAGCATCAGCACTGGTGTAAGAGGCTAGAGGTCCTTGGAATTAGGTACTAGGCCTTGGAATTTGGAACTAGGGAGACATGGTGGCAGTTCACCATCATCTTTGCTGTTCAAACAGGCACCCGTGGAGGACGTAGCCTGTGATTTATATCTCTGTTAGCTGGAGCAGTTGTGATCCTCTCCTTGCTTTGCACAGTGCCTTCTCTTCCCCTTGCTTTTCCTGGTGCTCCTGTGACACCCAGAGGGACCAGTTTAGGATGTTGAATGGGGAAGCTAACCCTGCAGAACAGCATAGAAATCTTCTGTTGGCTCAGCTCTGTATCAGAGCTCTGTATCACTGCAAGATTTTGAGGAAAAGCTAGGGGATGGCTTATTCAGAGCTTTTTATGACTCACAGGAGAAAACACAGGTCCTTGCTATTAGTAAGGAAATAACAACTCTGACCATAAAGATTTTAAATTTCTGAATGCTATATAGAATGTTAATTAATTTGCTGTGAGAGAAGAAAATACGTTTTTTCTTGGCACTCATTCCTTTTTCCCCGTTATTCCACATTTCCTTTCCTTCCACAGTCTTGCTGTTTCAAAAGCTTTGGTAGAAATGAGAAAGGTTATTGTTTGTCTTCTAGTTATGCTTTTTCTTTTGATTTGAGAGAACAGTGAAAATATGTGACTTAAGATGTGTTGCTGAATGCTTACAAGTGGTGCTACGTTGGTTGCTGAAGTAACTACATTTCATACTTAATAATTGGCTGTAGGATGAATGTCTGATGGGCAGACTTCATGCTGCCAGTACTCTGCAGCACTTCAGAGCTGTGGGAACAACAACTACAAAAGTGTTAGAGCCTGCAGTGGCTTCCTTAATTAAAGTCCTTCCTAAGAGTTCAATAACATCCAGGTCTTAACAGGTCAGGAGTTAGAAGAGCCATAAGAGCCAAGAAGCAGTTCATATTGGTCAGCAGGGAGACAAGAGGCTTACGCTACTTTACACCAGCAGTTACAGTCCCCTTATGGTACAAAGGGTCCTCAGCATTTGCTCTCTGGCTTACAGGGAGAGTTTCATTAACATATCCATCTATAGATGTGCTGTATGTTTCCCGTCCTCGATCCGAGTGAGGTCTCTCACCTCACCCATGTGTTATTGGTACAGTCTAGAAGCTGTGCGGCCTTCCATGGAGCTTCTTGAATGTGTGAAGCAGCATTTGAGGCGACCTGTTTGGATCAATGCAGACATCCTACCAGGACCTAATGGAGATAGTGCTGTAGTGGATGCCCAAGGGTTCGTCAACACTGTTACTTCATTCTTCCCAAATGTGACCTTATCACTGGGATGGACTACTGGCTGGCACCCTGACAAACACAATAAAGGTAAAGATAGAAAATCCAATGCTTACACTGCATCGTCTGTTTTCTTCAAATTCATTTCAGAACTGATTCAAAATAAGCTACGTGCCATCTTCTTAGTTTGAAAATAGTAGTGAATGTAGAAAGAATTGTTTTCTATGTTGATGTATGTTTGATTGTGTATTACATGGCAATTTGTTCAGTGTTTGAGTTGCAACAGAACCCTATAAAAACCTGATATTTTTGTTAAACTATTTTGCTCTTCAACACATTCTTATATACTGAGGAATTTTGGGGGACAAATTGCTTAAGCCCTGTTTCAGGTAGTCTGCTCCCTGAATCCTAGGAGGATTGGTTTGGGAATCAGAGTTCTGGCAAATTTCTGGAAGAAAAATAGATGAGCTGGAAATTTAAAACCCTATCAGTGTGCTTTTGCAGTAGATTACCAAAACCAAATTGTAGGTCAACAGTGCTTTTATAATTTAATTTTTGCCAAATAATTGAGTTTTTGCAATAAATTTTCCAATTAGCTGTTATTTTAGGGTCCTTTTCACAGGCTTCCTCTCATAATTCTCATAGCTGCTGTAAGGGCGTTTTACTCCAGTGCACCTGCATGTGTGCAGTAGCATGGTCCCCACCGATATAATCTGTGACCACAGTGGCAAAATTATACACCGTTCCCATTGCTAATTATTCATTAGCAAGATTTAGTATTGTGTCACGAGGATTTTGTTGTATGTTACACGGTAATTTTATTAAATTGTATAAGACTTTCTCCAAATTATTTTCAGTGCAGTAAAAAGTTGCTGGAAGTATGTATTGGAAATGCTGTACTGAGTAACCTTTTTTAATAAATGTAACTTTATTTCCATTCTAAATTTCAGTTTATGGTGATGCTAATTACAGGTACACTGTAAGACATTACAAAAACAGCACTTATTTGACTGATTGCAACTAAAAGTTGTTGCCCAGCAAAACCTTTTGTTTAAGATACAGTGCTTTTTTTTAGTATTTCCAGTCACTCCATTGCATATGAGTAATTGAGGAAAGAATTACTAACTGTTGTTACTGAAGTTAAGACTTTCACAGCCTGTAGAAATAAAAAAAACATTAAATACTATTTTAAATACCTCCAGTGCTTGCAAAAGTCTCAACAGCAGACACTTCAGCCATTTTAGATTGCTTGGGTTTAGCATTTTTTTAAGCACAAAATGTTTTACATCCTTCATTTGTGTGTAACTCCAGTACTACTGGATTAATTTGATTTTTTTTCTAAATCTTTTATAATGTTTTCATTTTTTAAGGGTCACTGTCAAGCTAAAACTAGTCCTTATTGAAATCAGTGGCAGCAAGGCTTTTTAGAGCATGGGCAAAGATAAAATTTCCTGGACATGAAAAAATGTCATATTCTATACCTATATGTAAAATAACACTGCAGTTATTGGAAATAAAGATTTTAAAAATCAGTTTATTTTTCCATGTTAGTATTGCTTTTCTCCTCTGTCACAATGATGTTTCTTATTTATAATCATCTGGTGATTTCATTTGAATTATGTGATTTTTCACAAACCCCATATTTGCTCTTGTTTTGTCTTACAACCTAACCATTCTATAAATCATTGTATCTTTATTTTGACAGAGATGGCATTTGTGAAGAATTCTTTTTAATCAAATGGTCTTTTCTGTAGGCTATGACTGGATGATGGTAGAAGAAATGGCTCAGATATGCAGTGTGCTTTCCCAGCCTGTAACTTTCCCTGTAAGAGCAGCATTAGTACGACAGTCAATGTCCGAGCTGTGCTGGTTAATCCAACAGTCGAATAGGTAAGTTTGAGGGCCTTTAGTTTTAGTTGTGTTTCTTATAAAGGCACATATTTGTTTATATTAAATACAGCACATTTATGTGTACACAGTTATCCCAGTCACATTGAAAATATATTTTCTTTCAGTTTATCCCTGCAGCTCTTTAATTCCTGCAGCTCTTAAATTGTTTTGTCATACAGAAGTGGTCACTATCCATTTCTTTACAATAATAAAATTTTAAAGCCTCTTTCATTACCTATAGTAAGTAATTTTAAATGTTGGGTAGGTTTGAAATCCAGTTCCACTATAAACATTTCATAAGACTAATATAGTTAAATAGACTAAGTAGTTTGATGTTGCAATTTGGAATTAATTCAAGTACTTAAATTTATATATACTTTTAATTGGATTCGATATTTATATTTTCTGTAGTAATGTAACTTAAAAACATCAAAGGTAATTTTTAGATTGGAGGTCAGTGAGTTTGCTATGAACCTAATTAATTTTGTTTAGCTACTTGAAATACATTCAGTAGTTTCCAAACACTGACTTTTTAAAAAATTGTTTTTTACAAACCCATAACAATTTCATTTTAAAAAATTATTCACATCTAATAGAATGAGAATAAAACCTGCTTCATACATATTGTCACTTACTCACCTTTTTCACCTACTCTGCCCTTATACAGTTTACTCAAGTTCTTCCTTAAGCGCCAACCAAGATTAAAGCCCAAAACAGAAAATTTAACTCAGTCACTTGTCTGGAAAATTTCTAAGTAATTAGAAACAACCGGATGGACAAATAAAGTGCTGTTATTCTCATTTACAGTGGAGAATCGAGAGAAATTAGAATTAAACATTTTAAACTAGGAAATTAATTTCAAAACATATTAAGAATGTCTTTTGAATTGTGCCATTCTCAAACATATCCTCATTGGGTACAAGTGTTATTCCCACCGGAATATTAGGATTTTCTCTATACCCTAGCGTAAAAATCCAGGTTTTTTTGGGGGGTGTGATTAGAATATAGAAACTCCTGAGCCAGTTTTGCTGACATAAAACTAAATTCTGATCTACCCAGGTTTTAGATTAATTAGGTTTTAATAAGCAAAGGGAAAAATGAGGTGGAGATTGTGGAGAGTAATGCTTTTAATTTTAAATGATACTTGGAAGTTTTTCAGGTTTTTTTTAAAGTAATAAAGTCTACAATTAATGAGAAAAGTGTATGTGATACAGTACAGAGGATATATTTGGTTACTTAGATGGTGTCACTATACATCACTTAGGTGACAATACAGAGTATGGAAATCAGTGAGATAGCCTCATGTTTTCTGTTCTAATGCTCTGCATGTTACTACTTATTACTTTGTCAAACTTTAAATGCTCAGTCCGGTAAATTTCTTTGCTGGATATCTGCCTAAGATTTTTTTTATTTTACTCCTTGCAGAGTTTGCCTTGTTTGGCAGAACAGTTCACACAGGGACCAGGCTACAGATAAACTGTTCTGGGTGGCATAGGACTGTCCATCTTAAAATTTTGCAGTCCTCCTGGGGAAGTTCTAGCAAGCTTAGCTTTAGGAGCACGAGCTTGAACTCTGCCTGGAGCCAAACTGCGAGACAAACCTCTGTAATGAGAGGAGAAAAAAAGTGGCAAAGGAATAGGCCTCTGCATATATTAGTTTGCATGTGTCAAATAGAGGTTTATTTAAAGACTGTCAGTCGTATTCTTCAGCTAGTCTGTCTGTACCAAACATTCCATGCTCCCTGTGTGCAAGGTAGGATGTGTTGAGCGTGTCTGTTTCTGAGGTAGCATTTTGATGCAGCAACCAAAATTGTGATAACAAGAATATTGGAAGGACTCTCAGTGCTCTCAGATGTAGCACAAATGCAGGGTGGAGGGTGATGACTTGCCTGGATGTGGCAGGGTAAGGAGGGCAAGGACATATAAAACTGTTAATTCAGATAGTTCATAAAATAGGGCTGCTTAACTTTGAAAACTAAAGGTGATTAAGTTTTTGGTATTTAATTACATGCCTAAAATTAAGGTTCTATAGTCCTGAATATTTTTAGGAGCTTATTAGTGCAAAGTCTTTCTGTCTTAGATGCTTTATCTTAAGATAATAACACACTGTTCTCTTTTTTCTCTTTCTCCTGTTTGTGTTTTTGTTTTTTGTTTTTTTTTTTTTTTAATATAGATACAGCCTCACTGTTTGGACAGGAAAGGAAGATGTGTATTCTGTAGAAGACTTGCTTTACATCCGAGAAAGCTTTGATAAAAGTAGGGTTTATTATGACATTTTAGAGCCACAAAATTCTGCGTTCAAGAAAGCCATAGTTGTAGAATAATAAATACAAAGCAGGCAATGTCTGACCTTATAATACTTAGCCTCTTTAAACGTGAAGATTTTTTGTTCAGAGGAATACATTTTCCTTACCAAAAGAATTGTATAGAACACACCTGTGGGTATTGGAGGAGTTTTGTATAACACTTTATTGAAAGGCTTCTCAAATAGAAATTTAATGCTTTCTTAACTCTTGCTTACTCATCGCATGCATGTTCACTCTTATTCACCCAGTGGTAAAGGCTACTCACGTTACCTAAATATTTTAGTACTTCTTCCCCGCAAGCATATAAAGGGGAGAATGACCCCAGCAGAGAGTCGTGGACCAAAGAAATTTGTTACTAACTGCTTTTGTGTAAGCCAGAGTCTGTGGGACGCTCAGTGTATCCTAAAGCCTGTTTTCACTTTCTGTAGGGGAGGAGAAGAGCCAAGCCTGTATTAAGTACCCAGCTATGCAGTTCCCAGCAAGGTTATATTGTAGCTCATCTTGATAACACTCCATTTTTAATGCCATTGCAATTGATAATGTTCTCACTCCTAGTCAATAGAAGATACTGTCTGCTGGATGTGAAGAGTAGGGTCTGCGATGCTACACATTCCAGGGAGGAAGAGTAGTTATTTTTACTGCATTAAAACTAATCAGGTACTCATCAGAGACAGCATTAAAAGAGCTGTAGTGGTTTATAAGATAGAGAAGTGCTGGTGATTCTTTCAAGAGTTCTAAACTAAATTTTAAGTATAACAGGATCTCTGTTGCAGTCTTTCTGAAAGCCAGAGGCTTTAAGAATGAAATAGCTGTACAGTGATCTGTGCTTATTGCAAAAATTGTACATTTATGTGATAGTACTGTTATTTGCTGCATTCTCCTGGATTGTGCATGTTTTTAACTCTCAGAATATGTTTTTAAAAATTTTCAAAACTTGAAATTCCCTTTGAGAAAAACTAAAATCTGCAACCTTTCTCACCTGCAGGAAAGTCTAACCTATTTCATTTTAGGAGTTTTTTGGCTCTCTTGCTTCTGCATCCCCTAAGATGAATACAGATACTGACATCTGTGCAGAACCAAACACAAGCTCTGTATTGTTGTCTTTTGCCAAACATTACAAAGGCTTTTTTTTTTCCACAATGACAGAGATTTTGATTTCTATATGAAAACTGATTCTGTGAAGAGTCATTACCCTGGCATCTTCTTGCCTTCCTCTTATTGTTCCTCTCACATGCATGAATTTTTATAGCTTTGATGGTTGACAGGCCGTAGTACTGAAGAGTGGAACACAGCAATTTTTGGTTCTTACAAGATTTTTTTATAGTATTAATCCAACTGTGACAGGAAAGTTAGTTATATTTATTAATCCTAAATCTTGAAATACGGTGATTTCATGCAATCATTAAAATTCAAGATTCCTTGTTGTTTCCTATGGCTTTTTTGCTAGGTTTATCTAATAATAGTTTTGTGCTACTGAGGGGTAGAACTTTCATAATTTTTGTCACCTACTAAGATATACTTGGGTAAAATTAGGAAATATTTTTCCAAATGAGGAAGAAAACTATCTACTTGTACTTGGAATAGTTAAACAGAGAAGTTACTTTAATTTGCACAGTCAGTCAATGTGAATGGTGGCAACCACCAAAATGTCAAGTTTGACGGTGTGATTCCTTTTAATGAATTGGGAGAAATAATTTATTTTTTAGTTTACTGTGACAGCATGACCTGAACAGATTTGACCTCTCATAGCATCTGCTTCTTTGACCTGTGCGTGAGTATTTTGCTATACCATGGGAAGAAGAGAGATTAACTGTTTCTTAACTGATAACTCTGGAAAACATTTTAAATACTTCGAAGTCCCTTTTATAACCCAGATGGTTTTGACTGAAACAGGTTCAGGCAAGCTAGCAGATCCAATCATGGGGTTTCCTTTTCTGGATGATGACCCTTTCACCGAACTCCCCTTCAGGGAGAACAGGATATATGAATGACCAAAGCTGCAGTTAAACCAAAGTTAACTATCTATAGTACATACTATCTATCTATACATACATACATACATACATGTATAGATACATACATAATCTATAGTACATACAATAAACCAGTAGGAAATAGTACAGTTCAGAGGTTTTTGTTTTCTGGGAAATACCACTGAACAAGAAGCAGCTAGGGGCCATCAGCCAGCGTTCAGAATCAAATGCAATGTGGCTGCATTAGCCAAAATGAGTCAGGCAGGTGCCTGAATAACAGAATCTGATTTGGAGGGACATAAAGGAAATAGCTTGAGGACACATTGCTGTAGCCATGTTCATTTGTTGAATGAAAGGTACTTTTAAAGAGCATTGAAGGTTTGTATTATTTTTATTGAATGCTTTACTAGTTTTAGGGTTAGTCTAGATTTCTTTTCAAGACATTGCTGGTCATTCAGAAGCAGCAATACTTTCTAGCCATATATTTATTTCTAATAGATTTAAAGACAAGAGTACCTCATTGTCCTTTTTCCCCGCAATTTATGTAAACATTTAGGACTGGAATTGGCTCCTAGGTCTTGTTGCAGCTCCTTGTTGCAGGCAGTTACATTTATTGAGTTGAGCGGTTTTGTCTGTCAGTTGGTGAGGCCTTTTTGCATCTACACTGGCAGACTCCTGTTATTTAGAAACCTTCTTCCCACTAACTGCCTGAAGTATTAGGATTTGTTAAAACTGGTTAAACTCTTAAGTAAAAAACAATATCAGCAACTGTGAGAAGTATTTTGAGGGGTGAAAGCATCATGGAAGAAATATCACTGAACAATATATCACATATATTAACAGGGATATTCAGATAAAATTGAAAGAAGTCATGAGCTGCATTGCAAGAAAAATTAAGGTGACAAGACATGTAAAACTAGATTAAACAAAATGCTAGAAATTAATTCCATGGAACGTTCTTGCAGTGACAGGAGGGTTTGGCTGTATGGTGAACTTGTTTATTCTCTATGGATTGTCATATATGCCTGAACGTCTGTATGTATTCTTTTTCACTCATGGATCTCCGAGTTTTCTGTGAAGTCATTTACGTTGTTTGTGCCAGCCTCGTCTGACCTGCACGTAAATAAATTCATTCAAATTTGTTTCTGTGTTTTCATGCCAGTCTTAATACCAATGCTCTCTTTCCAAAATAAGGTGTGTTAGCTGTGGGGCTGGCAATGAGATAAGAGAAGCGAGATGAAAGCCAATTAGTTATTCTGTTGGAGGCGGGGATCTGTGGCAGTTCTGTGTTGCCTGAGCTGTTGCTGGGGTTTTTGGTGGTTTGTTTTTTTTTTTTCCTCTGTCAGTGATTTATTCGTTGTACTTAAAACTTTGTTTAGGAGCTATAAATTCTGCCACTTCTTTGTGGAATTATTTTCTCTCTATGTGTTTCTTCACGTCTGTTGATAATCTTGCAGCCAGGTTTTTAGACTTAATTGTCCTTCTAACATAAATCTGGTGACATTAATGGAATTAGGTATTGTTCAGGATGTCCAGGTGAGTTAATTGATTAATAAAACATTTCTAATGTACTGCAAGTTTAGTTCAAGCTTTGTATTTTTATGTGAATTTGATGGAACTTACTAAATAGATAAAATAGCATGTTACAGAAGAGAACTGACATTAGTCCTGCACAACTACACAATAATATCCTGCATTAACATGTAAATATACTGACGAAAGCAAAACAGAAGCTGGTTTTCTGAGGTTTGTATTGTTTAAATGTGCTGTGGAATCCAAGAAAATGCCCCAAAGACACATTTTTCAAAGGCAGTTCTCCCCATTTTCATCTTCAGCATTCGTTTGAAGAATTATTCAGTTTTGGCCTACTCTGACTGAAATAAAAAGCCAAGGTTTTTTTTCTTCAATTAAAACCTTCAAATTAAAGCCTTTCATGTTCTATTTATCAGCCAGCTGTCTGTGATCAGGCCATTTGCTGATGCTGCTACAGATGTACTTCTGCGCTGTCCGTTAAACCCTAGTAAATGTTTGGGTCCGAGCACTGTAAAGCTTTCACTTGTGATTTATATTGTGCTTTGTTTGGATACTGAAGAATTCCATTCCAGCACCTGGCACACACTATCTTTTTCGTATCAGCAGTGTTTGTGCAACAGCCCCAGGAACCTGTATTTGAACCTTCCGTGTTCCCTTGTGCAGAATCAGGTTTACATAAACCTCCACTTCTGCAGCCCACCATCAGGAATTTTTATTATTGGTGATTAAGAAAAGCAATTTTGTGGTTGTTGTATTTTGATACTCACAGACATTTATTCTTTAGTTTGTTCACCTTTTGTAGCAGGAATACCTGTTTGCCAGTGCAGTGTGATTCCCCGATGCCTAGGCTTATCTTGTCTCTATTAACTTGTAACGCTCACTGACAGTTTTACCAAGATTTTTGTCTATAAATGTGGTACCAACCCGTGTGCAAAAGTAGGGGCTGCTAGGTGACACCCAAGCCAGGGTGTTGTATTAGTCTTCAGCTCTTTGCCTCTTCTGGGGCTTTGATGGATGAGTTTTGGCATATGTCTTTGCAGCGCAGCAAGATGTTACTACCTTCTTATAGCTACTGTTACTTCTGATACATCTTTATACTGCAAATTATCACTGTAATTATTGTAGTACTACCTGTTTAGCAGCATGGCTGAAGAAAATACTCTGCACTGCAGTAACTCTGAGTTGTGCTGGGGCATTAAGGTGCACCTTCCCTTGTACAGGAGCGGTAACTTATGGGTGGAATAAGCCGCTGGGGATACCAGCTTAGGCTGCCACAGCAGAGCCTTCATTAAAAACCCTTAATAAAGAGCATTATTTTTAATTGTTCTTCCAGTAAAATTCAAGGTGTTCTACTGTGTTGTCTTCTGAATTTTGAACATCTAAATTCTTGGGGTAATTATGTGTTGTTTTTTAATATCCTTATACTTTGGCTTGGTTCCCTTGAATTTTTCAGTGATCCTTCAGTCACAATAGCTGTTGCTTTCACGGCCTAATTGTGATTCCTCTCATTGCAGTAGCAGAAAAAATTTGCCTATACAAATACATAATCTCAATGGGGATCTGTCTAAGCAGAATTAAAATGTGTTTTAATGCATTCTAATTATTGTGTTTTTAAAAATTACATACAGGTCAAGTTTGTATTTTAACATGGACTAGCTTTTGAGCATCTGTGGCAGCTTGTGAAAGTGTTCAGAATTGCTAGCTGATGCCTTCAGGGTAAAAAAATACAGGAATTACAGTTCATCAGCATGGATCTGCATCTGGATTTCAGAAATTTGGGAATAAACTGGACTGTATACAATTCTAAAAAAAATACCCTCACTGTCCACTTTAAGATCTTACGTTTTTTTTTAAATGGCTGAACATAAATTTCACTTTTTTTTCTTGCTTGGGACAAAACCTCTGAATTAACATTAGGTCTAAAGAAGGGTACCGAAACAGGAGATGTAGTCTTTGTGGTTAAATTTAAAATAGTGGTTTTGACTTCATGTTGGTAACTGAGTCTTCTGGTGCTTCCTTAAGTGTTGAACTGTTGATGGCTTGGCCTCCTGAATCCCAGTTTAGATAAGCGGTGTGGCTGAAGCAAGCCCTGCTTTGAGCTTGGGGTTGGGCGTGACCTCCCGATGTTCCTTTCAGCCGAGAGGTTTTATGTTTTAATGCCATATGTCACCCTGCTACTGTAGTGCATAGTACTTTAGAGGATTAATACAGATGCATAAGGAATTTTAAGTAATTCTTCTGTAATTCCTGTAGTTTGGTTATCACAAACTTAACTTTCATCTTTGTTGAGCTTTAGCAGGTACTTGCAAGGAATTTGTTAAAGTAAAGAATTTGTGCAGGTAACTGCTTGTGTCATCAGAATGCCTTGGTCCCTAGTTGGAGTCCTCAGGTCCTGCTGCCCCTTCTGTACTGGCAAAAAGAAGCCAGCTCATGTTTTAATTGTGTGAAATGCTAAAGCCAAGGACATTCCTAGGAGATCTGTGCTTTCTTTCAAGAAGCTACAGGCATTGTCGGCCAAGGAGATGCCCATCGCAGGTAAGAGGTGTGCTTCTTTGAAGAATGGGAATTTTGAAAATATATGTAAATATATGTGTATGTATATGTATATACAAAAATGAGGTTAACTTGTGTAAGGGAGTGTAAGACCTACTGCCTTTTAAAAATGATTAATAGCTAGGTGTTTTATTGAACAATTAGCTAAAAAAATTGGAATTTTATCCCTTTCACTCCAAAGAAAAAAAAAAACAACCCTGAGTTTTCATAAGATGTATCCTTTTCAGACCTGATCTCCTTGAAGGTATTGCAGTGCCAGTAATACTTTGAGGTGAAAATGTGTGGCTCGGAAATATTTTAAATCAGACATTCTTCCCTCCAAGTCTGGGTTTCAACATTAATTACAAAAAAAAAAAAGGTGCTTGTCCCTTTCATTAATATAGTGTTAATACTTTTAGTGGGATGGTTGGCTGTGACTAATGTTTGCCCTTCTATAACAAGCCAGGCCCTTGTTACATCAGTAAAATAGCCAACTAATGGAATAATGGTTTACTAATGTAAAAATCCATTTATTTCTAAATACCTGGTTTCAGTTGGAAAATTAAGTAGTTATACTGCATAACAGACGCTGGAAGATGAAGGTCTTATTAAGGATTGATGAGGGGTAAAAAAAGGAGTTTAGTGAGTGGTTTAGTTTACTGTTTTTCTAGTGTAGCTGCATCAAATTATGGCAATATTCTTTTGGAAGTGTGGCATAATTGTAAAAGACAAAAATCAAAACAAAGCACCTCCAGGTCCCTTTCTTCTCAAAGCAAGACCAAAAAGTGCAGGGAAGGATATTTTGAAAACTGTAATTCGAACAACACACCTTAAACACCACCTTGAAAACTGCTCTTTTACAGCATTCTTGTGTGGTGACATATTAAGTTTCTTAAACCAAAACATGAAATTTTTTTGACAGTCACTGTTTTTCATGAAGCCACCACTATTTGTCCAGAAGTTACTTTGATTGTATGGTTTCTCAGCATTTTGCAGAGAAAATAAAAAACAAAGGTAGAAAAAGATTTTTCACTTTTCTAAATTTACCACGAAGATTCAAAATTGGTAATCTTATAGGTGGTGTATTTTACTGAAAGCTGTAGCATGTGTTGACAGGAATGCTTGCTCATAGAAATGCCACTTCTATTTTATGCAGTTTAAATTACAAATGTTTAATGATTTTTGTCATTAATCTTTCTGTAAGTTAGAGTGGATGAGCTTCACTCAGAGAAGCTTCACTATGAGAACCAGTCCCGATGATTCTCTCTGGTTGGGAAGCCACATCTTGTTTCCCAGAAAACTAGCAAAGAAAAAGCTTTAGTGTGTGGTAGTTTCTTCATTGATGCATAAAGAACACCTGAAAGGTGCTTTGTTGTTTGTCAACTTTAATGTTGGGGGCAGGGAGGATCATGAATCTAGGTCTTGCTTCCCATTCTTTGCTTAAAAGACATTAAGGATGACTGGAAAATTATGATTAGGACTTCAAAGATGGCAGAACTGTACCTCCACTGAAGGGGAACCACAGCATGCTACCAAGAGACTGACGGAGCCCCTCTCGCACAATACTTTGTACAAATATAGCTATGTTGGATCAAATCTAATTAACTGTTCCAATTTTGCTGTATAGAGACAGCCTGAGAAACAGTTAGGAGCGAGTACCTTTGGTAGTGACTCAGCATCTCCTAAGTGGTGAATAAAAGGATGTGTCTATTTCCATATTCCCTGAATGGGGGGAAAAAACCCTTTTATTTATCCATCATAACAACATCAAGAGAACAAAACTGCATTGTTTTTCCTCTGAAGGTCACTTGTAACATTGGTGCAACAATAAACACTAACATTAACCTTTCATATTCTGCATCAAAATTAAGCACAAAATACTGGCAACACTACAGAAGAATTTCACTTCTCAAGACATTTTTCATGTTTCAGCTGAGGGAGCAGTAATCCCACAAATGTAATTAATTTTAAATTCAGCAGAAATCAGGCTTTATACCTTCAGCAAAGATACCAGTTAGAACATCTGATCTGTTAGTCGATTTTTTTTCAGAAAAAGTTTGTATTTTTTTTAAAGATATATTTTAACTTCAAATATTTACCTTAGTTATAAGATGAACTGTCTACAAATTGCTGTTTCCGTTTATAATATCATAAAACATTTGAAAAGTATGTTTGTATGTGGCGTTTGTAGGGACCAATTTGTGCCCAGTTAATAATTTAATATTGACATATGTTGTTCCACATAATTTCTCTGCCATAAAAAGACTTCCATGTAATCCTTGTTTCTACCTGGTAAATGAAGATGCTGATCCAGCAACACCTCCTGAAGCAAGAGGAGAGCTCACATGGAACCAAATACTCCATCACCTTTACCATGTTTCCACTGGTATGTAACAGCTCTTAAAATGTGTCTCAGTTCTCTTTTGGAACTTTCTCCTTTTTGGATGCTTAATGTGCAAATTCAGGTGTTGGGTTTATTTTTAACAAAGTGAACACTTCTTGTTTGTGTATGTGCCAAGACTAGAGTTTGCCAGCCAATCCATAAATGACTGAGAGTTTCCATGGATGGATGGTCCACCTCTAGTTAAAAATAACCCAACCACATTTTTGTGACTGGTACCGATGTCTCTTGCGGTGTGAGAAACTCAACAAGTCCAACAATCGTCTCCAGGTCAGCCAAACACAGGAGTGTAGTGCAGCTTGCCGTAGCCTTCCCAGCATCACTGGCACACTACGCATCCCACGGTGGCAGAGCTCTGGCTGCAGGATGGCAAAGGACACCGTGGATTTCAAGACCTGTATTTTGTGGGGAAGAATTAATTTTGACAATTGTGACACAGATCTGCATCTCTGCTTATTCTGGCTAACTTTGAGACCTGGGCCAGAGGATCAACGGTAAGATCGTCTGCCTTCTAGCAGTTGTCACTATAGATTGGAAAGATGTCATCACAAAACTGATTTCAAGATATGAATTAGTAGTTTCAGATCAGCACTTGACATACAACTCTGTTGTGCAGAGGTGTAAACCATGCTCCTTCACTTTCCAGATGTCAAATATTCCCTTCTTCAGAATATGCATTTTATGAACTTTGGGACATTATGTTTTTACATAGAAAGGTATTTACAAAGGCTGCACGTTTATCATCCACTTGAGATTGTCTTGTACTAAGGACAAAGCTAAGTAACATTACAGTTATTTGTGAGGCAAAGTCAGGCTGGGTGAATTTTCACTGAAGCTGCAAGAAGGCAGATAGTACCCACTGTGTGTTCAGAAAAGTACTGCATTTCAGTATACAGAAATTTGCATTATACAGATGCAATTTTAATACAATTTCTGTAAATTACAAGAAAACAGAACACATTCAACGTTTCTCAGTCTTTAAAAGATGAGGTACAAAATGCTAAATGAAATACCAGAAATCAAGTATATCTGGTATAGGCACAAAGACAAGGTAGATGTTTGGAATCACAGAACACTAAATGGGAAGGAAAATAGACCCATGTAAAAATACACAATAGCTTGGAGGCAAAGGCATGTTTCTTTACCGTAATAAATTGAGTCCTCTGCTTCAAATTATGCAAAATAAAGACTTCTATCTCCCAGGTGAGTATCATAGCTATTGGGTTTTTTTATTTTAGGTCCGTCTGAGCTGGTGGCCAGACCTCTTCCTCACTGATGAAACAACATCTGGATGCGTCCCACTGTCTTTGTCCTGTCTTGAAAAGAAACCTAGGCCTGTGACTGGGGAGAAGGAGCTCCTGCATGGTGTGGAGCTTGCTTCTTTTGGGGAGCCTGGAACTACAGAAAGAAATGGAGCCAAGTTTAGATACAGCCTCCACCTCTGTGGGAGTGTGGGGGTACCCTCCTTCTTTTTAAATGTGCAGATTCCAGCAATCCAATAGCTTGAAAAGCCCAAGTTGATTGACAAGCCTAACTGACAGCATGAGCAGGGTTTGGTCATTTTACACGAGATTATTCAGGAGTTCTTGCTCACTGTGCTGGCTTCTTGAGTCTCCCAGGCATCGCATGCTGAACTCGAACTCTCAGACTGGCTTCCAGCGGGCAGCAAGGCCTCTAAAGCAGGCTCTCAGTTGCTAGCTTGGATTTCCTGGGTGTAGCTGTGCCTGCAGCATAGTTCTGCAATGTGAATTTTATTGACTCTGTGTATTCTCCATTCACGTGCAGTAAAGCCACTGCCCATGTACGCTTGCTGCTGCCCACCCTTTGTGCGCACTGGCTGTGCCTGGGATTTCTGGATATTGCACACGTTGGGCAGGGTGGGACTGATGTCCAGCATCACAACCAATTGTTTCAAGTTCCTTACACACCACCTTTCTGGCTGGAGAAAGAGTACTCATTTGGGGAAACTGGGGCGGGGAGAGGGGATAGGGTTTCCAACCTAAAATGAGGCCTGCAGTGCCTAAGACCCTTTGCAGGTTCCACCTGTCACAGGGCAGATTTCAGTGCTGAGGTTGAAAACATGAAGACAGTATAATAAATATTCCTCAGTTTGCAGAAAGCAGCATCATTAGTTAAGCATATATTTTCATTTAGTCTGAAGCTATTAACTCGTTCCAAAGCAGAGCTCCTTACATCACAGACCTGCTATCTCTTGTGATAGGTATTGCAAGTGCAGTGAACATGTACTTATTGTAAAGATTTTGTATTAATCCCGTTAAAAATTCACCAATTGCTTAATCTGCTCAGTCTGCAATGACTGCCTCCTTAGAAGCATTTTTGTGTTTTTGGTCTCTCTAGGGAAAGCAGGTGCTGCTGGTATTAAGTGCTTTTGTCCACAAGAAATCACCCCAGAAACCCTGTTTATGAAAGTAATACCTGGAATTGGGGGGTGAGGATTCACATTCAGTGGTGGAAGAAAACCAGGTCTTGTCTGAGCAATATGATCCAACAAGAAGGCTCCTGAACCCCGTCTTTCTAGAAAAGCTTGACTTTTCCTGCTCAGGGTAACAGGAGGCGTGTTCTCCAGTACTTCTCTAGAACTTGGTAACAAAGAGTGAGATGGAGAAAGAATCCTCTTCTTTCCTGTCACTGACTTAACGTCCTCTGCAGCAGCAGGACTTAGACTAGTAGTTAACTGAGAATCAGAACTGTAGTGATTTGCTCCTAAATTTCTTTTCTGGATAATACTGCTGAGGTTTGAAATAAAGCTGATTTGCCCCAAACTGGCATCCTTACCCACAGGAATCCCACTGGGGTTATGTTTCTCTTCAACATAAGGAATCTGAGAGTTTATCTCATCATATGATAATTTCATTGATCCAGTTTGGTCGAAGGTTTTCAGTAAATGAGCAGTGTCTTTTATGTCAATACTTTGGTGCCTGGTGACAAATCTCTTTGATAAGGCAAGACCATTGATTTTGAAAGACAGCTCTTCTTCTGGAGTAATATCCTGAAGTTGTTCTTGTAAAGAGACAATTTTATTCTGGTGAAACAGTGACAGAGAGCTCTTTATCCAAGGCTCAGACTGTAGCTGCTGCACTTGCACCAGCTTGGACCCTACTTTTGTTGAGCTGGATTTTCTTGTCGGTGAAACTGTTTGCGATGAGTTGTCCACGCTTCTTGGATGATCCACCTCTTTAAAGCTGAAGAGTACTTTTTTAGTTTCATTTGAACTTAAAAGAGGGGATGGCGATGTTTTCAGTTCTATTTCTGAGGGGGAAGTGCAGGCGGTTGGGGAATGGCATTCCTCGAGGTCTGCTGGAGGCACGTTTAAGTACTGCTTAGTTTTCTGTCTTCCCTGCACTGACTTGTCTGTTGTGATGATGATGACTTCCTTCCCTTGCGCCTTGCAGGCATTAAGAAGAACTTTCAGGGTCTCTTTATCTTCAGAGTTTATTGCATACACAAGTGCAGAGCAGTTGGAGTGATCTTGCAGGCTTGGGTCAGCTCCACTTTTCAGGAGCAAAGATACCACTTCAGGGCCTGCTTTTTCCAGACAAGCATGCATCAAGGCCGTCTTTCCAGATTTGTCCTGTATATTGGGATCAGCCTTGTTTTCCAGGAGGTATTTAACCATTTTCACCTTGCTGACACTCTGAGAGTCCACATGTTTTGTCCTACAAGCAATCATTAAAGGAGTTTCACCTCTGTCATTGCTCTCGTTGATGTATGCGCCACCCTCTAGTAACAGTCTGGTGAGGCGAAGACGGCTTTGATAGACGGCTCTTATCAGGGAATTCCCATCTCCTGGCAGCTCCACCATTTCTGTCATCGAACTTGTCTCACACCTTGCTAGTGACTGCAAAGAACACCTGGTTTTCAGAGAAAGTAAAGAGCGCCCCCCCCCCCCCCCCCAAAAAAAAAGAAAGAAAAACAAGAGGATTCAACTGTATGAATTGCTCCTGCAAATACCAAAATACTTTGTGAAAAGAGTATGAAGATAAAGGGTGGGGGGAAGGTATTCTCACCTCTAAACTTCATGAAATGCATTAAAAATTTTAAATAATACTTGGATAGAATTATAATATTTATAGAAGCTTAAAGTATGCTAGTATTTTTTTTCTCTGAACTGTTCTCCCTTTTGTCACACTCTGCCAAATAAGCTGCAAAAAGAGGTTAATTGTCCACATGCTATTGGCTTTACACTAACTACACCCAAGTGGCTGTGCTACAGCTGTACTACTGCTGATTTGCATTAAGAAACAAGAACTGAATGAAATCTGCAGCATTTTTTTCATTGGTGTGAGATACTGTGTCACATTCACATATTCTTTCTCATAAAAGAACAATGCTGAACATTTAGAATTTAATGAGAAAAAGAAGGTTCATGGGTCTTAAGAAAAGCAAGCACAGTGAAATATTTTTTACCTAAGAAGAAACAGATACTTGGCTGGAATATAAATGTTGATGTCTTTTATGAAATAAATTACATTTGTGGAAGTACACTACCTTCCTTATGCTGCTTTGGAAACATACTAGTCTGAATGAAGCAGCGTAAATGAGGTCATACACAGCTTGTCCCACTCGCTGTGGGGATCAGTGGGCTGAGAGGGGTTCAGTACCTGGGCAGACAGTATCAGCTCTAAAACAAAAGAAGCATTTGAGAGCGTCAAATACAATCTAGAGGTTTCACACAAAAAATTTAGGAGCTTAATGTGGTATAAATAACGACAGGTCTTGCATGAATGTACACCTGCATGCATGCAAACAAATCAATTAAATTACTTTTATGTCTTTTCATGTGCTTACTTACCCATGTGTAGGGAAAGTCTTTGGAGGAAAAAAAAATAATCAATATTTAACAGCTGGCAGAGCAATATAATTCCAAGACATGATTAGACATGATATGAAAATTACATTTGTTTATTTATGGTTTATTTCTAGAGAAAAAAACATTTAATTAGTTTAACTACAAAGGAAATTAACAGGGACTCATTTGTATTTACCGTTGAAAGCACTAGTAATGTTCTGGTAGATAACTGACGAGTGGTAATTTCACTCGGTTTTTATTTAAAATTGGAGTTTTTCTTTGAATTCCAAAATAAAAGGATGATATCAATGTAGTTTGTTCCAAAAGTCTAACAAAGTCAGTTGAAATACACATGACAGTTTTAATCACAGATTTCCCCCCACCCCCGTTTATTTCACTCTGTAGCATCATGCTCTGCAGCTATAGGGGCTTTTGCTAAGCAGTGACATTCAGTGACTTATCAGTCAGAGCAGTTCGTTATGGGGCTTCATACAGGCAATGTGTTAATTAAGTATTTAACTGTTATTCAATACAGTTGTTGTTAGGTGACATGGTATAACAACGGTCATGCACAGTGTGCGTTTGGGTAAAATAGCTCACAATATTTGGTATGGCAGAAAAAAAACCCAAAAGAGAAACACGTGAGATGAACCAGTTCACCTTTGGTAGCATTTATTTCTGGGCTTGTGGCCCTCACAAAGACTGTTCTTTGCACATGTGTGACTGCAGCCCTGTTCTGAGCAATTAAGGAGGATGAAAGAGGGCCAGAACTACTCTGTCCATCCTCATGAGAGTAAACACCCCACTTCCAGTCACTGCTGAGAGTGGGGGCACTGCTGTAGTGCTATCACCTTCTTTTGACTGGTTGGTTTGGGTTTTTCTTTTCCCCCCTTCTGTCTTGATAAAACATTTTTTTAAAGTAATTGCATTGAAATTACTGTAAGAATTCATTCCATTATATTGAAAGTACATGATTCAGTAGTGTCTATCTCAGGTTTCACCGATGAGCAAATCATTATTATAAAATGAGGATGTTTGACAAGTAACATATTAAAGATTATTATAAACTCTTTTATTAAAGCATCCAATTAATTTGCACATTTATGGTTCCAGAAACAAACTATAGAGAATTATCTCTTAGATAGCACACATGCTGGAATACTGATTGTGTTCCCCCTTGGTTTTGACCTACCTGGAAGTCACTGGTGATTTTACATTTCTTTTGTATCTTATCTAAAGCTCTTCTGATACTTAACTGCTTGCTTCACTTAAGTGATGGTGTATAGCGCTTCTTACACAAGTCTTTTCATCTGTAGAAATATCTGTTATGGCCAAAAGAACATTAAATGTTAAACAGGCACAGAAAGAGAAGAATGCTACTCGAAGTCATGCAGCAGGGTAGTGCTAAAAATGAGACTTTTTCTGACATCCAATCTAATGCCTCCGATAGCTTAAATTCACTGTCTCCATAGTCTTTACCAGGAGTATTAATGTGAGCGCAGGTAGAAGGCAGCTAGCCTGAGCCAATAGTTAATATTTGGAGTAGATTGTGTAGCCAGGATGTTGTATAAACCTGGCTTGGAGAAAGCCCAGGATGTTTTCGTGCAGGGAGGTCAGCAGATCCAGTGTGCCTGAGATCACACCAGTATGTACTAATAAATTTAATTTCAACTAATGGTTATATCTGCACACTGGGACTGTCAGGTTTGCAAAGCAGGCTGACTGATCCCTGAAAGAAGCACAAGAACCAGCGCTGCTAAGGTCCAGCTATACTGTTTATCGGTTGATCTACACTTCACACTGCAAAGGAACGGGGGCAGCGTGGGGGCAAAGGAAAGTGGAGAAAGAAATAAAAAGTGGGGAGTAGAAATCCACAAATACTTCAGAATCAGATACTATACGGTTAAAAGGAAGTGTTACAGATCTGCAACTGGCACAGTACAACAAAGAACACTCTTAAAAGCTGGATGAAGATAACCATGATTTCATCTGGAGAATCTGCTAATTGCAGGATGCGCTTCAGGCTGCATCATTTTAAGATTGCCACTGTGGGAACAAAGCGTAGCTGGGCTTTTGTAAGACCCACACTGACACTGCCTCAGCGGAAATACATGTGTCACACCTGGACTGAGCACAACCTGCTCCAAAACACAGCTAGCTGTTTTGAAATGAAAGACCACGTTTCAAGCAGATTCCCTAGAAAAGTAATTTATTTGATAATTCATCACACATTGATGCCAAATAGATTGGGATTATAAAGCATTCCTAAATCTAATTAATTGCAATGTGAGAACAACTACATGTGTTACTGAGATGTCAGGAGTGACACAGCTGCTTTTCAGCTGTAGAGGTAAACTTGTGCCAGGATAGCAGTTTAAAGAATGAGCAACTACACAACCTAGTGTGTGACACCGAATCATGAACTGGTCTTTCAGATAAGCCACAAATTTCTGGTGTTCTTGCACAAATACTATTCCTGGAACACTCTTTCTGTGTAGGAAGAGCTTAATTTTATTTTCAAAAAGCAATATTGTCCTGGAGAATGCTCTGAGATGAAGGAGCACAAAGCACCTTGCAGTATGGAAATAAATTTTCAAAGCCTATTATGATTTCTTTCCAGGAACTAGGTAGCCACTGTTGTGGATTTGCAGTGGGTTCCATCCTGAGGTCAGGCTGGCATAGGCAAGAGTGATAACCTGGAGTCCCATTCTGGTACAGGTCCTGCTGCCATCCTAGAGGAAAAAGCCACTAAAGCTTAATGACAGTCTTAGCCCTTCTTCTTCCAACCTTTGCTTCTTGATTTGTAAATAGCATTTAATTACCAGCAAAAACTCTTACAGTGTTTCTTAATATCTAACTGTGGAAATAATCACACAACTTGGGGGGGCAGGGGGGGAACCTCATCAATGCTATAACATATAAACAAACATAAACAACATTTTCACTAAGTATAAGAGTGCTATGAATCAACATTCTTGCAAGCTGTTCCTTGCTTTTTCAATGCTAAAGCCAAATTTCCTGTCCTCTGTGCTTTGGCACTCTGAGTTACACAAACAAGCTTTCACAGTAGTGTTTAGAGAGCCTAAAATCATTCCAGTAAAATTAAGTCATCGATTCTCATCTCTGAAGAAAAGATGTGCTTACACCCTTCAAGGGCATAGGCTTTTAAATATTTTTGTGATTCTTCATATCCACGTTAACCCAGTAAATTCTCTCGGTCAGTATAACAAGAACTCTGATTCCCTACACTGTCATAAACACGCTGAAACGTATCACAAGTGGAAGTAACTTTTGATTGAAAAATTACCATGCTAACGCAGCCCAGTCCACCTCCCCAGAAAAAAAGAAAAAGAAAAAAGAAAAAGTTGGCAGAACCGACTCCAGCCTCGGGAGCCTCGCCTGTGAAGCGCAGCCCTCCGCGCTCAAGCGCCTGCCTCTTCAGCGCCGCCGTTTCCCCAGGCGAGCAGCCCGGCGCCGGGACCCGCACCCTTCCCGCCCACCTTCGCGCTCAGCAGCTCCCGCGCTGCTCCTGCTTTTGAAGAAAGCCTGGAGAGGTCCAGCCAGTTCCCGAGGTACCTTTTCCCCGCCGCAAAGGCATAGCCTGTCCGAGGACCCTGCCTGGTTGGGAGGCGTTTCCTACGGCGGCAACGACCGCCGGAGCCTGGCTGGGGCTCGGCAGGAGCTCTGGCCGCGGGGGGTGCTCCGGGGCTCTGAGGCAGCCCGGCGCTGTCGCTGTGTCACAGTTTGTCACCTAACGCCCCCAAATCGTCTGCCGAGGGGGACGTGGGAAAAACAGGGACAGGCAACTTCTCTACGGAGAAGTTACAGACACGACGCCTGACAAAATACCAACGCGGGCGAGAGGACAGAGCGCGTCAAAGGCTTTTCCCTTAAAAATTCACCGAGAAGGAAGAAAGGGAACGGTGTTTGGACTGAGAGGAGCCCGGCAGAACCGCTTCGCAAGGCAAACATCCCACGCACGGACCTTCAGTCACCGACCCGAGCCCTCCGGCCGCCTCCACCTCCCATAAAACCCTAAAAGAAAGGGCCGTCGCCGTCATGAGGGGCAGCCGAAGGCCGGGCGTCCCCGCACCGAGCGGGGAGTCGTGGGTGCGAGGGGAGAGTTGTTACCTGTCGGCAGCGCCTCTTCCTCCCGCCTTAGGGCCGGCCGAGCGGGACGGGACGGGACGGACCCGCAGCTCCCGGGCAGGGCTGGGCAGGGCAGGGCACCGCTCGGCGCACCCACACGGCATTCCCGCGCCGCACCGGGAAGCGTCCCCGCCGCCTGGCACGCCGGCGGGCTCGGCTGGGTGCCAAGCACCGACCGGCTGCTCGGGAACGCCCCGTGGCCGATCCGATCCCACCGGGGGCAGCGGGAGAAGCGCAGCCTGAGGAAGGCGGCCGGGAGGAGCGGGATCCGCAGCAACCTCCGCCCCGCTGCAAGCGGCGCTGAGGGTAGGCGAGGAGGCGCCTCCGGCCCCAGCACACCTGCGGGGCGGGGCGGGGCGGGGCCGGGCCGGGCCGGGCCGGGCGGGGCCTCCCCGCAGGGGCCCAGCGCAGGTGGCGCCATGGTGCCCCCCTACGGCCGCCGGCGCCGGCGGGCGGGAGCGCAATTCCCGCTTCCCCTCGCACCCCCCCTCGCACACCCCTCAGACCCTCTCTCATGCCGCTTCACACACACAACCCCACACCCCCTTATGCCCACACCCACCCACACACCCCCCCCAAATCCACACTTACACCCCCTCACACCCACACCCCCTCACACCCACCTAACCCCTCACTCTCTCATGCCTCATCACACCTCCTCATCCCCCCACACACCCACATTCAATCACACACCTCTCACACCCTCCCATCCTCCAACAGCTTCACACCCCTACTCCCTTACACATCTTCACACCCCCACCACCTCCATGTCCCCTCAAACCCCCACCCCTACACCTGACACATCCCCATGCCAAGACCCTCTCCCCTCTCACACCCCCATACCCTCACAACTACACACATCCCCATCCCACGGCACCTCCAGTTTTGCTCCTGGTGAGGAGTGTGGCCGTCACCCCTCAGGGCAGAGACAACACCAAGATGCCTTCGGCTGTACTTCCCCATTTCCTTCGTGTAGTGAATGGTAGAAACAACCCACCTAAGGCCCTTCTTCACCACCTCACTGCTTCCCACCACACGGGGGCATGGATTTAACGGCATTAATAGGAATTAGAGGAAGGTGAGTCCGAATTGATGCTTCCTTCATGTGTACTCAAGTTTTACTCTGCAATAATCCCTGGCTGCTTTGGACAGCAAAACTGCCAAAAGGGAAAAAAAATGAATTTGGGTCTTATATTCTTTTAGGAGAACCAAGAAGTCTAATTTCTCTCACAAGGCTTCTTCATTATTTAACAATCCTAAATCCATCCAGCTTCTTAAATATTTTATTATGATTTTTTTCCTTCTGCAGGAGTATTCATGGACACTGTTGGAGATTAAGGCCCCCATGTTGGTATGGGATTACCTGGTATCAGCCTGTCTGCTGCTTGCTCCATGACAGAAGCAATCTGGTCAAAGCCTGCCAAGAAAGAGATTTTCTTCTTTCTTGGAACTTCACATTGCCCACCACTAAATGGCCCCGGCAGCAAGTAAGTCCCAGTTCCTGAGATTTTCTTCCATGGCAGGCACACGGAAAGTTTTATCTGCAACACTGCATTAATGTAATATCACTCTTTAAGGGTTTGTTTCCTCAGAAGCAGGTTATGTTACATTTTCCAGAGTGGCTTGGAAGCAGCCTCAGCAAACAACGAGATTCAATATGAAAAATTTATTCCAATTTGTCAAATTTCATCAAACCAGCTTAGGTGTAGGCTCTTGACCATGAAATTGGAAAAAAATTTGCAAAATAAAAAATTCCTGTCAAATACTAGAATCAACCTCTTCTTACAGCTGCCACGTAGTATTATTCTGAGGTTATCTTAGCGCCTTGGGTCCTGTTTTTCTAAGATCATTGCCTCGTAGGACTTCTCTACCTACTGGGGGCTTTCACGTTACTTCTAAAATCCTGTGGAAGTTTGAAATATGATGAAAGAACCTTATTGATTTTCATGCAAGTTTAGGACACCTTCACAGAATCACAGAATGGTTGAGGTTGGAAGTAACCTCGGGAGGTCACCTGGTCTAACCCACCCTGATCATCCAGGGTCACCTACAGCCACTTGCCCAGGACTGTATCCAGACATTTTTTTAATGTCTCCAAGGATGGAGACTCCACAACCCCTTTGGGCACCCTGTGCCAGTGCTTAGTCACCTTCACAGTGAAAAAGTGTTTCCTGATGTTCAGAGGAAATCTCTTGTTTCAGTCTGTGCCCACTGCCCCTTGTCCTGTCACTAAGAACTACTAGAAAGAGCCTGGTTTTCTCTTCTGTGCACCCTCCTTTCAGATACTTCTCTACATTGGTAAGATCCCCTGGAGTCTTCTTTCCTCCAGGCTAAGCAGCCCCAGCTCTCTCAGCCTTTCCTCACAGGAGAGATGCTCCAGTCCCTTCATCATCCTTGTGACCCTTTCCTGGACTCTGTCTCCAGTATGTCCATGTCTCTCTTATACTGGGGAACCCAGGACTGGACACAGCACTCCAGGTGTGGCCTCACCAGTGCTGAGCTGAGGGGAAGCATCACCTCCATCGACCTGTTGGCAATACTTTACCTAATGCAGCCCAGGGTACTGTTAACCTTTTTTGAAGCAAAGGTACCTTGCTGGCTCATATTCAGCTTGGTATCCACCAGGACAGACAGGTCCTTTTCTGTAAAGCTGCTTTCCAGACTGGTGGCACCAGCAGGTACTGGTGGCTGAGGTTGTTCCTCCCCAGGTGCAGGACTTGGCACTTCCCTTTGTTGAAGTGCTTGAGGTTCCTGTCAGCCTGTTCTTCAGCCCATCCAAGCCCCTCTGCATGGCCACACAACCCTCTGGTGTATCAGTCAGTCCTTCCAGTTTTTTGTCATCTGCAAACTTCCTGAGGGTAGGGTCTGTCCCATCACCCAGATCATTAAAGATGTTAAACAGGCCTGGATCCAGGATCAGCCCCTAGGGTATGCTGCTTGTTGCTGACCCCCAAGTAGACTTTGTGCCACTGACCACCACCCTCTGGGCCTGGTCATTCTGGCAGTTGTCAACCCACCTGTCTGCTTATCCAGCCCATGCATCAACTGCTTGTCTATGAGGATCTTCTGTAAGACCATGTCAAAGGCCCTACTGAAGTCCAGGTAGACAATATCAACTGGTCTCCCCTCTTCCACCAAGCCAGTCATTCCATTCTAGAAGCTCATCAGGTTGGTCAAGCGTGCCTTCCCCTTGGTGAAGCCAAGCTGACTACTCCCAACCACCTTACCATGCAATAGTCTTGTTTAGCTGCTTGGTACCTCTGATGACGCTAATATCCTTAAACACTAGTATCCTTAAGCACACCTGCGAATGAGAGGACTTTCTGCTGATATCCCAATATTCCAAGGATATTTTCCTGGAATGCTGATTCCCACAAAAGCACGCTCTAACAGTTCTACACGACATTTTGCAGAAGTTTTGAATGCCTTTTGTCATACTAACTTTTTGTGGTGGCGACTCACAGACGATATAATAAATAGACGTGGGACCTGCAGCAACTTGTTTCATCTCCCTCGCAAATGCTGTTAATTGCGGGGGCTGTAGTGCTGTTATTGTGCAAGGTCTTGTACTCATCTATTTAAAAAAGCAGCTGCTGCCTTAAAGACGTTGTTGTTTCGGTGTGTAATAAAAGGCAACAGGTGAATGCAGCAAACAAACGGGAGGTGAGGGCAAAGTAACAGCAAAACAATCCATCACGCTCGGTGTAATAAGTAGCAGTCACAAGGCAGCAGCATCCTTGATGCTATGAAGGGCTTTTTTTAGGCAACACAGGAGAGAGAAGTTTCCAGGAGGAATGTGAAGGAGATTTGTGCCATTCCACTTTTTAAAAGTGCATGACAGGATCAGTTAGATACCAGCATGACTAAGAACTGGATGAATCGTATGAATAAGCCACTAAGACAAACAACATCCCAAGGGCAGTATCTTCAGTTACTCTTTAACCTTGTCTTTCGAAAACAAAGTTGGAAGAATGTCCGCAGAATTTTTTTATTTTTTTTTTCCCCCGGCAGCGTGATTCTAATTATCTTTGTTTTCTTTTACTCTCTGCACCTCACCCACATTGTTAATACTCATTCTTTGCCGAAGAGTCTCAGAAAGGCATGTATATTGAACACCCACTCTTGAGGAAGGTTATGGCTCTTCTCAGACCTCTTGTCGTGTGAATTATATAAGATACGGAGGCGGTGTACACTTGGGTATGGTTCATCAATTCTGCTGCTGGAGCATCTTCGCTTTTGCGGTTTCTGCAGCTCTCATGTATACTTTCTTATTCCGCCTTCCATCCTTGCCTGCATTGTACTGTTGTGCTTATGATAGCCAACATAAATCTTTTACAGAAAAAAAACGTGTATTGCACCCGTTCTTAGAAGAGCACTTTTAGGAAGATAATTAGATCTTAAAAATAAATGTCACAATATCCTCCCTTTTGGCTACTTTTAATTGGGTATAAAAACAACTGTTGGTATAAAGGAGTTAACTTTTATGTTAAGAGTGAAGGAGGGTGGAAACCCAGAGTAGGGAATACATCAGTGCAGTGCAACATTTATTCTACTATACAGATGTCTGCATATGCATGTAGTGTATTAGTTTATCATACTTTTTGGTATACCCTCTCAGGATATCTATCAACCCAACACTTTCCTGTATTTCATTGACAGCTGGGCTGGCTAGATATCTACCGGGGAAAGTTTTATGGTCACAGAATACTAATATTAATTTTAATTGACTAAAATGTTCCACTGTGCTGATTCTTGATAAACTTTTCTCCAAATATGGGCAGGCAGACAGCAAAACTAAAGAAGTGTACTTAGTTTTCTGGTAGCCAGCTCAAGAAGCTGCTGGAAGCCCAGAGCTGGACTGCAGACCTCAAGCCCAGGAGCCTTGTTTTGGGAAGCTGGTTTTAGAGCTTAGACACCAGGCTCTGCAGCTGGGAGCCTGGGCACACCTGAGGGCCCTGCCTTTCCTGGTGCGGCTGGGGTTTCTGAGCACTATTGACCATGGCAGGGCACTTTCCTGGGTCCCTGGGGACCCTGGGGATCGACTAAGTTAGCTGCTCCGTTTTGTTTATGAAAAAAACAAAAAGAGGAATGGAAATGTTTTGATTTGATCTGAAACAAAATTGTTTGTGGATTTTGCTTTCCATGAGAAATTGTAAACACTTTGGTTGTCACGTCTGTTTGGTACTGACCAGCCTGAGCCTACACTAGCAAAAACTGATTCAAACAAAGAAGGAGCCATAGTTGCTTACCATATATAATAATTTCTATATTAATGCATTAGTGTGTAAATTGTTGAACACGGTATAATGTAACATAAGTCATTCTAGTACTTCTATTACTTTATTATGTAATGGTGCATATAATTTTTTTCAAAACTGTGAATAACTGGAAAAATACAAAAGCATAATTAACTTGGTTTAGTTGTGGTGACCTAAAAAAAAAACCCACCCTGAAATTAGTATTACTATATACTAATTTGGTACCTTCAAAATAGATTTTAAAACATTATGTACAGAGGCAGATGTTTACTGTGCTAGAACTGTTTGCTGAGAGGAATGAAATAACACATTGTAAACAACAGTGTTTCTTAAAAATACTTTTATTAAATGCTACAGATACAGCTGTTTGCTAGTTTAAAATAATGAAGTGAGATTATGCTAGTGATCCAGAGACATCATCGGAGAGGTCTCAAAGAGGAGAGAGGAGACAGAGGAAGTAGGCAGGGTACAGAGAAGCACTATGTTCTGTTTCAGAAATAACAAGCAAAACCAAAGAGAAGAAACTGGGACTCCATTAGGAGTCTCACAAAAAGCCACAACTCTGCATGCAGTATGAAATCTAGAATAACACTTTATTACTTTATTGGTTTACTGTGATAATTTTGAGGTCTGATATTGTCCTGTCTTTGGTAACACACCATTGGCTCGACCACACCAGGTAAGATCCCGAGACAGGTTCGTTTCACATTTAGTCTGGTATTACCCCTTTGGCTTCACTGAGGTAATGCCAAAGCTGAGTTTTCTCCCAATTTCTGTCAGGCATGTTTTAATTATCTGGTTATGACATGGAGTCTTCCTTCTGGAACAATATGCTCTCTGAAGTGCTTAGTGTATTTTTGCTAATTACTTCAATTAAAAAATTGACTATGCGTGGGAATTGCTCTTGTGATACTTGCAGGAATAATTACGATTGGTGAGGGAACATGAGTTCTTCAAACAATTTTAGAGAATATATTGCACTAAAATGTCTTGTTCCATGGATACAACCACTTGCAATGCTGCGAAACACAAGTGCTTGTTTCCTAAGTGTTGTAAATCAGCAGGCTCATGGGATAGCTCTTTTGCCAGTGCTTTTATTTCCTCTCGCGTGAATCAGATATTACTAACACTGTACGTGAACTTCCAGAGTTGATTCTTTCTCATAAATGTGTTCAGAAAAATTGAAAATAGATTGTGAAAGAAGTGATTTTAAAATTATTTGGCATTACAGTGTTAGGCATGTTGGTAAAGTAAGAGGGTAGCAAAGCATGCTCTCTGCCACATAACAAGGAATGATGTCAATATAGTGATTCCTGATCACAGCACTTGTTTTCTAATTAGGATGAAAAATCACGTAATAGTTCAAGACATCAACTGCTACTTTCTCCCCTTACAGTTTGTTTGAAATTCATATACTCGTGATGGTCAATACCACATGAATCTTTCATGCTACTTAGAAGAAAAACGTACACTCATAGTTTTGTTACAAAGCTTTTTTTCCAGACAGATTTTTTTTATTTTTTGAGCAGGCCAAGTCATTACTCTGCTGTAACTTGAAGGATATGGATTTTCTTCTTAGAAGGAAAAATAATACACTGAATGAAAGCCATCATTATTTAGATTACAGCACAAAGTTGTCTGTGAGCTGTAGTAGTTTCTAAAGGAATCTGAATTACGTTCTAGAAAAAAATATATACTGAATTGTGCAGTAAACAATGGTGTAACTGCTGTGCTACAAAGGGAAGTGCATCTACATGATTCCATCTGAAAGAGAACCATAATTTGACAAAGGACACTGAGACTCAATGCTCTGAAGAAATCAAATATGCGCAAAAGTACTTGGTGAGTAAAGAACTGCAGAAGAATGGATTGCCTTTTTTATATGATTAATGACTTAACAAACGTGAGAAAAAATTAACTTAAAACTAATTAGGAAAAATAATTTTTTCTAAACTTAGATATGCTAAATTAATGAGGTTTTCCACCTAAGACCCTTGATGGGAACAGATATAAATTTTAACCTTTCTGAACCAAACCTAACAAGATGAGGTATAGTGATTAAAACTCTCCCCTTGCATCTGTGAAAATGAAGCTCTCTTTCAAGCTGATTTCACAAGAAATAGTTTTCAGGAGCTTTTTTGCTGTGTTTGTAAACCTACTGATATGGCAGTGAAAAGTTCAAAAGCTTCTGAAGTGCTCCCTTGTATAACTGCACCAGCTTCAGTGGAATTCAGTGGTTGAACTGGCCTGACCCATTTAAAGTCATTTACTCTCACATGAGAAGTATATTTAATATTTTTCTCTTTTCTGTTTTTAATTATTGCAAGAATGGGAATGGGATGTAGCAACCCAGTGAGTTGTTCTGCTCGTGGTTTAGAGCAGGCATCCTCTAAGCACATGTTCCGGGGTCGGCGCGGTGTGCTCCACTGTGGAGCACGGCCACAGACAGCTCATGTCAAATCGTTCCAGGTGTTAAAGCTGCTCATCTAGATCTCACTGAAGCAAGTGACACCATTACTGCTCCTGCTTGTTCACCACTGTCCACCACTAGGTGTTACTGGCCCCACAGCTGTATCAGTGGGAAGGGTCACTTGAGATTTCCCTTCTCCTGTCAAGCAAACTCACTTTGTTCAGCTGAAATCACTTTTCACTAGATATTTAAATGAACCCGTCTGGCTCTGCTGGAAGCATATTAGGCATAATCCCTCCAGCCAGCTGAGAGGTGGAGAAGGGATCTCCAGCAAAGGACCGGTAGGTAATTCATTAACTAGTACCGCTGTCTGAAATGAGCACGAGTGTTCCCAGCAGGGTTTTGTGTGGAGAACTGTTGAGTTCAGAGGAAGGATGAACATTAAAAGCATGTTACTTCTAAGGAGCAAGTGCTCTGTTTTTGTCCAAGTGTCCTTCTCAATTAAATCAATGACACAATTTATAGCCAAAGTGACTTCTATGTAATGGTTTGTTTATTGAAAAGGACTCTGCTTGATATTAGGAGCTCATTAAACTCAACTGCTGAAGGAAAAGACATTGATTTAGGCTTCTGCGACTAATGGTGTCCACTTTATGTCCTCTCAAGTTCTGTATTTACTTCTTCTGTATGTTTTTTCATAGGAGACATTATTTAGCAAAATATTTAATTTCATACCTACAGCTTTCCTTAACTAAGCAAATATATGGCCCGATTTCAGGAAAAACACTACCACTTAATCAGACATAAGCAAGTACTTAAGAGCACTCTACTTGAAATACCTACTTTTCTTCATCAGAAGAACTGTCTGAAATTCTATAGATTTTCAATCCAACAGGACAGCTGAAGGGAGAAGGGACAGAACTGAGAAGACCACAGCTTGAGGACTGAAGGCAATACACAAATGCTGTAGCCAAGACAACTAAAAGAGATGCAAAAGGAGAATTAATGATCTGCAGACAGAAGAAAAAGAGAATAATCCAGGATCACCTCAGAGCCAGCAGAAAGCAAGACTTTATAGCTGAAGACCAGGAAAAATTGGCAAGTTTCCCATATGCAGCCCCCCAAGCGCATGCTGGAGAGCATCAGCCTAGGCACAATGCTAACCCTTGGGCTACTGGATGCTTGGGAATGGGGTTCTTACTTTCAGAGGTAGCACAGGCACTTCAGGATAGGAATTGTAGCTGAGGATTGCTGTGTAGCTGACAAAGGCAGTCACACAGACATCCAAACCCTGAAAATCCTTCACTAATGAAATTCTTTGTCACAGTACATTTTACAAGTGCTAAACCCTGCAGCAGTTTAAAAGTGTTTCCTTAATAATTACAGTTACAGGGCAAACTAACACAAGAAAGAGTGTAATCCTTCTAGGAACCAACAATTTCCTCTTCTTGACTTTCCCCATTTTCACTCTTTTGTTCCAGGACCTGCCTCTTCAGAAGAGTTCTGTGATTTTTTGGTCAGCGTACCCTGACTTGGTAGGCTTCATTCCTACAGCCTTCCCAGGGCAAGCAGAGACAGTTAATGCACAATTGAATAATAAGGGAAGTATCTCCTATTTTCATACTTAACCGAGCTTTGTCACCTCATTTGTCACCTCTAGTCACCCCATTTTCTGCACTGATTAACAAACAACCCTTCCCACAGCCTCTCCCCTCTCTGAATCAGCTACTGCCTGCACATATCTTCCTTTTCTCTTAGCATAGCTTTTAAACTTCTCAGAATTAGTTTGGGTTTAGGTTTAAGCCTTTGGCAAATTAGCAGCAGTCTGCTGAAGACAACATGGTTTTCTGGTCCCAATTAAGATCTCACTTCAAGTGCTCCCGATGCTCTCCTTAGATAACATGCATCAGCTAATCACTGTCATTTTCCCCTTCCTGTTTTCCCCTGGTGTTCTACATATACACTAATAATATTCTGTTTGCTAAATTAGGAAACTCGTATTATTTAGTGTGTACCTTTTCTTCTCCATGGATTGCTCTCCATGACAGAGATTTGTTGTTGGAATGTTCCCAGTTCTGTCCTTGAATACACCGTGGCCATAACACTACTGGTGAGCTACTGAAAACATCAGCTTTCTACTGGCAAATGGAAATTGCTGTCCACTGTCAGATAAGAGAGATAATGAGTAATAGACAAGCAACAGAAACATTAGTGGTTTGGTTTTCACCTCTTATGCAGACCCTCTGGTTTTAGCTATCTTGTTAAAACTAGTATTATCCTTAAAAATTAAATTTTTAATCTGTTTAGAACACTTTGTTCCTGGGAAGCCATGAATGAGGGGGATTAAATTATATCTGTACTATACTTTTCTTGGTGATTGGTAATTATATTGTCACTCATGATGCTATTCATTGCACTTAGCTGCATGGAACTGGGGAAAAACATGACATTTCCCCCTGTACTAGACATAATGAGAATGTATGGCTTTTCACAGAATCATACATCAGCGAGGTACAGGAGTAAACAAAACGTGGGAAAGGTGTATTTGGAACAAAGGATTTTTTTTCTTCAAGCCATAGTATAACATATTTATATTTCCCTCAGGCAATATAAATGGGGAGGTAACAGGTGCAATGCCCAATTTAGGTGAACAGCAAATACGTACTTCATATCTATTGCTTTTTCAACCAACCTGTCACCCAGTGAAGCATCGCTTTTGAAAAAGGCTCCATGCAAATTCCAGCTACTAACTCTGGCCTTTAGAAGAGAGCAACCATTCTTCTTGTCTCAGTTTTTGGATGAACAATCTGAGGTATATTTAACAGGGTGCAGATTTAAAAAAAAGTGTAAAGTAACCATCCTCTGGAAAGAATACACCTGTTAGCAAACAGTCTTTGTATGTGCTTCCTGAACACACGGGCTGACACCCTTCTGCCTGTCCATCTTCCTGAAACAGTAAGAATCTAACTTTGTAGTGGTTATGTCTGGTTATGACATACTTCCTTTGGATCCAACTTCACTGCAATCAAATACATTTTCCTAACTCTTGACTGGAGTCTGTATGGAATATTGCAAAGCTCTGATGCAAAAGGTGCTGTCCAAATACTGTGCTTTTATTAAAACAAAAAAAAAAACCAAAAATGCATCTTTTTGGCAGAGTGGCATATTGAAGAAAGTGCATCATTAATATGTTCTGAAAAGTTTTAAGCAGGGAACTGCTGTGTTATTTCAAAAGTTCTTGTTTCCACAAATCATAAATTGACTTAATTTGTTGTACAATTTGACAAATGAACATATTTAAATCTGGAGAGGACTAAGTCAACCCACAAAGAGTCAAAGTAACTATTTATGTTCCCAGTAGGCTTGTTTGCATCCAAGCTAAAGTTCTTTGCAACCAAAGTGGTTCTACAGAACATTTTGGCCTCAGTGAACCATATCTCCTGCAAAGCATGATTAGGCAGAAATCATTCTAACGTATGTTCACATCAGTATCACCCTGTAAGCTAACATGGCATGAAGTCTTTGCTTCCACTTTTAATAGACGTCAGTTGCCATAAACACAGTACTTTGCAGACTTTGAAAGCTGTGCAAAGCTTTCAACAGTGACCTGCTTTTTTGATACTAACTGGTACATATTAAATGCTTTTGGGAGGTTATTTTCACTTGCCAGGGTCACTGTGACTTATATTAAAAAAAAAAAATATCCCCCTGGTAACAAGTCTTTTTCCTTCCCTTTCACAATGTGTTGGCAAATTAAAACTCAGGAGACTTTTTGCTGTGTTACGCAAGCATATAACTTTGTTATTTTAATCTTTATCGACTGATGTACAGTCAGCACACATGGGGCAAGAAGATCAACACAGGAAGTACTTACATCTTTAAGAATGCAAAAGAAACAGAAAACTGAGACAACTCAAAACAGATGCTGCAAAAACTATCTTTTTTCTCAGTCAACAGTTGTAAATTGAGATGGAAAATTCAAGAGGTGTTCACATCTGGTATTCTAAGTGGTCTTCTCTCATCAAAGAGGTTTGGTTTTTCAAAGGCAAGCAAAATCAAGGTTTAGTCTTAGAAAACCAGACGGTGTTACAGGTAAAACCTGTGTAAAGCCTGCCGACGGCCAGTGCCACCCTCCCTGATGTTAGAACTGGGTCTCAGTATGACGTTAAAGGACAAACATTATTGAATCTCCCACAATACTGCTTCATAAGACAATGTTTTTAAAGTGCTTTGGGGAACAGTCAGCTGAATTTTGAGTTTGTTGTTTTTTGTTTTTTTTTTTTTTTTTTAAAAAACCCTTTTTTTCCCCTTCTTCTGGTCTCAGGCTGATCTGCAGTGAGGCAGGGCTCCCTCCTTGCAGGCTATCACCCTCAGGGTGGCAGCTGCAGCACAAGGAAGCATAGATGGGCATGCTACATCCCAGCTCCTCTCCATGACACTTTGTATATGGAGTCCTCTGCCGTCTGACAAGCCAGGCTAATATTACTGACAATGTTGTGATAATATTGGCAATAATAAACTTTGTTTAACACTTGGCATTCTGGGCCATTACAATCATAGTGTTACTACCGTACCAGTGTATTGCTCACTACTTTTAGGGAACAGCAATGCAAAACATTATTATACTATGTTTAATGAAAGAGGAAAGAGGACCCCACTATCTGCTTCTAATCCATATTTGTACATGACACAGAATATTCAAAATCACACCAACAAATTAACACTCTGCGTCTGCACTGACGTCATTTAGAAGGGATGTAAGAACACAGATCCTGTTAAGAATGCAACATTTATTTTCTTATACTGCAAAGTGGCCACGGTCAAACTGACATAGCAACTTTTGATAAGAGCAGCAAGCCTTTACACAGGTGTGAAGTTAATGGAAATGTTAAAACTTCTTTATGAGATTGATTTGTAAGCCTGTTTTCAGCCCAAAGGCTTGAAGTAGGCTGTGTACCTAGAATGGTTAAGACAACAGAGGACCTTCACGAGGGATCAGCGTGTCCCTCAACTACTGCCTGAGACTTCCAGACTCCATTTCTCTTGTTACGCTTTCAAACCTTTTTCTCTACGCCAGTATGTTTTAAAGATTGTTGTAAATGTATATACCACCCCAGTTAAACTTTGGAGTTCTGATACTTTCTTAAGGTTGTATGGTTTGAATTAGGAGATACTCAAAACCTTTGGTTAGGTAGAAAGGTTCTGATGCAGTCTCCTGCCTTTCATTCCTCATGGAATTGTTAGGGATGCTGTCACAGATTGTAAAGATTGATGCAAGGTCTCACATCACCTTAGTTGTCGTATTCCTTTGAGCTACATCTTTCACGCTGCTGACCACCTTTGTGTTTCCACTGCAGGGTGTATATTCAGAGTGTGGGGCATGTTTTTTGGAATCGTTCACTACTGAGGTATTATACTATCAAGCATGATTTTCTCTCAATGGTTTAATATATTTTCGCAATCAATAAGTCTTCACGATTTAAAATGCCTGTGTACTTCTGTACACAGAAGTACAGAAGGCCTAATTTATTGTGCCAAGACAGCTTTTTCATACACCTCAAATTTGTACTGGATGCCATTCTCTTCTTGGATATCAGCAGGGACACCTGGGTATCTGGAGAGAGGGGAGAAGAAAAAGCAAAGCCAAAAAGTAGATAAAAATATCATTTTGAGTCACCTTTAATTTATCCAATTGAGAGAAAAGAGAATTGTTTGAAAAAGAGGGTGAAAATACCATCCTTACCACACGTATTATAAATACAAACTATTTTTAGGAATCATGTTAACATGTTAATAAAGTTACTATGAGCTACTTGTATGCATGTCTTTTTAAATCAAGAAATCATACCCTGATGTGAAAAAAAACCCCACCACTTTTTTTGCTTAATCAAAAAACCCCGACATTTTTATTAAAGCCTCCAACATGTTATTTAAAATGTCTGCAAAGGCAGAAGAGATACAGAACACTTTTGGGTTTTTTTGCTTTGCTTTCCCTCAGATGGTTTAGAGGAAATGCTAAGATAAAGTTTTCTTATAAGTCTATGACAGCTTCTTAAAGCAGCTGACTGCTACCATGCACCGTGTTCCTCTATATTCCAGATTTACTAAAACAGTTTTTACTAATAGACACTTTCAAAAATCTCTTCAGCTCCCTGTGACAGAATAAGGATTCTGTATGAGTAATGTTCACTTTGAGGGAGAAATAAATTTTAAATTTGCTACGTTTGACTCTATCAGGTTTCTACTTTATTATTTAGAGGGAATTATCTGCTATTTTTGTAAATTCATACTTTAAGGCCAAATTCTCATTTCAATACACTGGCCAAAACCAATGCATACCTTAGAAACAGCCAAGAGGGAGAGAGGAGAGCTTTGGATCAGACATCAGGGTACTAAAGTGGGCTCATGATACGGCACAGGACAGTTTGGAACATGTTAAGAGTTGAAAGAGGTGACTTATCCTTCCCACTCACCTTGTTCACCTCTCCCACATCCTTCTTTCCTGCCCATACCTATTCTCCCTGACTTCACTGTTAATCCGTTCCTGTGCCCCATGCAGAGAGCTCGACTTGCCATACTTTCTATTACTTCCACTGCTGGTCTGTAACCAGCTGGGAGCCAAAATGAGTAGCACGAAGAGGAAGAGGCCCTTGCCTTGCCTTCTTTCACTTTAATTGTTGTTCCTACTAAGTTTGCTAGGAAGAAGTAATTTTCTCAAGAGAAAGGAATAACCTTAGAAATCTATAAATACTCAACCCTCCCTGCTCAAACCCATTTAATTTGTCTTTGGCAATTTACCACAGACATTCAGAGGCTAAATACCATTGACTAACAACATACTGAGAGTTATGAAGCTTAGTTAATATTTGTGTAATCCTAAAGTGAGAAACAATGAGAAAGTTACTTTTCGAGAAAACCAGTAAATGCAATTCTTTACTGTAAAGGTTAAGGGAAGGTTGAGGAACACAGCAAGTTCCAACAAACCCTCTGTGCTGAGTGTGGTGCAATTCCAGGTCCTAAGTAAAACACAACTGGCGAAACATACAGTGGAAAGGCACCTCTAACTTAAAACAGAACATGGCCTTAACAAGACGCTTATACATTCAAATTAGATTTTTAAGTCTTCCATCTGAACATAACACTAGTATGCATCTTGATACTTACTCAGTGATAAGTTTGTAGTCTTTGTAATCAATTTCTGGAAAAAATGTGTCACTTTCAAATTCCTGCAAAATTCTTGTCACAAACAATCGATGATTAATTGGCTTCTCCATTGCTGCCTTTAAAAACAATAGAAACAATTAAAATTGAGTTGTTCCCTGTAAAATAGCTCAACCATGCATAAAGTAGTGTTATTAAAATTTTTTATATTATTGTAACACCACTTGAAGTCTGTAAGATAATATAAAGTATAAATTCTTGTTTGGAACACCAGCTTTCTTTACCAACTCTCCAAATTCTTGTTCTGCCTGCATCAGCCATCATCATCACAGCATCACAGCATTCTACTTGTAGATTGCATGCCAAATATGTTATCTGAAACTGAAACTCAGTTACTGTTTTATGTGTTATGGGATTTAAGCAAAGCAGTGAAAATCGAAAAATAAACCTCTTTTGGACTTGGCCCCAGAGCACTTTTTACAGGGATAATTTAATGTTGTGCCAGTTCCACCTGGTAAGCGGCAGCAATACCTATTCTCAGAGCTTGGGGCATCTGACAGAAATATAGAAAAAATAATGAGTAGGCCCCTTGAGAAGAAAGGATCAGGATGGTCTAATCTCAACAAGCAATTTCTCAGTCATACCTCTTTGAAAGACAGCAAGCTTTAAGCAGTGGGAGAGGCCCACAACTCAAGGTAATTAATATCACTGCTAAGGATTTATAATACATTTTTATTCTGCATTAGTTTTCAGTCCCAGTGATCAAATTAACTATCATTTTAACTTCAAAGTTTGATCTCTGGATTATGGCAAAGTGATAATAAGCACTGAAAGTTATATAACAACAATGATGAAAGTTTCGAAGATCCTTAGACGAAAAAAGTTATGAAGACACCTTCATAGGTGTTAGCCAGCTCCTCACTAACAAATTCACACAAACTCAGGAGTTAATAAAAGAAGTTTTCCCTCCAGATCAGACAGAAAAGTCACCTCTTCCACACTTTCTCAGCATTAACATAACCCATTAAAAGCTATACTAGTGCCTGGTTACAATAAATTTTGAAAAGCTTATAGCTGTTTCTCCTTTCCTTTAAATTGGCAATGAGCAATGCTCTTTGCTAAAGGTGATTCACCATGCTGCATGCTATTAGGTACTACTTTGACAAGACAGGAACCAAGTAATAGCAAATTTAATCCAATAAAATTAATTGGTATCACTGCTGAGAAGTTAGTTTCTAGAAAAGCTGCTCTATTACTAGAGAATTACTTAAAATGGAAGGGGTAAGTCACAGCACACCAGCATCCAACAACATTGAACTGGTGTTATCTAGTTTGTATATATCACATATTTTCTTTCTTTAAATAAGGGTGGGAGGTAAAAGGAGAAACATACACTTGCAGAATGACAGAAGGAGAATAATCTGCTTCACAAATAAAAACATATTGTATTCTGTAAACAGAGACACTTTTTGTTTTGTAGTTCAGGAATAAATCAACTTCCTATCCAGCTTTATGAGAATTCAGCTTCAGCAAGAACTCTGTACCACCAAGACAAGTCAGGGAAGTGCGTACAGAGTGACTGACCACCGACATTGCAAAGAAAGCTGAACTTACCATGAAGGGGACTGGAGGGTTACCTCTGTTCTAGATAAATGGTTGCATTAGTTGAGTGAACCAACCAGCTGTCTAACTGTCTCCAAGTTAACAAAAAAAGTGCAAAAGCTTCCTAAGTTCACCAGACCAGTTCTGGAGGTCTGTGTGTGTACATGGCCCATGAAAACTGAACAACAAACAAAAATAACTTGGAGAAGAGCAACAGGCTTGAGCTGGTTTCAAGCCGCATACTCCTTCTCAGCAGCTGGGAGTGGGCAGTGTCATGACAGTTAGCAAGTTACAGCAACAGGTGAGAAGAAACACATTTGTAAAGTGGTTTGACTTTATATTCCGGTTGCTCTACTCTGCTAAGTGTAATTTTCACTTGTATCGAGATTAAGTACATAGTTGAATCATGTAATGGGCTGGCATTCTGACTGGCCTTGGCCTGTCCCCGTGGCCCCATCTAGTCATCCCAGGGCTAAGTCTGACTCTGGTTAGCTTCATGGGGCCTGATCCCACCCTAAAGACCTCCCTTATAATCCATTCAGTTATCCTTGGACTGTATTGGTACCTGCACTGGTTACTCTTGGGAATTGCATGTGTTTGCTCTCCATGCAGGCTCACCTCCTTGTGCAGCAGCTACTGAACATTTTAAGATATTACAGCCTGATGCAACGGGGAAAAGCAATGCTGGTTTTTAGTTCACATTAAAGCACAGCCTATTAAAACCATGGCTGTTGATCTCTCAGAAACACCAGAACCACTCCACAAGCAGAGATGTCTTCCCACAAGAGAGGGAGGACAGGAGATCTGAGGTGTCAGGATCCCTCCTGTTGTCCCAGGTATGTCAACCCTGTATGTGAACCACAGTCCTTTATTACTCACATATGTTTTCCTAACCCTGTGAAAAGATTTTAGCATATCCTTGTCTTTTTGCTCACTTCCAAAAAATCCTTGGCAGGCCTGCCTCTGAAGCTTAAAGCAAAAAGGAGATGACCCAAGGATCATCTTCCCTGTAATTTCCAGCTGCACTGGACTGTCAGCCATACAAGATTAGATTATGTCTGCATGTGCAGGACCATTGCCTTGAATTAGTTTCTCTTCGTAGAACACAGGTTAGAACAGCCCTAAAGCTCTGCAGAGAAGAACAGCTGTGTATTACAAGTGGTTTCAGAAATATTGTATGGCAAATTATCTTTTATAGATCTAATCACTAAACCACTGTAAACTAGTGGGCATTGCAGTAGAAGGGACCAATTATTTCTAGTCACTTAAAGATCCACAGGTTTTAGGACACACACACACTGCTGCTGCTTTCTCATCTTCTACTGATGACACAAAATAAGCAAAACAGTAACTATGGGAGGCATTTATTTTTCAAGTGCCTTTCTAGAAAACAACATTGCCAGTCCAAAAAAAATATGAGAACACTATAAAAGAGAAAATTTCAAAAGAAACAGTCTGTTTACGTGTATTCTGTTTTTCAACTCTTAAAATATACTGGATCATATAAGCAAGCTCCATTTTGAAGCCACAAGAGTATTAAAAAAATCTCACAGCTGACAATCTCACAAAGTTCTAGATCTTACCTGGGTAAAAGGACTTGCCTAAGTTAAACTTTGGCTGTTAGGACATTTGTGATGATAACCAGGAGAACCAACACCTTCAAAAATCCTTCCTTCTCACACTGCTAGGGCTCAGCTTAGTGAGGCAAGGAACAGCCCTTCCTTCCCAAGCCAGTAAGGCTCAGCCTAGTGAGGCAGCAGACACTGGTAGCTCCCACCACCAGTTCTCCACCAGGGACAAAGGCAAGTGCGACAAAGTTCTTCTAAGACCATGATTGAAAAGCCTGCCCATTTTGGCCTTGCAGAAACAGATATACTTAGTCACTAGACTTTCTGTCTGTTAGTTTTAAAGGAGGGTCTTTTAAATCTTTTCCTCTATGATGTCTGCAAGCATCTTTGAAAAGAACTTAAAAAGCAACCACCTTTCATAGCTGCATGATTTGTGTCTGCAACTGACTCATATATTCATCTTTTTTAGTAATTATTTTTTCCCAGAGGAATTTCAAATCAATATGTTTGTTCACAAGAATGAGCACACAAAAAGCTTGTTTTGGAGTAATAGCAATGTTACATCTTTCTTTCCACATTACATTCCTCTGAGTTTATTAGTCTGAGCACTGTACTGGAAAGTCTGGATAAGTCCCTCTCAACTCTGTGAAAGTATAAAGATGCTAACTTAAAGAAAAATCTTAAACTTTAAAAAGAAATGATTACTTAATCCACTGGAACATTGCTAATATTGTAGTTCTGTTTCTTCTAATTTTATTTGTAACTAGCTAAGAGCAAGAAGTATTGGCTACCGGAGGCATGGCTACAATAGTCATGGAAAAATTTTTACAAAACATAAATATGGGAGGACAGTGCTGACAGCTGTAATGCTGTGACTCTGCCACTTTTATATAAAAGAGGTATTAGGGAATTGCATTAAGAGTGCTCAAACCCATTCTCAGAAAACACCTAGAAGGTCACAGGAATACAGGAAAATTGTCTTCCCACTCCCATCTTTTTGTTCAATTACACAAAGCTACACAACTACACCTGGGAAAATTCTCCTGTAAAGAAGGATTCTGTGACATGACAGTAATGAAATAAGAAAGTTACATTTGCATATATGCCAGGATGACTGTAACTTTCCCTGGAAACAACTGCTCAGGACCATAAACGTGCATAATCAAATAACATTATCATGAGCTTGGTGGGAGAGGGAAAGAACATTTGGTCAGTGCAACCACAACAACCTTCAGCCTTCACTTTACCCAAAGTAAGTCATGTTACCAGCTTTCAAAAGTGTTAACAGGACTAAGCCATACTAATTAGTTCAGTCTAAAACAGAACTAGTGGAGAAGCCAATGCAGCGCCCAGCTTTTTGCACTGGTCACTCCCAGAGCGGAATAATGCTTCTGGCCAGCAGTGCAACATCCTCCACGTCAACAGCGTCACGCCGCTCAGAGGAGCCTCCTCTTTGCAGCACGTTCTTTGAGAGCACTGTTCGAAGGGAGCAACAGCACTGCAACCTGCAAGAGTGGAGCGAGTGAGCATGGAAAAGCAAGCATGGAAAAATGAGCTGTCTGCATAGCTCCCTCGTAAGTGGATCTCAGTCCTTGGTCATATCTCAAACTGAATGTGACACTTCAAAAACATGGCAACTCACACGTTAGTCAGCATTCCAGTAGGTACAGAGCTCAAAACCACTTTGTCTCTTTTATAGTTTACAAGAAATTCAGACATACTGAAATGTAATCTTTAAAATATATATTTTAGTATATCAGTATTAGTAAAGTTTTGGCAGGCTTGAAAAAATCATGATAAAACTAGTGACTCAAATTATTAATACTTCTCTCTCTTAAAGAAGTGATCCTTATTGTACAGCAAAGATTTGAAGCTTAGCAAATGTGGCACTCACGACCCCACTCAGGGCATTTAGAACCCAGTGAAGCTTATATGCTTAGTCAAGAAACCCTATTTAAGAGGGTAATTAATCATCTGCAAGAGACTCACTGCAGTAAATATGAATAGCAACTTCATAATTCAATAATTTTGAAGAATGAAAGGTGGTAGATTACCAAACACAATATCTCAAATACTAATACATAGGAAGACACCTGAGTATGAATATTAAGATAAAATTTTCCCTTGGATATTACTGGAAATTTAATTTTCTAGCTCAAGCCTCTTCATTGAAGAATTTCCCCAAATGCTATTTATCACCAGGATCTATTTTCTGTTATGGCCAGCCTAGATACTAACTAAACAGCAAAAACAACAAAACTTCTTACAAAAGAACTTTTTGTTCTGTTATGAAATTAGAAGTTTCTTCTCCAAATTTAATATACGAATACAATTCTGTACTTCAGCAATGTGACCTTGAGTGTCATTGTTTGCTTCTGTGGCACTGAGAAAGCAACAAGCTGAGTAGGAACATAAATCAGAAGAGACAATTTTAAATGTTCGAGATGCTGTAGGAAGAACTGTTTTATCAAGGTGAAAACCTGTTTGACATATAGCCTGCTTTGGTGTTACTGAAGAGGCCTTGGTTATAAGGACCTGAGTCATATAAATTTTTCAATTCTTTTCCTTTTTTCTTAAGTTTTGTTGCTAGGGGTTTTTTCTCCCACTGGTAGGTTCACTGTTAGGGATTTGTGCTTGGTTGTTTTTACAAAGCAAGATTTATATTAAACACTCTACAGACAATGTATCATAAGCCACACCATCCATGTACAAGTAAATCTACACCTGGTTTCATTTCTGTCTTTTTTTTTTATTTGGGGATGTGCTGAACTTATTCCTAGTAAAATCTGAATGTTGTTTTTAATCAGTTTAAAATACACAGTTTAAATCCATTTAAAAGAGACTGGTGTAATTTATACTGAGCAGACTCCCTTAGATCTCCAGGTACCACTATTTTCCAGAGTCAAAGTTAAGACCTGAACCTCTGAATTAAGAAACAATACCTCCACATGGAGTGCATCTACATTAGTGTCTTAATTGAGAATAGAAACATGGTTTTGGAATGAATCTTCCAATTGCCCCCACTCACCATGCTTTATTTGTACTGGGGAACAATCTTGGTGTGCATGAATTAAATTTCTTGGGGATTAAACCAAACCAGAAAATCTGCTCCAGGAATGCCTGATAAGCTCCAACAACTAATTGGGACTCACAGGCCAGAACCAAGGAGTGAGTCACCACCACAAGCTTTCCAGCACACAACAAGCACTCATGAGCCAGCAGACGGCTCTCAAAGCATTAAGTGCTCACGTAAAATCATGGAGTACCTCTCATGACACATAACGGCTTTGTAATTACTGTGACCTGCTGGCCATTGCTAGGCTGCTACACTCCTCCTTCCCCATCATACAATCAATAGCAACATCAACTCCTTCTGGAACTCAAAAGATCCAGAATAGCACAGAAGATCCAGTATGGTGTCACACTGAGATACAAAGAAATAAAACTTGTAAACCTGTGCTGTGAGAAGTCCAAAAGCTTCCTTGGAGGCAACAGTACTACCTTGCGGCTATTACCTGGAGATTACAAACCTGATGAGGTGATAGGTGTCAAATCAAAGATGATGAAGGCTGCACAAGGTTTTCAAGCCCTCAGTGAACTGTGGGAGCTGTTTCCAATCTTTTCTGCTCTCACTCCCTAATACTGATACTCTACTCAGCTCTCCCTGTCCCCACCAAAATGCTTACTATGTCAGGCTGCTTTGCCTTTTCCTGTTGCAGAGGTCAGGCCCAGAAAAGACGGCTTCCCAATGTACATGGCTGAACACAGCTTGAATGTAACCTACGTCGGGACTTGGATGGCCACCCTGTTCAGAGCTCACTTTTCTCTGTTCTTCACAGGACTAGAGGCAGCTCATGCCAATACTCCCACCACCCAGGAGGGGACTGTGTCCTTGAGAACCTAGGAGCAGTGGGTGAGCGGAGGCTGTCAGGCTTGCTCCTCTATCCACCGCAGTCCTATGAGGAACACATTGTAGACAGCAGCAGCCCCTTGCCTCCATGCCATTACTTGACCCTCTGTTGCTGAGGGGAGCATCCTATCCTGAAATGCCATGCTGGAGTGCATGCTCTAGCACCTTTGCATGCTTAGGGGCTGGGCAGGGCACAGCACCCATCTGTACTTGAGACTGAGAGACAGACTGGACACCTGTGTCCCAAAGACCATCCCCTGCACTCAGGCAGCTGGGCAGATGCTCTGCCTCAGCACAACTTTCTGGATGAGGATAAGTCAGGCTTTTGCTTCAGCATGGTATCCAGGGAGGGCAGCAGGGGGCACAGAGGGGACGCACTATTTGAGATAAGTTTGAACATTCAAGATGTTCAAACATCTTGAATGACTCTGTGCAGAAAAAAGGTGCCTGCATCCCTTTTCAGGCTGAGGTTCTTTGGAAACCTCCTGAGACATGTGTGAATCTGTCTCAGTTCACAGGCCTCCCTTGGTAACCCTTCTGCCTTGCTACCCTGGTTCTGGAACCCAGCTGGGATGTGGGAAACACACAAAGGTGTGGGAAACCAAAGAGAGCAAAGGCCGGGAAGATCATTCACATGCTCACTCCTTACACCATCTACAGAAATATGGCTTGGAGGATTGCTTCATGGAGCTCAGTGACAATAACCTTGATCATGGTGGATCTCCCCATCCCAAACTGATTAACTGATCAGAAGTTGCTAAGGTTAGAAGCTGGTGTTAAAAGGCTGCACAGGACAGTAACTCACTCTCTTGAATGCCATTATTGCCCATCTTCCCACTCAGCCTTCAAGACATCCACAACAGCCTGTGATAGGCTGTCAGAGCAGCCCTCCTGAAGTGCAACTGGTGCGTGCATGAGCTTGCCGGTCCCTTTTGTAGTGATCCTGACTGGAAGACCACTGTATGTTAAGGAGTTAGTGATCCACACAACAATTAACCTGCACAGACCCAAGCCTGTACTGTGCTGCATATATTCCTCGGCCACAGGATAACGTCAGCCAGAAAAGTGTAACACAGGAACCCGTAGGCAGGTCCCACTTGGTACCAAGGACTAGAACAATCTGAGTGTCCTTGCCTTAATCTAAAAGAGCAGCAAGAAGTTCTTATGTAAACATCCTTTCTGTCTCACAGCAGAAATGATAAATAAAGTTGTTTTCTTGTAAGAAAGTCCTATGATAGCTTGAATGATGAAAATGGGTTAGCCCTTTCTACAGACAGGTTCTGCACAGCATGCTGCATGCAGCTCAGAACCTCATTCAGTACCACCAAACTCAGAGTTCCCAACATCTAAAGTGATGTAAGATTATTTATACTATTCTGTCCTTCTTTAAAGTGTTAGCTCCTATAAGTGGCATTTTAAATGACACTGTCAGAGTCTGGGGGCTTTTTTTACTGGGATGACAATGGACTAGCTCATCCTGGTGCAAAACAGCTCTCTACTGTACTGTTTGTAGGTATGCTCAGGTGCAGAAGAGGATTTACTCAGCAGGCACAGTAGCGCTACCTGTAAATGAGCAGGAGGAGCCAGGTACAAGACCAGGAATACAAAAGGATTGATGGTGGTTGGGACCACCTGCAGGAGGCAGATGAAAAGTATGGTGCTTTCTGGAGTGGCCTGCTCTCCTCACCCAGGTCTGTCGTCATAACACTTCACCTGGTTTGAAAGATCTGAACTTTGGGTTAAAATCCCCGAAGGGCTAAAAGTGGAAGTGTTACTTCCTCAGCACTACCTGTTTCAAACCACTCCTGTTGCACTTACTTGCTAAAGTAGTTACAAACACTTTTCCACCACAGGTTTGTACTAATAAACACAGTCAGTTCTAAACCTTTGAGCCATACAAAGTAGTAAGATCAAAATGATGCTTGAAAAGCAAATACCTACAACTTCTGAATAAAATGATTCACTTCAGTTGCCAATTGCTAATTTACTTCCTACACATTTCTACATGGTGTAATTGAAATACTCCTGTAATCCTTTGTGCTGCATCTTTAATAGAGGCACTAAAAATATTACCTGCTCTTGTGGTAGAGGTGTATGGTTTCCATCAAACCCTTTTAATTAAGATCACAAAGCTAGTTTGAATGCAGGAATCTGTATAAAATAGTCAGATTTCTCCCCAGTGAATTACAAATTCATTTGAAACATCCCGAGTAGATCCTTGAAAAGGGGAAAACAGTTGAAATTTTAAGTCATATTCCCTAATGCTGATCAGCGCAAGTAACATGTTGCAAAATTACTCTCGATTGAAACTGCTATTTATCATGTAAGTAGTGGTAATAGTCTAAAAAATGGCAGTTTTCTACAAAATATCAGCCAGACACTGGAAAAATAGTTACATTAGAAATCTACAGCACAGACACTCCTGGAAGAACAGGGAAAAATCATCACTTGTTGCAGCGATAAATGAGTATGTGGCCACTGCACAGAAGTGGTAGATGCTTCTGCTCACACTATCCATCCTGCAGAATTACAGGCAGAAGCCAAATCTAGTCTCTTGCTCATGGTGGGCAGTTATGCCCAATCTGAAAAGAATCTGTCTCCAGAAATAAACTTGCTACTTACTGCCTGGAAGTAGGCATTTTAACAGCTGAGAGTTAAGACAGGCTACTTCTATAGGATAATATTTTATAGACTGAAAACTATATTGCATTTGGACATCAAATATATGGTGGTCTTCACCACATGCAAAAGTGATTATAAAACATAAATTAAAAAAAAGAAAGAGATGAAATACAGTGTTTTACAGGCTATTTGCGTGCGCACCTTATTCTTCTTACAACCTTAGCAATATAGAACTACTTTGGTTTTTTTACTGTAAAAGATGCATTCCCTAACATACAAAGAGGTTCATGAAAGGCACAAACTGCAAAGGGAAGAAATATCAGAAGATGTCTTTTCCCACCCTGTATATAAAGCATGTTATCAGCCCTAATTTGCTACCAGAAAAATCAGAATGCTTGCTTACCGCTGTTATTCCATTCCATATTCTCCTGACTGATATGAAAGGAACGAGGGTTGATGGTTGTCATCTTTTGTGTGGTACTGTTTTACAATGAATGCAAATTGAGAGTTAAAGCGCAGAACCCTAACTGTGCAGGGGCTGAAGGGACAACTTAGGGATGTGGGTGGAGGCATGAATTGCTGACTGAACTTTACATGTGTATAAATGGAAAATGAGAGGAAGGGTTTGGGGAAAGGGAGAAAGATGGCTGAGGAAACACAGGGCAACAACAAGATAGGTTTTACTGCAGACCTTCATGTTGCACAGCTAGTATCTTAGTTAATGACAGAAGGACTATCACATTTGTGGGAAAACAGGGCAGTTTATACATAGCTTTGTTTGTGCAAAGATGGTCCTGAGAAGAAAGTGGCACACGCTGCTTTTCTAGCCCTTGGACAGACACCCTAGACACCGAGAGAAACCTGGGCAGTTGAAACAGTAGGGACACCTGGTTGCTGGATGGTAAAAAGAGTCAGTTCTGTGTTTTGCTGTACGATTACCATCTCTTACTGCTGACACCATCACCTGCCACCTCTCTCTATAAATCCTCTTTTCTTACCTGCATACCTGTATGAAGTGTCATACTCTGGCTAAAAATGCTGGATCATTTTTCCTTTTTCCCCACATCCTCTGCAGAGTCAGTCTACTACCTCAGTAAAATAAACATAACAATAGAGGTGTTGGTGTAAAAACACAATGATTTAGATATTTAAGAAAAGCTCTCAAAAAAGCAATGACTGTATGACACTGGACCATTAGCAAAAACAACATTTGGTTACTTGCGCAGGTATTTTAAACCTGTGAGTTGAAATCTTACTCTCCAATAGTTGTTCTTTTGGAATCACTGGAGTTTGCTGGGTCACGTGAAAGAAAGACACTTCCTAAAGTGCAAGTAATAGGAACTTCAGCCATCCTCATCCCATCACAGAAAATGAGCCATTTATGAGTACTCTAAATGTACCTTGTAAACTGAAGTGCCTCCGACGATCCAAACCATGTCTACTTTACTTTTTAACTCTGGTGAATCCAAAAGAGCTAAAGCATCATCCAGGCTTTTGGAAAGATAATGTGCTCCTTTTGGGGTTTCCCTAGAAAAAGCCAAGTTTTATTACTAAATAATTAAAGGACCATTCATCGTGATAATCAATATAATCTACACATAAAATGTGTTTTGCTGAATTCACAAAGTACTAAATGTTTCATGTTAGTTAATTATATTAAATGGCTATTATTGTAAACTACGTTAGAATTCTCATCTGACTGCAGGATTGTTTAATAAATCAGTTTAATCATAACTGGGACTTAAGAGGCATTATAAATTACAGATCTGAAATTTATACCAGGTTTTTAAAAAAGCGTAACTGAGAAATTTAGATATCTATAAAATTAGATTCTTACCTGAATTCTAGAACATTAATATTTCACTCAATAAAACTAGTCGAAAAGTCCCTATCCCTTGCCCCCCTCCCCATTCAGCCCAAAACGTACCAACATCCCAGCAAAGCAATAAACCATTATAAGTGGAAATTTTTGTTTAAGAATATTTGGATGACTGTGGATGATGGATTCAAGAAGGGAGCTTTGAAAAAGGGCAGCTCTTTTTCCTTAAATGCTAATAAAAATAAACTTCAGAACATGGAATAAGAGCCACCAATCTAACCAGGAACTAGAGAAATACAGCTAAATACATGAATTAGAAAGACTACGGACAATTGTCAGATAGTTTGTGTGTAGAGCTAGGACAAGTATTTATTATGCAAAGTAATGACAATTATCTTGTGATTAATTAAAAAATAAAATAAAAATAATAATTAAAAAAATTAAAGGTAAAGTAGTGATATCACTTAGAACCAATAGCAGAAATGCTTCCTAACCAGATATCAAAAATGTGACATTTAGAATTACTTTAGGGTGTATTCCTACACATATTTTTAGGTTCAGACTTTTAATCTGTTTTACAGGCTATTACTAATCATACATACTTGAGCTCCCTGCTGAGCACTATATTAATTCTGTCTTTTAAAGGACGGTTCTTCTCAGGAATGGAGAACCAGGTTTTTTTACCCATTATCAGGGCATTCTGTTTACCTGAATAAGAGAAAAAACAGTTATTTAAAGGGTATTTTTGTTCTGTCCCAAATCTGCTTTGATTGTTTAGTGACTCTCCCTCCCCCTTCTGATCTCCATTTCAGCTGTTAATAAAAGTACAAGCTTAAGCCCTGATTCTCGAAGTAGTCACATGCATAGAAGAACATGCTTGTGATCTCAAAGCCTTCGCAGGCAGTTGACACCAAAAGTAGTCTCATGCACACCTATAATCTTGTAACTGAAAGAAAATTTAAAAAAGGCATGTAATGGGCAGTGACGTGCATTACATGGATGTTGGCTGTGCTATGGTTACAGGGCTGAATTAATCCTCATGTGTGAGACCAACTCACACCCTCAAAAGAGTTCTCTTAGTGTGAAAAACATCACTGTTCTCTTCATAAATCCAAGCAGCATACAGTAATTGACTTTGTGTTTGCATGTTCCCTCATTTCAGTTACATGATCAGGAATAATTGCCAGCTTTACTATTTAAAAACAAAAAACCACAAACATGTAAAAGGATAACTTTTAGAAGAACCAGCGAAATTAAATCCAAAGCAGAAGTACAACAGGTGTTCAGTCATATTCTAGAATTCACCTGTAAGTGTAATTTCTGACCAAACCTAAACATTCATAACCTGATTCTCTCATATATGCCCTGCTAAGAACAGGGTTTCTCTTTATGGACGAATAGAGTTGTCAGAGAAATAAAACACAGAGCTTGAGACTCACAAAAGATAACAGGAAGTTTTTTTGCAGATCTACACAGCAGGAGGGATTTTGGAGAAAAGAAAGTAGTATTCGTTCACAGTTATCATCCCTGCTTCTTGATCTGAGAAGCTGGATCTACTAGATCACACCAGAGGACTGATACTCCAGTTCTTTATTAGCAGTGTCTAAACACCCTTCTCCTGCGGATAAGCTTCATGAGCAAGTTTCCAAGAGACACACTGCAGTGTCATTTTAGACATATTAGCAGAGATCACTGGCACCACTGCTGAAGGAAATGCACAAGCTCTGAAAAATATAGGTATTTTCTTACTAAAGATTCACACTGGGGTGCCTATGGGGTCAGGACAAAGATTTGTCTAGACCAAAGGCTAATTTACAGCAGTGGCCAGTGCAGACTAAATTTAAGCAAGATCAGGTAATGCTTCTCCATTGTATTCTTCCCACTTTCAGAAACTAGTGGCTCTCTGACTTTTTTTGAGCCAATGGTGATATCCCTGCTGTGAAGATTTATGGCAGCATAATCCAGTAAGAGGTCTAGTTATGAAGCAACTTAACTGCCTAGCATCTAAGGTCATAGCTTATCAAAAGATTTGCAGGCAGGATAGAGCAAAATTTTTCTTTTTAATTATATTGAAAACATCTTTTTTTTAGATTACAGGTTATTTGTGCCAGGTAAGATGCAAATTCCAGACAAATAAAGAGACTTACATTTGTGTTGTGTCTTTTTTTGTATGCAAGGTTGCAATGGGCTAAATCAGGTCTCTAAATCATAAGTAAAACCCTTCACTTAAGACTGTTGCAAAATGAGATTAGACATTCCCTGGCTTGTATCGGGAATAGTGTGGCCAGCAGGAGCAGGGAGGTGATAGTGCCCCTGTACTCGGCAGTGGTGAGGCCACACCTCGAGCACAGTGTTCAGTTTTGGGCCCCTCACTACAAGGACACTGAGGTGCTGGAGCGTGTCCAGAGAAGGGCAACAAAGTTGGTGAACGGTCTAGAGCACAAGTTTTATGAGGAGTGGCTGAGGGAGCTGTGGTTTTTTAGTCTGGAGAAGAGGTGGCTGAGGGGAGACCTTATCGCTCTCTGCAACCACCTGAAAGGAGGTTGAGCAAGGCAGGGGTCAGTCTCTTCTCCCTAGTAACAAGCGATAGGACAAGAGGAAATGGCCTCAATCTGTGCCAGGGGAAGTTTAGGTTGGATATTAGGAAACACTTCTTCACCGAAAGGGTTGTCAAACTTTGGAACAGGCTGCCCAGGGAGGTGGTTGAGTTTCTACCCCTGGAGGTATTTAAAAGAAGGGTAGATGTGGTGCTTGAGGTTATGGTTTAGTGGTGGACGTGGCAGTGAAAGGTTAGAGGTTGGACTCGATGATCTTAAGGGTCTTTTCCAACCTTAACGATTCTATGATTCTATGATTTCTTGTGGAATATGGAACAGACCTTCAAACCAGAATATGGAATAGGTCACTCAATCAAAACAAGGGCACGTTAGGCTGCCCAGAACCTTTAGCAAACAAGTGAGTTTTCCTAGACAGCAGTTTTAACAGGACCATGGGAAAAAAACAACCCCACAGGAAAGTGAGTGACCACTTTGGCAAACATAGAAGCAGCAGAAATGTGAGGATAAATCTGTTGTCTCTCATGGCTCTAATTCCACCAGAAGCAGTGAACTGGTTGCATGTCTCAGGGAGGTCCTATTCCTCCCCTCTCAACGTCTCCTTCCTGCTCCTGCCATGCAACTTTTACTGGCAGTCCCTGCAGACACCTGGTTGCCTGGGTTGGAGAACTAAAACAGCTTAAGGAAATGTCAAACCAGCACTAAAGGCAGAATGAAATAGGAATGGGGACAATGCAGCAAGACTTGTCTCTTCTGGCAGTGATAAGTACCCACTCAGAACAAATTAGCTGTTTTCAACTTTTGCATTCCTATCCCTGTTTGATTGTGCTGATTTTCCCAATGTTTCCACCCCAAAATAACTGGTTTTATTTCACCAAATCAACGAAGTCTGTAATATTACTCTGCTGCAAAGGTCTTGCTGGGCCCAAACGTTATTGGTGCATATTATCAGCATGGTTGCGTGTGACTGTGTACAGATATAGCGCATACGGTTGCACTATTGTTGCTGCATATTATCAGTATGGTTTGGGTTTTCTGGCATGTCGTGATGGCTCAGCACTCAGAAAATCAAGCAAAATTACTGTTACAAAGGTCAGAGGGGTGGAACACACAGCCAAGGATGAGCCACAGCAAACAAGTTAGATAAGCTACAACACCCTGGAAAAAAGCTCTGCTAATTAATTAGCATATAAAAACCTTTAAATTTTTAATTTTTTCAGTGTTAAGAGTTGTAGGTAAAGACAGGTAGGTGAAGTTTTCTACCCTGTTGGAGAAACAGAGCTTTGAAATTCTTTTTATTTACAAATTGCATGTAGTCCTGAAACATCCGATTCACCTCGTTTCCTTACCTAACTGATACAACCTGCAGATGACATATTTACAAATGGATAAAATATGCGTGAGGCTTGGGAGGGCACGGAAAGGCAGGCTATTTGCAGAATCAGGACTTTTAAGTCAGGGAAAAGTAAAATTACCAGTCTTTTCAATGACTGATACCAAACAAACTGATTTTAACAACTAGAGGCAGACCTCAGCGACAAGGTAAAACGTTACCTTCTACGTGGGATGTGCTAGTCATTCTCTGGAAGTACTTGTACTCATTCCTGGCAAGAAAACGATACGACTATTACAAAGTGGTTTAGGAATCAATTACTTTTCTCTAATTGGGGGGAAAAAACCCACATATAGCAAGTGCCGCCGTCGCCCGGGGCGGGGAGTCTGGCTGGGGCCGGGCCCGGGGCCATGCCTGAAGCGAGACCTTTGTCCCCGGCTGTGCTTGGACGAGGAATAACCCACGGCCGGGAGCCCACCGAACGCCTCCACCGAGCCCCTCAGGGCTCCCCGGCACGGCCGCGGAGCCCAGCAGCCAACGCCCCGTCCACGGCCCCGCCGACCGCCACTTTCCCGCCCTCTCTAGCATCGCCCTCCCTGACTATAACTCCCAGCGTGCACCGCGCGGCTCCGCAGCACCTGCCGACGGGGAGCAGGCCGCGCCGCACGCTGGGAGTTGTAGTCCGCCCACCGGGCTCCCTTTCCCCGGCGGGAAGCACACCGCCAGACCCGCCGTACCTCAGCGGCGGCCAGGGCAGGCTGCCGTCCTTCCCGATGCCCATGTTCTGGCACACAGCCACGATGGAGTTGAGCGAACGCACCATGACATCCACCACCACGTCCCCGCCGCGCAGGACTTCGGAGCGAGGGAGGGCGCAGCAGCTGAGCGGCGCGGGGTGGTGCGGGGCGTGCCGTGGCACTGTGAGGGGGCGGAGCGGCGTGAGGGGCGGAGCGGCGTGAGGCAGCGGTGGTGGGCAGCGCTGGGCTGAGGCGGGAGGTTGGAAGGAGCAGAGCAGAGCACAGCATAGCGTAGCACACCACACCCCACCCGTGAGCGGAGGCGGTTCTCCCTGCGGTCCCGCTCTGCGTTCGCCGTTGCATCCGGCGAGGAAGGTGGTGCTGGTGACTCGCCGCCTCGGTCCGGGGCCTGCCGTCGCCATGCCGCGCCGGGGGCGGCGGCGGGAACGCGGCAGCAGCAGCAGCAGCAGCGGGGGGCGTCAGCTGGTGCTGAGCAGGTTCTTCGAAGTGGTGGAGAGCGGCGGGCAGCAGAGCGGCCCGCGGAAGACGGTGCGTCCCGGGGCGGCGGGGTGCCCGGGCGGAGGTTGGGGCGCCTGGGGGGGCGCGGGCCGGGCCTGACGTGCGGGAGGCTCTGCGGGACTCCTCACGGTGGTGGCCCGCGGGCCTGTCTTGTTGCCCCGTGTCACAAAGCCGTGTCAGGGTGGCCGGCGCTGCCCACGGCCCTGTCGCACGAAGGGCTGCCCTGCGGCGGCCCGGCCAACAGGCTGGCCCTCGGGGACCGGAGCTTGCTGCGGCCCCCTTTGCCCAGTGTGGCACAGGGAGCGATGCCTGGCCTTCCAGGAAGCAGCCAGGATGTGCCCGTTTTGTAGGAGCTGAAACTTGGCGTGGGTGCAGCGAGCTTGGCAAAGCCCATGTGCTGGTTTGTGGTGCGGGGGCTTCACTCCCTTAGGGTAGTGCTGGACCTTCTGGCTGGGGTGGTGCCTCCTGGCAAGCAGTGGGTTGAGATCGTGGAGCTGGGGCGACTCTTCCATCATCAGGACGTAGGCTGTAGGAAGTAGTGCCTCTCTGAGGTGAATAGCCAGTACCTGGCAAGAAAAGGGCTCTGAACTGTGAAAATGAGGATTTGCAGAAGAGATCTGATTCAGACGCAGGATGGTAGTGTGTAGTATGATTGGAAAGTCTGTTAAGTTCAGTTCTCTGCCACAGAAGTAGCTCTAAGCTGCCTTTTGAAGCCATGGTAGCTGTAGGCGTTTCTTTTCTAGCACAACAGCCAACTTGTTTGCAGAGTGCACTATTTCTCTTTATCTTGTAGCCTTGAATGTTAGAAGAACTGTTTTATAAACAAAAATGTAGGTAGTTAAAATAGCTAGGGATTTCACATATTGTAAGTAAATTTTGCGCTTTGCATTATCTCTTCATGAACTCCTTGGGTGCATTGTTGTCTTTTGTAGTGGATGGGAAAAAGTAACAGAACTTCTTTGTTTAATATATAATCAGACTTGTGAACTTGGCACAAAAAGGAGAACATCAACTGAAAGCCATGAACCCTGTGAAAAGAAGGCCAAGGCACGACAAAGTACCCTAGAAGACATCTGTAAGCCACTGAAGATTCAGGATAAAAGTAAGTTGACTGTAAAGAAACCTTCAGGTGTTTATACCCAATAAATTGTTTTTCATTGTCAAATGTAAAAAAAATTGTCAGCAGACACTTTAGAAAGTGTCTCTTGAGTGTAAGATACATATCTGAGGAGTTATTATGAGCATACTAACTATACTGTTAAAGCACCTTCCTGTGGCTCAGAAGCTAGGTGTTTGAGCCTTGCTCCAGAGTTACTCTGAAAATCCCCTTCAGCTGACTCAGCTTTAACAGGTTGTTCAGTCAGTGAAGTCCAGATGCTGAGGCAGAAATGCTGCAACTTCCCTTTCTGTGTTGGTTTAGCAGTCTTTTAGACTCAGGCTGAAGCATGACTGACACCTGACAGCTCTGTGGAGTCTGGCCTGTGACTGGGATACCTAAAGGCTACCTCAAAGTAAATAGTTCTGATGGAGTGCTCTTAACTGTGAAATGACAGACACTTAATTACATTGAAAGTTCCTATGCTCCATCTGGCTTTGAATCAGGAGTTTAACAAATTAATGATGCTAGCAGAAAAACAAATCAGTGAATATGAAGTTCATTACCCATAAAATTCATTGAAAAGAATTAGCCTCTAATTTTTTTGAAGAGGGAATTATATTCAGTTTTGTGGGTGTGATGCTTTGAAGTATCAGTAGGACACCGTCAACTGGCAAGACTGCTTGAAAACTGTACTGAAAGCGTACCACTCATTTTCCCATGTTCTTGGCTAATTTTGTGGCTTTGCAGTTGTCAGTCCAGAAAGTAATTGTGCTTCTTTTCACGTGTATGAAGAAGCATACAAGTGAGGAGTATTGATTTTCCAGGGGAGTTAACCAAGCTGATTACATACATGATTCTGTCAGGCTGGCAGAAATACTGCAATGGGAGAGGAGAGACAGAGCGAAATGATTGTGTTCTCTGCTTACTGATGTCATTCTAATAGACATTCTGTTTTACAAAACAAATTGCTAATGTGTTTTTATTCTGTATTTTCACAGAAGAACCACCTCAGAAGTGTGAAAAGCCCCATATATCTTTGCAAACTCTAGAAAGACTGAGAGAATTCCGCAGTGATTCAGACCAGCAGTGTAGCAGAACCCTGGAGGATAGCTCTCAGGAGAAAGAATCCCAGAGTTTGGAAAACTGTCCCAGTTCAGAATTGAAAAACCCTCTTCAGTCTGGGAACACTAGCTCAAAGGTTGCTCAGAAGGTACATAGAGCTTTGGTCCAGTGCTGTGTAGATTACTTTTTATGGTTTAAAAAAAGCAGTCTTTGGCACAAGATTCCTTTTGTGTGTTTTTGTGTTCTGTCATGAAGTAGTGTAGCGGTACCCAACAGACCAGTGTTTGTGTATGGATGTTTTCCTGGAACTCTTAGCATAGTGAGCAGAACGCCTCTTATAGTTCTTCAGTGATATCATTGAAAACAGCCGTAATGAGAGAGCAGAAGCATGGGCAGTGTATCCTGTGATTGTGAACGAACCTATAATATCGTAATAACAAATGTTCAGTGTGGCCATTTGCTCAGCTTTCTTTCAGTTTTATCAGTTTTGGTATGGGCTGTAAAATTCCTAACAGGCTTTCTTTGCAAAAATATGATTTAGAATTATTACTGAGATGTAGCTTAATCCAGTTGCTAATAAATCTAACTAAATATATCACCGTTTTTTTAATCTCCAGAAGGAAGGTATTGGTAGCTCCCATTAAAAATTATCATTATGATACACGTTGATGAGAGTGCAGTACTACCTAGCTTCTCCTTTTATTATAGAGCTAATTAACTTTAGTTAAGTAATTGGTTTTTGGGCTCACCTTGCTCAGTTTGAAGTATTTAAGTTGTCAAAGGCATCTCATGGTTTACTGTGCTGTTGTTGCATTGGGACTCAACTGCTCCTCAGCAAAGCTTTACATCTTTAGCAAGGCCTGTTGTGATAGGACAAGGGGTAATGGTTTTAAACTAAAGGAGCATAGATTTAGACTGTATATACATAAGACATTTTGACATTTTTTACACTGAAGGTGGTGAAACACTGGCCCAGGTTGCCCAGAGAGGTGGTTGATGCCCCATCCCTGGAAACATTCAAGGTCAGGTTTTACAGGGCTCTGAGCAACCTGATCCAGTTGAAGATGTCCCTGCTTATTGCAGGGGGGTTGGACTAGATGACCTCTAAAGGTCCCTTCCAACCTAAACCATTCTATGATCTGGCTTTTTGAAGGAAGGAGGTTGTATGGACAGTTGTATAGTTGATTTGACCTTCCCTATCTGAAGGTCATGACCTTAAACTGGGGTGTCTGGTCTGGGTGAACATGAGGTTGGAGTAGTGAAGTGAATAGCTTGTGGCAAGAGATTTCTGTTGTGATAAGGGATTGACATTGTGTAGGTGTGGTCAGTTGGAGAACACAAAACTGATTCCTTCTCTGTCCCTCTTTTTTGAACCCTTGTGTTGTGGTTTAGCCCCAGTTGGCAACTAAACACCACGCAGCCACTCGCTCACTACCCCCACCACCTGCCGACCACCGCTGCCGGGCCCTGAGCCGTGATTGCTGCCTGTCTCCCCTGGCCAGCTCCTCCCAGTTAACATACTGGGCATGACGGTACATGATACGGAATATCCCTTTGGCCAGTTTGAATCAGCTCTCTTTGCTGTGCCCCCTCCCCTCCCTGCTTCTTGTGCACCCGGCAGAGCATGGGAAGCTAGAAATGTCCTTGACTAGTACAAGCGCTATCCAGCAACAACCAAAACATCAGTGTGTTATCAACATTCTTTTCATACTAAGTCCAAAGCGCAGCACTATGCCAGCTGCAGAGAAGAAAATTAACTCTATCCCAGCTAAAACCATGACACTTGTTTGTCTGGAACCTCTTAATTTCTGAGCATTTGTCCATCCAGTTACATTAACAGCAGATGCTGCCTCTGCTGGTATAATCTATAAATCATATGTTTGCATGGCTAACATGTTTGAGAACCAATTCTAGATGCTGAAATTATAAAATATATGCTTTACACATGTGTGTGTGTGAAACATGCACAGGGAGTTTTTTTTCTTAGTGATTGTCTCTTCAGTAACACTGGAGACAGCATGTGCCTGGAATAGGCTGTCAGTTAAAAATGTGCTTGTTACAGTAACTGGAGTAGAAGTGCATGTTTGGTGAGCAAAGGCATGTGCGACTCTCCCTTCACCAAGCTGTGGGCCTAAGATGGCTGCTTCTGCAGAATTCAGGTTTCTCTTTCTTTGAACAGATGTGTTTGTTAATCTTCCATGTATCAGCTGGTGCAGTATTTCTGCCTTCCTATTGCAAAGTTAGTTTCTGGTGCACTGACACTGGTGTGCTTTCTATAGCAATACTGCCACTGCATGTTCATATACTTAAATGCTTGTCACCAAACACCAATTGGGTCCAGTTGATCACAGATTGTCTGTAAGATTATGACAGCTCTTAGCTCCCCCTATTCTAGATCATGAGGAAGGTCAGCTTTAATCATGCGCAGAGAGACTCTGCAAGCAAGATGTATGCAAAGTAAAAGTAAAGAGCAATTATTTCTTACTTAATATATTCAGTAGATAGTGAGGTCTCATGACCTACTTGACAAAGCATTACTATCATCTTTCTCTGTAAGTCACGTACTGAGTCTTTGCTGGCCACGCAGTCAGGTTGGAAGGGCTAGCCTGCCTTTCCTTGGAACGGCTCATCTTAGATGTTTGTGTCTTGCTTTTTTTTTTTTTTTTGAGTTATAACTTTTTTACATGAGTAATTTTCTTCTAAATTCCTTGAACTGCTCACTTACTACCATCTCAACAATTCAACTTCCATGTGTGTTTTTACTTCTTTTACTTTCTTTCATGACCTTATTTAACATGCTTTGTCACAAAAATTTTCTCTGTAAGATGTGACGAGGTCATAGTGCTGGGCTGGCACAGACCTTGGATCAAAGACCGCTGTATCCTGGGGCTGAGGATTTTGCAGTAGAGACATAAAGGTTCCATGGACATCTGAGTTCTAGGCATGGTACAGCTTTGTGCTGGGCTATGTTGTCTGCTTGTCAAATTGGTCATCCTTGATTGGATGCAATTCTGGGAATTCTGCAATTCACAGTTAACAGTATGTGTTCTTTTCTTTCCATTGTTTTCTGACTGCATTCTTTGTATGTTCCAGTGACCCGAAGTGTACAACTGAGAGTTGTATTGAATTGGTTTATTCCCTGATTTACTGTGGATTTTTGGAACGTCATTAATCTATCTGCCATACATTCTCTATTTGTAAACTGGAGTGCTAATTTATTCTTATTTTTATATCTGGCCAGTTTAGACTGCCCACTCTCTGCAGCCTGCATGTCTCTTGATCCTGTGCTTTGAAAGCGCATGGTACAATAGGGATCTGATTTCATCTGAGATGTCTAAGGACTGTTGTAAAGCAAGTTGACTAATTGATGCAGTCTTTGACTTTCATGACTTTTTAATTCTTCTTAATTCCAAATAAACTGTATTCTCTATATCCTGCTTTAATAGTTTTGCTGCAGTTCTTGGTGCTATTTAGTGCAAAAACAGTCTTTAGCTCTGTGGTCAACATGAGTCAAGATATGCAGGGGCGATTTATTTATCTGATGATTCCTAACTATACTTTGCCATCTTTTATTTACAGGAGTCACGCTGTGATCTTAGGCAGCCTTCTGCATCTCTAAAGTCTTACAAAAGCACTCAAAGCACTTCACATCTGAATCTTAATAAGAGAACCAAAAGCATTTACACTCCACTAGAACTTCAATTCATAGAACTGAAGAAACAGCATAAAGATGCAATTTTGTTTGTGGAATGTGGATACAAATATCGCTTCTTTGGAGAAGATGCAGAGGTAATTTTTGCCAGGATTAAGGAAAGATACTTGCATTATGTTAATGTTGTACTAGGTCTATGACCGCTTCCAGAAGGAAGGTTTATGGGGGGCATGAATGCCCTGGGGGTTTTTTAATACTTGAAATCGAGATGAAAAATCTCCATGTGCTTAAATTGAAGATTATCCATTATGCATGCACTTTTTACCAATATAGTGTTTAGTATTTCATAATCATAGGGTAGTGCTTGCTATCCTGCATATTGAGAACATGAGTGATGAGGTCCTAGAATAATTAATCACTTGTCAGACTTAAAGTTGAAACGCTTTCAGACATGAATTCCCTGTCATGGCCCAAAACTCTACGAGGAGTATTTCAGTTTGGAAGACAGTGGAGCAAGTGGTGTAACAGTAGATGAATATAGCCAGTATACCCTGGGTGCAGAGTGCATCTTGGATACATGGTCAGATGTGGTGCCTACACATGCCAGATCTGTAGGAACACAAAGTACTTTACAACAAACGAAATTTTAAAGTGACGATTCATAAATGGTTCATAATGAGTTTTTTATTATCTGTCCCAAAAATCATTGCTGTCAATTTAACCTTTCATCTGTGCTATTTTCATACTCAGGACCACTAAGAAACTTTGCTTAGTTACTGAATATTATTTTTCCTGATCCACTTGGTACTGTGTAATTTGTCTACTCGTTTGGTGGTACAATCACAGTTCAGAAACAGAAATACGCTATTTAGGTACACAGTTCAGTGTTTGACTGCAGTTCCTGCTTAACACAACTCTCTCTAGTCAGTGAACACCTACCTTTTTGCCAAGGGGCAAAAAAGCGAATGCAAATCATACATTATACTGTCACATTTTAGAGTGGTGTTACTCTTCTGTATTTAGTTTCCACTGCTGTTTGATATTGATTTTTCTGTATTTTAATTGATTAGCTAGCTTAATGCCATCTTTATAACCACGATTAAAATAAATCCCTTCTTCCTCCATTTTTGGTGTTGTGAAAATTTGACCCCTTGTTGAGCTGTGTTGCAGAATCTGTGTGTGCTGTGCAGGTGATTTACCTCACAGTGGTAAAGATCAAGGTGCAGCATAATAATTTGGCGTGTGACGTCTGTGATACTGAAGCCCCTGTTTGTGACAACATGCAGGGACAGGAAGGTGGAGGGGACCAGCTCACTGGGCTTTTTCTTGTAATGTTTTTTTGTTTTGACAGTGGACTTCCTGTTGTAGTTGTGCATCAGTGTTGTCACAGAGATGAGCTCCTGCATTACATTTTGAACTATTGGCTGACTCTTCTTGTACTTTGCAGATTGCAGCTAAAGAACTAAACATCTATTGTCATCTGGATCATAACTTTATGACTGCCAGTATACCGAGTCACAGGCTCTATGTCCATGTGCGGCGCCTTGTAGCAAAAGGATATAAGGTTATCCCTGGCTTTTATTAAATGATGTTAAGTGTAGAATAGCACTGAAATAACTTGCACTTATTTTAGCAAAGTCTTATTTGAACTGAGCAGTGGGAAACTCATTATAATCTATTTTTGCAATTAAAATGGCAGACTTTCCTTTGTTTCATGTCTCTATTCTGATGTAATGGAATTTAAGTAGATTCAAGCTTCCTCCGTTTTACAGAAAAGTATCTTCGTGTTCTCTAGAACTGGTCTAGAACAACTATTTCTCTTTTTTTTTTTAATCAATCCTTTGCATCTCATAAAAATTATATATCTTTTTTCTCTTTTACCCTTCTTCATATCCTCATATGTTTTTCTTATCCTAGCCCATATTTTTTTTTCTCTTTTCCTTCCTTTTGTTGATCCCTGTAATTCCTTGGCTTTCTGTTCATACCCCTTTTTTCTTCTTATGAGAAAAGGACTTGTTGAATTTAAGTTGGTTGCAGCAACCATTCTCTGGCAAGTGGTGAACTCTTGTTAAATTATTTCAAAATAGGACAAGAAGCACAGGGGCAGAAGCTGAGGGGGCAGTTAGAAGTGGATAGAGTGTAAAGAAAAGTAGTGCCTTATATTCTCATTAGTAGGGTTGCTGCTAGCCTCTGCCCTTCCTGCTCAGCTTGAGTGATGCACTTGCTGTTTGCACATTGTAAAAGATCACTAAATTTATAAAAATAATTTAAAAAATCAGTTATTTTGAAGAGCTAATTTTGTTTCTTTTTTGTGTGCCTGTAGGTTGGAGTAATCAAACAAATGGAAACTGCAGCACTGAAGGCTGCTGGAGAAAATAAAAGCTCTCTCTTCAGCCGGAAACTGACTGCTCTCTACACACAATCTACGCTTATTGGAGAAGATATCCTTTTCAAATAAATTTGGTTTCAGGCTCTAATCTTTGTTGTGTGAGAGGCCATAATTCCAGTATTATCACCAAATGGAATTAGATCTATGTGGTAGGCCAGTATAGATCTAGTGGGCCACTAGAATGGTGGCTGACATTAGAGTGGCAGCAGGAAATAAAGTTCCTTTTATTTTTTGTTGTAGTAAAACATCGTGCTAGCTCTATGAAGATTTTAATCTCTTCAGGGCTTTAGGTTTGTTGTGAAACAGCAGAGCTTGTGTTTACTGTAGTTGCTTTCTGAAGGCAGAGAGTGGACTTCCCAAGTCTACAGTGTTCTGTAGGTCTTGGCTTTAACTAGGTGTTTTACCAGACGGAGAATGCATAGCATTAGTGATTCAGGAGGGCGTGAAGGAAGAAAAATTGACAGTTTGGTATCAGCAGTTTGCTTTAAGTGAAAAGAAGATAGTAAAATCGGTGGACTGTTACAAATCTAGCTAGGTAACTAACTCCTGACTGTTGTAACAAAGAAAATGCAAAAATTAGATAGAATCAGTTTTTAACCAGTGAAGTTATTTTCTTAATTTCTTTTCTTCCAGTTTGTGTTTTCCTATCTCCTGCCTTATCTACCTAATGTTTTTTTCTTTAACGTCTCAAACTAGTACTTACTAGATACCAAGAGCTAAAAAGATTGTTAGATTAGTGCCTGTGAGGTTGCATGTGAGGAGTAGAGCAGGGAAGCAGATAACACAGTCCTGAGATTTTGTTTGGAAATCTAGTGTATTCCCAGACTCTCTGGTAATGGTTGGCAAACTTGTTGAAAGCAGGCTCAGCAGTATGACCCAACCAGGTGGATACATATGCATCAAGTTTTCAGTGCAACTGACCTAATGCTCCTGCAAAGATGTAGACTTTTGTTTTAATTCGGGGTATTGCCCATTTTTCAGTTGTTGCATACTCAGTGCATTTAGTTTTTTCTGCTAGGTGCATGGGGTTTGTGGGTATGAAATCAAAGTGACAAGGTGGAGCAGCCCATGTGCAGAATCAGCTGCTGGTTTAACTTGACATACCTGGTCGTGCTTGAATGGGAAGGCCCACAGGCATAGTCAAAGACGGCCTTTGCGTGAGCTGATGAAATCTGTGGATTGTATAACTGCCTGTCCTGTGAAGACAGCTGCTGACTTCAGTCCTCATGCTGACAGTCATCTGAAGTTCACTAAAATTGTAATAGGAGCCAAACTAATGAAAGTCAAATAGACCTTTAGTGTAGAAGGCCCAACACCAAATCTAGTTGAAAAGGACTTAGATATAGAAGGACCTATGAATAATCCACCAAAATCTGTGTACTCTGTTATTTTTTTTAACATTTGTTACATGTGCACCCTTTGAACCTAGATGCTTGTGTAGATATTGAAGATGTAACAACAGATGTCCCTGATAACTACCTTCTCTGTATCTGTGAAAATGCAGAAAACTTAAAAGACAGTAAGAAAGGTGACATTGTTATGGGCATTGTGGTAAGTTAGTTTCACAAAGGAATCAGTATTTTAGGGTTCGTGTGTGGTTTTTTTTGGGGGGTTGTTTTATTGGCTGGTTTTGTGTTTTTTTTTTTTGTTTTGAGAGGTGGGTGCTTATCTTAAATTCGTGGTTGTTCCATTTATATTTTTTGGGTGGGTTTGTTTCTTTCCTTTTTTTTTACAAGGCGCAGTTTAGATAAGTATTCATCTGTGTGTGAATTGTGATGGTTGAAAACTACAGAAAGGTTTGAGCTGATAGCTGAACATTCTTGATACTGTTTTTGCAGCTGTATGACTTGAAAACATACCTGTGTTTTAACCAAATACAGGGAAATCATTATTTCACATGCTTTACAACCTTTAAACATTTTTAGGGTCAATATTGTAAAGCTTGTGGGCACTTCCTTCCTCTACAAAATACTGTTCTTTATAGGAAAAGACTTATGCTTTTTTACTTTTTACCCTTCAGATTTGTATTCTCTTTTACGGTGAAGATTAAAACTGGGATTGTTTAACTGGCAAAACACAGTGATAACGAAGCCCAGTCTGCTGGTAATTCGTTAATTTAAAAGCATCTTGACTGTGCTTGTATTTGAATGTCACACTGCAGCTGGGAGGGAGCAACAAAAGCATATGCTAGGATGACAGTTTCCAGTCTAAATTGCATCTACCTTCCATAGACTTCCAGTTACACAGATTTGTCTAGTAATAAAGTTGAATGGTGATGGACTGATGATAACAAGAGCACATTTACATTTTGAAGGTATTGCTATCATTTTCGGAGACGAAACTGGTAGTCTTCTGAAGTTATTACCATGTTATAGATTTGAAAACCACCATTATATTTTTTGATCTGCCACCTTCACTAAGTGTGTGTGCACTATATAATTTTGTGCTATACACAATAAATCTTGTTTCTGCCTTAACAATTTGAGTCACTGAAACACTCCCTGAAAATTTAAATATTTGATGCAGATATATATATATGTTTATTTGTTTTATTTGACAGGCAGTCCAACCAACTACTGGAGAAGTAATTTTTGACAGTTTTCGGGACTGTGTATCTCGCTTAGAATTGGAGAGTCGGGTTTTGCACCTGCAGCCAGCTGAAATAATACTTCCACCTAGATTGTCAGATCAATCTGAAAAGTTCATCAACAGTATAACCTCCATGAGGTATGTTCTGTGGGGATTTTGTAGTGTGGGTTTTTATTGCTTTTGTTTTTTTAATTACAGTGTAGTTATTAATGGAGTTTAGATCCAGAAGCAAGCACGGATATGTACTTCTGTAAAGGCACGTTTCAGAATGACTGAAGTTTGCTGCTGGATTGAAAATTCCCCAAATTCTAGAGAGTTCTGGGCACTTGTTCTTATTTTGTATTTACACTGAAATTCATGGCTTCTGTCTCAGGTCTCTGAAAGATTTATGTGCCTAAATATTTTCTGTTTTCATTTAGACTGTCTTGCTCCCACCTCCTGATCATGTGATCTGTTGGATTTCTTTCAGAGCTCATGGACTTATTTGAAAGTGGTATTATGTTTATCTTGTGTGTTGTAGTCTTAACATCTCTAAAAGGCATGAAACTTTTCTATACCTATCTACATTAGTAGAAAAAAACCTTTGCAACTGGTATTTCATTCTGTTTGTCCTATCACATGATCTTGAACTTGGATGCAGACTTGGAAGTATCATGACCAATATTCTGTTTATATTTTGAGTTCTTTTTGTGTATTTCAAGACTAAATTTTTTACAAGTTTTCTATATCAGTTTTACTATGGAACAGAGCCGGAATAGGATTTGTAGGAAGATAGATGAAGGATAAAGCAATCCTCTGAACATATGTGGTGAACCTATGAAATCTTCCAGATGCAATTTTTGTGAGAAAATACTAGGTTTTCACTTTTATTTTTTAAAACCATACAGCTTTGAGCTGTAGAGGACTCACTTAGAACTAGGCATTTCCATTTTAAATGAACTGGTCAGAAAAGGTAATATTTTTATTTTATGTGTTTTCAAAAATGGAGCTAAAGAAAGCCAGAAGAAAATTAATGTATTACCTGGGTAAAGTTTTGTACTGGGGGGAAGATACAAATATCATCACCTCCTGTATTAAGATAGGCAAATCCATCACAGTCACATGGATGACAGACAGTCAGCTCTGTACCTTGACTACCTCACTTAAACTCTGCCCAAGGCACCATTTTGAAGCTTCCTTTAATGCTCCAGCTGCTTAATCAGTCTGCTCCATAGGTATTCCTTTCCTCACCTGCTACTGTAATCCTCCTTTGTCCCCTTCTGTTGTGGGCGGTGTGTGTGTGGGGTGGAGGTGGGGTGGGGTGGAAGCTGCCATGAAGTGATGGGTGGGCAGTCATCTCATCAGGAAAAACTGATTTTGTGGCACATTATAGGAACTTGGCCAGATGTTCCTGTACTCAGCTGTCAAGCTTTCAAGGGCATGTGCATATGAGAGGCAAGCCTGAGAGGAGGGACTGAAAACATCTGATTTGGTGTTAGGGATCTTAAGAAAATGTTGCTTGTGAAAGCCATAAGGAGCTGAAAAGGTTAATTCTAATTACATGTACTAAGCAAGTAATATCAGTGTATTTCCGTGCAATAAAATGGTTTGTTAAGACTTGGGCGGACAAAATACAAGATTAGGAAGTAACAAACCATTCCCAGTTGCCCACAGATGTACATTTTTGCCTTGCTAATCCTTTTACTTTGCTAACTTTCTCTTTGGCGTATCAATTCTTTAGGAGCATACCCAAAATATTGCTAAATGCACCATGATGAATATTAACAATTCTTAATTTTGTTTGGTTTGGTTTTTTTGTTGCTGATGTTGTATGCTGACAGTTCTGTGGAATCCAGAGGAAGGTAAAATGATGTAATAAACTGACAAAGCAAGTGCATTTTTCAGAAACAAGTATTTTAGTTGAGAGTTAAGGTAATTCTGATGTAGGTTTGAGAGTGATTATGTATGGTTTTTTTTTTTGGTTGTGCACAGCTGAGAATATTAGTAACTTCTCATTAAGAACAAAAAATACCACCCATTAGCTGATTTTGTGAACAGATACTATTTTGTAGGTTTTTTCCTCCTTTCTGGTAACTTACTAGGCAGTTCTCCAGCCTAAATGTCCTTACTTATATGGGAGTGGTAAAAATAAAACACATTACTCCAGTACGGTTCAGTAGCCTAATGTCAAAACCTGTTCTTCATGGATTTCCTTGTTTCAGAGATTTAACCACTAGAGGGCCCTGAAGTATTTAATATTAAGTGGTTCCAACATGCTGCTTTCTTGTGCTTTTAACTAGTCTGCAGTTTTTATATAATTGCTTTTATACAGGCAGTAATTTTATGTTAATGCATACTGAGTGGTCTAAAGTATTCATTTTTGGTTATTGTGCATTACCTGGTAATTTCATTCTTTGTCTGCTCTTCTCTAATAACTCCTGGTGGCAATCATCGGCTAGCTGGGAAAGGTTTCATTGCTATAATTTTTTAAAGACCTTTCAGACTAAAACCATGGGAACTAGGCTGTCGTGTTTTAAGAAGGCTTCTTATCTCTTTGTGTACTTGTAATGCAGTGGAAAACCACTGAATTTATAAAAACAGGCTACAGATGGGAGAGAAAAACAGTCACAGGAGGTGTAGAGCTTGGAGCGATTAGGAGCAGAGAAGGGTATTTCTGCTCACTGCATGCTTGTGTCATGTAAGAATTGCACCAGGGGTTGTCTGAGTAACTTGGGGGGTGATTTGGTTTTGGATGTTGCATATTAGAACTTTGCACTGAGCAATCGAGGTGATGTGGGCTAGGTCTTCTCCAGCTCAAAGAGTGTGCTGATGATTATTAAAAAAAAATTAAAATATTTAGACCAGATAAACTACTGCAGCTTTATGGGAGCAGTCATAATCTGGTTCAATGCCCAGTTATACTGACAGAGTTGAGAGTATCTGTGTGCTTTCCTTCAGTTTCTATCTTCTTTTTTTCTTTAATCTACAAAGACCAAATGTGAATATTATATACCGGTGTACCTGTCTGTCTGCCTTTATTCTACAAAAATAAAACATACATAATGTATGTGTTTCTTCCTTATGGAATACTCTGCTTCCCTCTTCCTGCTTTCTTCTTGTTGCCACCACAGCTATGTCCAGGCTCAGCTACGTTATTCACACTGGTGCTTCTGTTTTGGTATTGTGTACATTTTCACAGCCAAATTTACATCAAAGGAACACCTATCACAGAAGGAAAAAACAACTGAGGGAGAGGGTGCTGCTGTCCTAAATTTGTTTTTATCAGAAACAAGAGCCAAATATGTCACTGGAAAGGTTTTAGTGTGTTAATCTGGTTGACAACCACCAAGAGCTATTAAAGCCTAAGGAGTACTTCATTATGGTAGAAGTTATTTCTGTAGAGTAACGTAAAAGAGTTGTAAAGAGTTTCAAGTCAGAAATGAAAGTGCAAATAAAATACACAATGTGAAATGGCCTCCTCACCTTTTAATTTTTATGCAGTACAATGTTAGGGAAAAGTTTGCTTAACTTGCAGGTCAGTGGAGAAGATGGTTTCATGCGTTTATATATGGCTGTAAACAGGGTCTCACGATAGGAAGGTTGAAGCAAATTTTACAGTAAGTTAATAAATGACTGAAGCAGCAGCAGACCTGTTTTAAGAACTGTCTTAGATCAGCAGTTTGAGCTGTGCCCAGGAAAGCAGTTTGCAGTGTAAGTGGAAGATTCAGTCTTGGTTTTGAGGTTCTCCATGTCAAAGTTAGGCACGGACATTAATGTAATGAGCAGTAAGCAAAGTTAAATGGTACTGTAGCAAGATTACTTAGCTGTTTGTGTGATTTGTTCATACAATGGAGTTTTAAATCAGTTAGTACGAAGCCAGTTTAACTAAACTGCATACTTAGGAGAGGGAGGAAGGGAGGAAAATCTGAGCCTTAATCAGTAGGTGTTTTACCACTGATTTAAATGAGGTTACTCACCCATCTTTTTGTAAAGATTTTGCTTAACTGAAACTACGTGGATTGAACTGTGGTGTTTATCAACCTGAGAAAGCTTTACAAAAAATAGTTTAACTTGTGCTGTAGATTTGTATTACAAGTTACAAATTTTCCCCTTTGGTAATTTAAAACTCGTGGAAGCAAATGTATTGAAATGTGTGGCATGGTTTCATATTCGTTTGCTTCCAGTATGTTGCTGTTTGAGGTGGTGAATGAAATGCTCCTATTGCCAATGATATGACATTGTCCATAAAAATTAATAACTAGTAAGTATTATTCAAGGACAGATTTAATGACTAGAAAGTACTATTCAAGGACACTGAACTGCAGGTCAGTTTTAGTGGAGAGCCTTCCTTCAAATACAAAGTGTAAGTTAGCAGTAGGTTACGGAAACTGTTTCAGAACAAACTGTTCTGGTGGGTAGTGTTCTGTTCCCAAACCGTAACATCTGTTTGCAAGTGCTGGCCTGGCTGGAGGAAAATCTTGTAATGCTTTTAGTTTCCTTCTTTCTAGAAAACCAAGAAAACATTCTTGCATTTTAAAAATATACGTGTTTTTACAGGAAAACAGTGTTTTGCACTCCAAGCTCTTCCTATTCAAGAGTCAATTCCCATCTTCCTTAACATATTGGGTGCTTTAAAAGTTGGCCTGAAATCTTCCTGAAATCGTTTTTGAGGCTCTTTTCCATATTGGTTGTTACTGCTTTTCTCACATGCCCCTTTTTTGTTTCACTGAAAAATGTGGTACTTCTATCCAGTGCATCATTAAGAGTGTCCCAGTACTCCTCTTTTTGTTTTTTTGTCATTTGCCCCTTTTTATGTGAACACTGGTAATGTTTTATTCAGTAGTGTTTTTACATGGGGTCAAAGAACTCACCAATCATAAGTACTTCACCTTCAGCTCCAAAGCATTATTTTACCCAAGTCTGCACTGTCTTGTTTGTCGTTTGATGTCTGGCCAGCGATCTACAATCAGGATGATATGATAACTGACCTATTGCCTACACCCACAGAATTTTCACTTTATTCTGTCTGCAGGGTATAATCTCTTCCTCCTTTTAGCTTGGGCCTGTAATCTGTGAGGTGGTTTCGACACAACCTTCATCATGTGCTGCTTTGTTCAGGCTGTAGCTAGGTCTGCTATGTGTTCCCTGTAATCTACGATTTTTTTCCTTCTGATTATGGCATTCAGGTTTCTGTTTTTGCCTGAGTACTGTGATATTGTCTCTGGCTTGGAGTCTGCTCCCTGCAATTCTCTGTTTTTCAATCTACTGAGAACTAAAATCATCCTCCTGGCTCACTGGTGTGATCAAATTGCTCCCAGTCTGAATCCCTTGAGGAGCTGATCCTCTGTCATTACACGCAGTGCAGTCTTGCTTTCTTTGTGTGTAAGGACCTCTATAAATAATGTTTCAAGCTTCTTCTGCTTACCCTAAGTCAGTGCATTGCTGATACCCCTTCTGTTTTAGCAGCGGATTTTGCCTTTAGCTTTGAATCAGTTGTGGTTTCTCAGATACCTGCATTGCTCTACAGGTGTGGTACTCTCTAGTTTCAACACTGTCATGATCTCTTACCGACCCAAAGCGTTAGCTGCGGTATAGCTGGTGGTTGTTTCTTGTCATCCTGCGCCCCCTGCCCCAATTTATCAGAAATCAGGGATAAGAGATGTCTTTCAGCATTTTTGTTTCAGTGTGTGTGGTGCTGTAGTAGAATACAGTAGTGCTTTGGGTTCCTTGAAATGGGAAGTACAATTGTCTTTATAAGTTAACTTGTAAAGGGAATAGGCATGAGCTGTAGCTGATTTATTACATTCATTGGTCAACAGTGCTATTCATTGCTAATTGCTTTAATGGATAGAGTTATGGATTTATGTCATCAGTCAAGGAGCAGAAATTCAGCTGGAATGAACTCAGTGAAGTCTTGTAAATTAATGAAATGCTTTTAATTTTGTGGATTTTTATAGGTGGTCAATGGTTGCTCATGTCAGAGGTTGGTTTCATATAGTTGATGTTGATTTTTTTAAAACAGGGAGCAGTTACATGCGTGTATTTATGTAGCTCAGCTCATAAGGTTTGTAGGTGCGCAAGGACGGGAAGGCTTGTAGTGGCAAAAACAAGACACCAAATAGTTACAGCAAGAGGGAACAGTATTGCAAATAAAATTGCTGAACAGAGGAGTTAAAAGTATCTAAAGGGTTGGTAATCATAAAAACTAGTTTGTATAGCTTTTAATATTCCCATGGATTTTTAAGTGAAAGGCAAGCTGTTACAAACATCTTGAGAACGTTTTTTATAAATGGAAGCTACAAGCAGTTGAATTTGCAGTAGGAAAAAAGCAAGCAAAGTACAAAAACAGGACATAAGCTATTTTCTGTAAATATAAAAACCAAATGCATCACTGAACAGATGTTTACTGACTAAAGAGGCGCTTTGCACTCCTAATAATCCAATTCATGGCCTGGGCAGCTCAGCTGTATGGAGAGCTGCTTGAAGAATATTGGTCATGCCATAGCTCACTTGTTTTGAATAGATGGGGGGAAAAAACCCCACAACAGTATTATCAAATCATGTAATGACCTAAAAGAATTTTTGGACAGTTTTTTTCTATTTAATCTTCTTGTAGTCATGAAACATGCTGTTCTCAATGTTGTAGTTCATTAATGTCTTCCTTGGCAGTGCAGGTGAGGGAAGCATGGAGCTTAAATCTCTTTTGACAAACTGCTTATGTGTAAAGTCTGCTTCTTTACCATTGCCTACCTTACTGCACTTCACAGTTTGGGACAAAACAGAGGCATGTGGCATCCTTTAGATGAAACTACTCTTCTGTTATGCATGCAGAGTTGTTGCTAGAAAGGCATGGGAAGGCAGTCGCAAAGCACTGTGTTTAAATGCAATGCAGAGCACTTTTCTTAACCTGGGTAGTATATTGGATAAAAAATGTTAACGTTGCTTGTTACATAACAGCTGGCCTTTGCAGGCCTTGCCCAGTCCATGTGTTTTTGTCAAAAGTGAAAATGTATGCTCTCATAAGCTTCCCCAGCAGTTCATACCTGGTTCAAAGAAACATTATTTTTCATGTGATTGCAAGCAGCATGGAAAACATGCTGTGTTCAGGGGATGCATTTGTGTTATTTTTGCACTGATTAGTGATATTCATGGTTTTGGTGGGTTCTACACTCCCTACCACCCACCCCCCAAGTATTTGAGCCAAAAATTATTAAATGAAGAATGATTAAATTGATCTTGATGCTGGTGCAATTTCTTAATGACAAAAAAATAACTTTGTAATTAGAAAAAAACCACCTGATTGGAAAAAAAGCAGGAAAATTAAAAATTTAAAGCATTTGTTTTCATGTTTTGGCACATCTTTAATTTATTATTATAGGGTAGATCAGACATTGCAGGAGGTGACATGTAAGTAATTCTACTTTTCGTTGTCCTCTCTGTTGGTTATGATGTTACTTGCTTGTTTCTCTCAGACTATATTTATATACTGTTGACTTTTCACAGCTGCTGTCAAAGTTTCTCAGCCAGGGAAGGGTGCTGAGGCCTACAATTACAAACCCAGATGGGAGCCTGGACCTCTACACCTCTGTCCTCCAGGAGGTGGCAGCAACATACTGGAGCGCTGCTGCTGGTCCTGGTCCTAGTGAGGGAAGGGATGAAAACAACCAATTAGCAATAACTAATTTTCCCTAGATATGTGTGAGGAAAATAATTGTGGTATGTTAGATGACTTGGTTAGAGAATGGTAATAAATTCCCAAATTCCATAATCCTAATTTGTAGAATCAATTCTCATTTACATTTGAATTTTTTTTAACTTGAGATAGAGGTCATTAGTTTAAAAAAAATAATAAATCGATAACCCAAACCCCCAAATGGCATCGTTATTCTGATGTGATTTATATTAGTAATTTTATTCCCAGTTTTCAGATAATGCAGCTGTCATTTGAGGCAGTGAATATTTACTAATGGACATTTGCTTTGCTGATAAGCTAGTATGGAAGTTATACATATTGGAGATTTTCATGATAGAGCATGTGATTGTATCTCACAGGCTTGTGTAAAGTGGAGGGTTGTACAATTGTCAGTGTAGCAACAGCATACTGTACTGAGGTGAGAGGTAAGGGGGGGCACACACACATGCACACACTTAAAATTGGAAGATCTCACCTGTATTAAAGTACAGATAAAAGTGACTTGCAAAAGTGTTGAATGTCGCACTAACTCTACCTGTACAGATACTAGGGAGTGTTCAGGTCTCTACAGTGAACCAGCCACTTGTTTATGTGCTTTGAGGTGAAATAGCCAAACCCCAAACACAACTGGCAACTCTGTTTGGACTGAAAGTGAGCTCTGAATGAAAGTAAAATCCTTTTTGAATGATGGTACTTCACTATTTTAATTTCATACTCTAGGTTGTTCTGCAAGTTGCCAGGTCCATGGTATCTTCCAGTGTGCATGTTCTGTATTTTAAATGTGAAGGTAGCTTGTCTATTTTTATCCAAAGGTAATCTAACTGGACTTTTTTAAGAGTAAATGCATGTGTATGGTTTGATCTGCTGTGGAGGAGCTAACATACTATGAAGCAGCATCTATTTGATGCCAGCTTGCTGTTACAACAGGAACATCAGTTGCATGTTTTCCTTTGTTCCAGGATTCACTGACAACACTGCAGTAACCTGCAGTTAGAGTGCGTGTGTTCAAATGGAAAAGAACTCTTAAGCTCTTGAAGCTGGCATGCAAATTTTAGAAAAACTTAATAGCCTAAGAAATTTTGTTGGTATATTTATTAAGGTTCTAGATTTTTTCATTACATAACAACCTATCTTCTGTAATTTATTATTCTTTAAAGTTGACTTGGGAAATAAATCTTTCCCTGTGAAACAGTGGCATCGTGGACACCTTGGATGTCTTAATTTCTCAGACAGTACTTCTTCCCACATTTCTTGCTCTCAGTGCTAGGAGTTAGAAATTCAGCAATTTTAACCCAAACAATGTAGTGATGTTGATATCCCTAAGAAAACGGAATATTTGGAACTGTCTGCTAAAGACAACAATGAACTACGTGAACCTGGCAAAACAGACATTGAGAGCCAGAAATGGAAACTGGGAGGTAGGGAAGCACCTGTTTCACGACTATATCCTTGAGGAGAGCTGAGAAACTGATCAAAGCAAACATCCATCCTGCCTTAGAAGGTGCTGAGAATGGGGTGATAAAGTGTGTAGTCAAAGAGAACAACTAATTGGGATGTAGGTAAGAACTAAAACAAAGTGCCCTGCAGGGGAACTATCCTCATTATAATACTAAAATCAGGCCCATAGGCCAGGAACTGCCCCATCTCTAGTAAATCCCTTACTCCCTGAGCATGCGTGGTAAATGAAAAGTGAGCTGTACTGGTATGTCCAAGTGAGAAAGAAATTAACCAAATATTAGCTGTGACTGACATATTTAACTGTATAAATGCCTTGAGGTTTCTTGGTGCGGGGTGCTGGCTTTGTGGGTTACAGTCTCTAGCACCCATCTTTGCACAAACATGAATTAAATACCTCCGCTCTGTGTAGTTTGGCGTTTTGCACACCCAGCAAACGAACCCGCTTTTTGGGATAACAATGTGAGACAAGTATGGGAGGGAGAAAGACTGAAACTGTCTGCTTGTTTGACATGCAGATACCAGTGATTCTTGAGGAGGAGAATAATTCTCTTGTAATGGTGGTTCCCAACCCCTCCTGACTTAGGGAAGAGAGAAAGGCTGTGACTATATTTATTTTTCATAAAAAAAATTAATTTTGATGAAAATGAAACTGAAATGGGTTCTTATGTGCAATCAATCTACTAAACTGAAGTAGGGAACAAGCTTTATCTTTCAGGCTATCTTTAACAGTTTAATTTTGTGCTTGACTGGCTTACATTTGTCTCCCTTAATAGTTGTTCTTTGTGATGTATGGTATAGGTGAGATGCTTTCAGCAAATTAGAGCTGTGAAGAGTGTACTTTAAGCATGGATTCTTCCTCTGGGAATTTGGATTAATAAAAATGATTGTTAGAAATTCATACTTAAGTTTGCTTCTAAATTTACACAGGTATTTTCTGAGTTCTTAATAAAGAATTTGAAATCATTGCTTTTGTAATTAACTCTTCCAGTACAAAGCTTAATAATACAGTATTTTTTAATGTGAAAAGGTTTCATGTATGTATATTTGCTTTCCATTTATGTGAAAGGATCTTTCTGCAGAGGCAAATGGATGTGCTTAAAAACAATTTCTAGCAAATATTCTTGAAGAGAGAGACTATGCTAGTCTCTCTTGCTTCTTATCAGGTGGAAGGTACCTGTCAGGCCCTCTATCCTTTCTATCTATTCTTTTACAACTATGCTACCAGCTTTCTTAAGTATTTGCCACCTTTTCATGTCTCTGCCCTTTTATTTCCTGTATCTGGGGTGCCCATGTCCTCATCTCCACTAAGACTTCAGGAACTCCTTGCAACAGACTGCTTGGCACTTTTCCTCCACGTACCCTATACAAAGTTATGGCTGACCTTAAAATGGAGAGAGAAGCAGCAGGTCCCCAGATAGCATCCTAGGGAGGACCCTTCTACCTTTCTTCATCTTTCATGTATGCTGGTGAAGTGCACTGTTCTGAGAAGGAAGGATGACTTTTCTGGACAGCTTCACTGGGTTTTTCGTACTTCATACCATCTCAGTGCGTGGCTTATACTGCTTTTGGGCGATGCATTTCCCTTTTTACTAAACACCTCTTGCTAGGGCTTGAGGAAAAACCAAGAGAACACTGTGAAGAGTATGGTGGTATTTATAGAATCATAGAATGGTTTGGGTTGGAAGAGACCTTTAAAGGTCATCTAATCCAATCCCCTGCCATATGCAGAGACATCTGCCCAAAGCCACAACCAACCTGACCTTGAATGTTTCCAGGGGTGGAGCTTCCATAACTTCTCTGGGCAACCTGTTCCAGTGTCTCACCACTCTCACTGTATAAATTTATTCCTTATATCTGATCTGAACTACTCCCTTTCAGTTTAAAACCATTAACCCTGTCCTATCACAACAGGCCCTGCTAAAAAGTTTGTCCCCATCTTTCTTCTAAGCCCCCTTTAAGTACTGAAAGGCTGCACTAAGGTCTATCCAGAGCCTTCTCTTCTACAGGCTGAATAACCCCAACTCTCTCAGCCTTTCCTCATAGCAGAGGTATTGCATCCCTCTAACTTTTGCAGCCCTCCTCTGGACGCAGTCCAACAGATCCATGCCCTTCCTGTGCTGAGGCCCCCAGAGCTGGATGCAGGATTCCAGGCAGGGTCTCACCAGAGGGGAGCAGAGTGGCAGAATCACATCCCTTGCCCTGCTAGCCATACTGCATTTGATGCACCCCAGGGTATGGTTGGCTTTCTTGGTTGAAAGCGCACATTGCCGGCTCGTGTCCAGCTTTTCATCTACCAGTACTCCCAAGTCCTCCTTTGCAGGGCTGCTCTCAATCCCTTCATCTCCTGGCCTGTGTTGATATTGGGGTTGCCCTGACCCAGGTGCAGGACATGGCCATGTTGAACTTGATGAGATTCTCACAGGCCCACCTCTCAACCCTGTCCTGGTCCCTCTGGATGGCATTCTCTCCCTCAGGCATGTCATCTGCAAACTTGCTGAGGATGCGGCTCGATCACACTGTCTATGCCATTGATGAGGATTGTAAATAGTACTGGTCCCCGTATGGACCCTGGAGGGACTCCACTTATCACTGATCTCTGTCTGGACATCGAGCCATTGACCACTACTCTCTGGGTGTGACCATCCAACCAATTCCTTATCCACCAAACAGTCCATCCATTAAATATATCCAAAGAGCAGTGTTGCATTTGCTATTAAAAAAAAAAATTAATTCCTGATGCATCTGGGAGAAAGGGAAGTACGAAGATGGAAAGAAGCATTTAGTTTATGGGGAACAGTTGTGTAGCTGTCAGAAATCCTGACTTACAGTATTAATTGATGTGTTAAACTGTTTTAATTATCTGAAAAGATAGCACATGGATTTGCATCTCAAAATTGAGGAGTTAAGCCTTATACCATAAAGCATTCTATATATATTGCAAATATAGTATATTTGTTATTCTTCATGACCTTGACAAAAAAAATACTTAATTTGCCTCTGCAAATTTAATTCAAGGATTTGTGCTTTGAGTTACTCTGCATGAAAGTATACATGTGGAATATAGCAGTTACCTATGTATGGAGCTGTACAGGGTTTTGTAAACTTCTTGCCCATAAAAAAAGTCTTTGTTTCGTGAAGGATTCTTAGACCAGCCAATGTTCTTTGGCTTACAAACAGCTTTAAAAAAATCTGTAACTAAGGAGAACTGTAAACTGATGACTGGACTTCAGGGTTTTTTTAACTGAATTTGAAGAAACATCAATTTTCCTAGACAAGCTTTTTGATGTAGTTTTTGATAAAGTTTAATGTCTCCATCAAAGCTCATGCAGGGTCTAGTTTTGTGTGCAGCAGCATTATCAGGACAGTGGTAAAAGCTTATGTTTAAACTGGGCTGAAGAAAATCATCAGTCAACCTAGAAGATGCTATAGACCACTTAATCCTTTTCTGAGTGAGTATTTTACAACCAGGTTTACCTAATGAGTGTCTGTTTAGGCCAGCCTTGGAGTTTGAAGAGCAGGAATTGAACATAGCATAGGGACTGCATCCAATACAAGCCAAGGGTGCTGCGCCTTTCTGCTAGATTTCTCACACGGTTTGCAGAGTGAAGGCTGTGAGAAGTGGTCCTTCTCAGCTGCTAGGGAATGTATAATGCTTGCTGACTTAAAGTGTATAGAGGCTTCAGGATGTACAAAACATCTAAAAAAGGCTAAGTTAAAAAGGACTGAATATAGAGAACAATAGTAAATGTTTAGTTAGCTCATCTGGATATGAGAAATTAAATGTGGCCCAGGTTTCAGACACAGCCAGATTCAGACAACAGACTCGATCTGGCATAAGAGTTTGAATGCTAATGCCTTTGGGTTGCCTAAGAAATGCTTTCATAACTGTCATAATCAGATGCAGTTATGATCAACTTGCATTGATTTTTTTAAAATCTGTTTGCTACTCAAAATCATAATGTAATTTTGTGAGCCCTGACAGAGTGGAAATTACTAACTCTACCAAATAAAAAAATATAATCCTGAGGAACAGAGACAGCTGTTGTTAAGATCCCTGTTTTTATGCTGTCTTGTATAACACATTTCTTGATTAGATAGAATAAATACATATCTCTTACTTGGTCCAGGCATGCTATGCCTGAGTATGCACATAACATAGGGATCAGGATTTACACACTCTGAGCCCTGCATTTCATGCAGTCCATACAGGACTTGTCTAGGTCCTGGGTCTGAAGGGGTGACTTTGGTAGTAATATAGATATGGGCAGAAAAGAGCTCTGTAACTTAGTGTGAGTGTAGAGCCTTTGAAATATGATGGGTCATCGTGAACCAAAAGTGCTATAAAAAGCATAGGTAAGGACTGATGAGACAAACCACCTCAGCTCTGATGTGAAAGGACTAATTTTTATGTTTCTAATATCACTGTGCATTATACTTCTAGAATTGCTCTAGCCTGCTCATGTTACAGATGCAAAGATAATGTGTGTCAGAGTTATTTCCAGTGGTGTCATGCCCCAAAATGAAGGGGAAGGACTGAGAAGGAAAGAAGAATTGGGAGAAGGATCCCATGGTTACCCAGTCAAGGGGCGTACATCCATTTTAGGAGTCTACTAGGCAAATGAAGTAGTACTGATCACAGAGGAGTTATATTTGACTCTTGGTATGTTAGCTCTGTGTGAAAGTATTTAAAGGAAAAGCTGGGGCTTCAGTCAAACTGAAGAATAATTGTTGTAGTAGTTTTTTGATATTACAAAAATGAATTGAAATTTGTATGGCACTTTAATGAGCCTGTGATATATAACGAGCATATTATCAAGTGTTATTAATTAACAATATGTTTGCCTTTTATTTTTACATATTTTGGAAAAGAATGTTATAATGGAGTTGCATCAGTAACTTTTTAGTGGTATTGGTGGGTTAAGCAATTGTTTCTGCTATCCCACAGCCCCTTTCATATGTTTAGTACAAAAGTTTTTGTGGCTTTATGGTGAACTGCAACAGGTAACTGGGAAAGGTGAACCAATCTGGTCATCTGATCTTTCTGGGTAAATTTTGACTCGTTAGGATTCTTGTCTCAGTTCAGTATGTGGTTGTCCAAGCTTTTATGTCAGTGCAAAAGGAAAGATAAAAGAATGAAGATGCTGGAATGGCAGGACTGTCAGGTTTGGTGGCTGTGTTAATCTGTGCCAGTTTTAATTGATTGTCAGGCTGTGCTCTTGGTTGTGTGTTGCTGTACGCTTCTATGGGAGAACTTATCTTGGGCCACATATCTCCGGGACACAGGGCTCTACCCACCCTGGGGACAGTGATGCACAGACACCAATATGATGGATACAAAACGTCCGTTTATTTAGCTGCGTCACACGCTTCTATAGCTCTTGCGCTTCCTGTTCCTGCCACTCCTATGGGGAGGAGTCTATCTTTCCGTCACATCCCGTAATCTTCCGGTCGCCGATCCCTGTCTATTCCCCTACAGTTGTGTGACTGCTGTTGTCTAAACAGGATCTGTGATATGATAAATTACAAGAAAAAAAGAAGAAAAACTTTTAACATAATTCCTTTTTTAAAAATAGAAAATTTGTCTTGAAGCATGGTCACATTAACAGTTGTACAGCTTCAGGCAGGCTGGTGAGAGAGGATTTAGTGTGGTACTGAAGTCGCTTTATTGCAGTCCATACACATGTAGTATTTCAGATGTAAATCACATTAAGAAATGGATGTGTCTTTTCAGATGCTTCTGTCTCATCATTTATTATAAGTAGAATGAAAACTGGTACCTTGTATCTTTTATATTAAGCTGAGTGAAGGGCATTCTTGTGGTTTTGTTAGGAACATTCTTTATAGGCAGATTTAAACATGTTATGCTAGCAACTTTGTGTATTTTAGAATACAGGAACTGAACAAAAAGAAGGCAATGTATCTTGTGTGCAAAAATCCTTTATCTGACAAAAAGAAACAGTTTAACTTAGTGGCTTTATCCCTCTATTCCATCTAACATTGTAAGCATTTAATTTGTTGGCGATAAGTTTTATTGTTCAGTTTAATGAAGTCTTGACTTACAAAATCTAATGAGTAAATGTCAGTTGCCAGTAGAATCAGGATACTACTTTCTTCAATTTTAAAAATTCTTTTATTTCAGATTTTTTATTTTGATTTTTTCAATTTTTGTCTTAATTAGAAAACAAAACAAAACTCTGCCATTTCAGTTTTCAGTTTTGTTCTACAGAGATGGTATGGAGTCTGGTGGTATTGAAAATTATATTTTGGGCTGTACTCTTGCCAGAGAGGGCGTTCAGTCAAATCAAGCCCCCAAAGCATAAACATGAGATGAATTGAGTTTTAATTTTGAATCCTGATCTGCTTTTTCATTTTTTCTGTAAAAAACATACCATTAAGCCTATGCTGCCTTCATCTGTTTCCTTGAAATATATTTTCCATTTATAAAGCAATTTAACTAGCTTTTTGCTGTTGGCTCATTGATCATAAATCCTAGCAAAGCAGTAGTATGAAAAATATGTAGTGTACAGCATCTGTATATTACATACTAAGTTAAGCCATGGGAAAGATAACTTCCCTGCCTTTTCACTTGTATTAACTTTTCATAGAATATGAAATCAAGGTAAGTAGCCATTTGTGGTTAAAATGTGCCACTCGTAATTACAGGAATATGGCAGTGAAAAGAAAATTTGTATATAGAGGGCATAATTATTAAAGCTCGTAATATCTATTATATTAGAAATGTCTGTGTGTCTAAGCATCTTTGCACATCTCACAGGAAAGCCTGAAATAGTTTGTTGGAAAATTAACAAGTTCATTTCATCACATTTAATGGATTCTTACATCTGTATCGGCTTATCAAAGGAAACATTAATTAAAAGTGTAATTGACTAGCCAGCTGTTTCCTGATTTCTGTCCAGCAGCCTCTATTAAAAACATTACAAAACATGTAAAGCTCTTTATCTGAGGCAGATGAGAAGTTCCCCATGCCAAATTCTGCTCAAGCAGTGAGATTTAAGTGATAGTGCATGTTGGGTGACCAGCATCTGTAGGCATGTTCTACTTCATATGGAAGCAGGCTACGTTACCAATTGGCAGAGAAACCCCTTTGAAAAAATGACATACGTGGTTAGCATGCCAAAATGCTTTGTTCTGGGAGGGGAGCACTTCATGACTAAAGCTGAACGTGTGGTTGCATTTTCCTCACTACACAGAAGAATCTGTCCTCTAACAGCAGTGCAGTTCTCAGGCTGTGCCTGTATATTAAGAGCAGTAAATAGGCACGCACTGAAGACAAGCTGTGCCTTTCTGAATTGGCATACTTGAACAGTGTAAAATGGACAAGTCTTTTCTGCAGGGGTAGATTATGTTTTGTCCATTAGATTTACAGTGTTCATTCCCAAGCTTGGAAATTATTCTCCCCAGGTACAAAAGGGGCCTCCTGGAACCATTCCAGATTTCAGTTTTCCTTTTGTGAGATGGTTAGGATCCAAAAAGGTCCTCTTGGTCATGGACAGCCCCTGGTGTTCTTTTTGATATGCCCTGTTCACAGTCGGGCTGTAGCTAGCCTCCCTTTGTTTTGATACTGCACTTTCCATTGGGTCAGTGCAAGGCAAGTCATGACCAAATTCAGCAGCTGTCTGTCTTTTTCCAGAAACCAGAGTGTGGCCATCCTGACGGAACTAGAACTCTTAGGGTCTGAAGTCTTTGAATGTTTGTCTACCATTTGCAGGTTTTTTAATGTATGAGAGCCAAATTTCATTTTGAGTTAGAATTATCAAAAATAAAAATCCCATTGGCACACATGATGAGAACCTTGAAGCCTCTTCTGTCTTGCTGTTGAGAATAGATGCGATCTTCAATCTCAAATGAAGACCTGTAACAGTAAAGGCTACTGCTATTTTTATTTTTGTTATGTTTTCATTCAAATTACTTCCTCAGGGACTGCTTGCTCATTCCATACTTGGATTTGTTATTATATTCACCTCCCCCTGCCCTCCCCCCCCAATCTTAAATGTCATCCTGTTTTCACTGGGTCACTGAAAGATCAAGTTAGAAACTTTTGTTCTGGAGTGCAGGACAAGTGTCAGTCACACTGGGAGAGGTAGAATGCAGCAGGAGACAGGGTGTTGTCATGGCTTAACAGCAATGAAGGGGAACGACTCTGGTAACAGCAAAGAAAAAAAGGAGTGGGGCTGGAGCAGAACTTTGCCTATTTAGGTTTGAAGCCTGTGTCTCACTGGATGTCTTTGTGAGATCGGAATTGGGGTGTTTCTTGTTTTAGTCAGCTGGAGAGCTCAGTTGGAGTAATTTTTTGAAGAAAATCAGGGATAATACAGTTTTCCATCCATATATTACAAAAAAATGTCCTGTAGCAACACAGAGCTGGATCTTTTTTGAAAAAGGATAGAAGGGCTTAAAAGGTATAGGCTTTGTGCAAAAGCACACTCAGTTTGATTATTGAAGCTTCTTCAGAATGGAGCAGGTTTGGTTTTTGGGATGGAGATGCTTAATAGGTTCTTTTATGGTCTCTAATTATATCTGCAATTACAAATGCTGACATCTGCAAGATCTTGTTGTGGCTTAATATTCTTATTTCTGTAGTGTAGAATGGACTTGAACATGTCAGGTGTCCCAAACATTGATTCTCCAATTGGAGGGAAAAAGGGGAAAGTCTAGTAGACTGAGTAGTTACTATATTTTACTACTATGATCTGTCATATCCTTTCAGCTGGAGTCAGTTCAAGTGATGCTGTCAGTGGCGTGAGAGGAATGAGAGGAAGATGAACTGTGAACAGCAAGTTATACATGCAAGAAGTCACAACATAAGAGATTTTGTGCCACAGTCTCAGCTGAAAAAACGTGGTTAGATAATCAGCTTAAATAGTATGTCCTGTCCTTGCTGTTGCATATGAAGTTTGCCCATAGGAAAAGGAAGAGCATATCTCTTCATCTCCTAGCGACTGGATGACTGAAGTCTGATATGTAAAGACATACTATGAGAATTCCTGCATGGAAAATTCCTTAGTTTTCCAGAGACCATCCACTGCTCCGAGCACAGATCTTGAGTTTCTGAGATGTTTGAGAAAGACTTCATGGAAGCAGATCACCTGAGACCATGATGTGGTCACAAACCAACCCTGAAACCATAGTTATTCTAGCATCAGATCAATTTCTGATACTATTAGTAAATTGTTGTAAACAGTAAATTAAAAGTTATAGGAACTGCTTGGTAGAACAGTGCTGTAAGGCAAAAGGCTATGCAGCCCATCTGTATGTTCTTGTTCTTGTTGGTGCAGTTAAGCTACAGCTGGTTTATATTGTATTTAATAACTTTCAAAATTTCTTAGAATCATTTGTTTCTCACAATCTTGGAAAAATTTGGCTTGTATGGGATTTCTGGAGGTCATTTTGTTTAACCTCTTGCTCAAAGCAGGGGGCTGTCTTCAATGTTAAGTCAGGTTTCATGCAGTTTCACCCAGTTTGCAAAATCAAGGAGGTCCCCAGCCTCTCTATAACACCCGAGGATGTGCTTATTTGGTCTTGTGGGGAAGACTTTTTTCCCCTAATGTCTGTACAGAATTTTGAACAAGTTGCAACTTAGAACTGCTTGGTTTTGTCCTTTCATTGTGCACCTCTGACAAGAATATGCTCCAGGATTTTCTAAATGCCCTTTAGATAATAGAAGATGCCTCCATACTAAGTAAGTTCAGTTTCCTTAGCCTGCCCTCATTTGCCATATGCTTCAGCCCCCTAATTCCTAGAGGCCCTCCTGGATTTCGTCTAGTTTGTTGATAGGTGTCTTGTACTGGAGGCCCAAACTGGACTCAGTGCTCCAGATAGGGTCTTATGAATACCAAGTAGAGTGGAACAATAACTTCTCGAGTTCTCACCATCCTTGTGGTACTGCAGCTCAGTATGCATTAGCCTTCACTGCCACAAAAATGATATGCCTTCATGGTACTCAAATTACTTTATCCTGTTATGTTGCCCTGCTTTTTCTGTGCCCCAGATTCATACCAATATCCCTTAGTGTCCTACCTGCATGGAAGAACCAAGTCTAAGTGACAAGAATAATTGAGGTGTGATTGTAAAGGAATTAGGCAAATGAGTGCCAGGTTGTTAGCACAGATACCATAGCTGTGAAGCTTTGTGCTTTATATTACTCTCTACTTCTGCTAGCTGAATTACAATTAGCATAGTGTAGCCTGTATTGTACAGTATTGTTCCTCCTGATGGGTCAGATAGACCTATTTAATATGATCCTGAGTATGATGCCTTGTGTGGTATATACACACAATGCTGTTGATTTTCTTTTCCTCTGAAGCTTGGATGAATGGATTTCCCACCTTTTTTTAATCATGGGTAGTACCTGGAGGAGTAGCTACCCAAAAGTTTCAGGTCTGGATATAGATAAAATACTTATTTTGCAGAGATAGTTAACAATAAAAAATATTAAGAATCTCAAGACTTGTGCAAAAATACCTGGATAAAACTATCCATATCCTGAAAGACATGTTTTGGAATTTTCCCCCCTCTTTATGTCACAACTTGTTAGAACACTGTGGCGTTTTAAGCAAAGAATTCAAGAACCGTTGCAGGCTTTATGTCCGAGAGCCAGGTGTAATGATCAGTCAGCATAGTTTGAGAACACAGTAATGTATATGCCTTCCTTTCAAATTAAATTTAAGTGAGACGCCTTGGGCTGAATTCCCCCCCCCCTCTTATTTTTTTTTAATTTTGTCTGTAATCTTACCGGGTTATGCGAAGTATTAAGAGGATTCAGCCTGTCTATTTTTTTATGGGAGATATTTTTCAGATATGTGTTGCTAGTTGACATCTGCCACTTTGAGAAGCGGTGAGTTTCTTCTGACAGGACGTGCATGAGGAATGTATGGGACAAGTGTTAGGCTGTTGTTTCTGCTCTGAACTGTGATCTGCACTTTTAGTAAACTGAAAGAATAAAATTTCCAGTTTCCATTAGTTTATTTGCAGTATCAGGCATTCTCCAGCTGTGAACACAGATCTATGGATCAGAGGGCAGAAATAGTTACATGTAGCTAATTTTGACTGCTGATCATTTTCCAGACTGGGGTCAGAATATTACTTTATGTAATGCAGACAAAGCATAGATGGATTCTTCCTGGAGGCTTTTCAGCTCTTCCATTCCCACATGACATCTGTGTGGAAAGTACAACCATCTGCTCCCTGGCCTTCTCTCTCCTTCAGGCTGTCCCTGGGGACCACCACTATATTCCTCTAGTACAGCAGTCCAGCCCAACAAAGCAGCTAGACTGTCTCCTCATGCAAGTTCTCTTTTGCTTTATTGTTAGTGTACATTGCATGTTTGTTTATTATAAAAGGTTCTGAGCTTCCCTTACACAAAGTTGAAATCCAAGCAGTAGGCATACTGTATCTTTACTGACCATGGGAAGATGTGTAAGAGCCTGAACAGGAGCTAGATCCCTTCATCAGAGCTGTTAACTTAATGGTTTCAGTGCAGTGATGGGTGGAAAATCCAGGTATGGCCTTCCTGTTCGCAGATGCAGTATGCTTTCTTAGTGTGGTCTGTATAGGATGTTCAGTGCTGCTAGTAAATTTCCACAGCGATTCTCATGCTGATTAAAGAACAGGACTTATGTTTTTGACAGTTCTTGGCAAGTAGAGGTGTGGTAGTAGTGTGGGAGGTTAGTTCAAATTGATTTATAACAGATACACGGATGGACTCGCTTTGTCACTGTCACCATTATTTCTTATATAATAATCAGAAATTATGTTTGATAAGCAGATGATGACTGCCATTCAACTTCCTATTTCAGCCATCTATCTGTGCTGGTGGAATATCCTTTTATCCATCACCTGGGCAAATGCATGATTCATTCTTCAGCAGCACTCCTCAGAACCACTGTGGATTTCCTGTGGCTGATATGTTCTGCAATATTCAGTTTTGATCTGGGGATCTCTTTAATCCTGTGAAGAAGTCACTAACTTAAATTCAAGATTCTTTACAGAAGTATGTTGTATTGAACCCATCTGCTTTTAATTTTTACTGATTTTAACAGTCTCATCTGGGAAACACTTTGCTTTCTTGGACAAAGCACTAAATGTTTTGCATATGTGTGTATAGGTTCCAGATAATTTGAATGTTTTCTTGGGCCCGTGGTATTTCAAATATACTGAACTAAAAATAAGAGATTTTTGCTCAGCCAGAGAGTAAGGGAAAGGGAGATAATTCAAATGGGTGGCAAACATTGTTTAACATTGAGCTTGTGTTTGTTAAAACTGAATTTGGGCTGTTACTTCTGCTGCTAGGGAAGATGTGCCTTTGAATAAGATGTACTCTACTGAATTTTTCTCCATCAGGTTGATCCTAGAATGGGGTTGTAATCATGAGTTTTAATGACAGTAAGCAGTGATTTGACAGAAGCACTGCAAAATCTGGTAGGTGGGAAGCCTTTCCAAAAAGATTAGAAGAGAACCAAAAAGTGCTTTGTGCTCAAAAGTTTTTGCTGTTCAAAATGGGAAAGTTGCATCTTGCTGTCAATCACCACAAGTGCAATCAGACAACACGTGACCTTGTGAAGCAAAGAGCACTACATTCACTTTTGAAAGATGTTTAATACAGCGAAGGGGGCGTGGAGTTATGAGGGGGGTAGTAGAAAAGGTGCCATTTAGAACAAGGTGAAAGTCCAAAATTCACTATATGCATTTGTATTAGAGTTTCAAAATCAATTTTATTTCAAGGTTGTTCTGTCATCTTTTCCTTCACTCTGCCCATATGGTGCCTTTTCATTGTAGTAACTTTTTTCCTGTCATTTAATTTATTACTAATGTTTATGAAGACCTTGAAGGGTTTTTTTTTAGTGCTGCAAGGTAAGGTTGTAATATTTCTGTTTATGTAATATGTAATACAGAGCTCAATTTTTCTGTATGCCACCCTGTTGTCTGGTGGTGTAGGCATTCTTTTACAAGTCCCTTTTGGTAAAAAAGCTTGGTAATCTAGGGGGTGTTTTGAGAGTCAACTATCAATATGTTAAAGGATAATTTAAAGTAGTATTAAGTGGTGCTGTAGGTCTTATGGTCAAGTATCAAATTATCTAAAGTATTTCTTTACGTGAGCAGATTCAACAGTGTTTGGCAGTAGGGCATTGTCTTTGTAAAAATAAATATTTCAGGTTGGACTATAGCTGGCTTTTGAGGGAAATATATCAAAAGCAGATTAAAATGATGATATAATTCCTGGATTACATTTCTGCTTTCTTTTCCAAATAGTTATGTAGATAGGACTCTTCATTTTGACCCTGACATTGCTTCTCTAACCTAAATCTCTTTTCCCTAAACGTCAGTTTTGTTGCACTTCCCAGAGAACAGCAGTTCTCTATGTGTTTCCAATGTTTGTCACGTACTGGAAAATTTTGGCACTCAGGTCCTCGTCATGGTTTCAGTAATGAGCAGTTACAACTGTTTTGCTTTTCATGCTGCAGTATTTCCTTTTAGTGTGTGGCTGTATTAGCAGATGGATGTGCCGTTGTCCCATGCTGTTCTCTGTAGGAGTTCAGGGTGTAGCTCCTGCAGCTGTGGCTCCTCCATCCCAGAGTCTTCTCTTTTGTGCCACATGTTAAAATTCACTTTGGTCTGATCGTGGACTTGCTCATAAAACCTGCTTCTCATTTCTGTCAGTTCCTTTGTTATACCAGTGACAGGTGCTTATACAGTTTAGCGAAATGATCGATCTGATGTTGGTGATGGTCCTGCTTCAAGTAGAAGGCTGGACAACAGGACTTCTGGAGATCCCTCAGTAATTTCTGCAGTTTTACAGACGGGGTATGTGGTTCTACTTTGCTCACTGTGATCATTGCTGACCTTCAAAGCAAATTGTTAAGCAGTGAAAATAGGAAAACTTGGAGGTGGAGGGGGCAGAAGGGTCAGGCAGTGGAAGTCTCTAAGGGGTGAGTCTTCTTGCTGATCAACTGCAAATAGTGAAATAAACCTTCTGGCCCTAGGGAGGATTGGAAGCAGACTGTGACACAAGCCTGAGACAACAGCCAGTGCTCCTAAAGCTTTCCAGTGGCAAGCTTCTGCTACAGTTTCCCATAGAAATAGTGATCTGAGCTGGCTGCTCTTCTGTCACCATCACCATCTTTTCACTTTGTTGTTGCTGAGCCATCTAACCATGCTAAGCCAGCAAAAAGGTTTTTTTCCCTTCTTCCGACTGTGAACTTTTTCTGTCATAGCATGTTCCAGGTGCTTGGTGCAGCATCAAGAAAGCTCTAGAGCCATTGCAGAGGGAATAAGCAGCCAGGGACAGGGTGGGTAGAGTGATACCATGAGATTGACTTAGCTACGTTGATGTAGACAGGCGCAGAACTGCAGATACAAAGTAATTGAGACCAGGCATGATAATAAGAGCTAGTGTTGAAATAAATGAGCATTTATCCCCTTCTTATAAAGTATACTTGTTCAGCTATATGTTGTTGTATGAAGTTTAAGACCCCATGTGAGAAGAAAATACAGAAAATGATCCTGTCTGATGGGAAAGATACAGATAATTAATATTTTATTTAGTACTCAGCAAAAACTTGAGCAATACAGAGAGAGGAAATGATCTATTCTTGAGGAAAAATGGGGGAGAGAGGAATTCAGAATTTGAAAATTATCCCAAATGCACAGTGTGGTGTTTCATGGTCTGTCAGCTAGGTGCAGAGAAAGAGAGGAATCTTCCACATCTGATTTTAGGATCCATAGCACGAATGCAGAGTTTGATTCATTTGTCACCTGTGCATTATTCATCTTTGTAACTGTATTGTCTGTTTGGGGTTTTAGAAATACTTGCATTGGCTTTTACATGATGTGTCCTTCCTCCCCTCCCTCCCCCTGCCAGATGATTTAGGGTTGACTTGAAGGTAAGTAGCAAGCATCAAAGCACTCCCTTCCTTCTTGATCCTTAATGCTGTGACACTGGATTGCTCTGGCAGGTTGCAGGAGTTTATCATGATCCTCTGTATCATAAGAAAAAAGATATTACAAGCTCTATGGGTCATGTTAGTGTCAGGTCAGTGGTATCTTTTTGGAGAAGGTTCTGGTGGCTCTTTGCTGGTAAACATTTTGGCATGCTGCCATGTGCTGGAACACTGAGTGTTTCAAGGAGTGCAGAATAGCATGCCCCTGGAATTTGTTGAACTGACAGAAAGGCGCCACAGTGAAATAATCTTTTTAAAAAGAAAAAAAAAAGGGAAAAAGAAAAAAAAAAGGTTGTGCTAACTTTGCTGGAAACCTCCAAACTTAAATTTGCAAAACTAATGTCAGAAAATTCAGGGCAGAAATAGCCACAGACCACAAAATATGCTCTGCTGTGGCGGACTTGATGTTATGTAGAAGAGAGAGGCAAGCCATAGGGGTGATCCAAAGCTATCACATGCAAATGGTTGGATCTAAGTCTTAACTTTCTTCACTTATACTTTGATTCAGAAAAAGGTATTTTCCATGGTGACGTGAAACTGAGGGAACATTATTTCATTGGTGTTAACGTAGTATGGCAAATATTAGGCGGGGTGTTCCTATATTTTGTTTTGTATTGTTGTTGTTGCTTTGGAGGTTTTTATGTAATTTGTTTGAAGCCCTGTGAGAAGAGGGATTTTTTGCTGGTTGGTGCAATCCTGAATGGAGGCATCATGGTGGCAGTGGTGGTTCTGGGGACAAACGTGCTCAGCTGGTTTACAGAGCTGACTCTAGCACTTCACCGTCAGGGATACAGGTGGAGGGTAACAGTGGAACAAGCACATGGCAGATTAATCCAGTGTGCTCTCAGTCTCCTGATGAGACTAAATCAGAGTGAGCTGCATCCTCCCAGTGTCATGTTCTCTATATAGCACCAGCAAAACACAAAAGGAAATATTGCTGGAATTGTGGAGAAGATACTGTGCTGACTCTGAAGAACAGTTGTATGAGCTATACATAACTGCACAAGGCACAGAGATCACTTTAAATAGTACTGTTCACTGGTCATGAACTGCTTGGTGGTGTTGTTTCACAAATAAACTAGATGTGCTTTGGATGATAAATGGAAATAACTACTATATTAGAGGTTAGAGCTGCTACTCATTTATCCCCCATGCTACTTGTGCATGTGCTGTTTATTCACAGCCATACATGATGGAGAGAACTTATATTTTTGGGGTAATTCCTCCACCATGCCAGATTGTTTTGAGTTCAAGTCTGGTCTTCTAACATTCTTTGCAGTCACTTCAGCTTCATACCCTTTGCAGATTGACTGAATTGTCCTCTGTTTCATTGTCCAAGTGATAACTGAAGTATTGAGTGCTACCAGATGTAGTATTGAACTTTCTAGAATTTTGCAAAACACATTGTTTCATTTTAACAGTGAAGCCCTGATACCATTCTGAGTATTGTTTTCCAGCCAGTTTTGTACCCATTCTGTAATAAGTACATACATGCAAACCATAATTCCATAGATCAGTTACGAGAATGTTGTGTGAAACAATCTAAAATAACCTAACTGAAATCAAGTATGTAGGAAATCACCTGCTTCCTCTCTGTCCACAGAATCTGCTCCTCTGCCATTGAAGAAAATGAAATTGATTTGATGGGATTTTCTTTTTCTTGACAAATCCATGCTGGCTATTAGTCATTTTGCTTTCTTCTAGGTACTTAGAAATAGTTTCCTGGCAATTCTTGATCTTTTCTACTAGGTTTCCATGAAACCAGTGTAGTGTGTCTCATCCCATTCTTCAGATAGGCAGATGGAAGGAGCCTGAAAAAAGTTTGTGTGTGTTTGTGGATGCAGTAGCTGCTGGAGCGCAACTGTGTTTGCATTTTGTCCAGCAGTACCTAATTCTGTTCTCTCAGATGGCAGGGAGTATCATACAGTGCCTACCCAACCCTCCACCCTTTGCTTTTCTGGTAACCTCTTTGCTCTACTTCCTTCACAGCTTGTGTCTTTGAGTTCCTAAAGTTAAAAGAATCCCCAATTCAGTCAATTAAATTTATTCAATTGAATTCTAATCAGTCTAGAAGAGCTTCAGACTCCTGGCTTTTAGATATGGTTGGAGTTCTTTTCAACTGTAGTTCTGCTAAGGTGACTAGGAGAAAATCAGGATGCACAAGTTGAGAAATGTTGAAAGGTTGGATAGTAAAAGGGCAAGCAAGGAGTTTTCCCCAAATTTTTCTCTGTGTGTGTGTATATATATATGTAAAAAACATACATATATGTGTGTGTATATATATTAAAGTGTGTCGGAATTGCTTCTAGGCTTTTCAGCAGCTTCTAGCATAAATGAGGTTTTGGGGATGGGTTGTTTGAAAAGCTGGAGGTCTCATGGGGTAATGTGTTGTACGTAGTATATTGATAGCATACATGTGGTAATTATTGTTTGTCCATTACAGGCAGCAGTGATTTATATCTTTCTGAGAGTGGCAGATACTCAGAGAAGGTGACCATGCTGCCATTTTCCTTGCAACAACATTGTCTCCATCTCTGGTATCTGAAAGTTGTTGAGAGCCAATGTGGAAAAGTACTTTACTCTGGCAGGAGAAAAAAGCTGCACTTATAAAAATGTATGCACACAGTGCCAAAAGAACAGCTGCTTGGAAATGTCATTGACACTTTGCCAAAGAAGCTACTGGAGCTCCATGCCAAGATTTACCAAAAAAAAAAAGGATGATTTCTCTCCAGTTCTCACAGATGAGTTCAAACCTAGAGCCCCTGAGCTAGAAGCAATTGTATAACAAAGGTAACACAATGATGACAAATACAGGAAATGCAATTTCTGCTAAGCATGTTAATAACGGAAGATGACATGGTATACTTGGATTTCTGAAAGGATTAATGCATTCAGGTTACCTTGCTCTACTGGGCAGTGTAGGCATTTTTTTCCCTGCAGCGACAGAGTGGTTATCCTAGCAGAGTGCACTGTGAGAAATGCAGAGGAAATAGCCATTTGAATAAAGTGTATAGGAAAAATTAAGTAACAGTTATTTATGCTTCATAAATCTGTGCTTAGCATCAGAAATAAAAACTTTGTACTAAATTTTAGGAGCAGAGATTTCCCTTCCCAAATTCTGTATTGTTTATGAACTTGTGTTGTGATATATGGATGTGCGGTTAAGCATTGGTGTGTGCTCCCCTGCATCTGCATAGTCGTAAAGTAGAAAGGGCGGAGCACGATTATAGTTGGAAGGTAGAATTCTGGAGTAATTTGCTTTCCTTAGGAAGGCTTCCTGAGCTTTAAGAAAGCCTAGTTTGGATGAGTGTGTTTTTCAGGAAGGCTTTATGTGCTGTATGCCTGTTTAGTTGTATATTGCAGAGCAGTAATGAAGTGACTCCTGTTACATTAAGCACACTGCAGTGAGCTCATGTGCTTATATGCAAGCTCATTCTTACAACAAAAATTTAATTATTTTTAAAATATCTTGAGTCAGTTTCTGTAAATTAGTTTTATTTATGTTGCTTTATATTTTTGTGGCTTCTAGCACTTTTTTCTAGTCTTTTTCTTAAGAGGGTTTTCCCCCCCAAATTTAGTGATCTCTTGCAGCTATTTTTCCTGCAGCATTTGGTAATCAATGAATCTTTAAGTGGATGCATTGAACTGTCAGATAAGTAGAGGGATAAAATCCAGCAGTGTTGATCCTTTTTTATTTTCCCAGTAGGGTGACAGATAAATTAGTCCCTGTAGTAACAGAATCATAGAACAGTATAGGTTGGAACAGGCTTAGTATATTACTGTATATACACAAAATTGTTTATGTGTCTGTGTAAATGTGTGTATTTTAGGATCCCATCCCTTATGCATCTATTTATGGATACATTGATTTCATACTCTTAACTGTGGCTGATGATCATCTCTTCAAGTTCCATAACTCATCTTGTGAGGAAAGACAGCTTTTCATCAAATCCCAGTGCGTTCAGAGAGCAGGGAATTTTAATAAGGGGTGTACTGTAGGTTTGTTCGTACCATCACTTCATAGTTTGAAACCCTGAAACATCTCTGTTTGCTCAATATCAGTTAAGGGTGGTAGCAGAAGAACTTGTGCAAGGAAAGTAGAAAAGCTTTGAAAAGTTCAGTTTCATCACTGACTAACCTGATCAGTGTCATGGGACTATGAGAATTGCTTGTTTTTAGAAGTAGTGGAAAAGATATCAGTAAAATACTGGGTGAGTTGCACAGCAGTTCATTGTAGATGTTCTGACAAGAATGATGTTTACAAAATCTGACGGCAAATTGACTTCTGATTTAAGTAGGCATTGGTAGCTGGAGAGAGAAAGCATCAACATAAGCATCAACTTATCACTCTGGCTATAATCAGAAAAATGGCCCATGGGGGTGATCATCTGGCTAAACAAGGGACAGACATGAAAACCTTCTGCAACAAATTTTGTTTTCATACATCTTGATAAAATTTCGGATTTTTCTCTGTGTTGAATAGATATCTATAACCTTCCAGTTTTTTTACTTCATCTAGAATAGCAGATGCATACTTTCAGATAGTGTCAGATATTTAATGGTGCCATATCTAGAATATAAACATTAAAATGTGTGAAGATCCTTACAAATCACTCAATTGTCTAATTCTAATTAGAACGATTTCCTATCAATATAGCTGATGAACAAAAGTTCATAAGTCACTTAAGTTATATTGATTGTAACTATCATTTGCCAAATTTTATGCTAAGTAGGTGAATAAATCTGGTTATGAAATGAAAGAAAATTACAAATGCATTAAAGAAAATTACAATCATTAATTTTTAACCATTACTTTTAAAAACAAGCAGGTGTGGCATGAATCATCCAATGAATTACCCCCAAAGCTTCCTGTTTTGACTTTGATTCTGAAAATTAGCTCTGTAGAACTTGCTAAGCCATGCTTTTCTGAAGGCAGTGTTATGAAAACATCAGAAGTAGAAATGACAAAGAAAATACTGTTTTACAAAGATGTCTCTAAGTCCCTGTTCACACATGGTCCATAGAAAAGCCCTGCTGTCTTGCAGGGCTGATTCAAAAGCTTGTACTCAGCTAACTCCCAGGTTACAACACATTTTAAAAAGTTTAATGCTGAAGTGATATTCTTGCAAAAGGCTGTAGTGAGCATACATGCTAGTTTAGCAAAATGGATGGCTATGTTATAGCAGATTATTAGTGAAGGCTGGAGCAAGTGAAAAACACCAGGAAGAAAACAGCTGATTGCTATTGGAGGTTGAGGAGCACAGACTAATCGTCTTCTACAGAAATCCATTTACTTTAAAAATGTTTGCTCATTCTGAGTAGGGTTGGGGCAGAGGGGAATCCCAGAGGCTCTAAAGACTGAAAGCTTTATTGGGTCAGTCAGTTAAAACTAAGACACTCGAAGTAAGCAAGGGATCATCTAGGATGTGCTGAGAAAAGTCAGAGCTCTAAGACTCAGTTAGTTTGACATATATTATAGGAAAAGAACTTTCATTGTTAAGAGTTGAGCCTCAGAGACATATTGATCCTTTCAGATGGGAATATGTACAATGTAATGGAAAAAACCTGTTTGTTTTTTCCTGGGAAGTTGAAAAGCCCTGCAAAAGGGTATTGATTATTTCCTTCCTATAATACCTACACAATTCCTCTCATTGGCATAATTCCTGTGTGCTAGAAGTACTTGGTTAATTCATGTCCCATCGTAGTATGACATTGGATACTCTGAGGCCAAGTGGGTTTTATATATGTCTTTTACTGGCAGCTTTCTACCTGGCTGCTTCTTCAGTGCTCATTCTGTAGCTGTGAGGTTATACTCAAAGGTTGCGGGGGGGGGAAGTGTGTTAGTGATTTTTGTTTTGTTTTTTAACCAGCACGTCTTTTTAATGCTGTATTAACAGCTGTACAAATTGAATTGTTAATGCGGCATCCAATTTTAATTTCAGCGAGCAATTAGGAAAAGCAACCAATATAGAAAGTTGTATTCTGTGAACACCACACACATACTCTTCTCTGAGTCAGATTTTGGCATCTTGGGTGTACTCCTGATGCTCAAGCCCAGGTACTGAGCAACTTTGATATCATGCACATTGGGATGAATAAAGGTTTTTGCCACTGTCTTACAGAAGTGGGCTGTGGAAGCAGGAGTCACAGGAAACAGGCTAGATTAATTTCTCATGGGTTGCAAAACAAGCTGCAATCCTCTACAGCTGTAATTCTTAATTACTTGCTGACAGTAGGGAAGGATTCGTGGAGATCTCGTTTGGCTTAACGCTGGAACAGAATAAGTTTGCTACATTTGCTAGTGCTCTTAAACTGGGAGGAACTGCTGCCATGTTGGGAGGACTGGGTTATCATTAATAACATCCTGGACAGCAAAAAGACTGAAGGAAGTCAAGTCTTTTAGCACAAGGAAGAGAAAAGTCTTCAAATAGTTATGAAATAAAGGACAGGAGTACTTTATTTCAGCTGCATGTGGGAAAAATGCAGTAAGTTAATGTTGCAACAAGCTGTACAGAATAGAACAAAGCCTTTAATAAAGGATAATTAAACATGGTAGTAGATAGCAAGGAGAATTTTTTCATTCTTTAATCATCATAAGTCTTTAAGAACAGGTAAGGCAAATGCTTGTGTGATTGATTAAAAACGTATTTATATCTACCTTGCAGGTATACTAGACAATCTCTTGGAGTCTCTTTTGGGCTTGCTTGGTGCTGCTGCTGGGTTTTATTTGTTGGCAGTTTTATAATAGAAAGAAGAAAGGTTTAAAAAACCCACTACACTCCTAGAAATGTTCTCAACCCACCCAAGTAGCTCATCTTTTTATTCTTCACCCATTCAGTTCTTAACAAAGGAAAGATAAAAGAAAGTACACCTTTGAAACCTACTTAAGTGTTCTTCATGAAGGGAACATAACTACTGAAAGTAAATTATTTTTTTCTTTGCAGGTTACGGGATGACAGAATTAGGATAGAAAGGATGGAAAAACTCCATTTTGAATACAGCCATGCTTTCCAGCTGATTACTGATTTTTATGCAAAAGAAGTACCTGGTACGACAGGTATGTCATTCATATTTTTTACACAAAAGAAATGCCTGATATTACTGGTCTGTTATACAGAATGTCTTTGAGACATGCATCCTGTTAGCTTTTACACAGGTAAGGAATACATATGGGTACCTCTCATCAGGTCTCATGGACTTGTCTATGTCCAGTTTGTTTAAGCGTTCCCTAACTTGGTAGCCCTCTGTTAAGGAGAGATCTTCCTTGCTCTGGAATTCCCCACTGGTCTGAGAGGTCTCTGATTCCTCAAGGCATATCTTAGCAGTAAAGACCAAGACAAAGAAGGCATTGAGTTCCTCAGTCTCTTCCATGTTCTTTCTCACCAGATCTGCTGCCCCATTCAGCAGAGGCCCCACATTTTACTTTGTCTTACTTTCACTACTGATGTACTAGTAGAAGCTCTTGTTGTCCTTCATGTACCTTGCCAGTCTCAAATCTAAGTAGGCTCTGGTTTTCCTAATGTCGTCCCTGCAAGCTCAGACAATGTCTCTATATTCCTCCTGGGTCACCTGTCCCTGCTTCCAGCTGTCATCCTCTTCTTTAATGTTTGAGTTAACCAGGAGTATCTTTTTCATCCATCCAGGCCTTCTGCTGCTTTTGCTTAATTTTCTGCACATTGGGATCTTTTTTGAGCTTGGAAGAGGTGAACCTTGAAAGTGAGCATTATTTAAATAGAATTGAATAGAGGGCTAGCACCCCCCCCTTTTTTTTCCATAGCTTCAAGATGTGTGTTTAGACAGATTTAAATTCACACATATATAGCAAAAGAGAGAAATTATTCAACATCTGAAATGTTTCTTCAAGTTCTTGTGTGTGTAACACTCTAAGAACAGAACAACAGCTTTAAAAAAAATCTGAAAAAAACTGAACTAAATAGGATTTTTAAAAAATTATGTTGAGATATCATGGAGTGAATTTTCCTATTGTTGCAGCTGGAGCAGGGACTGTAGTAGAGCACTGTTTAGAAACACTATCAAATACGAATAGCTGTCTCACAAAGATGGAACCATATTCTGCAGGTTGGCCGAGGCAGGCAAATCATCAGCCCATGTGCCAAGGCCCGTTCATTCCTTTAAACTCGCACAAATGCTGCCTGCAGTAATGGAAATTTCAGGATTCAGTTCTTAGTTTGTATATTTAGAAAATTCTTATACCAGCAGTTAGTCATTTTTGTGAAGAAAAACCTGTGGAGTCAAATCCTTTATGTTTCATCATGTGTTTACATTATTGTAATGCTCTACATTCTTTGGAACCATAGATGTTATTTTGGAGCCTCACTTTATGTTGACTTATAGATATCACAGAACGCCATACGTATATTACAGCTTTCTATTTGATTAAATTGAAATATAGATTATGCTTTTTCTAAAATTTCTAAGTAGTAAACAGTGAGTTAACGTGAAAATAACTTTTTTTTTTAGGTCCTCAAAAGCTATCTATAGTACTAAGCTGGGATAAGCCTGTTATTTGCTCTCTGGCAGCAGTAATTGCATACCTCAAAGACTTTAATTTGGAAAAGATACTTTACAATCCAAGGTAAGTTGCCTTATATAAAATTCCAATTCAAAACACCAGTACATGTACCGGTGTTATCTTCTAAGCTTTAACAGACAACTTTCCTTCAATGTAATGAACACACCTGTTAGAGATAAACATAGTCTTAGTAAAAATTATACTTTACATTTAAGCTCCTAGTCAAAACTGAAAGAATCAAACTATTTCTTTGTTTTAAGTGGTGCTTCCTGAAAATCTTTATCAAGTATGTTTGTCTAGACATTACTATCAGTAATGGAAATGGACATGTACTGCTGCCAAGTGTTACTGAAAACAAACAACGTGCAAAAACTGGTAGATGCTGGGGGGAAATTTTAAAGTTTGTGAATCAACATCAGCCATGATATGTCAGCCTCAGTTCTACTTTGTGAACGAAATTTGGGGCTTTTTTGGCAGCTTTAAAAAAATAATGTTGTAATTAGTTTCACAGATGATTTATTTTGCTAGAAGTGTGTAAATAATTTTCTCTTTCTGTAGCCCTGGAAGCAGGTATAAATGATAATGTGTTGTAATGTTTAGACAGAACTCAGCAGGTCTGTTTGAGTTGGTGAATCTAGTTACCAATTATAAAGAAAACAGACGTTCAACACATCCTGGCTTTCTGAAAAATCTCTTGAGTTGGCTCAGTGGTAACTAGGAGTGGGGGAACATTCATAGAAAATTTGTTGGTAGACCATCACCAGTTGTGCAAAGTTACCACCAAAACATACAGACATGGAAATAATCTTGTCTTCCCTTAAGTAGTCCCAACACTTTTTTATTACATACGCTCAGATGAGTACTCACAATTTGTAACAGGATTATGCAGGTGGAAGCAAATGAAAATGGAAAGATATTGCTGCTCAAGCATCTTTTTATCCTGTCTTGCACAACTATAAAAGATTTCTATCCTGGCTTTGGTTTGAAAATATCATTAAGGCTTATTAAATGCTTGAATAAAACAGCTTTATCTGTCATGGATCCTGTGCAAAATATTCTCTTGGTTGTCTCAGTATTCTTCTGTCCTGTAAGTAGGCAAGGTTTAACAAAGTAAGTCTGGCTGCAAACTTAGAAATAGATCATGTATGAGATTCTTCAAGTTCAAAACCTTATTTTGAAGGGGTCCCTACATTACCAGTTGTTTTTTTTTTAAATGCAGCTGGATTTAGAAAATTGACTGCAGATGTCAGCTTTAAGCATTTCTCAGATATCTACTAAAATATTTGGAAATTATATATACCTGAGTTTTCTGGTTTTTGGAATGGATTTTCTTAAGTTGCGCTTTCTCCCTCCAAGTACTATTAAAATGTTAACAAAAAGAATTCCTGTGGCATCTTCTAAGCTGTCTCCCCTGCCTTATCCATCGAGGAGCTCTCTGATCTGTGGTGTTGCAGCACTGTGGTGTTCCTGCTCATCCTTTGGTTGGCATTTTGGAGAAATCTTGTTCTGAAAGTTTCTGAAGAAAAGAGTGTACTCCAAGGAAATGCCATTCAATGGTCACATTTGTAGATAACTATTGTCACAGTGCCTTATGTGCAATCACACACAAAGTGAATGTTTTTTCAAATGGGGGAAATACAAAATCCCTCTTTTATGTAGAAGTAATTTAGTAGCAGAGGAGAAATATCATTATGTGAGGGTTTATCTAGCAGCAATCAGTCACAATTGTAATAGCTGCATCTTAAAATAAAGTATAATTACAGACTGGGAAGGAAAACCACTAAATCTTAGAGTTGACATTTGCCTGTTGAAGGTTGCTCTAATGGACTTCATGTGAATATATGAGCACCTGAGTGGAAAGGAAACTATCTGATATCTTGGTGATATGCTATGGAGAAATAAAATACAGCCTTTGAGATATCTTTGTTCCTGTGCTCAGGAGCTTGGAATCTATTCTATTTCCAAAGCCTTTACTGCTTTGACTGCCCAATAATGAATTCTACCTGTTTTTTTAGTCTGTCACTGAAGTTGAAATAGTGAGCCAAATACTGGCGCAAACTCAACTTCAGGTTTTTTTCCCAATGCCAGTGAAATACTATATAAATACTGAAAAGGGAATGCCTTTTAAGAAAAGGGTGTCAGGCTCATGAATCTTCTGTGATTCTGCAGAAAATAGAAGAGAGACTTCCATTGCACTGTCAAACAGCTCAATTCCTAGGAGAATTCAGGTCAGTGAGCATATACTGATGAGTCAGTGAGCATGAAGTCAGAGTTGTGAGATAGTTCTCAGTTTATTGATGTGACACAGATCTGGATGAAAAAGACCTATCTGATAGGAAGAATGACCAAAAAAATTCCTTACACCTCTGTAACTTCTTTGGATAAACACTCTGCTCCTGTTGCTGTACGCTTCTATGGGAGAACTTATCTTGGGCCACATATCTCCGGGACACAGGGCTCTACCCACCCTGGGGTCAGTGATGCACAGACACCAATATGATGGATACAAAACGTCCGTTTATTTAGCTGCGTCACACACTTCTATAGCTGTTGCGCTTCCTGTTCCTGCCACTCCTATGGGGAGGAGTCTATCTTTCTGTCACATCCCGTAATCTTCCAGTCGCCGATCCCTGTCTATTCCCCTACATTCTCCCAGCTGGAGAAAACTGGAGCTCAATTTAGCAGTAAGGGTCATGAAACATCACATAAGTGACGAGGGATCCTCACTACTTGGGGGGGGTGGGGAGACAAGCTTTGTTTTAATATTTAGATGAAGCTTTTAAATCCACTTTTAAGATCCTAAATAAATGAAAATATTAAAAAGAAAAAAATCTATCTGCCACAGCAGAACCCTGGATATGACTAGACTGCATTAGAGCTCTAGTAGCAACTAAAAATAGATTTAACGATGAATGATACAAGCTTTTTAAATCAATGTGTTCTAATACCTTTACATACTGATACACCTCTATTGGCATTTGACAAGAAGTTGGTATGCATCTAAGAGAGGTTTTCAAATACAGATGAGTACACAGTTTTGCTTGAAAAAAATCATCATTTTCATAGCAGTTGCTGGGAAATATGTCTCGGTGTATTTTAATTTTACCTACATGATTTCCAGCATATTGGAGACAGGAGAGAGAGACTGTAGTCCTTAGATTTTGAACAGTGATAGATGAACTTCAAGAAATGCAGGGAGTGGAAGAGCCAGGTACCTTCTGAAGGAGGGGAGTAGCTTTGGGACTGGAGAACTACCAGCAGTAAAGATGGAAAACAGGCAGAAGTGAAAGAGGAGAGGGGAGGGTTAAAATGGCTTTGAGGGAGGAAAGGAAAGAGAGAAAGAATTCAAGAAGAGGGGAAATGTTTGTACTTTATAATAGGGGTGGAAGGGAGTTCGCAAGATGAAATTAAGAGAGAAGTAAAAACATAAGTTCTTCAGCTGAAAATGGTGGACAACCTTGAATTTTCAGGGGGAATGTCATCGAAGTTGAGGGAATGGTCTTCATAAGGCTTTTGTGCTGATGATGCCAGAAACACCACATATACAAGACAATACATATTTACCCACTCTCACTATGAGAAAGGAAGTACTGAAATTATTTTGGGAGGTTTCAGAGTTAGCTCAGGACACAAGGGACTAGAAAAGGAAAGTCATGGTTTTCAGACACGATGAAGAGGTGCTTAGCAAAGAATTTGCCATCTCTTTTGAGACCACAGAAGAAGCGCAGCAGGTAGGACCTCTTGCATGCTGGACATTTGGAGCTTGTAGGAGTGCTGAGGCTGGGTGCAAGGAAAGCGGGCTGAGAGAGTACAGAGATCTGGGTAGAACAAGGTTGCAGGCCCACTCCCTGGGGTGAGTTCAGTGGAGAAAAAGATGACTAATTCAGGATAAAAATCATGGCGGTTATTTTTGTTTCTCTTAATCCTTAACTGGTCCTCTCACTTCTGTTCTTGTTCTCTGTTTTCTCAGTTTTGTTTGTGTCTGTTTGTTTTATTCTGTCACTGATTTAGCCAGAAGCTTCTGGACTCCAGACCAGAAGTTCTGGTCAGGGATCCAGATCAGAAGTTCTAGCCCTGTGGCAGTATGCACTAATGAATTTAAAATTGGTTAATTAAATATAAAACATGGTCCAAGCTTCATGTCCTTCACTACTTAGGCTGTGGTAAATGTCCTTCATATCTAAAGAAACGTAATGCTTCTGAGAAATGGAGAGACTTGTTTTTACTCCTTAAAGCTGAACAGAGATTACGGCAACTCTTCTCTAAATATATAGCTTTGTTCTGTGTTTATTCACCCCTAGAAATCTCAAAGACATGGACTCTAGAGGTCTCTAAAAGGTAATTGAGCAAAGAAAATCTGCTGCTTAGTAGGCTTTCAATACAGTGCCTTGCAGCTTTGCTGGAAAGTTTTTACAGATTTGCAAAATTAAAGTAGTTGAAAACTACTGATCTGAATAACATACATTCACTTAGGCTGGTTTACTGAGCACGAAATTATATATAATATCTCCTGTGGAGAGTATAATGAATAAAACATAAAAAGTGCCCTTCACTTCAGGAGGCAGAATGACCAAAAAGATCCTATTTCACACATAACACATAGGAATCAAAGCATGAGGATGTAGTTTACTGTTCTAAAGCAATCATAGTAACCCTTTAATATGTGTAATCAAGTGTGGTTCTATTCTGAAAAGTCCTTTCATGAGTAGGAACCTCTTTCTCATGAGTATTTCTCAAAAATGTCCTAAATCTTACTAGAAGCTTGCGTTTCTTTTTGTTTCCTCTTTCCATTTTTCTTGGCCCAGATGGCATGATCCTACTTTGCCTTGTTCCTCAGTAGTGGAATTGCCAGCTATTTCCATCACTTGTGTTTTGTGCTTTTCAAGTACTTGAGACAGTTGCAAGTCTGGTCCTTGAAACTTAGGTCACACTGTCACCTACAGAAGGAATTACTGCATTGTGATGCAGTTGAAGTGGTTTTGAAGGGTCATTTTTGCTGATGCAGGAGATGGCTGAAAGCAGCACATTACAATTTCTCACAAGGAATGTGTTGACACCCTTGCTGCAAAACCAGCACTGACTTAATATTTGATAAGAACCTTCTTCTTATGCCATTGGGTCCCTAAATTCCCTACAAAGAGGCTGGCTTTGTTCATTTTTTTGTCAAGTTCTGATCCCAAGCTGAAGGAAGATGAGGGGGTGGAGGCAAAACATGTTCTGTGATGTGACATCTGGAATTGTTGGTTGGGCATATACTGCAGTTGATCTTGGCTATTATTCATATACTATAAGCTCTCAATTACCAGGGTTAATAGCAGGGTGGAGTAACTCAGATACAGCAAACACCTGGATAATATAAAACATGCATAATTTGTGCTGTGAGAACAACTTTTAGCCTATCTGATTCTGAAAGAACAGTAAATACAGTCTGGAGTGGAGCAGAGTTTAGTTGTCTTTGAATAATACCAGAGGGCAAGCTTGCTGTGAACTAAATACTCTCTGTGGAAGCTGCTCTGAAGCCAAGTGAAGTGGGGAAACATTAGAACCACTAAGTCCACAATTGTGAAACTCACGTATGGGTGACTGAGCATTGATAATAGGAGCCAAAAGCATCCTTATCTCTTTCGGGAAGAGATAGAAAGGCATGGTTCTTGCCCAGCAGGGTTTAAGAGATCACAGGCTTGACTACGGGCAAATCGAAATGCAGCAAATGGGGAAACTGCAGTGTAGGTAAGTCTGAGATGCAGAAGAGGTGCTTTTGGAAGAGTGAGTAGGATTTGTTGTTGATTATAAGGATTGGGAGACAAGCGGAAATCTTTCCTATTTAATTTTTGCTAGCATCAGCAGTTGTGACTGAAGGTAATAAATAAAAGGAAGTATTGTTTTGTTGCCTATAATATTGTGTACTTTGGAAAGTGCTCCTGCTTTTGCCTCCAAGGTTTTATTTTGCTGGTCAACTTTGGTAGCTGGGCCAGCACACTAGAGCAGAACAATTATGACTAGGGGTACAGTTATGAGCCAGCTGTACTTCCAAACTATCACTGAAGTTCTTAAAGGCACTTAGTTGAATCTGTTTTCTTTTTTTAAACAATTCTGTGGAAAATACTTCTAATTTGACCCATTATTTAGGAAGAAATTTGCTAGCAGGCCCAAGCACCTGCAGACAACATAAATATATAACATTAGTCTCTGAATATTTTATGTTTCTGAAAGCTGTAGTGCTAGTTTTGTTTTTAATACAACAATAATGCAGCTGTGTGTGCCTAAGAGAAAAGTTTGAGCATTTGAGTGCTCCCCCAGAGGGTTTAAAATTGAATGCACTGAAAAAAATTCTGTGAAAACTCAAGAAAGCAGTTTGAAATCCTACCCAGCAAGTCATTTTGTTTAGGCTAAGACAATAAAGACTGGCCTGGACTTTGGGAAAAGGATAGTCAGCAGCATGATTCACTTAGGCAATCATGACTTGATTTGTCAAAAGCATTTAGCACTTTACTTAATGGTCCCAACTACCACATGTGTATGCCTGAGATGGAAAATAATTTTCATATCTAATATGATTACACATCTAGTACAATTATTTTATTAACGTTGGTTCTAAACCAACAACAACCTTTGGGTTGGTCTCATGCTGTTCTGTTAGGGAGTGTCAAAAAGTCAAGTAATTTTGCTCATGGTTATATTAAAAATAAAATAGTTGAAAAATACCCTATTTTTTTCCTAATTGCACTAACAGCCTGCTTAAATTTGCAGTCCTAGTAAAAAATAAGAATATGTATTCTGATATGCTGTTTTGATGAGTTGTGTTAGAAGTCTGTTTCATTCTTGAAATATTAATTCTTAGACCTATCCCTGTCCCTAATCCTACAGTGATCATAACAGAACACTAACAAAAGCACATACTTTTTCAATTTCATCATAGACTGAAGAAGAGGTACTTCCTTAACCATTTAGTGGATCAGGATTAGATAACAGGAGACCTGGATTTTATTCTGAGTTTTGTCAGCGTCACTGTAGGAAACGGGGAAGTGGGTGATAAGTCTTGTTTTCCTAAGCAGAAAAGGGTTCAGTTCTTTTACTTATTTGACTAGATTTTAATTTCTTAATTAATTCTTTTATTATTTTGCGTAACTAATGAATTCTCTAATGTGAGAAATTCGTCAGCGTTTGTCCATTACATCTGTGCCCGATTTTAAAATGTAACGTGAAATTCCTCTCCCCAGCAATTTCAAACAGTTGTCAAGTAAAACTGAATACATGACAATTAATGGGACAACAATGAAAAATCTTGAAATTTTACAGAATCAGGTAAGGACAACTGTAATGTTTTTTTAATAAATGCTGAGATTTTCACAGCTGATTGACATACTGTTCCCAATGAAGTTAGTTAAGCTAGTTTGCAAATTTCATGCAGAAGGTTTAAATTATTTTTAAACGGGATCAAACTGAAGGAGGATTATATTTTCAGAGGTATAAATCAAAGTTAATCTGTGCTAGCTTTTAGCATGAGTTGGGAATCTTATTGCACTTTGACTAGCTGAAGCTGAAGATGGGACTGCAGTAGGGTTTGCTTTTAATTTTGTGCTACTGCACAGACCTTCATGCACAGACTTAATTGAACTTGTGTATTCCAGTCATTTTCTAAAAAGATCTTCCGGCTAAAGAAAAAACATACTTAAGTATCGTATGACTGTTCAAGGTACTTTATGTAAGGCGTTGTTAATGAAAAAGGTCAGTAAACGAACATGCAGTTGCCATGTCTGAAAGCCTGAACAGATAGTGTAAGTAGTGTGGTGAAGATCCTTTAACTACCTAGTTGGTTGTTCGGTTAAGAATAATGATGCTATTTTTATTATTTTAGACTGATATGAAAATAAAAGGAAGCCTATTCTGGGTCTTGGATCATACTAAAACTTCCTTTGGACGCCGGAGATTGAAGAAATGGTTAACCCAGCCACTCATGAAATGCAGGTGAGGTAGTTCTTTATATTGGGCTAAATTGTATCTTAAAATTATGATGCTGAGCATGCCCAATGTATTTATTTGGACCTGAGATCCATAGTAGAGTTTACACAGGAAATTGTGTAACAGAAGATGTGTACATTTGAAAGAGTTAAACTACTCTGACTGGCACAGAACATCTAGGTAGTTGAGAGTTGTAGGTTTGGAGCAAGTTAGAAATTCCTGTGCAGAAATCAGATTGGTACCGTTCTAATTCAGTGTCCTTTTTCAGACAATGGATGAGGATTACCTGCTATTGGAGGATGTCCTATTCCTAAACTTGCCAACTGATGTTTGACTTTTTTCCTGCTTCACAAGTATTTGTATTCTTTATGTATTTAATTTGTTCTAAAGAAGCTGTGGATGTTTCTTTCATCCCTGATACAAAGTATTGCATCTGAAAGTATTTCTTTTCATTAGTTCTGAAATGTGATTGGCTGCTCCTGTATTTCAAGGTGTGCTTTATTTATTAATGCTTTAGAAATGCTTTATTTTGTAATATTAAGATACTTGTTTTCACTTGTGTATCTTGAAATGGACTCCATCTTTTCTTATGTCGCTTTGCAGGCTTTATTGGAGTGTTGTACTTCCATATGTAGTAACTACCAGTATTAAGTCTGTGTTTATTGCTTATGTTTTAAGTTTTTGGATCTATTCCTTTGAACGTCCATTCCCTCAACATTGTGAATGTAGAGTTTTCTCAATTGTCACTTTGTTCATTTCAGCTATAGCATACAGAAAATCCTTTTGGTTTGGTTATCTAAAATAATTTTTCCTCTGTTTTACTGAAGTAAATATATTAAAAAGATTGAATATTTTAAACAGTTTTAAATAGTGAGGTATACCAATGTTTTAGTGTCTTGCTGTTTTTGGTAGTTTACAAATATTTCTACAGAACCTTTTTTTTCCTTGACCAATTTTTAGTATGTCAAAGCACAATACGTCTGAAGCATTGCTGCTTGATTTTACTAGCCTTTTTCTAAGTATCTTTTCTCAGTAGCATAAGAAAAGTATACAACTAGTTTTTACTTCCCATTTTCTTAATTTAGAATATTAGAAACCTTTTCCATTTGTTGGAGCCATGTGTGTTAGACTGTTTCATGTTGCAGTTTCTGGCAGGGATTTAGTAAGTCCATTTCAGTATGCCTTTTTTTAAATTCTTCTGATAATAGCTTTTATATCTGTTACCCACTTCAAAAAGGCTTTTGATGTAACTGTCCTAAATAGTGTTAGACTTTATGAAAGTTGATTATGTGCCTGGTGTTCACCTGAAAAAGCATATAGATAGAATTCCTGGACCACTTTACAGGCATAAATTGAAATAAATGAGTTTATTTCTTTTCTGGCCCTTGAGGCATCTTACGGCCTTTTGGGAATTGTTTGTAAAGTTGTCGGTGGGGGGAGCCAGAGCACAGGCTCTGGTCTGGTGTGGTGGCAGCGCTGAGGATGGGGACCTGAGACAGGGTGCCTCTAACCATTTTGCTACCAAATGATCACATATGTGATGCATCAGGTGAAATACAATTCAACGGTAAAATAGAGAGAGTTCTTATCCAAACACAGAGGATAGAAAACTGCTCACCCGGGGACTTGAGGCCTTCTTTCTTAACCAGTAAATTTAATTTAAATTCGCTCTTGTCTCAGTGCAGAACCAGCTTTCCATGTTTGTAATTTTGGTTTCTTCTCTTTCCCCTCTGCTCTTTGCTACTTCTAGAGATTGATACTTTTTTTCCAGCCTTCTTTCTCAGTACAGAAGGAAGTTCTATGGTTGGACATGACAATACTCCTCAGCTGAAGCTAAAAAAGCTATTTTCTTTCTGTGTATTTCTCCATTTCTGGCTCTGAGTTGTAATTTCATGTACTTAGTGCATCAGACATTTGGCAGTATTGTTTCTAGTAATGCACACAAATGCACTTAGAGAACATTCAGTAATTGTATTTCACCTGTACCTCCTGGAGTGATGTTTTCAGGGGAAGTAAGATTTCTGTATTGCATCTTTTCCAATCAGTGGTAGGTGCATTTCCCTTGGTGTATGAAAAAGTGAGAGGGTGCAATTACTGCCTTATGCTTTATAATTGAAAAACACTTGGGATGATGACTAAATTTCCAGGAGACAAACTATACACTAGGTTGAGTAACGGTAGGATGTGTGCAGACAGCTCATTTGAGCAAACTTGAAGATATCCATTAGATCATTGGTGATGTAATGCATTTAGAGACTAACAAGAAAAGGTTTTATGCATTAGGCATGTGCAATTTGGGGGGCGGGGGGGAGGCTTAACCAAGGAAGGTATAGTGTCCTCACTTATTCACCTAGATATACAAAGATTATGAGATAAGACTGTATGAGTCATTGAGGACTGCGCTTTTTGGGAGGAATCAGGAAAGTAATTCTTTTTTGTAGGAGTTAAATCTTTGTGGATTACAGAAGTGTTACCTCATCTTGACTATCTTGCCTTTGAAATGTAAGTTCCATCAGGTGCCTTTCTCTCCTAACTTCTCTAAGGGGAAAGGAAAGAAATAGAAAGCTGAGTTGGTTCGACCACTTTTGACTGAATGAAACAATGCTGTTCCCATGTTAGGCAGTGGAATTTCAGCAGCAGAAGGAGTAGCATTGTGTATTATCATACTCGACTGCAAAAGGGCTAAGGACTGGTCTAAGGATACGGTGTTGTAACACAGTGTGACCTCTATGTCTTTGTATGTGTGCAACATTCAAAAATAATTCCTTTCCTAATGCAAAATTAGTCTCAGACCTCTGAAGCTGATGTGAAGCAGTCATTGCTTTATGAATAGCTACACGAAGAGGAGAAAGCTAAGCTTAACACAGGCCTGGGTAAATGAACCTGGATCTGGTTTGCATCTTTCTTGTTTTGTTATTGTATATTACTGATAAGTCGTCCTCCGGCAGTGGTATAAAAGAAAGCGCAAGGAAGGTGGTGCCCCGCACATAGACAATCTAAAGCCTTACCTCTGCAAAACGTGTTCTTTCCTTGTCTCTCTGTTATATCCATTGATACTCCTTCCCACCCTCGTCTTTGCAACTCCCTTTCCTGTTCCCTGAGAGTTATGACTGGCTCCAGGCTGTAGCAATGCTGCTTGTCCAGTCTGGAGTCCAAACAGAACAGATAACTGTGGATCAAATACTGCATCCTTTTTCTCATTGAATATTAATCTGTGTCTGTGCCTTGCTCAGCTGTTGATTTTTGTACAATTTGTAGGAAATTTGTTTCCTTGAGATCAAACAAACACCTTCCTCAACCTTGTCAAGGTTGGCTGGAATTGAACAAAGATTTCAAAACTTAAGGTGGATGACTGGCACAATTAAATGGGGGTTTAAGATTTCCATATTAGATCAGGTTGTAAAGCTAATAAAGCTGTGACTAGGTGCTTGAAGTAAAACTTAGTGTGATATACCCATTGTTTATTGTGAGTACTTTATAGTTTCTGTAGTGGAATATGTGTAGAATTCCATTTCTGTGCAGATAATTCTGTGGCCTGTATGTATAGAAAGCATTGAATAAGAGATTTTTTTTTATTTTCCCTACCCTAGTCTATTCCTGGAGAGGTAGAATATCTCTTAAATATCAGTGCGTGGACATCATGAAGTGTAATTTCTAGTACTGTAGCCAGGGAGAAGGTAGAGACTTTGCTATGTAAGTGGAAGATAACCAGGAAAATGTCGGTGTTTGCCTTTGTTACAAGAGTGCTTAGTTAATGAGTTAGAAAAGTATCTAGTACAAAATTTTAAAAGCTTGGGTGTGGAGGTGGATAACTGAAGTGATGTTTCTTTTGTGTGTGACGTGAAGATGTTAGCTTGCACAGTGCTCTCTCTCTGGGGTGATACCTGCTGGTTTTTGAGGGTGCTTGTGGTTTGAAGTAACTTATACAGACTGAGTTATCCACAAGTACCTAAACTGTATTTCTTTAATATTGTTGACTCATGTGGTTTTTTAGTGTCATCTATGATGTGCAGAAGCTAATGTAATGAGGTTAGTGATAAGATATGGAGAACAGAATGCTCTAAACATAGAGTTCAGAAATCATGCAACTTCCAGCATGGAAAGCATACTCAGGGCTTTGGGGTGAGCAGGCTTTGTCCTTGTCAGCTTGTGTGGAAATAGGGAAAAAAAACCCCAACCCTCTCACCCACACACATGATTTCCCATCTATGTTTTGGGGATACGTGTGGCTTGCAGTTCTGGTGTACTGCAAGCCACAGAATATGTTTAATGTACTGGAGTAAACGTAGAGCAAAAAATTAAAAGCTTCTAAAATAACATAGCATGCCATGGGAAGGGAGCAGTGATCAAAAGTTTCATCAACGTTTTAGGCCTCTGCTGTAACAGAGAACTTGTGACATAAAAGTGGGCAATGGCCACCCCACCTGGAGGCCCAAGGTCCCTCTCCCTGCTTTCTGTGTAGACCTTGAGCTGGTGAGAAGGCATCGCCCACACATGGCTCAGTGTTTTCTCTGTGCTCCCCAGTGCACAGCAGTGTCCAGCACCTTGCTGTTATCTCTGGTGCCAGGGTCGTGAGAGAAGGCTGGGGACAGAGCACACTCCCTTAATTCCTCCAGACTGTTAGTTGAATTCCAGAAGCATGGCATTAGTTAGAGTATTTCCGCCTGGATCAAACATACGGTAACGAAGCCTTTTCTTGAGTGCCACCAGGGGCATCAGTGAATCAAACACTTAAAGCCCTGTTAGAATGAGCTCTCCGTTTGGCCCCAGATTTACCCTAACCTGTCGATGTATTTCAGCTTTACTGTGGTGTAGTTCATGTTCCTGTCTCCAAGGCACAGTTTGTCAGAAGTCAATATGGGATTTCAGTGGTTGGAACTCTGTGTAGTTTCTTGCCTGTGTTTTTTTGTAATTTATTTTTACTCATTTGATCTCTTTCTAGTTAAAGCTGATGTTTAAATCTTAAGGAAGGAGAAAAATTTTATGTATTTAGAGAGTTACCAAAAACATTTTAACATTTGCTTTGCAGGCTAGACAAAACAGATTTTTAACTACCCTTCAAAAAAAGGATTTCTATTTTTTCGTTTGATTCCAGTAGCCTTTGTTGTGCCCCATTTGTTCCAGTTCTGGATGAGATGATGCTTTTATTGAGGCTGAATTGAAGCCTTGTAGGATGCTATTAATAATTTCTGTTGTGCCTGCAAGAGCATAGAATGACTGTAGCTTTAGCAGATTCAGAACTGCAGTTCCTTACCTACCACTAAAGAAGAGAAAGAGTGTAAACTGATATTACTAATGCAACGTGACTTTTATTTGGAGTTGCACTGTAGAACTGGGAAGAAGTGGGTCCCTTTATCCCTTTATAGTGATGTTGGCAATGACATGCCTTTCTTCATATAAAAACAGCTTGTTCTAAATTCTCTCACTTTGGATGTATTGAGTGCTGTTTTATTTATACTTCTATGCACAAAGTACAGTCCTAAAGCAAAGTCTTTCAAGTTTGACTTTGTCCTTGTTCCCATAATTAAGAGATCTGTGCAGTAAAAAAACAACCTAAAGGTCTTTAAAGAAACCTATCTTAATTTACAGTTAAACTGGTTGCCATTTGGCACCATCATCATCCAGAACTGGATCAGAATCTTCTTTTGCTTCAGTGATTTAGGAATAAAATCCATCCATTGTACAGCAGAATTTCATTGGCTAAGTTTCCTCCCAAGAATAAAAATTTAATAGCATCACTGCCAGTATAAAATGCACAAATGCAGGTTACAGCATGTGCCTGAGATCTCAAAATTGTTGTAGTAAAGAAAAGGATTGCAGCGTCATCACATATATTTATTCATTTTTGCTAGCTGTGTTTTGGTACCATTGAATGCTGTGTCTAACTCCTTATAAATGTAGTAATCAGGCATTCATTCATGTTGGCTAAAGTAGCTAACGGTTCCCTTTTTTGGCACAAATAGCTGAAATATATTGTGTGTGAATATAAACAAAAGTGTTTGATTACCATTTGCATATTTTATACATTCTTTTAACAGATGCAAAGACAAAGTTTATAGTACTTGTATATTGCTGTGAAGTATTTGAGATCCGTTAGGAATATTGTTGTCTCATGGCTGCATGTTTATTTAAGGGAATGTTGGACCTCTCTGGCAGGGTATGAGGCATTAGAAGTTTTGAGAGTAAATTACTTTTTCTCCTGCATATAGGAAAAACAAGTGAAGAGAACCAGAAGGATGTTAAATGAAATCTAAAAAAAAATTTAAACTTCACTGCAGTAATTATGATGTAATTACTTTTTCATTGTTGCTAATGTATAAAATCACAGTGGTCACAGCACGATTTAGCAATTGAAGATTTATTCCATGAAGTTAGCCAGATTTTAACTTAGCCACTTAAGTTAAAAGAAGACCATGTTTTTTGCTTGCCTTTTCTTTAAAAATACATACACAGTTTATTGATTGCATAGTGGTAATTCTAACTCAGCTTTGGGTTTTCATGGCATTAATTGCTTGTTATGAAAGAGAGTGGTTTAAAGAGGAAAACACTCTGTACTATTTAACATGGCCTTTAGTTTGATTGACTCATAAAGTCTTTTTTGGTAAACTGTATTCTCAAGGAAGGTAAAGTAAAAAAAAAATGTATAAGTGAGAAAAAATATAAAGCAACAGAAGTCAGAATAGCCTTCACCTTGTCCTGTGTTTGAAGGTAGCTGGTCTCAGAGGAGAGAGTGAGAATAGGGCAGTTGGGTAATATCACCCAACAAGAGCATTCTCACAGCTTCCAGTAATTTGCAGTTCAGGGACTTCCTCAGGCACAGTTGATACCCATGTGTATCCTGCATTTCCCCAATGTTTAAGTAACACGGTTTCTTTCTCTGAAATGCTGTAGTTTGGCAGGAGGCTGCTAGGCTTTGATCTGGATAATATAGTTCATGGAAAGCAGTGTTTGTTGTTTTATACGCTTCATTATATTTCTTCAGGTGGTATGTTCTTGTGACTGGTAGTTTTATATATATTGCTGTGATCTCTAAACAGATTTAATAAAATGAATTTCAATTTTATACATTCACTGTACTTGAGCATGATGAATGAACTCATGCTTTGTGCATTTATCATACAAGATTTCTGATTAAATCGTATTTATTTACCTTGTATAAAATTAAAGCCCAGTATGAGTGGAAATTTTCTGTGGTTCATATATAGCATATATATATTAAAAACATATAATATATAATGTATATTATATAATATATAAGATAATAAAATATAAATATAAAATAATATAATATATATAAAAACATATATAGTTATGTTATCAATTTCACTCTGCTTTAAATGTAATTTTATATTATCACATCTAAAATTGTTAGATTTGCTTCACTATATAAGAGATCAGCAGATCTCTTAGCGTGCTGGCAACCAGCAATGCTATTCAGATTGTTAAGATGGTCAGATGTTAATTTGGTGCAGTGCATTCATATCTGCAGCCTTCTGCTTTGTCAAAATGATTTTTAGTTCAGGATTCAAGTATTTTCATATTCGCTATTTTTCTGTGTTGTTCACATACCTGGCAGCAGAATAATACAAGGGAGTATCTCATGATTTAATATCAAGTAGTTCTTTTAAATGACTAGAATAAAATCCTGCAGTTAGATTTTGTTATATTTAAATACAATACTAAAACCACTTTGCAATGTATTAATGATGCTATTCTTAGATGGCAAGTACAGCAGAAGTAAGCGTATTGCTTTTAGTCAACTGACTTATGCTACATTATTTCACAGAAGATTGTTTGGAAAATTGGGTAGAGCTCAGATTGCTGACACGTTACACAGATGGAAAAGAATAGGCTGATATGCACCTAGATAGAGATCTAGGTGCTGATCTATGCACCTAGATAGAGAATTAAGCAGTAGCCGGTATACAAAATGTGAGACAGTTCTTAGCATAAGCTGTAGAGTTTCTTCATGTATTGTTAGATTCAAATTTTTTAGTGTTGGAAGTTTTTTCCAGATCATGCAGAGATTAGAAACCCCAATCTGTACATCGAATATGCTGAATAACTGTGCAGTGCAGAGAACAAATTTCTTTTAAGGTGGTTTAACAACTGATCAGTATAATATATTTGGGCTCAACAAAATATTTATTAGTTTACATATAAATATTTGAAGTTTAAAAGCACACATTGAAATTAATCATCTGGCTGTTTTTATCATTCACTTCCCTGTCCTTCCCCCCTCATACACGTGCAGGTTTACGTAGTTCTTCACTGTACTTTCTCCCTTCTGAAATAGGAATCCCAGTATGTCTTGTTTACAGGTGGAAAAAATGGGTGATTTGATACTGGATGCCATTTTCCTGACCCTTTCTTATTTTAGGGATTAAAGCAAAAAAACTGTAAGGATGCTTAGTTTTAGATTACTGGAGCTACAGTGACACAGCCATATGTGAGGATGATTAAAGTGCAGATTAAGCTTCGAAGGGAGGATTTTTTTTTAATATCTGCATCTATTTTACGTATTACTGTGTGTTTTCAATTGGCCACATAGATATAATCATGCTGTTTGAGTGGCAGTGTTCTGGAACAGAATTCTGTGTGAAAATATACATGCTTTTTATAATAAAATACAGATTATTTTCTCCTTTAAGGTACATGTGTTTACAATTTAACAGTTCAGTACTCCTTCACACAGAGGAGTGTTCCAGGGTTTCAAGTACAGTGAATTTAATAATTCTCCCTGAAAATGTAATTGTGGCAGCTGATACTGTACTTTCAGAATTTCAGTGTAACTGTTTGCTAGCTTCAGTGCTGCATACTTGGGGTGTTTTATTACTTTGTCATTGATATTAACGCTTCTCAATTTCCTTTCCATTATCCAGCTGTAGTTTAGAGCGCCTCACTAATCAATGTACAGAGCTTAAGTCTCTGCTGTCTTGAATATGCTGTGAGAATGCCAACAGCTTGCTCTTTGGTTATTTGGTTGCATAACTTTTAGTAACCCTGCCAGTCTACACCAAATACACGATTGTGGCTCTTAAGGATCAGATTTAAAGCTTGGATGTGTTCTGTGCTGAAAACAGCCATTATAGCTCTCGGCAGTTGCACTGATGGTACCTACTGTCTGCTGCTGTTGCTTGCAGATCGCCTGGATGCCCAGAGGAACAGGAGAAATTATTAATTTTGTGCATTTGGCGTTGCAGGAGAAGTGGAATGGTGGTGGGGAGGAAGGAGGTATTCTTGTGACCTGCAACAGGCCTGCTAAGCATCACCTACAAAGCCTGACATTTCTGTTTTCCTTAGGGCTGAGGAAAAGCAGTCTTTTAGGATAGTGGAATATTTTGGGTCCTGTGGTGTGACCAGAGAGTTTGCTACCCAGTTCAGAGGTAACAGAGTGAGTTGCTAAGGTGCCTGGGGTCAAGACGACAGAGGGTCTGTCCCCAGTTCATATGGTGGCTGTGGAGGAGTGCATCTACCTGCACTCCAGATAGATGGTGGCAGGTGGGGCACTGCAAATCCTGGCGTTGTACAGCAAAGCTGCTCTGGGAATGAATATGTGTCATTTGTTTCAGATGAAGGGATAGTTTTACTGTTTTAGTATGAAGCAGTACATCACTGAAAAAATCCTGGCACTTAAATGCTGTTAGATTTATGTGTATCCAAGTGCACATCCAGTCATGATGTTCTCCCTTTCACATGCTGTGTAATAAAATTACAAGGACTCTTAGATTTAGCTGTCTTCAGGGCCAGAGGCCTCTGACTGCCAGTTTGTTGTAATGTCTGCAACCTGTGGAGCTCCCTAATTTTGTTGATTTCCTCATGGATAGTATTTGTTAGCAGCTACAGTGGCAAGTGGCACAGCAGTTCGGCAATAAAAGCCATGGGCAAGACAGGTAGTCTTCCCTGAAATGTTAAATTTTGATTGCATCCCTACTTTTTATCCCTCTGGGCTGGCTGTGCTCTAAGCATCTCACTGGTCCATGAGAACACATGTGGGCTGGGCTGCATTTGCCTCACACAGACTTGGCTGATGTATGAAGTGTCAGAATGAAAAGCCTGCTTTCTTCTTAACCTGCAAGGGCAGATGGACTCGCACACAGCAGCATGGGGATTTTTGAACTTTCTTATCTCAGGAAGAGAATGTTGTGATAAGGCTTAGTTGTCATTCTGGGAGAAAGCACAAGGATTTTAAAATAAGCACTGGGATGTCTTGAGGATTTTTAAAGTTTCTTAGAAAATCATGTTTCAGATTCAGCCTTACTTGCCAGAAACTTCCCAAATGATGGCTAAAGTCTTTCAGTGAGCTGGTACCCGCAGACCATGCCCAGCGGCACATTGGTGGGTGACTCTGGGGAAACATATGAGGAGATGTTTTTGTTGTGAAACCTCAGCAAATCTTAGCACGGTTTTCACCCAGTTGACTATATTGTCAGTACACATAGTTACCTCAGAGATAAAGCCTGAACATGAAAAAGCTACATTCAAAGGAATCGTGCCATTCAGCTTTGACACATCACTTTCAGTGCTGTCTTACAGTGAGCTCACTACTTTTCGCTCTATTTCCTTTGGGTTGCATGCACTGGCAGTGCTTTTGTTCACTAGCTCCTAAAGATAAACTCCTAACCTGTATGTTTTGGATGCACCCATGTACACCTAATCTCAGTCTTTTACTAGAAGGCAGCATTCAGGCAATTTGGTTGCACAAAAAGCAGAAATGGAGTTTACCTTAGCTCTGCAATCTACAGCCAGTTCATGGATATATTGGAAGTTGCAGGTCTGCCATTAGGAGTGGTGTAAATCGAGGTGAACCTTGACAGTAGGCTGTCCATTTTAAAGCTCTTTTCTGACAGTGGCTGTAAGGATATGATGGTAAGGAATGTGCAAATAACTATAGAATTGTTTGTTCAAATAAAAAGGTGTATTCGCATTGTTTGACTTCAGTCTTGAAATATGGAGATTAATGTTACAGGTTTTTAAAAAAAGGAAAAAAGAAGCCGAAAACCCAACATGGTTCTGATTCATGGTATTACAGTTGCTGGTCTGGATCAAAAGAGAAGGCCAAAATGATAACAAATATTTATACCCTGTTGAAATAAAGTATGCTATGTAGAGTTCAAATGCAAATGCTGCATGCTTTTCCCCCAGGTACTTGTCTGCAAATTTACAGTTGGATATTCGGGATTCAGTGTTGCTCATATTATGTAATACTAGAAAAACATGTAGACATGGGCACTGAAGTGTATGTTTGGTTGTTTTGAGCACAGATAGGAGATAATGAGCTTATATCCAGGATCTTGCTTGCATCTTGAATGAAACCTGAATATCCGCCGCATTTCTTAATTCTTCTACTTCCTCATGAGAATATGGCCTTAGTCAAAGTTTTAAAAATCCACAACAAAACCAAAACAAACCAAAGGAAAAAGTTAACCAGATATATGCCTTCCCCTGAGAGAAACATAAGTTTTATTTATTGATCTTATGATTATTCTTTTACAGTGAAATAAATGCCCGGCTTGATACTGTGTCTGAAATTCTACTGTCAGAATCCGGTGTGTTTGGTCAGATTCAAAAAATTCTTTGTAAGCTGCCAGATATAGAGAGAGGCCTCTGCAGTGTTTTTCACAAAAAGGTATGCCCATAATTACCCTAATTTATTATTTTCTGAATGAAATAAATCTTAATGTACTTCCGTAGTTTTTGCATGTTTAAAATACTTTCTTCTTAGCAAGACTGAGACTGACATAATAGAGGGATGCAAGTTCATAAAAATTATTTTTGCTTTATGGTGGGATTTTACTTTGTTGTCAGTGATATGCTGATAGAAGAAACGCCTGAGTGGGGTTCTAGAACACATACATTATATTGCAGATGCTAACAAGAAAAACATCTATGGTACTCGTGATTTAGTGTTCGGATTCAGTGAGATGGGATGGTGCAATAGGTCCTTGTGCCATAGATTATTTCCCTTTAAAACAAAGCATTGCATTCTGTATGCTTATCTAAAATCGCACTTGCAAGTGAAACCACATGGCTGTAGTTAGCTGTTTTTGAAAGAATGTTAATTTGTTTATAAATGCTGTAACTTGGCTCTCACTTGTACATTTTAATAAGAATTACTTGTAATGAGACACTGACAATTCTTAGTTGAAGCAAATTAATGTGCTAATAGCACCTGTGCAGTACTTAATGTTCCTTTATTTCGCTGTTCTATTTAGAGGTTTTGACAGTTTGTTTTAGATAAAGGAAGAGGTGGGTAGGAGAGCAAAGTTGTAATTTCTTTGGATGGTACAGCACAAAGGTTTCCTCTGCGTGAAAATCTGTTCTTGTATAATTTTTAAAGCCCTTATGTGTTGCAATGTTAGGCATATGGAAATACTTGCATATTTCAGTGAATGGATACAGAGGTCCAGCTGTAAAGAAGGTTATGAAAAGGAGTGTGCACCAACCGCCCCCATCCTATAAAATGTACCATACCCATATGATACAATAGTTCTTTCAAAACAACTGTCCAGGAATTATGAAATTCACTTTTTAGTGGTTTAACTTATTTCAGGTTGAGTGATATGTAATAAGGTTTGTAGGTTGGGTTTTCTTGTTTGGGTTTTTTTTGGAATTTTTTTTTTTTTTTTTTTTGTACTAGTCTGTATCTGTTTTTCAGGTGTCCCTTCCTGTTGCAGGGCTGCTTACCCTTCTCAGCTTTAAAGCTGGCATTTAGGTGGAACCATTCAGAGTCCCTGGGTTTTCATGTGATTTTTGGAATGAGGTGACAATGTAGTTTGCCTTAACAGCCACAATATTGTGAAGATACATGTTTAGTGAATGAGGTGTTGGAAAGAAGTTGCAGAAGTGCTCCAGCAGAATCCTTAAGAAGGGTAAACAACGCAGGGGAAGCTCCAAGCACACACATTTCATTTGAATTAGCTTCCCTTGGTAAAAATCTAGTTTGTCATCCACTGCAGAACACTGTGGAGAGTGTCCAAAGCAGTGAAGATCTTTAGGACTTTGAGGAGATGACAGTGTCTGTGAAAGATGGGGTCCGATTTGAGGAAAGAATTGAAATCAGACTCTGGGAAACAGATATTGCAGTCTAGACAGACAGTGAATGTGGAGCCTGAATAAAGGTCCCTGCAAAGCAGATACATATTCAGGAACACAGGGTAACTGATTTTCATTAATTTTTTTTTTTCAGAATATCCAGTAAATGCTGCCATTTCAGTTCCCTCTAGGAGGATTTCAGTTCTGTTAATTCCAGATGTCTGTCTCCCACATGCTCAAAATGAGGTTCCCTGCATTTTCGTTCCCATTATGGGTTCCAAAACTGAGTGGAGCACACTGATGGCTTGACTAAAGGAATATGCTGTAATGCAGGCTTGTTAATTCAGTGACAACTGCAGGAAAAATAGGTGAATGTGAGAAGTATTTAATCCTTTGGGCCCTTTAGATTTCAGTGATGTTAGTGTTTGAGGAGGTATGTTTCACAAAGGGAGACCCCTGGAGTGTACAGAGGTGGCTGGGTCATCTCAGTCGTTCCAAATGCCTTTCATTACGATCAGCCACTGCGGAACTTTTATTGTGCAATGCACTTTGCACCAGTAACCTCTAGAGAAGACGGGGAGTAAAAATCAAGGCAAAACAATGCTCTGTTTTGGAACTGACTTTGCAAGGCAAAGCATCCTTATGGGAGCTCTTCTGGTAAATAACACCATTGTATATTTTCCTGGTCTGAATGTTAGTTTTTTTAAAAGTCTGCTAATGACTTGGTAGTATCATTCACATTGGCAGTTGTTAATCTGACCCTCCACAAGCTCCCATTATCCCAAACCACCAAAAACCATTGCTGATATACCCCCCAGGTATGAGCAATATGGAATTAGAACAGCATTCTTGTAGTGAGAATTAGGTATTACTTTGAAGGTCATATTACCACCTCTGAGTTTGTCCCAGCCTGGAAAGGACTGTTGGAATGGTTAAGGAGACAAAGGCAATGTTGCTGTTGCTATGGAGAGTGGAATTAATACGAGGACTGGGTGGTGTTCTCAGTTCCTGCAGCTCCAGCACCTGACATCTTGCCAGGCTGAAGTACTGTCAAGAGCAGAATGGCCTCACCCTTCTGTATGGCAAGAGAAGGATGGCTGGAGATGAACTGTTGGAAGACTTTGTGGTAGCAGTCATAAGTTGACTTCAAAAAGAAACTGAGAAACTGAGACAAGGGAATTGTCAAGGGTTTGTCTAAATAGTGCCTGGATCTGATGCAGAATTAGATCTTGCTGGAAAAGACACATTGGCTCAATGTTTTCCATAACTTGTGCAGCCATGCCCTCTGGTCCCTGGAGAGAGACACCAAATAATAGAACAAAATGTAGGCCACATGCATTTTCTTTTGTGATCCTCCATCTCAGGACAGTGGGAAATAAAAATGGCAGGACCCTACTTTTTTTGTCTCAGTGTTGACTGCTTAGCCTTGGAGTGCACAGAATGGCAAGAGAGCTGTCAGAGACCTATGCTTGAGTAGGCCTAAAAACCAGTACAGAGTAAACACGCCATCAGTACTTTCAGAAATGTGTCCTATGGAGCCATCCTGATGTTGCTTCCTCGTTTCATGCCTGGTTTCATGCAGTGTGTTTCAGAAGATAAATGTTTATACAGGCTTGATCCAGAAATGTTTATCTTATTTGTACCCTTTGCTCAATAAACATTATTTTTTGACTAAAGCTCAGTAGTGGACAGGAATCATCATAACAAATGGTCTTTGAATTTACAGAACGCATTAAAGTGAAGCTGTTTCACTGAACTTGTACACAAGGAGTGAGGTCAAGAATCAGACCTTACCAGGGCAGGTGGTAAAATATAATTTCAGTTTGTTCTGCCCCTAACTTCAACTTTAGTCTCTCCTTCATTTGGAGTTCCTCACAAGTTGATGCAGTTGGGAAAATCTGTTCAGTTCTGAATCAATCTCTTACACTTTGCTGCCCACTTACCAGCCTGCTCACCTGGGCAAAATAAAACAGGCAATTGCTAGAAGGTGGGTATTTGCTGCTTGGCTGGCTACAGCCTCCTTGTGGGATTTGCCTTTCCGTTTTCCAGTGAATACTTCACTACTTCACTGTCATGCTCCAACTCCTCAGAGAAGGGTGCTGTTCAGCTTGGTGCTAAGTGTTTAAAATCTTTCACATAAACTTGTCAACCAGAATGGTGCTGAAAATATGCCCTTCCCTGAAAGGTACATTTGATACTTCATTGAAGGTGGTGTGATTTTTCAGAAGATTCAGAGAAAGATGTTGTAATTCTGATTTTTTTTTTTCTCTTATGACACCAGTACCTGCTGTACATGCTCAAGAAATTAGTTACTGTTTGGGTAGAATGTTTAAAATAAATTCTTCCCATAGCATAACATATTATAGACTTCAGCTAACATATTTTTTTTTTACATTTTTTATTTTATGATAGCAGTATGCACATCTTGCATATACTATACTTTCAATATGTTTTAGATTTGCAATACTAAATGCTGATTTGAGCAAATTGTTCCCCATTAAGCTGGTTAATATAAATAGTGTCATAATAAGGGGACACAGTAACCTTAAAATTAAATACCTCATTTTTCTTAAACCAAAAATAGTATGCTCACTACACTAAAAACATAAAGGTAGTTATTACAGTTTGAAAGGAGTGACAAATGTATGCTGCATTTCAACTCCCATTATTTTCTTTTGATTTGAAATGCTTTTAACTTGGAGTGGTCACTGGCTGTCAGCTGTGGGTGTCTGTGGCTCCCTTTTAGATATGTTGGAAACAATTTCGCTAATCAAACAAGGCTAAATTGCTTTTAGTGTTGTTGAAAGGGTGTTAGACCTGGCATACTGCTGTGTATCTTTTGTGTGTTCTTCTCAGTGGCAGTCATACCACTTTCAGTATGGTTTGATAAACTGCTTGTTGAAACTATTGTTTGGCATCACTGTCAACTCTGAGGTTATTTTTCTAGTGCCAGAGAAGCTGTAGCTATCATCGACAGCATTTCAAAATGAGACTTCAAAAATGGCATTGAATAAGCTTGTGAGAATCTTCTGTGAATGCAAGACTGTTAATCCTGCTTTATGTAAACAATTTTTACTCTATTTTAAAAGCTTCTAGTTTATAACACAGTTATATATCTTTTGTAAGGTTACTTAGGGTTTAAATGGAACCAGTCCCACTTTAACGGAGCCCAGCTTTTAGTTATTTTTATGCATCTGTTCCAAGTTATCTTTTTGCTAAGTAAATAATTTCTGCAGTGGAGCCATTAAATTTTTAGATGCAAAGTCCTGCAGGTTTACTAAAATCAAGCCAGGGGAAACAGTAATACTCTGAATAAGCACAAAAGAAGTATGTTCACTCTCTTTCTTGGGAATGTTGTGTGTAACAAAGCTGTTTGCAGTAAAGCATGCTGAATTTCCCATTCTCCAAAGGTACCGTAGACTTTAGCTCACAGTAGAATCAAATAGGTTTTAACTCATTAGAATGACAATTATGGTGTGTAGGCTATCAAAATTTCTGTGAGAAGCTTCAGCATGCTTAATGAAGCATCTTTTGAGAAATCTCATAACTTTCAGGGTTGTTATGGTGTATTATGTACATGACCAAGTTTGGGTTTGGTTTTTCTTTTTCCCTACTTATTCTTTTATTTGTGACACTGCCTTGAAATCTAGATTCCTCCCCTTATTAAAGCCTCACCTTCACCAGTCTCACCACCCTTATTGAAGAACACCTCAGACAGGTATCCTCATTTATTCTTCAAATGTTTTTCTTTTCCCACCCTTATATAGTGTACTAATTAAGTCCCTATTTGTTTTTTTTAAAGAACAATTTAACAAAAAACCCAAACAAATACCATCTGTTCAACTTATGTATTTCTTACTGTCCATATTTGCTCATTCTTCTTTTCTGGGCATTGTTCTCCTGTGAATCACTTCATGCTGTCTGTCAGGGTCCTACTTTGCAATTTCATGTGGCAGGGCTTCAGCCTTTCCCTCCTTGAATACATTTTGTAGTCAAGGGGAGTCTTGCAGAATTTTATCCTTTATTTGCATCAAGGTTGATGATGATGCAGTCAGTCATAGTGTATTTTACTTTGACTTTGAGTCCAAGTCTCTATTTTGTTTTTTATACAAATTTATAATTTCTTTAGTCTTTCAGATCTTTCCTTTGTGCTTTGATTTCAAATGCCATTGACAGATTTACTACTTTATTTTTTTGTTTTATTTTGTTGTCAGGGCTTTTACAAGATAGAATAAGTTTCAGATCATCAGAAAGTTAATTCATAAATTGCAGCAAGTGCAGGGGAGAACCAAAGTTTTCGTGAGGCTGAATAATGGATTGTTTATGAAGAAAGATTAAAGGGTTACAGTTTGGTTAAATTCATGACTAAAGGAGAAAGCTTAGAGGTATTTGAAGGGTGCTAACAGCAAAGAGGGAGTTGAGTTAGTGTAATACAAAGAGTAAAACTAGAGATATTGGGATTAGTTTAATGGAAGGGAGATTTAGGCTGTTGGATAAAACTTTTACATTATGATACTTATTGCAGTACGGATTAGTTTCTGAAAGGAAGTGGTAAGCATATAGTTTTTTTGAATATAAGAGCCCAAGAGTAGAGAAAAAGAAAACATGCAGAAGAATTGAGCAGTTGCAGGCAAACCGCCTAATGGGTCTCTTCTATCCCTAATTTCCATGGATCTGAAACAAAGATGAACTTAGGTTTTCCAGAAACATTCAGAAGGTAATCTCTCTGGCCTTCCTAAATGTCAGGAAGCATCACGGTTAAATTGCATATTCCTTTAGTCAGGTATCTGCCAACTTTGTGTGATTGGTATGACCAGTTCTTCACCACACAGCCATGCTTCAGGTTAGTTGGTGAGTATCTACCAGACACTGCCTTTATGAAAACTTCAGCTACATTTACTTACTCATGTGACTGAATACATTTTAAATGGCCAGGAATGATTTTTCTTAGATTTTTGTTTAGTATGGCCTTTGTGATAGAGTTCACAGATAGTGAACACAGCAATTAACCTCACAAATTATTCTCTTGTAGCCTTGTTGTTGTTGGTCACTTACAACTTCCAGCATCTGTAGTAGATTGCCAAGGCTGCACATTTATATGTATCTTTATTCTGTGTTTATACAGCATGGAGGCCACTCTTCCATCACTGGCCAGTGACATGTATTTAATAAGACTAAGGCTGTAACTGGAGTTTACCTTAATTTATTTATTATGGTTTTCAGAATGTTGCATTCTGAAGGGCTAGTAGGCATTACACAGTAAACTTATTTTAGGGTTTACATGTGTGAGGAAGGAGAGAAAATGTTCCTTTCCAGCCCAGCATTTTTGTTAATACTTGCTTCTTTGTTTGGGTACAGAGGTTATTTGGGAGAAATAACTACAGTGTAATAGATGAGAGAATTGTCTTAATTCTTGCATAAGGGTGTGGGAAGGAAAGAGAGTTTACCTCTGGGGAGAAATTTAAAGAGAAGGGATGACAAAATAAAAATGTAGATGTGTTTTATGAAATAGTGATTCACTGAAGCCTACATGTTCTGTCATCAGTGTTGTGCTGATCACCAGAAAATACAGACCAGAAATTAAATTCTAGACTGTATGTTGCCTCAGTGGGGAAGAGAAAAAGTGTGGGAAGAGAAGGGTGCAAAAAATTGGCACAGAAAGAATATTATAGTGGAAGCATTCGGTATATCCTACCCCTTTCCTTGCAACCTCAGGTGAGGAAAATAAACCAGTTTTCTAGTGTTTTCAGTTGACTGATGGGAGAAATTCAGAAGACTGAATAGAATTCTGAAGAGGAATATTTCTGCACATCAGTAAAATATGAAAAAATAGCAGCATAATTATTAATGGACAACTTTTTTCAAACCTTCTGAATAGAGATGTCCTGGAGTGCCACTGGATTCAGCAGGGTTTGAAGGCATTAAGTGTCTCATAGGGCCACATTTCCATTTGGTACGCAAGTGTGGTGTAGCACAAATACAGAGTTACTTCTGTAAAGACCATTTCAGTATTGGTATTACCGAATTTATAGGTGGGGCACAAGAACCTTAGGTAACTGAGAGCTGAATGGGACAACTGGGGGAGGGGGGATGGATTAGGAGTGTGGCAGGAGGTGGGTTGTTTTGTTACAGTTTTTAACTACTTGTGAAATCCTGACCCTGAACGCAAATTCTCAAAAATGAGGTAAAGGTAACAAACTGAGCTGATGCAGAAGAGCATCTAGAATCTACCAGCAAAATACTTGAGCCACATCAGAAGTAATATTATTGGTTAAAAAAAGAGGAGAGGAGAGCTTCTCTTTCACAAGTCACTGCTTTTGGTGAGAAGCTGCTTTAAGGGAACCAATATGCTCCTCTGTGGACGTCATGAAGCAAGCTCTGAAAGCACTGTGTGCTATTGGCTTCAGTCTGGGAGAATCCCTTTCAACGATAGCCTGGCTAGGTACCTGAAAGAGACAAAAAAATCTCTTAGAGCTCTCTAGTGAGGAGAGGATGAAAGACAAAGACTGGATTAGTGTGTTCTCCTTAGTCTTCTTGTCACATAGACCTGGGAGTAGCCAACCAGAGGCTGAAACTGGCAACAGCTGCAAACACTTTAAGCAGTGATTGCTGGTTTTTCTCTTTCTGTGGGCTTTTTTTTCTTTTCTGTATTCTTGTTCCAAGACCCTCCCTCTCTGTGCCTGATCTTGTCTTTCCAAACCCTCTCTTTCCAAAACAGCAGCCTGGGGATTCAGATAACAGCACATAGATGCACAAGCCCATACCAATAAGTTGTGGTACTCATAAAATTTCTCAGCCTGCTTTCTTTCTGTTTGCACATTATTAGCTTATTTTTCTGCTGTTTGTCTACTACATGTGTGTTACACATCTCCATCCAGCAACAGGAATAATGGAGATTGGCTCTTGACTGATTCCTAACAAAAATGGGTAAAACCATTAGTCTGCTTTATTAACCTTGTGAATGTGATAAGATTATGCATTGTGTTACAGTCCATACCCCGTAGGATTTATTACTAATATAATACATTGTAGTGATTTAGACATTGCTTCCTTCCTCAGTCCTCAACCCAAGAGTTCTTCATCTTGGTCAGCACCCTGTCTCGTCTGGAGTTGGAAATTCAAGCTCTTGTTCCAGTCATACAATCTCATGTGAAAACTCCTCTATTACGGAATGCACTGTTGGAAATCCCAGATCTTCTCTCCCCAGTAAAACATTATTTAGAGGTCATTAATGAAGAAGCAGCCAAGTAAGTAGTGTAATCTTCCATGCCTCGTAGGATTTCTGACTAAATGTGTTCAGTTATGCGAACTGTGCATCTTGTTTTCGTATATCTTAGTTTTATATTTTTTGTTTCATATTTATGTACAGGGTACTTATAGTTAAAGCAGAGGTTATATTTTCTACAGCTTGTATACTTTTTAAAATTAAACTGGGGAGGCAGTATTTTGTCTAGTGAGTGCCTCAGGCTGAATAATTTTTTGAATATTTTTCAGCTGTTTTGGGGAATGAATTTAGTGCAAAGTATGTTTTGCTCATCTTAATTTAACAACTTTAAAATTATTTTTTAATATAGAGAAGCTGTTCCTTTTGAAGAGAGACTTGACCCTTAGCAGAGTGGCTGCTCTGCTTTCAGGAATATGCCTTTTACTATTTTCGTGAAAATTCTTCAAAGGCATGAGTGCCCCCATCCTTTTTTAAAAATCTCTTTACATGCCCACTAACGACAGAGAATATGAAGTTTAATAGCTCTGGAAGTTCCATGTAGCTGGTGTGATTTGTACCTGCTTAGAGCATTTCTGGGGTTAGTGCCCTGTTCACGGACTCCCTCTAGAGAATGACTAAACTAACACCGACCTCAGGCTCTGGGTGTGATCAGGCTTTTCTCTGCAGTGGCCTTCCTGCAGCCTTGAGAGGTGATCTGAAAGCATGGAGGCTGTCTGCCCCTTTTTTGTCTTAATTCTGTCCTTCATTGGTCCAAGAAAACAAAATGGTAGACAAAGTAAGAAGGTGCTAAATTGGAATGAATATGCATTATGAGGGAGTGTCTTTAAATAGTGTACTGTTTCTTCAGAGGAACTGTTGCCTCCATTGTCACCCCTAGATCCTATTTTTAACCACAGGAAGAAGGCAGGAGGCTTAAGATGCAGAATAGTAGAGCAAGAACATGAGTTCAGTAAGGGAAGGACGAGTAAAGACCTCTCAGGGGACAGGATTTAGGAGAAGTACCTTGTGGCCAGTAAAAGTCACTGTCTTGCAGAAAAAAAGCCATATAAAATGTTGAAAAAAGTTTCTCTCGTGGTGCTAAGACCAGAAACAGTCTGTCTGGCTTGCACAGCCAAGGTTTCTGAGCACTTTGTAGGTTTTTGGTTTCCTTTCAGTGTAGTTTCGGTTTACACAACATATTGAGTGGGCATTCTGAACTCAAAATGAGTATCATCCAGATCATCCTAAACTTCCCTGCTATGAGAAGTTTCATTTAACTTCGAACATTTCCTCATGCGTAATATTATGAGATATAATTAACGGTAATATACCTAGAGATTTTTCAATGAAACATGTGGCATGTAGTTTAATATGTAGTTTTATTGGGGCAGCATAGTCTTGATCTTTATTTTCAAAGCAGACTAAAAATAAACATCCAATTTATTTATAAAATCTTTTTTATCTTTCTCCAGCTGAGATTTAAAATTAAAGAAATTTAAGAATTAAAGCCTATAACTTTATTTCTGAATTAGAGACAGATGCAAGGTGTATAAAGCTAAGAATTGAGATGGGTAGAAATATTTTGCTATGGCTGTTGGACAGGTAGGATTATGAGATTTCTGCTGATGCTTTGTATCCTGTTATATCTGTGGCAGATTATGACAAAACAGAGTCATTTAATTAGATTTACTGTAGGTAGGTTTAAAATATGGGTTTTTTTCTGTCACTGTGTTGATGATGGCTAGAATAGTATACAAAAATAAGATAAAATAGTGTAAGTAGGAAATACCATAATTGATCTGCAGAATACATATATTTCATTTGCATTTATTCAAGATGGCTAAAATAACTTACCTTTTGGCCTTTATATATCTTGAACTTGTGTGGCAATATTATCTGTACTTAAAAATTTTTTACTGAAATAATGATGACTACTTACACATGCACAGACTCCTGTGCATGCATGTATACTGCATCACATGTTAATTTTATTATGTCATGTATAAAATCCTGGAGTCATTCTCAAAAATATCCCTCTGCTCCAGGGGAGTTCAAGATTTTGGGTTTTGTGGGTTTTTCTAAACTGTCAACCTTTACATTTTTGTTAGGCATCACATAGCAGTGACAGTCTTCACAGTCAGCTGCTGGCTACCAGCAATCCTTTTTTCCCTTGTATTCCCATGGAAACAGGTCTAATTAGCACAAAATAGTTTCTAAAAATTAGTATCGCATTTTAAAATGGCATCTTTACTGTCACTTATATAATAACTCTATGCGTGTAATGCAAAATCAAAGCACAGCTTTGTGTTACCTGTCTGGTCACTGGTTCCAGTTGTAGTTTTATTCTGAGGCTAAGGCATATCGGAGTAGATAGAATATTAGACTTTTTATTACTTCCATGTTTTATTATTTTCAGTTTTGTAATTACTTGCTCTCCAAATATTAGATTTCAGGGTAATTATGTAATTAACTGGTACAGTTTTGTAGTTGCTATAAAATACAACTGTAAATTCCAATTAACTTAGGGCTGACTGTACTACTTTTTATTGTTTGCCTGATGCTTAGTACGATAAGTTATATTTTTGTTATCTGTGACAACCATATTTTTAATAGTTTGTTCAGCTTCCCAGTTTTAAACATTTGAATGGCATTGTCTGTTTCAGGTTTCAATCCTGAGCTGAGATAGCGCAGCCAAAACAATTCTGTCATTTTCTGACACTGAGACTAGAAAAGAGTGTTATTTTGCATGTATTAAAAATCCTCTGGTTAGTCTTTTCTTGAGAAAAGAAAAGAAGCTACTCTGAGAAACTCCTGCTTTGATAGAGGCCTTGTGGGAGGGATGTTTCTTTGCAATCCTCATGAAAATCCACGCAAATTTGGCCAAATTCTAAATATGTCAAAAATCTGTCTTCATGTGATGTAGAAATTATTTAGAGCTTCTCATTTAATAATGATAAAGATATTGTCAGCACTTGGGATGCACTAGGTTGGGGCAGCAATTGCATTCCAGAATTACAGATGGAGACAGAAGGGAATGATCTTTCTTATGCTTACTTCTCTTGCTCTGCTTGACGGAGGGAGAACAAACAGAAAGCTGCAGGATACACATTCAGATATGACAAAATATGAGTCAGCAGGGTTTTGTATAGAAGCAAAAGCATAAAGTGATAGAGTAGAAAGGAACAGGAATAGATTGGTTTTGAATACATTGGGGGGGAGCGGTATCTTGATGTAGCCTCTTAGAATTTGTATACGAAGTGCCTTTTTTTAATGTAGTGTGTATGGCAGCTTTCAGTAAATGTGCTGTACTATGACCAAGTAACAGAAAAGCTGTATTTTAAGTGTTAAAACAAATGAGAAAAATAAAAATATGGATGTAGCCAGTAGAATCAGGGAATGTATCTTTGATTTCACTGTTATTCTGTTTTATGTTTCTTATGGATAGGGCTGGAGATAAAACCCAGGTGTTCAAGGACCTTACAGACTTCCCTGCCATCAAAAAGAAAAAGGAGGAGATCCTGGATGTGCTTTCTAAAATGCAATTGCATCTGCTGGGTGTTCGTAAACAGATTAAGAATTCTTCTGTAGAGTATGTTACAGTTTCTGGTCAAGAGGTAATATGTTATCTGTTATGTGTGACTGTACCCTTGCTTGTTGAGAAAATAGCTTAAAAGTTAGGCTTAACTAGAACTCCTCATTAGTATGATACTTGACAAGGTCATTTGACTGGAATCTTTTGTACAACTTTAAAGAACAGTTTGTGACAGTGTGACTTTTTAATTTGTTAAGTCAATTACTTTAGTGATTTAAATAATAAAAACACATTAGTGGAGTTGAATTTGGTACAATAATGCTTTGCTTTTCTATATATGTAAAAACACATTCTTCCAAGGTTAATTACGTGGCTGTTAAGTGCTGAAATATTCTCAGAGAACCTGGAAGTATAGCATTAGGTTGATCTGAAGAATCATAAAACCATCTGTAAGTACTGATTAAGACTATAATTTGAAAGATGGGACAGAAGAGGAACAGTATGAAAGAATGATAGATGTTATTTTACTTTTATTCTTAGAAATGGTGTTTGTGGACTAAAGCTTTTGTTTGCTAGTTGCTGTGCAAGTGTGGGCAGGCCATGCTCCAGCAACCTGAGAAGCTCAGTGAAAAAAGAAAAAGTGATGACAGGTTGTGCCAGATTTGGAAAGGAACAGTGAGTAGCACTGTCCAGCATTGCCCGTTGGAAGCTGAAGGTAGAAAGGCTGGGGAAAACTCCACAGAAAATTGTAAAAATAAAGGAGTTAGGAAACTGAGAGTTGGGACTAGAAGCGATGAATCAGTGAAGTCAGGGAGGGAAGGAGCTGGAAACAGTCCCACCACATTGAGGACCTAGGAAGGTGAGAAAGACCCGAGAGACACAGCAGGGAGCAGATAGGCAATGCTGAAAGTGAGAGACAATGTGAGAAATGTTGAATTAGAGAGAGCAGCATTTGATATAAGACCTCAGGTGGATATTTCTTTTGATGGTGAGCTGGAGAAGATGAAACATGTGGCTAAAGAGTTGGGTAGGCTGTCAGCATGGATGCTGAAGTCCAAGAGGAAAAGTGGAAGAATAGGTTTGATTATTGTGTGAGGAAGGGAAGAGCCAGGATTTGAAAGGTTTCTCTCAGAGAGGCTGGTTTAAGAGGTGGATGATGACATGTGTGTGAAGGAAAGGAGAAGAGAATTGATTAAAGAGAGGAGGGCATCTGAGGAAGTAGTCAGATGTGAACTGGACAGGAGGGTTTCAGAAACCACCAGTCACTATGCACACATTTGAGAGGAGGCCTTTGTAGCAGGGCATGGCTCGGAAAGCATTGCAGACAAAGATCTATCTTGGTGAATTCATGAAAGGAGATGCAGAGGTTATGGATGTCGGTTACTGAATTACATCTGATATGAGGGTTTCAGAGACATCAAAAGAGGCAGTAGGAGGAAGGGTTAGAGAAGATGGTCAGTGAAGAAAGGAAAGACACCAGAGGAGTGGATGTAATGGAAAGGGAATTGCACAGGAGGAGCACAGCATAGGCATAACAAGAGTGTCTTTGAGCTGAGCTCTTTCTTCCTCGGATTTGTATGGCTTATTGTTCTTATGGCATTGTAGTACTCTGATAGATGTAGTATTCAAACACTTCTTTGCAACAGACCTGGGCAGAAGGAGGTTTATGGTTTGCTAGTTCTGGAAGACAGGGAAGCTGCCAGGAAACTTTTTCTATGTATCTCCCCATTCTGAACATCTGTTCAGGCAACAGATGTTCTTGGCGGGGGAGGGGAGGGGATATCAAACTGTTTGCTCCTTCATGTGTGTCCCCAAACTCATGATTTTGAATACATGGTTAGATTTTCATTCAGCCCACAGTTTATTAACTTGTATTTGTTAAGTTACTGTTAGAGTTCTGATGAAGATCCAGTTGACACATATCTTTTCCAGAGTATGAGGTTACACCCAAATCTATCTTATCTTCTGTTTCCAGACCTCTGATATAACATGTAGTGTGCACTGAACAGGACAGAAAGCTGTCTAGGTAGTGATAGCACTGATAAGTGTTTCAGGCAGGATTTAGAGAAATTCCTGCATTTGGCAAATGTTTGCTTCCTGCATGGCAGAAGCAGTGCTTTGGGTCCAGCTTATTTAATACTGCAATTATTTATCTAATAGGGCTAAGAATTAAAGGATGAAAAAGCAAACACTTTTGTTGCTTTAAAGAAGATTGTAGCCTCTCTGCTTCTGTCTCACTAGCCACACAAGCAAACCAAAATTTAACTGGCTGTGTTAATTTAGACTGTTTTGAGTTCAGTTTTTCAGCTAGCATAGATACAGATGTGGTATTATTTTCTGTCTTCCTTTCATAAACACAGCCTATTTAATTGTTTTGAGATTAAATTCAGAAAAAAATACAGTACCAGCACATCACCAACACTAATAGTGGCAGCAGCAGCTGACATATTTTCATCTCTGCTTCTACCCATTTTCAGTATTTTTGTCTTGTGTATTATGCAGTTTCAAGGTTTCCACAATACCAAATATTTTCAAGATGTCAGGTAAATTAGGAACTAGTGTGCTATGTCCTTGCTGAAGGCTTGTGCTCATGTTAGGATTATTCTACTTGTTTGTACTTGAAGGTGATTGTTGGCTATTCTGGTGAGGTGTGCAAGGTTTTATCTAAATCATACTAACTGTAATGGAGAAGCTTTGTCAGATGAAAGTCTTGCGGTTTTCTGTAACTGTGATCAGATTCTGGGTTAATCTAATCTCTGCTAGAAATTAATTTTCTAGGTGAATTCTTTTATTTGAGAATGTCTCAATTCTTTGATGTCTAGGACCTCAGGCTGGTGTTATAACAGTAACCCACATGAATCATACAGAATACTGCAATAAACACATTGTGCAAATTTCACTGCTCTGAGCCTCTTGCAATTACTGCTGGTTTGCCCTATTGCTTGCCCTCCTGACCCCCAAGTTAATCCAAACTTGAAGTAAGGTACTGTAGATATAGTGCTAGCATTTGAGGTTTTGAGCTCTTGTCTGTGAAATGTTGTAGGTAACTATGCCTCAGTATGAATCACTGATCCCTAGGCAGGAAGGCACATCTCACTGATGTAGGAGTAGCCTCAGTACAGGAGGTATATAGTGTAGAGGCCGTGTAAATGCTGAATTCTCTACAAGGCCTGGTCAGGATCAGGCAAGCAGGACTTACTAGCTTTAGCCTGGTTGTGGCTTGACAAGACGGAGGCGAAGAGAACATGTTGGTGGATGGAGGAATGGAAGGGCAGGGATGGGGCAGCAACATGGTAGGACACAAGAACAGCTCAGGACAGGAGTTGCTCTTTTGGCAGAAAATGTGTTATGTCATAACCATTACTTTTGGGGGAAAAAGAACATTAGCTTCTGGTCTGCTCACTCTCTTCAGGCTGAATAGCCTTCTCCTCTGATGTATGCAGATTTCTTGATATATGATGATTATGGTCCTGTAGTCTTCCTAACTTCCCATGATGTGTAATATTACATTTCTGTTTATTTTAGTTTTTGATAGAAGTCAAGAATGCCCATAAAGCATCTGTGCCAACTGACTGGGTTATGATTAGTAGGTATGTAAAATGTCTTTGAAGTTTGTTCTATTTTAATATATAAGGAAAAAAAATGTGGTATTTTGGTATTACAATTACGTACATGTTCCCATTGCTCTATGTGTGTGTTTGGGTTTTTTTTTTTTAATGGAAAACCAACCAATCAAAATCGTTACGTTAATTTATTGCCATAATTTTTGCTTAAAAGCAGACAAAACCAAACTAAAAAACTGGAGTTCTTAAAATGTTTCTTTGTACATGGTAGATCCTTAGTGCACTATATTACTTGCTAATCTTTAAAAGTATATCTACTGGAGTCAAAACTATGGTCTTGATTCAGTTGTGCCTGTAGCTTGTAGATAAAAATGTTTCATAAAATTTTTACTGTTATTATTTTATTCAGAAAGGTAAAGGTAGCTGTGCAAATATCTGTGCATCTCAATAAACTTAGCGTATTAAACTTAGTGTATTTAAAATGCCATTTTACTTATTCATACAGACAAGCTTTGCTTGTTTTGGTACTTAGTGTTATATAAGCATGATTTTGGATAGTTTTGGATACTTTTTCCGGTAGGTGAAACTGAATTATGTAGTTGGCTTTTTCCTTTTCAGTCATTTGTTTCATTATTTAAATGGGCTAACTACCTTATTGTTAGAAACATGAGCATAGACATCTTGCATCAGAAATAGGCATAATCAAGGTGAACTCTGAAGTGATATTCTATTCAAGAATTCAGTATTAAAACTGCACAGATTAGACAGAACTAAGATCATGATGAACAAATTACAGCTAATCTGGATTTTGTAAAAGAATGCCTGGGAATGCCAAACTGAGTTTGCACATAATGCACATAATCTGGGAGTGCAGCACAGACTAGGATCCACCTGGCTGGAGAGCAGCTCTGTGGAGAGGGACCTGGGGGTCCTGGTGGACAGGAAGCTCAACATGAGCGAACAGTGCGCTGCTGCGGCCAAGAAGGCCAATAGGGTGCTGGGTTGCATCAAAAAGGGCATCACCAGCAGAAAGAAGTCATTGTCCCGCTCTACTCAGCGCTTGTCAGGCCACACCTGGAGCACTGTGCTCAGTTCTGGTCCCCACTCTACAAAAAGGATGTGGCCAGGCTGGAAGGGGTCCAGAGAAGGGCCACCAAGATGATCAAAGGACTGGGAAGCTGCCATACGAGGATACGCTGGGGGAGCTGGGTTTGTGCAGCCTTGAGAAAAGGAGGCTCAGAGGGGATCTCATCCCCCTGTACCAGTACTTAAGGGGTAGCTACGAAGAAGATGGAGACTCCCTTTTTAGACAGAGTCACATGGAGAGGACAAGGGGGAATGGACACAGGTTGCTCTTGGGGAGATTCCGATTGGACACAAGAGGGAAATTCTTCACAGTGAGGACAGTCACCATTGGAATAATCTCCCCAGGGAAGTGGTTGACTCGGCCACGTTGGACACCTTCAGGAGTCGTCTGGAGAGGGTGCTGGGCCACCTTGTCTAGACTCTGCTCTTCCTAGAAAGGTTGGACTAGATGATCCCTGAGGTCCCTTCCAGCCTGGGATTCTGTGATTCTGAATTTCTTAATGTAAACATATAAATAGCAAGTGCCTCAAATGGAAACTAGTATCAATACAAAACAGTCTGTATTTACTAATTTTATTTCAGGCTTATCATGAAGTTTTCCTCTTTAAAGTGAAGATTTTTCTTGGAGTACATTGTATAAGCAGTCACAGAAAAATCATCCATTTATGCAGCGTATTGCTGAACAGAATTTTGTGAAATATATAAACTTCAGTGATATACGGTACATTGTGAAAAACATTTAAAAAGCCTTCTGAATTGGTAGTGGCACAGTAACCAATCACTTTATCCACAGTAAAGATTATTGCAATCGATAGAGTTTGGTAACACAATAAAAGAACATTTTTTTTTTTACATGCATTTTCAAGGCTCTCAGGGAGTAAGAAAACTAGTCCAATTTTGCATGTGGATGGTGTAACTGATTGCTTAGTAACCTTGATTTCCTATTTGGCTTTTCTCTGTCTTCCAGCACAAAAACTGTCAGCCGTTTCCACTCTCCATTTATTATAGAAAATTACAGACATCTGAATCAGCTCCGGGAGCAGCTAGTCCTTGACTGCAGTGCTGAGTGGATGAATTTTTTAGAGTGAGTTTACAAAATAGTCAGATATTATCATTCTGTTTTATTTTATTTAGATTTTGCTAGAACAACAGAAAAAGAAAGATGTTTCTCTTAAAAAAATAATTCAATTATGTTGCCCACAACAACTTTAAAGATAGTAAATTAAAATATTTTTCTTCAATTTAAAGCATTTGAAGGCAACACCTTTGCGGACTGAGTCCTGAGACCAGCAGCGATGTCTCTAGATTTTAGAATTCTGATAAAAATACACTTATATATATAAGTGGGTCTCAAAATTTGAAAAGTAATACCACAGCATTAAGAACCTGAAAGTACAACTGACTGTGAGTGAAACTGAAATTAGTAGTTTTATTGTTGAAGTACAATGTAAATTGAAAAGATAATTTATTATGCAAGCTAACCTAATTCACTTTTAATATAAATTGAAATAGAGAGTGCCTTCACTGTTAAGTGTGCCATTACTAAAAAAGAATAATAAATTAAGTACAATTGCAGTGTTACTAACATTTTTTGAGTTAGCAATGTTCAGGGTGTTTGGGCAGTCTCTTGGGTGAGTGTGATTCTCCAGAGCCATACGTTTTGTATGCTAACCCTGTGAGTGACTGTGAGACTGTTTTGCTAGAAAGTAATGGGAGTGTTATTGTCCCTCAAAATTGGCACGGAAGATCTCTTTGTCTCAGATCAGAGTTTTGAATGAAGTTATTTGACTATTTAGCCAAAGGATCTTTAAAACAGGAGTTAAAAAAATATTTCTCAAACGTCTGAATACCTTTAGTTTTTTCAGGTGTGTGGTTATCAATTATTGTTTTTACTTCCATGAATTCCAGACCCCCTGAAATTCCTCATGTTGTGCAGTAATAATTGGCTCACTTTAGCTTTTGTGTTTTTCCCTGCTGCAAAAACTTAACTAGTTCCTTCTAAAGTTGTCTCACTGGACATAACTGATGCCAAGGTTTGCCTCCTAGTAGGAGCCCAACAATTCTGAAAATTTGGTAGAAACTAGAAAAATATTCTAATTCACTCTTCTGTAGATGTGTTGCCTTTGCAATACTATAAAAATAGTTCTGTTAGTTTTGTCACTATATTAGCCGTGTAAGTTTGAGCAGACCTTTTTTAATGTTTCTTCACTTAGGTGTGCTGCTTTTTATGTTCACTTTGCTGTTTTCAATAGTGTTGTATGATAGCAGCATAAAACAAAGGATCTGTCTGTAGGAAAGTGTTGTTCTTCCTCACCCCTCCATTTATGTATTTATTTATTACATTTTGCTCCTGTACTGGTTTTATATTCCAAGTTGTATCTTTGAGACTAGAAGAGGGAAAAAAAAGACTCTTGAGAACTAGGAGAATGAACTCTACTGAAAACGGTGTTCTCCTAGTATTGCCATTATTGTGTTGGGGAAAGAAATACCATAAATGGAAAATTACTTCTTGAATTTTCTGTTGTAGATACCATATTTTATTGAAAATGCAGACAAATCCTCTGTTCAGACACTTTTAGGTGTTTGGGCATTTTTTTTGACTGTGACTTATGGTTGAAGTGAATTGGCAGTTGGGATTCATTTGCCACTGTGATAAACAGTGACATTTGTATAGACTTCATTTAGGCAGCAGGGATCAACTGCAGACCCGTTATATGCTATCTAATGAATTTAATTTTCCCTGCTTTTTTGTGCTTAAAAATAATTCACTGTTATAATGGGAGCACGAAGTCTGTCTTGATTAAGATTGTGTCCTCATATTGTAGGTTAATACACTGCTGGGAGATTTGAATTCAGAGTAATTTAAAGACCATAGGAGCCCTGTGAGAAGCATGCATGGGGCACATTTGGACAGTACATTAGTATCTGTATGAATTTTTTCTTTTCTTCCTCCTGATGTTTTCCCCTGTTTTGTTATAGCCATTTTAGTGAACATTATTACCCTGTCTCTAAAGCGATTGGTCACCTAGCAACTATCGACTGTCTGTTCTCATTGGCCCAGGTGGCTAAACAAGACGACTATTGCAGGTAATCAATTTTTAATTTTTACTTAGGATTTTATAAAGGATTATAAGAGAGTATTTAAAAAAATTATTTTAATATGTATACTACGATAAAATGCATTATTAAAATTGTTTACAGTAGTTTCAACTTAATCTGATTTTGCAAAACACACTTCTGGGCTTAATGCAAATCTGTAAACATTGCAGTTCAAATCTGACATCCTATGTTTGTCTCTCTATTGCTTGACCTGAATCTAGTAGATGATATCTCACATGTATAAATACATGTTGGACTTCGCATGGAAATTTTTTTCTCCTATTTTTTTTTCTCAGCAAGGTGTGAATTTAAAATGTATTTTTAATACCCAAGATTCTAAGGTCCATGAGGTATGTTTCAAAGATTTATTTCAGGTAAATAGTAGGTAAATATTAGTGCCAGCTTCCAGAGCAGTGATGGTGCCTCACCTAGGACCACATACATGCTTCTAGGCATGTGCTCCTCCCTTTTCAGACCACTACATTACAGCTCCAAACAACTTACCCATCCAGCAAATGGAGGGTGAAATTTCCTTTCTTTGTCTCCAAGGCCTAAGACTCTGCCTGTGTTGGTTTCATTTCAGCTGTACAACTGCTGGAAATATCTCTGTGCTAAAAACCCCCACATTATCAGCTTGCACCTCTTCCCCCAGTGCTTTGTCTTCCTAATATGCCATTTATTTTAGCTCCCTTTCCCTTTCAAATTGCAGCGTCATTCTTCTACCCAAGAAAAATCATACGCCCCACATCTTGTCTTCCCTCTAAAGTTCAACCAAATTGTTGGTTAATTTCTACTAAAAAAAAAATCTGTGGATTTATTCCAGTATTCTCTCTTTCTCAGCTGCTGCCACTTTCCTAAGTTACTCCTCTTATTTCAGAGTGATTGTTCTTCTAGTGTAGGAAAATGTTGCTGAGACATGAAACCACATTTACCTCTCCATTGAATGTTGCACTTCAGTTTACAATGAAAAAGTAAACCTATGTTGCAGAGAACAAAAAGAAATCATAGTCATAATTCAGTGGAACATGCTGCTTCTGCAGTTTTTGTTCTGTGAAGAACACACACTGTTGGAGATGGAGCTTTTCAGTCATGGAGATTTGGAATGTAGATTTATACATGCTATATTAGTAGATGTGTAGACAAATTTTTAGCTAAGATGGAAACATTTGAGACAAAACTTTTTACATGGCTTGGAGATGAGAGGAGAAAAAAAGTAAGCAGTATTGATCTGGTTTGCGTATTATTTTCTAAAAAGGTGCTGTCATTCCAGTGTTTCATCTTCGATAGTGAGCTCTTTCTATTGTTTGATGACTCTTGTACATGTTTGGGAGTTGCTGTCAGATGATGAGGGCTGTTAATGTTTATAGAAGAGTTACAGCACTGTCATGCTGTAGTCTTTGATTTGTATCATTTGTGTTACCAGTCATAATATAAACAGTTGGATAATTTTATTTACTCCCCATGCTCCAGTTAGGACTTAATGCACTAACAGGCTAGACCAGTTCATCAGCAAGATCTACCTGAGAATATGAAATGTTTCTGCATAAGGTGGCACTTTGCAGAAGCTGGTGTGGGAAGAAAGCAGACTGTCCTTCATTTTGGGGGTTTTGTTATTGCTTGTACATTTGTAGTTCTTAATAGTTCTTTAGAATACACATGAACAACAGAAAACGTGCCCTAGGTGATGAAATAATGAAGAAAACGCTGTAAAATTTCTACATCCAATCTGCTAATATTTTTTGTAACTGAATGAAACCAAGGAAATCTTTAGAAATATTTGATAGCAATGATTCATTTTTGTAATTTGTATTTTTTCACAAAAACCTGCATCATAGATGACCATCTTGCAGACTTCAGTTACAGTAGTTCTAAATAATCTGTTACAATAAACATTGAAATTAATGTCTCTTCCTTCTTGTAGACCAACTGTGCAAGACGATCAGCGAAAAATAATTATAAAAAATGGGAGGCACCCTGTGATTGATGTACTACTGGGAGAACAGCAACAGTATGTTCCAAATACCACTAACCTTTCAGTAAGTACTGAGATACTGTTTGAGCTTCAAATCATTCAAGGGAAGGAATCTGGAATATGCTTCTTGGCCAGGAAGTTACAACAATAATTTAATCATACAACTGTCTGCTTGGTTGCATTTCAGAGAGATATTGCTAGATGTGATCATATCTGTTTTGTCCTTTTTCTGATATCTTGCGGCCAGATGCTCTCTTTACAACCTTATTCTGTCTTAATAGCATAAAGAAAAGAAAACTGATCTCAAAATTAGGAAGGCAAAAGTTTTAAATGGTTATTTTTGAAAAACAATAATTATAGGTCTTTTTAACAGTGTCATCAGAAGGAGTCTGCATTTTGTCGTATCAATAACTTAAGTTTCTGTGTAACATGTTACAGGCTCAATTTCCCAAATTAATTCTAAGATAGCTCAGATATTTTTTTTAGCTAATTCTCCACTATGTGTTTTCTTTTTGTTCTGGAATTATTAATTTCACACAGCCTATCTTAATCTTACAATGCAGCCTTGGAGCTCTGCCTCTTCACTATGTAGTATCAAGTACATGCTCCGTAGACTGTGCATGAGTTGTAAGAAGCCTTTCATATTAACATATGATAAAGATCCCCCATGTGTAGCTTGCAGGCTGTATGTTACGCATAAGTCTTCTGGCTGTTGTTCTCTGCAATAAAGAATGATGTTCAGAAGTAGTAAGCCTATTACTTGCTTGGTATTTTTGTCAAGAGGTTCAAGACAGTGAGGGGGCTACTTCTTAACATTTTCTGTGCAATGTTACCTAAATTGTATGACCTAAATTAACTAAAATAGCTATAAATATGCGATTACCATAGGTAGGAAGTATGTCCGTATTTTATTTCACATATCTGTTTCTGATAAGAATATTTTAGTTTGCTTCCTTTTTTTTTCCTGAAAAACTAAAATCTGTCTTTTAAATCACATGTCCTTTTTACATTTTTGTTAAATATTCACCTGTTTATATCTTTTTTGAAATACTACATTTCCACTTGTAATGAATATAAAAAATATGCCTGCAACTCAACTCTGAATACATAACTTCCTTTTCATACAGTAAATACAGAAAAGGTATGAAATGGATGTCAGTGTGCAGCGTTATTTGATAAAAACCATTCAAATTGGTATGTATTTCTCTAGACGTATTTCTAAATGCTGCTCTATACTGAACAATGATACAGATATTGTGCAATACTTCAGGGAATGTTTTCAAAATTATTTGTCAACTCCATACAAGTGACAGATGGCACTTACAAAAAATTCAGCATTTCATTCAGTAATCATCATGCACTTTCCCTTGTTAGTCCCATTCTTATGTTAGCTTTCTAAATACTGAATATTACAAAATCAACTGATCATGGTAGAATCACTTTTGCCTCTACTGTTGGTTCGAGTTCTCTTTTGAGAGAGGTAGGTGGGAACCCAGTTTATTAAAATGCCTCTAGTTTTAAACTGATGTGTTTGAATCAGCAGGAAATGCATCGACTGTCATGTTTTCAGTTGAAACGTTGTCAAATATCTAACTTTAGGGAAAGCTTTCTTGTAGTGCCCTGAAATAAACATTTGATTCTTCAGTTCCCCTTCTTGTCCTCAGATATTCATGGATTTTTTTAGTACTTTTAACTTCAGCCCTAAGTTCCAATAAGATGTTAGCTTATGCTTGCATGCAGTTGTAAAGGCAGATGGGTTCTCTGGTCTGATGTTACAGCATATGCTCTTTCTGAAAGCTGGCTTTGCAAACCAGCCACCAGTCTCAAACATGGTTGGAGAGACCCAGGCGGGGTACCAAACACATGCAAGAAATTTGTGGATTTTAACAGATGAACTCATTCTGGTTTTAAGTATCTATAAATTCTGTTGTGTTAAGCCAAATGGTGGCCCTGATAAAGTTTTAGTAGCAGTACTGAAACTATACCTTGGAGACTAGAATGTTATTAATTCTGTTCCCATATAGTCATATGCATTTTATTACATCCATCCTTTATTCCTGATAATGGCATTTTCTGGGGTTTGAATTTACTGCAACTACCTTATGGATGGGGTTTTCTTAGCAAAAGCTAAACAGCTTTTTACATATAATAAATACTCATTGCATATATCTTCTGTGTGATCTGGATTATGATACAAAAGTGACGGTCATACATGAGTTTTGTTTCTCTCCCTATTAACAGAATGAAAGCCCAATTGAAAAATGAATCTGTAAAGATTGTGAGGTTTACTCTGTGGAGATTTTTCCTTGTTGTTGTTGTTGTTGTTGTTGTTGTTGTTGTTGTCACAGTGCCTTATCAGTTCCAAGTTTCCGAAGTAGCATGACTAATGTTCATTCTGCACAGCTTGTCCTTTCTTGCATGCCCTTCCCATGGGGCAATGGAATATGACAACTTTTGGTTAGTTCATCAATTGTTGGATTTCATTGTATGTACCCAGTACAAAGGAGAAGTCTAGTTGTCTAAATCCTTGCATAACTTAATTTTCTAGTCTTTGTTCAGGCTGTGAGAAAGCCTTATAGATTTGTTGATGAGTTTTAATTTTGTATTAGCAATTGTCTTGCACCAGAGTAAGCCAGTTTTATTCTGGAGCCATAGATACGTAGCAGTGCTGCAGGGAGTCTTACAGCTGAGATGAGCTCTTTCATCTGATTTAATTTTCCATAGGATTTCAGTGGTTAGGTACACTGATCAGAGATTGGATGTAGTCTGTTCGCAATATCTGTGTTGCAGTCAAGTATCACCAAACTCAGCAATGTCTTGATTTCTCATTGTAGCCAGTCTGTTTGAATGTGCCTGTGTTGTACCAAGGCAACCAATTATGAATGGGTATAAAGTCTTGGGCAGGTCTTTGCCCAATCTCCTCCCCATTTGACAATGAGAACTCTAACTGGAGAGGAATCCAGATCACAACCAAATTAGGATAGCACTGGCTATGCTGAAAACTGATGAGTTTCTCCCTTTCTCCAAAGAAAACTGAACTGAAAGTTCTTGGAGTGCTTTCCTGGATACTTGGTGGAGAAAGGGAAGGTTCTCCTCACTCTGTTCGCTTTGCTCAAGAGTGATGAAAGCTGATCGTGAAGCTTCTCTCTCACCACCCTGGAGAGGTCTTAGGAAAGTTTATCCGAGACTTCATAATATCTTGAAAAGTGAATTCAATGACCTCCAGGAATGAAGGAAGCTGTTCACCTAGAAATAGAATGTTTAATCCTGAGGACTTATCCTTTATCCCATGAAGCACTTACACATGCCAGACTTTCTTATAAAAGTGCTGGACAATGTATTTGACCAATGTTTTATGTTTCCAGGGAGATGGTGAAAGGGTCATGATAATAACTGGACCCAACATGGGAGGAAAGAGCTCTTATATAAAGCAAGTTGCATTGATCACAATCATGGCGCAGATTGGTTCTTATGTTCCTGCAGAAGAGTCGACAATTGGTGTTGTGGATGGTATTTTTACCAGGTAATCTTCCAAAACTTTCTATATGTTTATGAAAACATTATTGTGGCAGAGTGTGTGTGTATATTAAAGTATAATTTCATTTTCATTTGGAACTTCAGAATTTATACCTGAGTTTTCCTTTTTCATTTTAAATACGTGCATCGGTCGTTATGTTTTGGTTCTAATTTTCTGGTAAGCTTAAGAATGTTCATATGGCTGTCTTGATGAAGATCCGGATATCTAACTTCATCTGCCTGAACGGACATCTCAGCCAAATTTATTCTGCTGGGTGATAGCCAAATTTTAGTTCCCCTAAAATGAATGCTGTCACCTCTAAAAATCATGTCACAGTTTCTGCTGTGTGGCACAGTTGCACATACAATATTTGAGTCTGAGAATTTGTGGTTGCTTATATTGTAAGCTTACTATCCTTCCTGTACTGTCAGTCTTGAACACACTTCATTTGATGTCTTTGAAAGAATTAATAATGGCAGTTCATTTCACTCAGTCTCATTTTTAAGATAGTGCTGAATAATTTTAAAAGATTATCAATATAGTAAAAACTTCTGTATTTCATAATCTAATATTACTGAAGATTATTCAGCTGGTTTTCCCCCTTTTTCTTTAATCTGTTTTTTTAATCAGCAAAAGTTCTGTGTTACTGATGGTATTTGAGATGAATAATTACTTATGGTTATAAGTTTCACAACAATCATGTATCTGTGGTAGAATTATCTTTCCTGATATTCTAGTTCTGTGACAGCAGCCTGCATTTCAGAGTTAACTTTTAACAGTGAATCTGAAATACCACTCATCTGGGATTGCTTTGTCATATATAGATGTTATGTTCTGATACCTCACTGTATCATGACAAAAATGGATGAAGTCATGCTTTGATGCACTTCAGTGCTAAGCAGTTGAACAAATCAGAAAACAATTTATATTATCTTTCCAAAATTAATTAGAGCTGAAAATTCAAAATGGTTTCCCTACCCTGTGTTGAAAGCAATTGACCAACACAAGATCTGATTTACTTTACAGAAAAAAACCATTATGTTACTAAAAATTTGAAGATTATTTTTATCATCCTCTGTGTTTTGTAAGTGAAATTACAGTGCTTTACTTGTGTGTTCACACTGACAATTTCTAACCATACACTCCTAAATCTGTTAAGCTTAGTATCCCCTTCCCTCTACTTTTGTTTGACTGTCATTGCAACAGGATTATTTCTGCAGAAAGATTAAGAAATGTGACTGGGAGTGCTGTTTTGTTTTGTGCCCACTGGAAGGTGAACAAATGGGCTTTTGTGCTCTACGGTGTGAAAACCTTGAAATGAATACCTCTGAGTTCCACCTGTTCCCCAGTGTATTTCTCTGACCTCTACAGCGTGAAAACCTTGAAATGAATATATCTGAGTTCAACTTGTTCCCCAGTGTATTTCTGTGATTCCACTTATCTTTTCTCTACGTCATAGGTATTTTTCACATCTGTTCTGGTAAGGTAGTGTGGTTGAAGGTAAAATTTGTATTTTTAGCTTTCAAGCCAAGCAGACTTAGAGTACTGGCCGTGATGTTTCGGACCATTTAATTTGGAGCCCAGTCAGATTCTAACACAGGGGATTGATATTCCCCCTCTAAATTAGTTTTGGAAGCTCAGCTCGATATGCCATTCTTCATTTAATGTGAAATGTGTCAAACACCAGATGAATATACTAAAGAATTACTTGATTTCTTGTCATTGCGCTGGCAATTAAGAGTAGACTAATTGGCTCAATATTAATCAAGAAGAAATTGAAAATATATAATTGAGATAGAAATAGTCATGTATTAGTTAAAAGGTTAACAGGAAGCAAAAAAAATCTGAGTTTATGTATTTCATTTCTTCAGAAATCCAGGATGGTCACTTCAGTTTGTGAAAGATTATCAAGTGGAACTGCTTGTTTGTGCATCTGTTTAAACTTCTGTCTTCTGTATAGTGTAATTTCAGGGGATCAGTTGTACTGTTGGGACGGCATTAGCCTTTTGCAATGTACTTCTAGGATATTAGGTCTTGGCCCAGCTGTAGCTTTCCTTCCAGTACAAATGTTTAGGAGAGTATTTGCATCATGATTTTGCTTCAGCCTGTCAAGTATGGGGGCGCTTTCCTTGCTCTACATATCCAACGATTGACTTCCATGCTGCCCAAGTAAGTGAGTTGTCAGCACTTTTTTCTGTTGCACTGTATTTAATTGTGAGTAGCCACAAAGTGGTCTTCAGTGCCAAGTCTCGCCTTTGCCTAATTGCTGCTTCATTTGCACCTTCTCCAAATCATGAACTTCACCCTCGGCAACGAGAAAAGGAGTAACTTAGCAGATTCTGAAACTCAGAGGCTCATGGTGTACGGAGACTGCCTAAGAAGTAGGCAACTCTGTTTTGGTTCATTTGCATTTTTGGGGTTAGGTTTTTTCCCCGCCCCCCCCAGGGTTCTGGGAAAGGTCTTAATGTATGTGAGTCTGACAGGCCAGGTTAATGTGGAGTTATATCACAGGTATTTCTTAGCCCTAGCCAGTTATCCTTCTAATAGTTTTAATGCCTGGTTGGAGGAGAGAAACAATAAATTCAGCGGCCACAGGGTATGTCCTGCATTGTTTCTTTAATTCTCTCTCTGGCTGAACATATATTTCTAAAGGCTCAGCTTTTGCCAAGAAGTCTCCTCTGGTAGGGAATGATCTTGAAGAGATCAGAGATTTTCTTTTAACTTGACCCCAATTTTGCTTTTTGCTTTTTGTTTTGTTTTCTTCTGTGTTTTTGTTTTGGGGGTTCGTTTTGGGTTTTTTGTTTGTTTGTTTGCTGGGGGTTTGTGTGTGTGTTTGTTTTAAATAGAATATGGCTATGGAGACTTCCTTTCTGTACTGTCACCCCAGGCCACAAGTATCTTGCTGTAAAATGGGATTATTTTTTTTTTATAACTTTGGTATATTTTTAATCCTTTAAAAACATTGCATGGGAGGATGTCAGCTTCCAAGTTATTTTCATCACTGGCATGGTGTGTTGTTTTCTAGATGCTGCTATTAGCATAGCACCCCTGCTGTGAGGGATGCTTTACAGGCTGATTCTATGAGGAGTCCTGTGCATCAGGAGCACCAACAGTTCTACTGCCTTCTAAATTTTTTTGCAATATTGGTGCTTTATACTGCAGTCTCTTTTTTATTTGTAGACTGCATCTTCAAAGTGTCAATTTATATAGGTTTAAGAGATTAACGTTTGTCTATGATTTGTATCTTGTGTTCTAAGTAGGGTTTCCATGGAAATTGAAAGGTTGCTACTATGGTTATTCCTTTGGATATATTTAGTATTTATGTATTATAGCTTCTCTAAATTGACTTTAAATACTGCATTATATTAAACATTTTTAAAGATGCAAAAGGAATTGTCTTGCTTACAGGTACAGTGAAAATAGGAATGATTCATCTTCATTACTGAGTGTATAGACACAAACTATTTTTAGACTAGATTTATATATTGTATTATTAAAGTGTTTGTATAAATTTCTCACTTGCAGTTCCATACTTTCATTACTTTTTTTCATGAGACAATGTATGTGTAAACCATCTTGGTACAAAAAAGTTACTACTTTTCAGACTGCATACTATGCCCATTATTTAAGGGAAAGCTATGTAATATGGAGGGAGTACACAATATTTTGAGGATGTTTTCCTGGTTGATAATTTCTTCTTTTTTTTTTTTTTCCTTTTCGAATAAGGGATAATGTTTTTATGTAGCCTTTGCTTAAATAATTTAACTTGATCAGTGCCATTATAGTTAAGAACTTCAGAAGAGTTTTGCAAAGGTCAACACCCAACCTATAATGACTTTTAATGAGATTTGAGTATTTAATTCTCTGATGTTTGAAGATTCCCATCCAAGTTTCATCTTGCAGTAAATGGGTTCAATTTTTCCTTTAAATTAACCTTCAATTTGTGTTAGTTCTTCTAATACAGTTATTCAGACATTGAAATTAATATAATCTTTCTCTGTGTGTTTGTATAGAAAGACAAAGTAAGTGTGGAAGAACTAATGAAAGAAATTCTGTTGACCTACCTAATCATGCATTCAGAAGAGGTGATTTTTAGCTGCAGAAGAAGGCTGACCTTTAAAGAGGTCCCACTTAAAATCAATTATTGATATCATTTCTTACAGCTAGAAGACTTCAGCCTACTTCCTGTAGGTCACCAGTAGCTCTTCATGAGGGTTAGTTTTCAAAATTGAGAGAGGGGGAGAATGTTATAATAATTTGAAGGTAAAATCTGTTCAAATAAACAAGCCAATTAATAATGCAAATTACCAAATGCCTTGTATTCAGGATTTTAAGAATCAATTTACTGAAATCACAAGCTACCATTAGAAAGAATACTGTAATGGAGACCAACTCCTACCAACTCTAGGTGATGGTAAAGGGGCAAAGAAGAATTGCCTTCCTAGATCACTTACCTGCCTGGCTTTCTCTTCTTTTGTTGAAATAAAAGCTATTTAACTTATTTCAGTGACCAGATGTAAGTATGCTCAGTCACACTATGGTGACATACATCCTCCAGTGAGGTTTTACACCACCAGCCAAATTTGGCATACTATTAAAGGTGGAGCTTCAGTTGCATGAACTAACACATTGCACTGTGCTTCAATTGCATTTGAAAACTGCCTTTTGCAGGTTATATGCCACATGCTTAAATGTTAAAGGAATAAATAGAAGTATCTGTAAGGTGCATGTAGATTATCTTCTCATGCGCTTCATCTGTCTCAAAAAGAGTTATTTTGCTGTTTACTTATTCTCAGCATGTTTGTAATCCTCATGATGGTAAAGAAATAGAGTTTGAATTGTCTAAGAAGGAATATTAAGAAAACATGGGTGGAGGAGATTGGCAATACAGGTTAACAGGTGGTGATGATGGGTTGCCTAGGTAAGCAGCAGTTTAATTCTTCTGCATTAAGAAAGACATGCAGTTGCCTCCACTTCAAGGCAATTGTCTTGGTGTAGGCTCTGCGCATCACATGATCTGTATTTAGGTGTACAGTACTTTGTCCTACATTTTATCCTTGTTACAGATGGAGTGCACTCATTGCTAAGTCTATAGTGGGGAGATAGTCACTTAGTTCAAATTCCACTGCGTATATAAGAATGTTTTGAAAACACATGGTGGTTGCTCAGCTCGATCAGGGAGGGACAGTTTTGTTCTTCTAGCTTGTATTACATGTCTATATACAGGGTCTTTCAGACAGACATGGCCACAAGTGGAATCCTGAATCTATCTGTTCTAGGGTTTAAGTTACATAGCTGTTTTGGTATTTTCTTGTCTGTCTTTCTTCCTAGTGTAATGATTTCAAACATGTGTAATAATTGCTCATTCAACTAAAACTAGAGTGCAGAAATCTTCAGGCAGCTTATCCTTTTGTGTCTATCATGACAGAGTTGCAAAGCCATCTGAATTAGGCCCTCTGACTTCAGGCTGTTGCCATCATACTGTGACCTGATAGTTCTGATTGATTCAGCGGAAGCTGTGTCTTGCTGAGGTACCTGCATGCATCCCTGTCTTGGAGGTCATCTGGTTGTGTTCCCAGATGTGGAAACTAAGAGAGAGCATCAGGTCCAGGCTGTGCATTTTGAAGGTGTCTTTGAAGGCAGTCTTCAGACCTCAGTGCAAACACCTACCTCACTGCCCTTCATACACAGGAAACTACTCTGAGGTTTTGTGATCTTTGGGTCGATAAGGAGAGGGAGGAGGCAGAGGAAAGGAAAGGATGTTTTCTAAGTTGGTCAAGAACTGCCAGTGTCATCCAACACTGAAATGGTCAGGGAGTTTCATCCCCTTCACCACTGGACTTATTTGGGTCATTATATTTCAAGTCAAGCAGGATCCAGTTCCAGCCACATACTTTGCCAAAGAGTGGCCATTCTGAGTTGATCAATGGGCTCAGTAAAGGGGAGGAGTTGTGATTGCCCCAAGGGACAACAGCACAAGTGAGAGACTTGCCAACTGAAGATCACTTCCTGCTGTTGAAAATTGCATTTCAGGACCTACCCATGTAAGCATCAGCTATGTCCTCATGGCTGTTGCATGTGGTGACACAGTTCAGGGGACCCTACTCACACCCTCACCTGTTTGGTCTTTCTGGAGTCTAGCAAAACATCTCTGAACAGTCTGTAGCTACCCTTGAAAAGATGTCCTACATAAATAAATGCATTACTCAATTTGCCATAGGAGTGTCAGTGAACAAGGCACTGCCAGTCAGGCCCAGACCAGCACATCACTCCAGCCTGGCTGTTTTTTATCCCAGTTGAGCCTGCTTTCTTGTGACAGAGTGGCACCCTGTCTTAGAGGCACCCTAGTAATACCCATGAAATAATCCTTCTTTCTTTTCTAAGAAACAGGTGCAAGGAAAGCAATCTCCTTATATCTACTCAGTTTTTTGGACAAAGTGACCATGCATGTTTTCAATGCTTTGCACAAGTCATCCAGACAACTTATAAATGGCATTATTTATATGTATGCCTGGCTTAACATGGTGACACTGATTAGATTAAGTCTCTCTTTGTCAGTAGGAAGCTGCTCTAAAGGCCGAGACATTTAATCACGGAGTCACCTAAGTGGGTAACTCAATGCATCGTGCTGTTCTGCCAGCTGGTGGCCGTACTACCCTTGCTGCCTGTCAACACTTGCTCTGCTACTGGTCAGGTACTATCTTCAACTGATCCTGAAATCCACAAAGCTGAGATGTGGGCCATTCCACTTAAATTTGTAAGCATTGCACTCTTGCATGGATGAGAGCTTGACGTTAGATCTAAAAAAAAAAAAGCAGTATTTGAATGCCTGCTTGACTGATGTGGCTGGCACTCCTCATTTCCATCATCTTGTGAGCAGAAAGACATGTGTCAGTCACGTGCAATTGGATCCACAAAGATGGAAGAGGAAAGGGCATTTACATATCCCAAAGTGACATTTCTTGTTTGAGGTAATACAGCCATCATGGATCCTTTCACCCTTATTATTTCTCAGCCTTGGTAGTTGGCACCTGAAAGAGAATTTACTGGCGAGAAAATAAGGGAAAGTTTGTGGCTGCACCTCTGTAGGCTCAAACAAGAATGCGGAATGGATGGAGCCCTTGGCTTGTTCACATAACCCCTGCAAAGACTGCAAGTTATCTCTGCTTCTGCAGGGTGTGTGCAAGAGGTCTTTCCCATTCGTGTACACTACTTATTTTTCGCTTTTGTTTTCCTTTGCCAGAAAGATCTCATGTATTTTCAATGGCATGATCATCAGCTGAAGAGCGCAAACATGAGATGCAGAGGACTCAGGAGAGTGTAGATAATATGTTATTTCTGTCAGGTCCTCTTACTGTGCACGGCAGAGCATGGCTATTTCTCTGCCAAGGTGGAAAAAATAAACTGGGGTCAGCTTCTGACTAGCATATTGCTCTCCCATGTAAGAGAAGTACAAGTTTAGTCCACCTACAGGTGCATATTACAAAGGCAGAACTGACACTAGGTGTAGCAAATTCTTATATTTGATACCAGGGACCTTTAGGAACAACTGAAGTTGTTTTTAAGGTTCCTAATTCTTACCTTGTTTGGGCATGGTCTAGAAGCTGAGAGATGATAATCCTGAAAGAAATGCTGTTAAAGCTTAGGGGATAGTTTAGGGATGAAGGATTTTGTCAAAGTAAACTAAAAAACGTGAGAAAACTCAGCCCTTATCAATCCACGTTTCTTTAAAGGCTGTGCACTAAACATGCCATAATGCTTTCTTCTGCATGTTTTATTCAAAATCTCTGTCTGATCTCTAAGTGTTGGAGCTGACTCTCAAAAAGGTCATGTCTTACGATAGATATGTTTTGGATGTTACCTCCCTTAACAGTTATTTAATTCTAAGAACTTGACAAACTCATACTACTGATTTGTCAAGAGTATGTGGAGCTGAAAGAAACTAGTAGAAAAACCTCACTATTTTCTCGCTAGACAAACATTTTTTTAAACTGGATAAAAATGTATGTATTTATGGGATCATTACAAATTTTAGTATGATTAAAAATCATGATGGAAAGTAAATATTGTGTTAACACCTGCAAACATTTGGGCAATCAGTTTTGGATGTTTGTATTTATTTTTTCTTTGCTTCATTGGAATGTCATCATCATAAAAATTTGAAAGATATTGAAAATTGCATGATTAACAGATTAAAATATTCCAAGGCTGGTTAAGAGTACATTTTGTAAGAAAATCAGAAAGCACAGTATGGAGTGGTATGTGAAGCAGGAAAAAGAGAATGTTTTTATCAGAATGACAGTTGAGTGGAAGATGTTTTCCAGGTGTTTTTCATAATAAATTGAAATCTGAGGTAAATCACTTAAGAATAAAAACAAAATAGAGCTCGTAAATATTAGTGGAAATGAATTGATCTAACTGCTGGTGGAAAAAACTTCCCAGCTTTTTGTAACTAGGCAAATAATGCTGCACTTAATTTCATTCCAGTTTTACCAGCTGATCAGTAGAAGGGAGTTGTGCAGGAGTAGGACAGAGGGGGAAACGTCTGTATTTAAAATAATAAATAAGTAACAAGCTCCATTATTGCAGAGCTTCACTACAGAAATTGTGCTATTTGCACAGCAATAGGTAAAGTAAGGTTGAAAAAGAGAGCAGTTTATGACCAGAATGCAGCTTATTGTGTTCTTTGCTGCTTATGCATCACTCAGTTCACGGACGAGCTGCATTTGCGAAGGGACTGCCCAGGAAATCACTTGCTTGAAAATGGTTTAGAAGCACTCTTCATTGGAAGTCTCTTCCTACATAGTGATTTCACTAAACACGATAAAGAAATGGACATCCTCCATCCAAAGCTACTCTATGTACTTAACCTTGATTGCTGTGGGGGTGGCATGCTGACAACATTTTAAAATGGTTATGAGGGTGCAGGGGAGAGTTTGGGAGCTTTTATGTCTTATATGGGCCTGTCCCATCTTATTGTTAGTCCTTTATTCTATGAGTGGAGTATGATGGTCTTGCTTTTCACCCCTTGCAGGGGTCTACATTGATTTTGTTTTGCCATAAATCTTAAACAAAATATACTGTACCTGTAATTATACAAGAGAGATTACATAATCTTTTTTTTTCCTTTTTCTTCTTTTTATTTTAAAGCTACTGAAAAATCACTCCGTGAAGTTTCTGCATCACTACCATTTCAGGGTTTCTCTGCTTTTTTTTGAATTCTTGTGCTGGCCACAACCTCCAAAATTAGTCAGATCATTGCACTGGACTGGCACAGGCTTCATGCATTCACATACTTAGCAATGTTAAGTTGGTGTCTGTTATGTCAAACTCTTTGATATTTTGCCAGACTAGCATATAGCCTCTCATTTTTGTCATATGCGAACTTTATTGTTCTTAACTCAAAAGACTGGTTCCCAAACTAAAAAATTCCTTGCTTCTATTTATTGCTTTATTAAGCTTTATTGATTTCTTTGAGGGTTACAGGGTAGGATTATGAAAATTGGTCTTACTGTCTGTCCTAGAAATATCAGTTAAATCACAAAACCCGGCATGAAGATTCAGCCACTCAGCTTCTTCATACCTCTGTCATAAAAATCTAGGCTATGAAATTCTAGTCTTGAGGTGACAGCAGTGTTTGGTAGGACAGTCTTCAGGCGTCCTGTGTAATACAGAAATCACCAGGAGATTGAGAGCTGAATAGAAACAGTGGAGGAGTTTATATCAGCAGAGCAACGTTATCTATGTGTTACCTGGTTTTGGTGAAAGCTTTGGTTGATAGCTTGTTGGATATTTTTAAGGTGGTTTTTTTTATTTTTTTTACATTTGAAAATAAGTGTTTAAATTTGTCATTCCAGACTTCCTCTGAACAAAAACTAGATTCTCTCAGTTTGCCTGTGCAGTTAGTCTATGAAAGATAAGGGTCAAGAAATTTAAAAGCTAAAGTACTTTTACACAAGCTTTTTTACTCTATATGTATGCTTACAGGTTTTGCCATGCACATTAATTCATTTATTTGCACAAAGTAGGGAACCGTTCATACAAAGCAATCCCAAATAATGAGCAAGTCCACATGAGGATTTTATACACTGATAAAACTGAAGAAGTATTGTTTGTGTTGCTCTGGAAAGCAGCAATGACAGTCAGACAAACAGAACTTGTTAGTTGTCAGGAGCCCAAAAATAATTTTCAGAAATGTTACTTCTTTATGTCAGAGTAATTTATTTTGTTTTGTTCTTGCTTAATTGTATTTGTGTTTATTGCCAGAACAAAAAAAAAATATTACTTAAGCCTTTCATTTATGCTTACAGTCATATAATTACACCTCTGGGGTAAATTATTCCCAGCTTTCTGGGGAAAAAAGGGTTGTGTATTAAATTCATTGCACCTATTTTCTATCATGTGGAGGTGTTCTTTTTGAAAAAGGAGAGAACAGAATAAATAAAAGTTGTAGTTAGTGTTGTTAAATTGAAAATTACTTTGCTCAGTTTTTCTGGAAGAATTATGTTGTGGACATATCACAGTACCTTTGAACTGTAACTATTGCAGACAGTTTTCTGTAGCTCTGTAGAAGTAAACTGTGCTGTGCATATATGTGTAGCTCATTTAGCTTCATGTCTGTTCATTTCATAGTAACATGCATCTGCAGTGTTAGGTCTATACCTCATATATGTGTAATACAATATTTAACAGAACAGTCTTTTGTTTACATACATGGCGTTGGATAAAATCTGTAAACACAAACAACTCTTTTGTCTGCAGGGGCTTAAATCAGGCTTGAAAATTCATTTAAGTCAATAAAAGACAGTTATTTATATATACAGTGCAATTTATAAAACAATTTCAGCTGTGTATTGCAGTTTCCCTGAAAGGGATTGAAAGACTTTCCCCACAGTCGTATGGGGGGAGGGGAGAGCAAGGGGAGAAAGAAAATTTGCCTGTGAAGCTGACCAGCTCTTTTACAGTAAAGTTGAAACTCATACATTGAACGGTGGTACTTACCTTTCTAAAACTCTTTCGTGCTATGACTTAACCTAGTCGCAATTTGAACTGGATTTTCTGTAGTGTCCACAGGTTTAAAGGGGAAAAGTTCACTTGCGCTGAATGCTTCAGCTATTGTCCCTAGTCTGTTGCTATAGTTTCTCTTGTTTAATCCCTCCTTGGCCTTAATCCTTCAGCTATATATGCACATTAACTTAATTACCTCAGGTTCCCTCGTTGGAATCTGAAAGTAGTAAGTGTAAACCTGTGCATATTTTAGGGTTGGGTTTTTCTTTGCCCTCGTGTGTTCAGCTTCCTCAGGCTAATTATTGATGGCTCGCAAACACTCTAATTTGAATATCTATGCTTATAACTTACGCTTCAGCAAAATTATTGTACTTTTAATCTGTTCCTTACCTTGACCATCAATGACATTTATACAGTTTAATGGGTTTCCTGCAGAGAAATCAGGGTAAAAGAATGTGTGTGGAGCTTCAGTTGCTTAATGGAGCCTTCATAAACTTCTCCATCTAGTATTGGCGCTGGCAGAGCTCTGGGTCAGGAGAACTTGCAACAGAAACCTCAGTTTGGTACCTCTGCACAGGAACCAATCATAGCTTTTGCACTGAGGGCAAGAAGAAGAAATGCTTAGTTCTGTGTCTGAGTACATGTAAAAGCTGATAGACCCATGGAAAGCAATCCATTGATACATTAAGTGTAAAATCCTTTGCATGTTTGAACACGGAATTTAAGCTATTGCTATTGTGTCACTGTTCTGCTATCAGACACTGTGGTCTTCCAAGGCTTGGCCCTCATGCCCAACAGCAAGCTCCTGTAGGGTTGGGAGTAAGGTGGGATGGAGGAAGTGAAACTTAGACCCAAGCAAGTCCAGTTTTACAACACAATGGAAAATTTTAGATTTAACCAGAAATATGCTGGATTATTTTAACAGTCAGTGATGTATTTGCCCTAGGAGATAAGTATTTTTAAAGGAGTTCTGTTGTTATGGAGGGTATCATTGCTGAATTTCAGAAAAGGACTTCTCAGGTATTCGTCTCTAAGTAATACAACATAAGCTTTTGGAAGAACAAGTGAATTTCTGTTGCCTTATAAAGCATTAGGAATGAGAGGATATTTGTAACTTCTTGTCACTCAGTGACTCTATTGACTAGACTGGTATTTTGTCTTCTGAACTCAGTCCTACCTGTTCTGTCCGTCAAACTGAAGCTTTTAAAATATTGAATGATCACTGCAATCCATGGACATTTTTCCTTCCTCTGGCTTTCAGCAAAAAATCTATGCTGTTCATATCTTGAAAGCTAATGCTGTTAGATATGCTACTTTTAACATACTGTGGTGCTTGTGTGTGCAGCATGCCTCTGTCAGCCAGGTCTATAAGGTAATGAGGATTTAAGTGATTACTTGTTCTGGCTATTTCAATTTCGTAGTGATATGGAAAAGGGAAGAAAAAGGGGTAAAAAAATGCTATGAAACTGAATATTAAAATAACTTTGGACTTGCTTTTCTTTCCAGGATAATGCAAAGTATCCCTAGTGGTCTTAGGTTTTACTAGTTTCATTAATTTCTCAGTGACTGAGAATATCATATGTCTACAATAATTTACAAAATAAAAATGTATTTTACATTAAATGTGTAATTCATTCTGTCAGGCTTTTCAATAACTGTTCTAAATTGGGCAACATATCATCAATATTCATTTAAAATTTGCAAATAAGCAGTTGTAGAAATGGTTGAGCACATATGTACATGTTGACTGTAAATAGGTTAGTATCATGAGAATTTTCAGATTTCCTATCATCATTGTCCGCATAACTTTGCACACATTTACTTTGTAGAAGTTGCCCAGGAATAATGCAAAAATAATAACTATCCTGATAATAGTGCTTTCTGTCGTACTTAGGTTAAGAGTTATTTTTTAAAATTCTGTAATTGTAGTTTCTGTAAATTATTTTTCTTACTGTCAGTTTTTGGGTTGAATCAGTAAGAGCTTGATGGAAATGAAGTAAACGATTACCAGTACTCTGTGGGGGAGTGTGATGCATTAGTTTCTTGCCAGTGAGCTGTTATAAATTTGCAGATGCTATCTTCTAAAGAATTACTTGATAAATTTTCATTGTATGTGGAAAGTAGCCAGAAGTTAAAATATCAAAGTTGGGCTACTTTTATACTAACCATTGTGAAATTCTTGCTAGCAGTGAGTGTGTTTCTAAAGCGTGCAGAGTTACAAATCACTTTTGTGGGCAAAACTGAATCGTTGTTCTAGTTAAAGGTGTTGGGACTCTTGGAACCGCAGTAGGTGAGCATGTGCAGTAGTCAGCCTTCCAATCCTCCATCTAGGACGCCTGTTAGCTTTTTCTTGGCAGACCGATTTGCAAACTACCTGTGAAGTCTCAATAAGTGTTGTTTGCTAGGCACCTAATGCAAAGCCAATAACCTGCTTGAATGGGAGAAGATTTACCTAGGTGTTGAAATGAAGTTGCACTTGTGTTCTTCCATTCATGTCAGGATCAAGATAAAGTTTTTCTGTTCTCATAAACATCATCTTCAGGTAATACGCTTTTCTGGCCATTTGTTTTCTGCAGAGACCACATGAAACTTCAGCTGGGAAGAGTGTTTTCTGCAAAAAATAGAAGGATACAAAACAGTTGCTATGAGATATTTTAAAAATATTAACTGTACAGTGTTCATCAAAAATGTGTTGTAGATAAGGGTCCCATACAAGAAAAGGGATAAACTGTAAGACAAGACCCCATCTAATCCCTTCTTTCTGTAAACTAGTTATTTTAATTTAAATAACTTCTGTTCAAATACAGTGATCTTTGAAATGACATTTTGAAGGGTTTTGTGTGAGAGGGAGCGAGTGGAATTGTAAAGTCACATTATGAATTTATTCTATTTGTGTTTTTATCCATGTTCTCTTTGAATTATAGAAGGAATGTTTTTGTTGGTGGTGTTGAGAAAGCGGTGTTCTACACTTTACATTTAAGATATTATCAGAGAAAAGAGTAATTTTCTTTTCACCTTAATTGTTCTTGATGAATAAATAATTTGACTATGAGTACATTCTGAGATGGAGCCTGGCTTCAGTTCTTATCCCTGGGAAGGCAAACCATAGCTGGAAACCTGAATGCCTTCTCTTGAAAACAGCAAAGGCAGTGCAAAGAGACTCAAGACTAATTAGGTTTATTCTTCTGTAACAGGCACTAGGTTTCATTTCTCCAGTAAGTATTTTAGATGAACTTTTAAAGTCAAGTGCATGTTTCTAAAACACGGGTTCAGCATTAAATATTTTATAAACTAGGAACTAATAAATACCATCAGGATGTTGACAACTGTTTGAAACTAAGGCTTTAGGGGATGGTTTTGCAGTCTTGTTTTCTAGGATTCGTTCAGTACTATGCAGTTGCTTTTTGTTGCCACTGGGAGCTCTTGGGCTGCTTGGTTCTTTTCACAGGCAGTGTGAGGGATTCACACAAAGACAAAAGAATAATAATATAGCTGAGGTCCACACAGTGCTTTTAATTTTGTAAGCAAACCAACTAACAGCATGTTGGATAACTTCTTTTGAAAGATAGCATCGAAAAAGCCTTAACTAGAAGCTTCTGGATTTCAGATTAATTTTTCTGCTTGGGAAATTAATTTTCTTCACTGCCTTCTGTCACACTAGGGCAATTTCTGTTTTAACCTAGATGTCGTCACTTTCATGCCCTGGATAGGGCAGCTGCAGTTCTTTGGGGCCTCTTTGCTGTGCTCCAAAACAATGTCTTGCGTTATCCTGTTGTTTTATTCCACTGTTAGGCATCAAGTCTTCAAGTCTGTCCCCTTCTCCAGTACACTTTTGTTTTTTGAAAGCAGTACTAACAGGATGATTACAGTACTTGCAGGAAGCTTGCTAACAGTAGCAGTACAAACACCTCAGTGACCTCAATCTAAATTTTCTCCTTCCATACAAATTTTTCATGGATGGCTGTCAAAGCCCTCAGACGTGTTACTGATCAAAAGCTTGAAAACACCAGACTTTGACGTCACTTTCAGGGCCACACAGTTTAGCAATATTAGTCTGTGCCTCTTGAGAGCAAGTTTCAAAGGATACTGACTACATATTCTTGAGGTACAAGGGAAAAAGTTAGGCTATTTAATTGTAGTGGTTTATGAGAGGTATCATAGTTTGTATCATTAAAAAAATTCCCAACGTTTATAGAGCCTCATAGGATAAAATATGATAGGATAACTTCCCAGGATGATGAGCACTTGCATTGGAAAAGGTCAGTACTGTGTACATGTATTGACTCAGGAGAGCAGGTTAAAAAAACAATAATTTGAATGCTGCTACTGCAGACTAAGGAAATTTGTATCTTTTTGTCTAAGGGGTCACATACAGGTTAAGCACGTAGTACTAGCTGATTTACATCAAGCTAGCTAGTGCTGCATATCATCTAACTTACCCTCCACAAATTAATTTATTAAAACATTGCCTGCCAGTTTCTTTTTCTGAGGTTATAGACAAGGGTCTTTACCACTGGAAACCTATCACTGAAGGTTTCTTCACACCTCTTCTTTTTTTTCTTCTTTACATAATAAATGTGTTGAACATTACAAGATGAAGAGCTTTTAATTTTATGAAATTTGGTTGGCTGTCAAAGAGACATTTTAAGAAGTGGTTTCCAGCCAAATTGCGTTTGCTGATGGATCTCTTGCCAGCACTAAAGAGGCACTCTTCACATTGGATGTCTGCACACTTCTCGTGGGCAGAATGCAGTGATCTTTCTGAACGTAGACATTAGAAATTCCATAGCAGAAACTGAAGTTTTCATATTAACTGTGTCACTACTTCCACAGCTGGTTTTTTAACAAATTGAAGAATAGAGCTGGTGAAGCTGGGTGGCATTGTTCTTCCTCTAATAATGGCTTGTTTTTGTGACTGTCTTACTCTGTCCTAACCTTTTTTCCTAGGTGTGGTTTTGAGTTTATGTTTTGCTGTTGTTGTGTGTGTGGTTTTGTTTGGGTTTTTTTTTAATTAAAAAAGAAGAGAAAATTTGGGTAGTGCATAACATGTCTGCATCACTCAGGGACAACTCAGACTCATACATCTTCGTATGTTTCCCTACGTTGTCATCTACCATAGTGATGAATGCAGCATTAAAAATGTGATCTAATAGTAACTTTTGGATATGCTTAAAAGTTTGAAAAAAATCTGATCCCATTGCAGGCAGCTTTCCAGAGAAAGTGAGTCTTGGAAACTTTATTAGGACCATGTGTAAAAACAACAAAAAAAAGGCAACCAAAACCCCCATGGTTTAAGTGCTGGCAGCATTAAGGCTAAGATGAGTGTCTGTAACATTTCTTTTAGCATTTTTGTCGTAACAGTTCATAGGGATAGCATCCCAGGTATTACCTATAGAGTAGCTGCTAACAATGGTAAATACTTTGGATTCTATTGAATATGATATGAAAAAGTTTAATGTTTTGATGTATAAAAACATTTGGGAGGCACGCTACATTAAAATGTAAATTCAAAGCAACTGAATCTTGTGGAAGTTTAGTGTGATTTATTACGGCTGTTTTAAACTTGAAGAAAAAGAACTGTTAAAGCAATAGGTGTTTCGACTCAAAAACTTTATTGTATCAGGAATAATGTAGCATACAGTTAGGGAGCAATGCCTTGCTGCATATTAGCTGTTAATTTTATAAATGCAATCATCCACATTAAATAGTTATTCTTACTTGTTTCTGGGATAATACTGCTTATCATGTAAGTTTAAAAAAACAAGTATGATTCTTCTAATGTCAAGGACAGAGGCAGAAAGAACAATTTTATCCATTTTCAAAGGATGACATTTCAGAGTTTTTATGTCATTTAAAAATACACGGGTTTTTTTTAATCTGTAAATAAGCCTGAGTTGGATTTGAATGTTTTAAGATGCTGAAAAGAAAGGCTTCTTTTGCAGCTGTTGTTAACAAGAGAAAGATAACACTAATTTCTGTTTGTATCTTGAGCATTTAGTGAGGAAGTTCTGAAAATTATTTTCATGAATGCAAATTAGATACAAATGACTAAATGATTTTGAGGGCTCTGGAAATGATGCAATCCAAGAGAAAAATAGAACTGAGAACTCTTAGTGTAATCATCATAGGTGCAGAACAGACAGCCTGTTAGATGCTGCCTCTGTAATGAAAAGCCAAATAAAAGTGATAAAATAATAATACTAATAATCCTAGGGTTGGGAACTAAGGTTAAAGTTGTCCGTTATGGAGCCAGAGATTGTTTGGACATAAAAAGTATTTGTTGTACTGGTGAACTTATTTGTAGTTGATAGTGATAAAATTAGATCTAATTTATATTGATCTCTGTAGATCTGTGCAATATTGTGATACAGGGGGACTGTTTGATTTTTCAGTTGGACATAATGGCTGAACCTAGGAAAAGGGCTGGGGAGTGTTGGGGGCACTGTGAGAAATTTAGTAATATGTTCATAGTTCTTAACCCAGCATTTAAAAGGATTACAGTAGTAAGTGGCTTAATAAAATGTTAATTTTACAATGCCTCAATCTCCTGAATGATATATTTAATTCAGTGAATTTACCCACTGAATTTATCCAAATGTAAAGTCTAATTAGCTTATGTGCAAAATCACCTTTCTTCCAGAGTATGTGGGAATGTACCTACTGCATGTGTATGTAAGCAAATACTCAATGAAATAAAAACACTCAATTTGCTCATTGTATTAGAATGCCCATCTCCAATCAAAATTAGTTAATTTATAATTGAAGATTTGTGTATTGTGAATTTCTGCATGCTACCATACCAAATTTCCAGGGCAGGAACCAGAGAATATATAGAAATCATAGTTTTGCTGTGTCCAAACTGCTTATTTTTGGTATTGGCAGTCAATTACTCTTGTCAATCATGGAATGATAAGTATTTTGCTAGTGCTTCTGTAGGCAACAGAAGCAATTATATTAGAGAGGGATGCAGCAAAATACTGAGAGAAGAAAAGCTATATTGGGATTATTTTTAAAGGTTTTGATTGGCTTTAAATACTGTTGTGACCAGCTGTTATACTTGAAAGTGTAATATGCTAAGCCCATGAGTCAGTTTTGTTTAAATCAATGTGGCTTGTATGTGAACAAATCCATTTTTACAGCCCTTCTCAGTGGCTTGCCTAGTGATAGCCTATCTCAGAAGTGATATTGTAATGTGATTGATGTAATTGAAAAGCATATATGGAAAAAGGAAATGTTCTTTCTTCCAGGTAGAAAGTGTATTAATTGAATAGGAAAGGAAAGCTCCAGAAGCAGAGAAAAAGAGAGTGAATTACCAACAGGTTTCTGAGATGAAAACTGCAATTTCACGTTTTGACATAGAATTGAAGGTTGCATAAATCTGAAACACTGCTAAAAGACTTGTGTGAAACATGAAGGAATTTTTGTGTGTGTGTGAACAGATACAGAAATAAATCTTTCTCTTAACGTCATACTTAAGCATGTTCGTAAGATTGTATACCTGTGTAATTAGTGGAAATAATTGTTATCTTGTTACTGCCTGAAGGAACTAACTGCTATATCTGGATGCACGAATACTTGGTCACATGAGTGTCCACTCTATCTCTACATGGAAGTTCTAATATCTGATACTTTCAGGGGTTGTTAGCGTTTAAAATTAGAAGTTTAAACTAAAACAAAAAAATAAAATTCATTTTCACAGCTACCTTTCCTGGAATCCTTCTAGTGAGCTGAATGGTCTGAATTCCCCAGGTCATTTTTAAGGGAAGAGCAGGCTGCCTTGTACAGTTTTTTAAGATTGAAGACCTGCATGCTAAGAAATATCCCCTTGTCTACCTCCTCTTTTTCTCCTGATTCCTGTAGTTGATGTGGGATGCTGAGATTTCTGTCTGTGGATTTACCTTCAGACTAGATTACTGATGGCCTGCAAAAATACAGTCTGTCTCTATGGTCTAACCTCCCCCAGATGCCCACAGAGTCTGTATACCCTGTCTTCTTGGGCAATGCATGCAAGCCTGTATTTAATGGTTCATGAGGAGTTCCCTCTGGACTTTTCAGTCTCTTAGAGCAACCTCACATCTGCACTATGTGCTCTTGTTGCCTTTTCTCCTAAGCAGTAGCTTTTTCTGGAAGGTGAATGTTCTGCCTCGTTTTTTCTGCTCTGCTTGGAGCAGAAACAGGAGATTTATAACAAAATGGTTTCATTATCATGATTTTTTTCCCATTGTTATCTGTCATTTATTTGAACTTAATAAATTGATCTGATTTTTATCTGAATACAGAATGGGTGCCACAGACAACATCTACAAAGGCCGAAGTACCTTTATGGAAGAACTGACAGATACTTCTGAGATAATAAGAAAAGCAACTTCAAGATCACTAGTAATTTTGGATGAATTGGGAAGAGGAACTAGCACACACGATGGAATCGCTATTGCTTATGCTACACTTGAACATTTTATTAGAGATGTAAGTGTTCAATATGACACACGCTTGTGAATGCTTTTTCAGCCTGTTTGGTAGGCTGACTTTGACATGGTGCATGTATACTTGTAGAAATGTGGCATGTCTAAACTCAGAGCAAAGGGGTGTGGATAAAGGATATCAGTGCTTTGTTGCTGTGCTTAAAAAAATTTACATGCAGACCTTCTTATGTGTCTGTTTCATTGTTGTAGGTAGAGTCACTGACACTGTTTGTCACTCACTATCCCTCAGTTTGTGAGCTAGAGAAGGCGTATCCAGAAAAAGTTGGTAATTACCACATGGCTTTCTTGGTGAATGAGGAGGAAGGTGCTGAACAAAAAGGTACAGTATAAATCCATCTGAGATTTGGTTCTATAGGTATAGGCAGAAATTGTATATACACATATACACAAGAAAGTCTGCCTTTTAAAACACCAGGTAAAAGTATATTAAAGAGTTTTTTCATACTCACAATAGGTAGGTAAAATGTGTGGTTTCAAGGAAACATTCTTCTTTCATATTTTTTCAATGGACTAAATCATACAGGAAGCATGAATGATAATGAGATTACAGGCTTTGCCATTTCAGTCTTTGGTTGACTAATTTTATTAATATAATAGAGGAAGTTTTGATTTTGTTTTGGTTGTTTTTTGTTTTGTTTTTCTAGGATCTGAAGATGAAGAGAATCCTGAATTTATCACTTTTCTTTATCAAATAACTAAAGGAGCCTCTGCAAGAAGTTATGGGCTAAATGTTGCCAAACTGGCAGATATTCCTGTAGAAATCTTGAAGAAGGCAGCTCTCAAATCAAGGGAGTTGGAAAGAAAAATGAACACAAAAAGGTCAGAACAATTGTGATTTTTTTTCCCTAATGAAACTTCAGCTATGAATTGAAGAGTATTTCACACAATGTGCATTAAAAAGAACAGTAGGAGTTATTTCAGATATCCTCCTACCTTTCAGGGAAGAGACAGTGAAACAAAACTTAAAAAAAAAAATACTTAGGAAATTGTGCTATCCGTGTCAATAAAAGCTTTAGATTTTATAGTCAGCTATTATGTCAGAGGTTAATTGCTGCCCTCTGAAACAAGACTGGAAAAAACTAAATGCACGTTGAACTACCATTAGGAATAAATTATTTTTTATTTTCTTATGGCAAATACCAGCAAACTTACTCTTCCAGGTATGTATTTTCACTGTTTTTAGGGAGACAAAATTAAAATACAACTATCTTCTAATAACTACGTCTGTTCTCAACAGTGATAGTGGAAAATGTTAATAGATATAATTTAGGAAGTATATTATTCACTTTGGAACTTGAAATTGTATTTGCGTACTGTAGTGTAAAAGGAAATGCAGATATTCTTCTGGTTTACATATTTATAATGTATTTTGATTGCCCCCTCAACCACACAAAATTTTACTGAAAGACTGGGGTTTTAAATATTTTTCTGATAACCAATTTTCATTTAGGGTATATTTACCTTATATATTAGACTAGTTACAAAAATTCCCATGTGTATCAAACAGCATCACCTTCATAAAACCTGTGACATTATGTACATCGTTTAGATATAAATACGTACTAGTATTCAGATTCATTTCCACTGAATTTTTTGTCGTCATTATTTTCAGTGGCAGTCCTATCAGCAAAATTCAGATAGCCCTTTAGGAATACAATAAATCAAGATCTTTGTTGCCTGATGGCCATAACTAATCCTGACAGAATAATTTCATATGAGAAAATTTAAGTACTAATTATCTGTAGGTACAAGCAGTTCTTTTGAAACTTAGCAGTGCTTAGCACTTAACACCAGTTTTTATCCCTGTTAAGAAAGCAAAATAGAAACATTCTATTGAAAATACATGAAAGTTTATGGGAAAAATAATGTGGTAGCTCATGTTAATTGGAAATAGTAATCCAAAATTGACAAAAGTAAAACAACAAATTACTGGCAATGTCTTAACTCTGTTGTTATAGGATACACAGGGTTCTAAAATCAAGAAAAAATTGTTGTTCAGAAAGGTGAGAATATGAGCTGGAAGGCCAGAGTTCCTGTGTAATGAAATTAAGATGTGAAATAACATAATATGTCCTTTTGGTTTATCTTCACTTGTTCTGTGAAAATCATGCTAACACATTACTTGGACAGGGCACAAATAGAGTTCTAGCATGTATCCATTGCAATTAACTCTCCTTTTAGCATACAAAACCTATGAGCAGTAAAAATAGTATGCAATGATGTTGTTAGACTGATTTGCAGTGCCCATACAGGGGTGGAGTGAGGGCTGACTGGGCAACCTTAATTATGAGACTTAATTGTGTGCCATTTATCACCTTTCGAATATGTAAGCTACCATCTGTATTTTAGCTTTTGGTGTGTATCTTGCTCATATTCTTAGAGTGAAAAAGAATAAATACTTAATCTAAAGCTGTGATGAGTCCTTTATCCTGACTTATCACTAAGGCTGGATGCCACAGAATGGCACATTTCACTGCAGGGTGCTGCCACCTGAGCTACACAAGTGCACATACCTAGGAGGGACCGGCTGGAGCAGGCACCCCCAGGCCCATCTCCTCAGGCTGCTGCTGGGGAGGGTGCTCCCTGACCTTTTCTCCATGGTGTCAGGACTGACCACATGCATAATCGCAAAACAGGCCAGGTCAGGGATCTGATCCAGCTGAGAACTCATTCTTTCTCCAACTGATATCATGCAAGCTCAATTTCCTGACGTTACATGGGAACAGGCATTACTACCTAAAGAAGGAAGGGGTGGGAGAGGGAAGAGGAGATGGCCCTTGATTCTGGCAGCAGCTGGTAGAGTAAAGGTAACCTTGGGACCGCAGCCCTACCTGCCAGACCAGCCTACCCCGTCTGAAGTTTAATACTTTTGCTGCCCCCTTTAATGAGAGACAGTGCTATGTAGGGGGTCAGGGATAAGGGACATCCACAGCGGTTGCTAATTCATTGGGTTTGACCTGTACCAGGTTATTCCTTCATTGTATACCTCTTGCATGCGCTATGGAGGGAACTTCATGCATCTATATAAACCTGCAGCTCAAGTCAGTGACAAATAATTTAAAAATAATAATAAAAAAATGAAATGTGTCTGATGATTTCACAGTGCATAAATTATTGTATTACATAATCCCTCATTTGTCTAGTTCTCCTGTGTAGGTCATTGCAGAAATATTTTCTTTTGTATGCCCCTGTTTATTTTCACTTATTGCCGTGATGTCAATGGTGTTCTATACCTTCTCTCCAAAGGAGACGTTAACAAATTTAAGAATGGGTATGGTATATCTGTAGTAGAAAATAAAAACTGTTATGATCTTGGGAATCAAACTCAGACCTGTTCATAGCAGTGTACTTGTGCTGTGACAATACCCACAGGCCAGCTGCCTTGTCTTATTTTTTTAAATCACTTTCATATTATTTAAGAAAATCCACTGGGTAATTCCATCCAGTCTTGACATCTTTGTCATCAGGAATGTGTGTTAACCCATTTTAAATGTCTTGTTCTTGTTTGTCACAGCTCTTATACGTCCTTCTTAAATCAAAAGTTATTAAAAGGAAAATAGGAAGGATGTGTGTGCTCATTTATTTTGAAAATGCGTTATCTCTTTATGATTCTACCAGTGCAAATTTATAGGAACTGAATGCTGAAAATTAAACTGTGCAAACTACAAAACTATTTATTTCCTTCAATGGTTTACTCTTGCTCAGTCTTTTATTTAAACTTGTCAGTGTTTCTGGTACTGTAAGTTAGTTATAAAATTAAATTGTTGACTATCCTAGAGATGGAATACATATATTGGAAAATGTTAACCAATTTTTTAAAGATCACATAACATTTTGAGCTATGCAAACTGCTGTTTTTGACTGTGTGTAGAATTTTGCAGATGACTGTAGGGCTTTCAAGGTTTGATGTGCTTAATTTAAAAATGTGTCTGTATTTTGACTTTTTTTTCCTTTCCCCCACTCAGAAAAATGCTGAAGTCCTTTGCTGAAGCATGGAAGATAAATGATTCTCAGGATCTACAAAAATGGAAAACTATGTGGGAATCTGAAGATGAAAGAAAAGACAATTCTTAATCCTCAAATCATGCTTAAAGATGGAGAATATTGGAGATGCAAAATATACGTCTAGAGACTAATAGATTCTGTCAGCCTGTAGTTCTAGGTGCATTAAGTTGACTCCTCTGCCTTTTGAGAGATGAGGTGCTTCATTGTCGTATGATGCCCCACGTCCACTTCCAGCTTGTATGTAACTTTCTCACTCCACTGTCCTCACCTGAAGTGCTTTCCCCACTTTTCCTTAACTGCAAAACTACTGGCATTGGATTTAGTTTCTAATATATTTAGAAAACATGGAAAATTATGTTAGTAAATTTTATTAGATAAATCTTTTATAAAGAATGTCTTTTAACTTTACTGTACTTCAGTTTCTGAAGAAGTATTCCTCTGCGTTGGGAAAATGTAGCTCAGTCCTGACTGCTATACTGCTGTGTTGGGAAAATGTAGCTCAGTCCTGACTGCTATACTGCTGTGTAATCAGTAAGAATGAATACCATAGAGAGATTTTTGTTGTTATTCTAAAATTAATGCATTTAAAATTCACAGGTTTTGTAGAGCACCTGCTAAATTTTATGTGCACAATGAACTGAAGAAAGTGTGTGTTATGTGGCTGGATAGGAGAGTTTAGTTTCTACTGATGAGATTGATGATGGTTCCACTAGTAGTTTCCAAAGTAGTAGCACAAAACATGCATTGACTGTGTTTCATTTTCCCTTTTCTTCATTCTCCTACACACCTGCTTCCTTTTCAGCTTCAGTTTTTCTCCTGATCTTGGCCCTCTCTGGCACAGTCGGAAGAAAGACTTACTTTAAATAATGTTGGAGTATTGTAAGATGAGGTGAAGGAGGCAATTCAAACTATGCAATTGGCATCCCCAGTGCTCTGTCAAATGCAGAGTAAAGCTGGGAAAAACAAATGTCTTTTTATTATTTGCAGTTATCAAGTCCAAATTTCAAATGGGAATGTAATATCCAAGTTGGTTTTCCTTTGTAAATGTGCTGGTTTGGCTGAGAAAGAGTTAATTCTCTTCATTGTAGCACCTGTGGTAGTCAGGGGCCTTCCTGGCTTCCCACACTCTGCCACATGGGCAAGAGAGGCGGGGCCACGGCCAAGATGTTCATTCCATGCCATGTGACACCATGACCAGCACATTAATGGGGCAGTTGGCGCACGGGGGGCGGTTGCGACTTGGGGACTGGCGGTGTCGGGTCAGTGGGCGGTGAGCGGCTGCATCACAGGCTGTTGGTTTTGCTGGTTCATCCCCCCACCCCCGCCCCAGGTTTCATGCCTCTCCTTGTTTTCCTTTCAATTGCATCATGGTTGCTGTTGTTATCGTTTTATTTTAATTATTAAGTTGTTCTTATCTCAACCCATGAGCATTGCCCTTCCAATTCCCTCCCCCGTCCCACCAGTGTTGGAGTGAGCAAGCGACTGTGTGGGGCTGAGTTGCCGGCTGAACCACAACAGTCTCTTTTGGCGCCTAACATGGGCCTCAGGGTTTGAGATAAAAACAGCTGCTGGTCACAGCACCATGTTCTCATGTTTGCAGTTCATGTTATGGATTGATGTTGGTTTCTTTAGATCATTAGTGATGTTTTGCCTAAGAAATTTGTTATGCAAACACTGGTTTTCAGCTTTATCTGGTATTTGGGGTTTTTGCTGGAACGGTTACGGTAGTTTGGATACCACCTTGTTGAGGCAATTAGCAATTATACCTCCTCCCCTGAGAGATTTTATATGGAGGAAATACAGAAGGGTATCTTTGCTACTTTCTTCTGTGATGTCTCCACCTTTATTGCAACAACCTTTTTGTATCGTGAACATCCTTGGGTAGCTAAGATACACTTACTGTTAGGTTTTGGGCATGTTGTTTTGGTTTTGACTAAGGTTAGAAAGCAACTTAAGAATATCACTCAGAGATCTGCCCCAAGGCTTGATAGTTATGAGCGGCAGGGCATGTGGGATAGCATGGGCAAATACCTAGGGCAGGGGGTAACCACAGTGTTTTGGAGTTTCACCCCTGAACAAGAGCAGAATCCTGAAAAACTAGCAGAATATTTGGAGAAAGTATGTTGTTACGCTGGGAACTCCAGAGAGACACAGATAACTGCAACATGCTGGGGTCTGGCCCATGCATACCGAGCCCTGCTCAACCGTATTCAGTGCTCCAAAGGGGAAGAGAAGATCTCTGGATTGCAAGACAAAGTGACAGGCACTGCGGCCACTCAAACCCCCAGGACAAGCACTGTGGCTACTCAAACGCCCACGATAGGCACTGGAGCTGAATCAGAGAATCAACCCATGCCAGTGTCAGTTGCCCCCATACACAAGAAGAAATTTTGGTAGCAAAAGTCAACTCATTTAGAAAGGGATGATGAAGAAGCAGGGCCATCACAATGAGAAGAGGAGGAAAAAGTTATAAATAAAATGGAGACGACCTGATTCCTGTCCTTGAGTGAGCGGAGATATGCAAAAAGATTTCAGCCATCATCTAGGTGGGCAGATTGCCACCTGGCTGCTCCGATGCTGGGAGAACAGGGCCAGTAGCCTGGAATTTAGAGGGGAAAGAAACCAAACAACTGGGATCCCTTTCTGGGGAAGGGGGCATTGACAAAGCAGTTGGAAAAGGGACACAAGCCCTCAGATTATAGAGGTGACTCCTGTCCGGAGTGAAGGAAAGGTATCCCTTCAAAGATGATGTTACATGTCACCTAGGAAAATGGACAACTATGCAGAAAGGCATCCAGTATCTAAGGGAATTAGCTGTGCTTGAGGTGATTGATGGTGACCTGGACGATCAGCTGTCATCCAGAGATCCAGATGAAGCCGAGTGCGCATGACCCATGTGGTGGAAGTTTGTACAGAGTGCACCATCCTCGTATGCAAACTCATTGTCTGTAATGTCCTGGAGAGAGGACGAGACACCAACAGAGGCAGATGTGACTGATAGACTCTGGGATTACGAAGCAAATATCTCTTCCTCCCTCATCTCTGCTATGGAGAAACTATCCCAAGAGGTCCAGCAACTCAAAGAAGATATGTCCTGCTCCCCACCTCTCCTAACAGCTGAGACACTACTCTGTAATAAGCACCCTTTGGCTCAAAGGAGAGGATGCACACCATGGGCCACCCTATGGTTCTACCTGCGTGACCACGGAGAGGACATGAGGAGGTGGGATGGAAAACCTACCTCAACCCTAGAGGCATGGGTTTGTGAGCTGCAAGGAAGAACAATCACTCACAGGGGTTCTTCTGGGAAAGCTGCTGCTCCAATTTCCAGTAAGCAAGTCCCCATACAGAAAAGTAGAAGCGCTGATTTTATTTCTGAGCTTAATAGAGAGACTCTTGATTCACATTTACAGGAAGTGAGTTGCAAGACCGAGACTAGAGGGGCCCTGCCTCCAGCCAGGTGGAGGAAAGGGATAACCGGGCTTACTGGACTGTGTGGATGTGATGGCCTGGCACATCTGACCCACAGGAGTATAAAGCTTTAGTGGACACCGGCGCACAGTGCACCTTAATGCCATCAAACTATGTAGGGGCAGAAGCCATCAGCATTGCTGGAGTGACAAGGGGATCCCAAAGGCTAACTGTATTGGAAGCCGAAGTGAGCCTAACTGGGAATGAGTGGCAAAAGCACCCCATTGTGACTGGCCCAGAGGCTCCGTGCATCCTTGGCATAGACTACCTCAGGAGAGGGTATTTCAAGGACCCAAAAGGGTACAGGTGGGCTTTTGGTGTAGCTGCCTTGGAGACGGAGGGAATTAAACAGCTGTCTACCTTGCCTGGCCTCTCAAAGGACCCTTCTGTTGTGGGGTTGCTGAAGGTCAAAGAACAACAGGTGCCGATCGCCACCACAACAGTGCACCGGCGGCAATATCGCACCAACAGAGACTCTCTGATCCCCATCCATGAGCTCATTGACTGACTGGAGAGCCCAGGAGTCATCAGCAAGACTTGCTCACTCTTTAACAGTCCCATATGGCCAGTGCAGAAGTCTAATGGAGAGTGGAGGCTAACAGTAGACTATCGTGGCCTGAACAAAGTCACTCCACCGTTGAGTGCTGCTGTGCCAGACATGCTAGAACTTCAATACGAACTGGAGTCCAAGGCAGCCGAGTGGTATGCCACAACTGATATCGCTCATGCATTCTTCTCAATCCCTCTGGCAGCAGAGTGCAGGCCACAGTTTGCTTTTACTTGGAGGGGTGTCCAGTACACCTGGAATCGACTGCCCCAGGGGTGGTGTCATGGTTTTAGCTGGGATAGAGTTAATTTTCTTCACTCTAGCTGGTATAGTGCTGTGCTTTGAACTTAGCATGGAAAAAAATGTTGAGATAACACAGAGATGTTTTGGCTGTTGCTGGGTAGGGCTTGTACTAGTCAAGGACATTTCTAGCTTCCCATGCTCTGCTGGGTGCACAAGAAGCCGGGAGGGAAGGGGGCACAGCTAAGAGAGCAGATTCAGACTGACCATGTAACATCATGCCCAGTATGTTAACTGGGAGGGGCTGGCCGGGGGAGGGAGGCAGCAATTGCGGCTCGGGGACGGGCAGTGTTAGTCGGCGGGTGGTGAGCGGTTGTATCGTTCATGTTTCTGTGGTTTTTTTCCTTTTTTTCTTTCCGTTCCTTTTCCATTTTATGATATTAACAGTATTATCATTATTATCATTATTATTAGTATTAGTATTTTATTGTAATTATTAAACTGTGCTTGTCTCAACCCACAAGTTCGTTTGCTCGTCCGATTCTCTTCCCCATCCCACAGGGGTGGGGGGGGAGCGAGCGAGCGGCTGCGGGGTGTTCAGTTGCCAGCTGAGGTTGAACCACGACAGGTGGAAACACAGCACTACCATTTGCCATGGACTGATCCAGACTGCAGTGGAACAGGGTGGAGCTTCGGAACACCTTCAGTACATTGATGTCACCATCCTGTGGGGCAACACGGCAGAAGTTTTTGAGAAAGGAGAGAAAATAGTCCAAATCCTTCTGAAAGCTGGTTTTGCCATAAAACAAAGTGAGGTGAAGGGACCCGCACAAGAGATCCAGTTCTTAGGAATCAAATGGCAAGATGGTCGTTGTCAGATCCCAATGGATGTGATCAACAAAACAGCAGCCGTATCTCCACCAACCAGCAAAAACGAAACTCAAGCTTTCTTGGGCGTTGTGGGTTTTTGGAGAGTGCATATTCCACACTACAGTCTGATCGTAAGCCCTCTCTATCAAGTGACCCAGAAAAAGAATGATTTCAAATGGGGCCCTGAGCATCAACAAGCCTTTGAACAGATTGAACAGGAGATAGTTCATGCAGTAGCCCTTGGGCCAGTCCGGGCAGGACAAGATATAAAAAATGTGCTTTACACCACAGCCGGGGAGAATGGCCCTACCTGGAGCCTCTGGCAGAAAGCACCAGGGGAGACCCGAGGTTGACCCCTAGGGTTTTGGAGTCGGGGATACAAAGGGTCCGAAGCCCGCTATACTCCAACTGAAAAAGAGATATTGGCAGCATATGAAGGGGTCCGAGCTGCTTCAGAAGTGGTTGGTACTGAGGCACAGTTGCTCCTGGCACCCTGACTGCCAGTGCTGGGCTGGATGTTCAGAGGGAACGTCCCCTCTACACACCATGCAACTGATGCTACGTGGAGTAAATGGGTTGCACTGATCACCTAGCGGGCTTGAGTAGGAAACCCCAGTCGCCCAGGAATCTTGGAAGTGATTATGGACTGGCCAGAAGGCAAAGATTTTGGATTCTCACCAGAGGAGGAGGTGACACGTGCTGAAGAAGCTCCCCTGTATAACAATTTGCCTGAAAATGAGAAGCAGTATGCCCTGTTCACTGATGGGTCCTGTTGCCTTGTGGGAAAGCACCGGAGATGGAAGGCTGCTGTACGGAGTCCTACACGACAAGTCGCAGAAACTGCTGAAGGAGAAGGTGAATCGAGCCAGTTTTTAGAGGTAAAGGCCATCCAGCTGGCCCTGCCCAGTCAGAACTCTCACATACTGTGGAAGGGGATAGAGTCCGTGTAGTGCACGTAAAAAATATGCTGGGCAAAACAGTCTGGGTTCTTCCTGCCTCATGCAAAGGCAAACCCATTCATGGGACTGCTTTTGCTTGAGGACCTGGGTGCACTTGGTGGGTGATATGGGAGGGTGGAGGAGTCCGGTGTCTCAAGGGGATTTGATTTTGGGTGAAAACAGCCGAACTGAATGGCATAATGCAAACTGCTATGTAATATTGTATGTCATCTCTTCTGTGGTTGCTATATGCCATATCAATGATATCACAGTAGAAATCTCCCAATTCATGGAAGATGAACTTTGATGGAACAAAGTGCAGCAGTGATGGAAGGATGACTGACTTGGTATGCAGCAACCCAACGCCACACACACCATCTCTCCCGTCCTGAAAGACTGATATGACAGATGGAGCCCAGAGTCATGGACGGGGTGAACTCGATGGACATTTTTATGGACATTTTACAGGGAAGGTCCATAAACTAAGGGAATTATGTCTATGTATTTTGTCAAAGGATGGGATGGGAAGGGGAGGGGTGGTGTTGGTAATGTGGTATTGGATGGTATGGGACCTGGCATGGCGTAAATGGCATGGAATAAGGGGTGGATAATGTGCTGGTTTTGGCTGAGAAAGAGTTAATTCTCTTCACTGTAGTGCCAGTGGTGGTCAGGGACTTTTCCAGCTTCCCGTGCTCTGCCACCACAGGGGCAGGAGGCCGGGAGGGGCGGGGCCACGGCCAAGACACCTGACCCCGACTGGCCAATGGGATGCTCACTCCATGCCACGTGACGCCACGACCAGCACAGTAACCGGGGCAGTTGCTGCGCAGGGAGCGGTTGTGGCTCGGGGACTGGCGGTGTCGGGTCAGTGGGCGGTGAGCAGCTGCATCATGGGCTGTTTGTTTTGGTTGTTCATTTCCCCCCAGCACTGGGTTTCATGCCTTTCTCATTGTTTTCCTTTCCATTGTATCATTGTTGCTGTTGTTGTTGTTATCGTTTTATTTTAATTATTAAATTGTTCTTTCCTCAACCCACGAGCGTTACCCTTCTGATTCTCTTCCCCATCTCACCAGTGTTGGAGTGAGCGAGTGGCTGTGTGGGGCTGAGTTGCCGGCTAAACCACAACCATAAACATAACCAGGTGAAGTATCTTGCTGTGAAATGGACAGTGATGTTCACATATATAAACCTTGACAAATAGTTTGTTGTATTTTTTAAAAAGTATTTTATTAAGTGGAAAGAAGTGAAATATCTTGATCTTGCTATAAGGAGAAGAATAAAGTGAGGTTTTGTAATCTTTGAGGCAGGTGAACTTTTCTAAGTTTTTCAGTAAATGAGGGATTTTTTTGCGAAGTAATGCAAGCCAGATAAATATGAAATGTTATTGCAGGTGATTGAATTAACCTTTCCAATATAGAGAACTTCGTGCAGAAAAGGGTGCAATTTTTTTTAACCTGTGATAAGGAATTGCTAATCTTCACCAAAGCCTTTTTTCCAGGTTCCTCCAATGACAAAGGATCATTTAAACAAATAGTTTGTTCTGCTACTCAAATAGCAGCAATCAACACAAGCATCTCCTTCCAGAGCATGTGGTATTATTTATCTAAACTGGAAGAGCTGAAGAAGAAAACTAGTCTTCCAAGGTGTGGTTACACATGTGTGTTTACCTATGCCACACAAGCACAATGAATGTAGTACTGCATTATTGGTGCACACAGATGCAGTCCATTGGATCTAAGGACCTCTGACCATAGTCTTCAAAGAGAAGAAATGAGCTATTACTAAATTCCCATGTGCTAAATGAGCTTTTGGTGAGACTCTCTTTGTATTCAAGGGAGCATTCAGACTATGCTCTGACAAGAAAAAAAAAACCTGGATGCAGTCTGAAAAAGACAAAGAAATACAGTTAAGAATGGGGAAGTGGATACGGTGTTACTGGCCTGCTCATACTGTCAAGTACAAAGCAATTACAGCAGGCTTTTCTCTTAATGTCTGTGATCATGCTGGAAATAATGTTTGATTTTTAGCCCAGCTCAGTTCAACAATGGGGGTTATCTTGCTAGTCCAGTGAGGTTTATTCTAGATATGCAAGCTAATTATTAAAGCTACTGCTTTATTCACTGCTGATTATTATAATTCCTAGCAGATATGTAAAAAGTTGTGACCATTTGAAAATGCACTATAAGCAGATGCATACTATTATTAGATGCGTTTACTGCTGGTTTTAGGATGCATTTGTAATGAATGACAGAGTACAGTGCAGCTTTATCTAGACCTTGTTCAGCTGATGTGGAGCAGCCACATTCGTTAACCAAGTGAGTGCCACGTGATGGCGATCACTCTGACATGTGATGTGTTCAGAGCCCACTTGGGTGTGTTTGCAGAGCATGGGATGAGGCGTAGTCTAGGCAGGCAACCAGACAGACATTCTTTGATCTTTGGTAGCATAGAGTGCAAGAGGGATATAAAGAAACAAAGACTTGCTGGAAAATAGGGAAAGGCATTAATTTTTTTTTTTTTTTAATTTCTTTTGCTGTGGGTATGTTGGGGCATCTGTGTCTGCAATAGCAGGAATCCTTCTAAGACACAGAAAGATGAGAAGCTGCTCTTGTGTTTGTGTTTTCTTTTTTTTTATTATTTTCTTTTAAATTCCAGCACACTAAGCTTCATCTTGAAGACAATTTGAAGTACAGTTTTGGGAATGGTATGATCTTGGAGACATGATGCCCTAATTTTAAACCAGAGTAATAAAATTTGTCTGTGTGCTAAGTCAGCAAGTTTGGTCCAGCATACTGATGGCTGTAAGGTTAAAGAAGAGTGGCCCATGCTTAGATGGTCCTCGGTTATAGTGGGAATTCATGCTAGTCTTGAGTTTAACTTCAAGAAAGGAATGTCTAAATCTCTTTGCCTAAATATTAATATTTTTGGAAACCTGTAGTGATTATTGGCTCCTACTGCCACCGTGTTATTGACATCCTTAAAATTTAATATTGATGTGAAAAATACAGCTTTGTGTTACACATAAAGGTACAGTCTCCTTTAAATACTTTTGCACTTTATGCCTTTTATCCATTTTTTAAAAGATGGTATTTATCACTTTCTTAAGCTTTTTCATTGTTCTCTCGTCCCTGCTCTTAACATAAAAATTTTAATGCCTTTCTGCATCTTTTCTTGAATGTATTGCTTTTAGAAATCGCAGTGCCACAGGTTAGTAACAAAAACTGGTAGACCATTTTGATGGAAGAGAAGGAGAGAGAGGGCTGGATACACTGTCACTGCCTTTTTGTATTTGGTTATGTAAGAAAGTTATTATAGAATACGCAAAGTAAAACACATTACCAGTAGCAATTACCTTTCTTACTGGAACACAACATCTTTCACTGAAGTAATTCTCAAGAGTATTTTTCTTTGTATTGCAAAGTTTTCCAAAAGTATTTATAGAAATGACATGAATTTACCTACCACATAAGTTTACAATGCGTATAAATGAATTTAAAGATCACTGGAATGTCAGCTGAGTCAGGTATTGCAGTAAGTCTGTTCACTCCAATGAAAGTAATGTTTATTTCTTGAAATCTATTGGAAAGTAAATTATCAAAATATATCTACTCTATGTAAAATTTTGTGAGAATTTAATTATTTTAACTTCTCAGTAGTTCTGATATAAATGCATGTTTCATAGGGAAATAAAGGTTTGGTAGATTGCATTGCACTGAGAGAAGTAGGACACTGTTCCAGAATCCAGAATGGTTTTTGGAAGGTCTCCTCCCCTGGTCTCACCCCAGGTGGCCATTGCAATCTCCTCAAATCTTGGCACCTGTACTGCAAGTCTTGGACATCAATCTAAAAGTAAGTCCAAGCTGCCTGTCTCTTTTCCCCCTTTCAGATTTTAGAGCTTTTGAATGGAGTGGATGGTTCTCATCCCCTTTTAACTGTTCCTAAATGCCAAGGCCATAGCAAGCTGAAATTTACCATCTCAGCATATTTTTTCCCATCTTTTTTCAAAGCTTTCCTCTGTCTCCATGAAAAATCTCTGGCAATCAAATCCAGACCAAATGTTTAAGTCCGAATTCAGTTCTGGGGGACAAATCTGCAGTCTTGGCCAGAGCCCAAGAAGGGGTTTACAGCTCCACAAGGATGAATTCAGGATTGAAAATCCAGCTGGCAGGTAAACATGAGATCCAGTTCTGAAACCACTTATTTGGGTCTTTCAGCTGCATCAGTACAGGGCTGTTGACTGTTGTTGTTATGTAGCTCTGTGTAGGGGAAGCCATGGATTTGCCCAGCTTGGTAGTCCTGTGCTAAAAATATTCTTGTCAAAATTAGAGAACTCTGCTTACCTTAACAATGCTATGTTTGTCATTGTACATGGCTAAGCGCATTTGGTGTGGAAATCCTTCCCTTGCTTGAAACGGTAGACCAATGGCCCTTCTCTGGACCCCTTCCAGCCTGTCCGCATCCTTTTTGTATAGCGAAGACCAGAACTGTACACAGTCCCTCTCTGTGGAAAGGGACCTGGGGGTCCTGATGGACAGGAAGCTCAACATGAGCAAACAGTGCGCTGCTGCGGCCAAGAAGGCCAACGGGATGCTGGGTTGCATCAAAAAGGGCATCACCAGCAGAGAGAAGTCATTGTCCCGCTCTACTCAGCGCTTGTCAGGCCACACCTGGAGCACTGTGCTCAGTTCTGGTCCCCACTCTACAAAAAGGATGTGGGCAGGCTGGGAGGGGTCCAGAGAAGGGCCACCAAGATGATCAAAGGACTGGGAAGCTGCCATACGAGGATACGCTGGGGGAGCTGGGTTTGTGCAGCCTTGAGAAAAGGAGGCTCAGAGGGGATCTCATCCCCATGTACCAGTACTTAAGGGGTAGCTACAAAAAAGATGGAACTCCCTTTATACACGGAGTCACATGGAGAGGACAAGGGGGAATGGACACAAATTGCTCTTGGGGAGATTCCAATTGGACACGAGGGGGACATTTTTCACAGTGAGGGCAGTCACCCATTGGAATAATCTCCCCAGGGAAGTGGTTGACTCGGCCACATTGGGCACCTTCAGGAGTCGTCTGGACAGGGTGCTGGGCCATCTTGTTTAGACTGTGCTCTTCCTTGAAAGGTTGGACTAGATGATCCCTGAGGTCCCTTCCAGCCTGGGATTCTGTGATTCTGAATTTCTTCCTCAGTCACCAATGCACAAGTTCACTGACTTCCTTAATTACATTGTAGATTTTTGTCTTCTTGCCTAGCCATAGAGACAACTAGAAAGGATGTTATTTTTGTTTTTTAAGACTTTTAAGAAACTAATTCCTGAAACAGTCATTTTGTTTTGTAAGACATGAGTCCTTGCAGGCCTTGCTCTTAACTGTTAAATGATGTATTTGTCTGAGACTAAACTGGGTTAAGTCATAAGTGAGCTGTAGAGAAAAGGATGACAGTGCCTAAGATACTATTCAGGGGAAATAAAGGGTAAACAAGATAAAGCCGGATATAGAAATCTAAGAATGTTAGCTGTTCTAAGAATAATGGCATTAGGAAACAGGATGGTTTCCTCCTACATGGCGTCAGGATTTGTTAAAGAGCGAGCAGGCACCAGAATGATTGATATTTTGGCTACAGTCTTGCTAGCCAGCAGGTATAGCATGTAAGATTGAGTTTGCTTGAGGCTGAATTCTGCAGTGAGCCCTTGTGCTGTTGCACTGGATGTCCAGCACTCAGTCTTTGTGCAGTATCCTTCCTTCGGAAGTGTGATCAAGGGCATCTTGCCCAAAGTAGTCATAGGGAGATGGAGGTGGTGCCTGGTCATAGGATTCACGTCGCTGCAACCACGGCTTGTAGAAGATGAACTAAGTCTAGGACAGGAAGCACTGCTGCTTTTTTTGAACAGCAGCCTTTAATCGGTCAGTACTTACTGGCCAGGACAGGAATCCAGAATCGCCTAACTTGCTCACTGTGCTGTGAAGGAGGGCAGAGAGCTAAGTCGGATGGTGCCTCTCCACGTTGTGGGTCACAGACGACTGGTGTGTTTGTTACTCTAGGCAGGAGAAGGAATTCTTGCCCCGTCCTCAGCCCTGCACAGGGTGAGCAGAGAACAAAGTTGAGCCCTAAAGTATAGTAGTTACCCAGTCTTTTAAATATGTATATGTAAAATAATTTTCATTAAGAGGCATAATTTTCAATTATTTATGTTCTTTTGAACTTGCAAGGAATCTGTAATAACATTTTGACTGCCCTAATTCCAAATGTTCACTTGTAAGTAAAAGTATTTTTTCAGGTGACCTTTATTTAAAATAAAGGTACCCGCATCTAGTAATAATCATTAATAATACTTAAATTTTTCATGGAGTTTTAACCTTTTTTCTTTTTTTTGTTTTATTTCTTTTCTTTTAAGCAGTCAGTTTTTATGACTTTACAATATGCTATAAGAAAAAGGGTGACTCCTGGGAAAGACAGGGTCTGAAAACACAGTACATGGCAAATTTTAAATACACAATCTGCAATAAGGAAGTAGAAATCAACGTTTCTTTTTACTTATAATAATCCAAATATCTAGGGTGACTTAAAAATCAGTGTCCCGAATACCAGGAAGATTACTAGATATAATTATCTCACTCTTACATAACACAAAATAAAAGTTTCAGTCAAGTACTGAGCTTTTCTTTCTGCCTACATATTGAAATATTTCTCTTTACATATTCCTCTCTGCATAAAGCATTAGAAATTGACTATTATCTTAGAGCATTTCAGAATATCTCGTGTATTGTATGAGCACATATTTATAGTTCTTATTCAGAGGGGGGAAAAATCACGGTGCCATGATGCTAATCACTGGAGGCAAGTATCACTGAACCTATCATGCGTCCTTTTGCTGGAGGGTTTGTCAGGGTGGTGGACTGGTGGTCGCTGTTACATGGCTGTGCAGGATCATCCCCCTCAACCTCCCCAAGGGCCTTGGTCATGGCTGGGCCACGTCACTCATAGGAGGAGAGGGAGAGCTGGGGAGGAATGCTGTCCCTCCCTTGACATGGGCATGGTGACCCTGCAGGATCCAGCAGGGCAGAGGGACCAGGCTTGTGCCCTCAGAGGGCTGGGTTGTTTAGACAGCTGGGATTCCCACTGATGGGGAGGAAAGGAGAGGGGAAAGGTCTGTTCTCTGGTTAGACATTGCTGATCCACTACAGGAGACAAAAATGCAGATGGGATACACAGGGCAAATATTTGTTTTGCAGTGAGAAGTTGAAAGATTGTTCCTTAGATCTCTACTTAGATGTGCTAACTTAGGCAGCTTGTGAGCACCGCTGTGTGCCTGAAACACCTCACTCACAACCCCAGGAGAAAAAAAGACCTTCAGCAGGAGCAAAGAGGGGAGTGGCGGGGGTGGGGAATACTCAAGGAGAAGGTCTTGAAATAGCATTTTTGTCTTGGTTTAGGTCAGCATACCCAAAAAGTATATCACCAGGGAGCATTAAGACTTGTAATTTGGATTTTTTTCAAAACTGATCTCATAAGTTGTAAGTACACAATACCAAGGTACACTGAGCTGGCTTTTTGGTGCAGTCCAAGAATGTTCCCAGCTATTAGACTGTCACATTGCAAGCAGCATGGTGTCCAGTGAGGCAACCCTCTTCCCAGCTGCTTGGTATCTGTGGTGTTTATATTATCCTCGGTTATGTTTTATGCACACTTTGAGTTAATCTCATTTCGTTGTGGCTTACTGTGAAAGTATTTCTGTTTAAAGTGAAATACTGTGCTCTATGTGCAGTACTTTACTTAAGCAAAGACTGTATTAGTGCAGTAAGTAGCTATATTAAATGACCTGATCTTCTGTGCAAGTTCCTATTCTTAACGGTTTCCACATAGAAAAAGAAAACTTTGCTAATCCTTTAATTAAATTTGCAATCTAAAGCTGTGTAAGCCTTTGACACTTATTTTTTTGAGAAGCAATTAAGTCTTAAAAGTAAGCTAAAGCCCATGGCCAACGATACATTTAGGCTGACATTGTGTTATGTCCAACAAGCCAGCAGGCTGAGAAACTGTAGCTTTACTTCCCTTTCTGTCCTCAGCGGTAGGAAAAAAATCCACCTGTTTCCCAAGTGATGTGTAGCATGCAGACAGGATGTATGCAGCTGCATGCATGGCACTCTAGATTTTATCCATTCCCACACAGTTTCATACAGGAGTGTCTTAATTCCCCTTTGGATCTCTCAAAGGCACCTTTACATCATAACATCCTCTCTGCCATCGCTGGCTGATTTCCTCAGGACATAGCTTTACTCCCCTTTTTAACAGCTCTAACAGGCTTCATAGCCTGTTCCTGTTATCCACTGGCTGATTCTCAGCTTGTAAATGCTACAACCATTTCATCTATCATTACGTATAATTTTGCTTCCTCCTGATAAAGGTGGAAAATAAAAAAATAAAAAAATACCCTGATCCTAAATTTCAACTTTCATCTATACAGCAACAACTTGCAACTAATTCATTCTCCCTCCACTAACCAACTGCAGGCATTTCAGTGGAGGCTACAACAGTGCTTTGGATTTTATATTCCCAATGCTTTAATGTAAAAATGTTTCAATATATTCCTTCATTGTGCTGTTCTTTAGACCAGTGTGTTCTGCTGTCTCTCTTCTCCCCCCCAGTTTCTGTAAAGACCTGTCCACATGCCTCATAATCAGATGCAGGATTGATGAGACCAGTCACACAGTAAACAAGCTGTTTGGCTGCAAGGATCTCTTCCCTGCAGATTGGGAAACACTGGACCACGTGTGTTTCCCTCTCGTCAGGGTAAGTGAGTTTACTGCTATCTGCAGTTTCTTAGCAGATCCTTAATTCTAAAAGTTTAATCTTCAGGGCCCCTTAAAAAGGTTCCCAGGGACTATAGCAAGAGTCAGTTTAGATTCTAGGTTAGAAATTGGTTTGTTATTTCCCCAGCTAGCATTGTCTGTATAGCTTTGTTTTTTAACTTACACATTTTAATCATTTCTTCCTTCTGTATTTTTGAAATGCAGGTAAGAGAACGACAGGGAGAGGCATTCTGACTCTTCCTCCACTTTTATACAGTAATCCTTTAATACTTATCACCATGGTATTGGAATAAAGGAATAGCTGAAATTATATGTTTTCAAGTGTCAACCTCACTTGGTTTCTCTGGTTTAGATCCACTAAGTTTTGAGGCAAGTTGATAGCAAGCCACCCAGTGCTGATCATCAGTTTCCCTTAGCTTGCTTGACAGATCTGTGATCACTACTAAGCATTTACAAGGTTTCCCTTTCATTTCCTGTCCCATTATCTTTTTGCATCATAGACAGCTGCCTTGTCAAGCACTTACTGTAAATCCACTTCTTAAAATTTTGTGTTTAAAACCTCACTAACTTCCTGTAACAGACCTCACAGTGAAGCTGTCTATTAGCATACAAATGTAGCTGCCTAGTGTTACAGAGGGAATTGGCAAGACGATGGGAAGCACAGTGGTGCAGTGAAAAAGGAGCAAAGAAGCTCTGAAGTTAACACAGCACACCAATATTGTGCGTTAGCTATCAGGGAACAGTGCTGCTACAGAACTTTCTATTTAGCACTAAGCAGGTGGGAACTCTACTAGGCTTGGATGCAACTACAGCCTTGGAGGAGAGCAGAAGGTGGCTGTGGTGGCAATATGTAATGCAAATTTGTGAGGTTGCTAAAACCGTATCTTTCCCTTAGGAGATTTACAGTGGCTTTATGTGTAATTCATTGCATGTAGGAGACACGTTTTCCCCAGTTAAGGCCACATATCCTGATAAAAAATTCATGCATTGGGCTTGGGCTGGGTTTGCAAGTGAGGAGACGATTGCTTGTTAAAGGACCCAAGGCGATATAACATTTTCTTTGCTGGCAACAAGAGGCAGAAGTATCAGAATAGTTTATAATGTTCCAAACAGGGAGAGGAGATTAATTATTTGCAAGAACAAATACTGGTCGTGTACCAGTGCCACAGTGGCCTTCTCACAGGTTATGAACTAAACAGTGTATGCGGTGGTGACATTTACAAGCTATTGCAAAGGGAGTTATTGTCATACTTAAACTGAATGGAAAAGTGCATTTTTTGTGCCTGAATCGATTCTTCTTTTAGAAACTGAGGGCTATACATTTTGTACATGCCTTTGGTTGCCCCAAGACAAGCGCTGTGAGTGACTTAGACTTTGGTCCACATTACACTGATGAAGAAACTTGATACTTAGGTAAGAGTTCGTACTGCTTTGGAGTCTACATTCTTGTGACTGGAAGTGATTCTCCTGAAATAAATGCGATTATAGATTAACTGAGGATAGAATTGCCCTTAAGGAAGATACAACATTTTCAACAAGTGCCACCCGAAAGCCATGAAAACAGAATATTTGTGTTGTATCTCTGTTAGGCTCTGTATGTCTCTGCCTTACAGGTGAGGCTGGGCAATTTCAGCCGAGGTCAGTGTTCTGACGTTCACACATCGTGGACAAGCTACTGTAAGTTATGGCCTCTGTGGTGGTCTCCCACCACTACAAAAGTATGCAGGAGCCTGCTTTTACTCTAGATGTACTAGGGACAAGAGATGGACACAATCATCTCTCTCATGTCTCCCATACACCTTCCTCTTTCAAGCCTTGAGTTTTTTTTTGATTTATTGGCCAGTTTCAATCCAAATCTCAAAAATAAGCTCCTCAACAGTGCACAAGGGAGCTTGGTATTTGGGGAGAGAAGACCTAAATGAGTCCAAAAGGCCTGCTGGGGAAAAGCAGGCAGGCAGGCATCAAACCCTTCTTCTGTGAGGCCACAGTCAGTGAGCCCACCAGCACCTGCAGGAGTTGCTCTTGTGCAGCCATGCTGCTTGTGTATGCAAATGCCTCCACCAGGCAAGAGAGAGCCAGCTGCCATGGGGAAGGGTATTTGGGAACAGGGTCAGGAGGCTGGAGGAAGAAAGGCTCTGCTCTTTCCATTGTTGGTGGGATGACGTTAGAAAATTTTCCTTGAGGCACAACTATGTTGTCAGATAACAAAAATTTGTATAAGCTAATCCAGTGTATTGTTTACATATATACATAAGTACATGCATATATTCTGAAATACATGTTCTCACCTCTTCAGAAGCAATTATTTTGAGAATACATTGTTCAACATGTATACATGCTACAGCATGTGTGAGTCCAGTCCAAAAGTTTTTAATGACAAATATCATTCCCAGAAGATGTAAAGGACATGAGTCAGCTACCTGAACACAGACAACTAATGCCATATGAAATGCCCTGGGGTAGCCGAGATACCCTTGTGAGGATGGCAGATGTGACAAAGCACACAGGGAGGACCCAGGCTCCTCTGGTGTGGGTCTTGCCCTGGGGCATTTCGTAGAGGTTGGCAATGCGATGGTTTTGCATGTTTGGGCAAGTCAAGCCCCAAATGACAGCAGCAAATTTCCTGCCTGATGCTAGACTGTCTAAGCATTTCCGTGGTTGCATCTGCAGCTTGTTTCATTGTGCAGATGATCACTGTTTGCGTAGGCACTTTGCTGCAGTGTTGATGTGAATGGTCTCCTTTTATTCATCTCTAACCCACCTCAGATGACAGTACCGGAACATTGGTACATTGGATCACAATCATTCACATGCAAAGGACCACTCACAGAAAGTTTTTTTTAAGATTAACTTCCAAAACCTTTATGGCCATGGTTCACTTGTGTTTCAAAAAGTAGATATTTGTGTGAAAAAGCATTGAACTAGATTATACTGCACTGATGGATTTATTTATGCAGTAAAACTCATACTCGGTCCCCAAGACCTGCAAGTTTTGTTTCAGTGTTTTGACATGTCACAGCAGAGAGAGGTGGCAAGGATTTAGTCATCCGTGCTTCTCAAGTCCATTCCAGGAAGAGCGCAAGGCTGAAGGGTCCTTTTACTCTCAACAGACCTCCATGTATCTGAACTTTCTATCACATTAAATTTGTGCCTGCCTCTCTAAGCTGCTAAGTAGCTTCATTGCGTGGCATATTGGTGTATAACACTTTTGAGCACTACTTCCTGCTTTAAGCTGTGTCATGAACAATAACTACTCCTTGGCTTTAGAGGCCCAAGATCCCTACTGCTTCTTGAACATGGACAACAATAATTCCCACTGAGAAATGGTTTGTCTATTTTGATTGTTACCAAGGCTGGTGCCCCGTCCGTCCCCGCTCCCCATTCACTATGAATTCTTATTGCACTATAAACAAAATACAGTTCAAGGATTTTTTTATTCTGAATGGCAAGCAGTCTGTTGCTATGTACAAAGTGAAAGCTTTTAAGAGGGCACTTTATTATGACCTTCACAGAAAATACAAAGCTAATGTATCTAACTCTCAGCTGAGGATTGTTTATGTACTGCAGCAGTTAACTGTTGGCGGAAGCCTTCACCTCACACATAAATAGTAGGTAAGGGTCTGTCAGTCATCTACTTTTAAGAGTAGATACTGTTTGGATAGCATTGGCAGCGATTTTGTATTTCTGCAAACTTGTCAGGGTAAGTCTCTCCTAGGTGCATAGAATGAGTATTTCAAACATTCATGTAAGTAACAGCATTATCGACTGCCTAGAGCCCAGAACTGGAGTTTGCCATCAGAAATCTAGATTCTCTTCTCAGGATTGCTCTTCCCTGCTCATTCATCTTTGCTTTGTCTCCACTGTCTACAGAAAGGGAGATAGGACAGGTCTAATTCAGGGTGGCAATGCAAAGAATGTTTAGTATACACTTTCTTATGACGTGCCTCATGAAGTGGAAGGAAGCTTCCAAAGACAGCAGTGTGTTAATAGAGGCTAATAAGGTAATTATTTTCAGCTGAGAGCTAGCCATGACTGGCACAGGCAAGTCCTGCAATCTTCCTCCAGGCATGTTCTGCCAATGGGTCAGGATTCGCCCCCATGGTGCAGTGTTTTTGACAAGAGTTGATATTATGCAGCAAGTAATTTTTGTGCTGAGTAATTTTTGTGCCAGTAGAAATATATGAGCATAGAGAAAGGAATGTAGGAGGAAAACCTGGACTGAGTGAGACTTGAAACTAGTTGTCCTATTGTAACACAGTCATGGGCTTGGTTTGGTCCCACTGAGAGGCTGAGGTGGGACTGGTTGATCTCACTATTCTTGCTGAAGCATCTTCCCTGATATCACCTGGTACGTTGACCACCTGAGCACAGCTTGTTTCCTTTCCTGCTAAGCCATGTTCTGGCTTATGTACTTGTAGATGAAAGTCTAGATTTAATCATCACTCATACCCAAGATCTCCTAAGTGGCACAGTGAGTGCTTTGCTCCTGCCGCAAATGGAGAGTTGGTGCTTAAGAAGGACCCAAAGCAAGTCCTGGTTGCTCTGCGAGGTGGATCAGGGCAGCCCCGAATCATGCAGTGATGGGGAAACAAGGAATTCAGAGTACTGCTTAAAGGGTCCTGCTGACGTTCATGTTTGCTGTACAGCAGCTCTGTACTGCTAGAGAGAAGTTAATGTTAAACCCACCTCATTGCTTTACCTGAGGAAAAAAGTCCCATTGATTACAGATAAGAATAAGGGATACTTTGTTAGGTTTCTAATCTGCATCATTAGAGGTATGATTCCTTTTGTTCTTAGCAATCTTGAGAGCCTTGCTCTTATTTACGCTGTTACATGTATGAATGAAAGAAAGCCTGTCTCTGCTCTCTCGCCTTAAAAAAAAATTCATCATTTTTGCATCTTAGGAATGAAGTCACTTCTCTGGATTTGTGGAGGGGTCAGGACATAAAGTAGTGGCTTTTCAAGGCAATAGCTAATAATAACACCTTGGTTCTCCTCATCCCTCAATCATGAATTGTGGTAAGTGCTGTGTAAATCAGGAAATAGACACCTGCTATCACGGAGGGGAAATAACTGCAGGCTGAGCCAGCCTGAGCCCGCGGTGAAAAGCACCATTTCTGAACAAGGTGTTTCAGGAAGTCCTATGTGACAAAATTTCCAAGAGGCATTTCCAGAGGCATTAATGAGAGGACAACTGCTAAGGAAAATGATGGGAAGGAGCTAGGTAGAACAGTCCCCTTCTTCCCAGCACTAATGCTAAGCCATGTTACTAAAGCAGTGCTTGAAAAGGAAACTTGTACCATTTGTTTTCATCATGCCTCTGTCTCTTCTTGTCATGCATTTAGAGGAGCAGGTATTGCCTTTGCTGTTAGGTTTAGGAGATTTGACTTTCTTGTGCAGTGCTATCTCCTTCAAGGCTTGCACTGCTTATATCATGCTTATAAATGCCAGCTCACCTGGTAGGTGCCTAGGCTTGGATAAGAGACAAAGGTAAAACACTGGAAGTTCAACAATTCGGGCTGATACCACCTGCATCTTCCCAAACTATGAGGGTGAAAAGCAACAGGAGTTATTAACAGTCCTAGGAGATTCTCTATTGCTGGGGGGTTTTTACATGTGAATGGATGCTTTTGTAGAAGAGAGAGAAATTGATTCAAGGTAGTGTTCTGGAGTGTGATATTTAAAATGCACCCTGCTTTTTCTGCAGAATTGTAATTGTGATTCAAAAATACAGATAAAATCAATAATAAGGGAAACAGAATGAATAAAGAACGGGTGGGCTGGAAGCTGCACATGGGTGAAAGTAGGTGAGATTAGGTTTAGTTTAAGTAGTCCACGGCACTGATGCAGGAAAATTTCTGTAGCAACTGAAAGATGAAAATAAACACTCACAATACAGTATAAGCTCTGCTGCAAGTATATATGCTGACATTTTTGGTTTTTTGACTTTTCTGGATTTTTCCTCCTGCACAGCTTTAGTTCTCAGATTGTCAGACACCAAAGCCACATTACCCCAATTAACAAATCAGCTTGTTTAACTTGCTCAGAAGATCCACAGGTGAATTATTTCGACAAAAGGCACAACAAAGAGATTCATTATAAAGGTCATAGATGAAAAAAAGAATAGTCTCTGTTTGTCCTGTTTCAAAGCAGAATCTTACCACCTCAGTTAGGAAAGTGTAAGCAGGGCACATCAAGATTTCTTGATATTACTGAATCATGGGGGGCAGTTTTCACAGCAAATAAAGGGATATTAACTTTTTTTCAGCATATGGAAGATGCAGCATCTTATAAATCAGCTAAAGTTGTTAAGAACTGAAATCAACCAATGCAATACCATCTCAAGGGTTTCAAGATGAGTTTTTAATGCATTCTACAAATAGAATCATGTTGATTTCTTTCAAAACAATGAAAAAAATCCATCTACTCTTGCTAATAAAACCACAGTGTAACTCACTACAGTTATGGGCTGCAAATTAAATTTATTTTTTCACAAAATATATTATGTCAAGTTGCTAGAGTGAACAATAGTTATTGTCAGGAAATAAGTTCAGATAACTTGTACAAAAAACACTTCCTCCCTTAGATTTTCCCAAATTGAAATTGCAGATTGTGGCCTGGGGACAAAGCATACTGTGAGCTCTTAAAGCAATGGGAGATTCAGTTATGGCTTGTTTCCTTGGGGTCTCCAAGGCTGTGAAACTGCTCTTAGCAGACCAAGCCCACAAATGTTCCCTGCTCACGTTTGTCCTGAGCCAGTCCTGCAGGAAATCAGTCATTGTTTTTAGTGATGCTACCCACAGCACTTTGCTGTTCCTCAGATAAGGTGTCTACACAGAAGCAATTATAGCATGGGTTACACAAAATAATCTCCTCTGCACTGTCTCATAGCTGCAGAGCTCCTAAGAGGGGGCTATGCCCACCAAATCCATGACTGAGCACTTATTAAGCTCACTTCAAAAGCACAAAGGACTTGGGTGTTTTGTTGTGTGGTCCTCAGCAGAGAAACAGCCATGGAAATAGTGTCAGCCGCACAATGCAAAACCTCTTCTGATTAGGCTGTTTTGACTAAGAACATAAAGCACAAACCAGCAACACTGTGCTTTCCTGTTACATTGCCTTCTCATTTCCCTGTGGAGAGGTATGCTCTGGCTGACAGCAACTCTAGACTCTGCAAATCTCGTCTCTGCATTTACAGCTGTAAAAACAAATAATTAGCAAAATAGCACAAATCTTTTCCTATTTTATGAATAAGGCATATCAGTAATTAGATTTTCCTTTCTCCCCGTATGGCTAAGCCAGTATAACAAAAGTAACAGAAAGCAAAGAGTTTTGCACAGACTGGGTAAAAAAACAATTTCTAATGCACATTGGATATGCAAAAGTGTCAGATGGTTGTTTGGAGGAATATGACTGTAGAAAATGTCCAGCCACAAGGGACTGTTTAGTTTTACAGATCAGTTATTCAAAACCTGCTATTGCACTTAGGGAATTTTCCACAGGGAGTGAGGAAGAGAAGCTGTTGGAGAGCATGGCTGCTTCTGCCTGTCCCCTCTCACCATCAGGCTTCTAGCTGGCATGAGTGTCAGGAGTGTCTCAGCACTGCTGCTGGGCTGCAAGGAGGAGACAGACACCATTACTCAGGTTCCTTGAATTGGTTATTGGGGGTTATTTCACCTCTCATTGTGTGTTTATCTCCCATTTACTGCCAGAAACATGTTGGAGAAAAGATGGCACAAGCCGTTCTGCCATCATCCTCCAGTTCTTCAGATGCCTGAGGTCCCTTTCCTTATTCCTTTTCTCTCCTCAGGCAGGGAACTAGCTGGACAAAAATTAACAAGTGCAATGTTTTCTTCTGCAGATATATACCAAAGTTTCTGCAGAACTGAATATAGTGTTAGTCTGTCATTAGCCATTGCCCTGTAGTTCTAGGAAGGCATTTTAATCAGATAATAAATAAATATAGTTCCTTAAGTAATAGATATTATCTAAAGCACCTGTACACAGATTATTCTTGCTGTTCAAAGTCACCTTTAAAGTTATTGGCAAAAGGTCATATATAAACACCAGCTGTAATTTGACTGTTTCATGCTCTCAGGCCTACATGTGAAATAATCACTAGAATGATGTTACAGAAACTTACATCAACTTTCTTTTGGAAAAGGGTTGTTATTAAATCTAAGATATGACTTGTGAGTTGAATTCACTGAGGTTTCTGAACAAAAGCTTACATTTTAAGATTAAGGCAGTGCAGCTAATCATCTGCCCTTCAGGTGAACTCTTCACTGGCTTAAAAAAATGGCTGGATGGCCAGGCCCAGAGAGTTGTGCTCAGCGGAGTTAAAGCCAGTTTGTGGTGGTCACAAGCGGTGCTCCCCAGGGCTCAGTTTTGGGGCCAGTTCTGTTTAATATCTCTATCAGTGATCTGGACAAGGGGATCAAGTGCACCCTCAGTAAGTTTGCAAACAACACCAGGTTGGGCAGGAGTGGTGATCAGCAGATCTACAGAGGGACCTGGACAGGCTGGATTGATGGGCTGAGGCCAACTGTATGAAGTTCAACAAGACTCAGTGCCAGGTCCTGCCCTTGGGTCACACCAACCCCAGGCAACGCTGCAGGCTTGGGGCAGAGCAGCTGGAAAGCTGCCCAGCAGAGAAGGCCCTGGGGGTGCTGGCTGACAGCTGGCTGGGCATGAGCCAGCAGTGCCCAGGTGGCCAAGAAGGCCAACAGCATCCTGGCTTCTATCAGGAATAGTGTGACCAGCAGGAGTAAGGAAGTGATTGAGCCCCTGTACTCAGCACTGGTGAGGCCACACCTTGAATATTGTGTTCAGTTTTGGGCCCCTTGTGACAAGAAGGACATGGAGGTGCTGGAGCGTGTCCAGAAAAGGGCAACAGAGCTGGTGAAGGATCTGGAGAACAAGTGTGCTGGGGAGCAGCTGAGGGATCTGGGGTTGTTTAGCCTGGAGAAGAGGAGGCTGAGGGGAGACCTTATCGCTCTCTACAACTACCTGAAAGGAGGTTGTAGCGCGGCGGGGATCAGACTCTTCTCCCAAGTTAGAAGTAATAGGATAAGAGGAAATGGCCTCAAGCTGCACCAGGGGAGGTTTAGATTGAATATTAGGAAAATATTTTTCACCAAAAGGGTTAGCAAGCATTGGAAGAAGCTGCCCAGGGAAGCGGTGGAGTCTCCATCCCTGGAGGTATTTAAAAGATGTGTAAATTTGGTGCTTAGGGACATAGTTTAGTGGTGGGCTTGGCAGTGTTAGGTTAGCAGTTAGACCTGATGGTCTTAAAAGTCTTTTCCAACCTAAATTATTCCTTGATTCTATATTTAAACACCATTAATGCAAGAAAGAAGAGAGACAATAAGGTCAGCTCTGGAACTGCGGGAGAAGTCAATCAGTCCTGTGCATGCTCTCCAGTCAGAGAGTGCCAAGTCTTCTAATGTTTTTAAAATTTAAATTTGCAGTGAGGTTTTGTTGGCAGTTTATGCAGATAGGGGTTTCATTTCATTAAATGCAATTGTGTCCTCTCCAGAAACCTACCGCTCCCACTTCAGAAAAGGTGCAGCTTCATGGTTGGCTTAAAATGCTCTAAGACACATTGCTGCTGATAGAAGATGGTGCCACCCTCCCACCCTAAGCCCTGGACTAGTGCTTTTTTGCATCAGTGCTAGCAACTGAGTGACTGCAAGGCAAGAACTACTAATAGTTTTATTGGTTGTTTAATTTTCAGGCAGACAAGCAAACTGGACCAACTTACCATACAGCCATGGTATTGCCGTTGCCTAAATAAAGCAATTTGTAAAAATGTGTAGCTGGGGCACAGGAAAGGAAATGGGCTAAAACAAGGGTAAAATCGCTCCTCAAAAAAAATAATGCAGTATTGTATCAAGTTCTGCTGAAGGAAATATTGCATTTTAAGTCATCTGCGAACGCGGGTGTCCTCTGGCTCCAGTTCCACAAGCATGCTTTTCCAGAAAAATATCTGTGCTGCTACGAGAACTGGTCCATCTCTCCTCTGTGCTCTTCCCTTCCTTGCAGTGGCCAAACACTTGTTTGAATTTTGGGGACATCAACTGCGTGTCCTCAAAACTCAGCAGTTTGGGAGTTTTTTTTTCCTTCTAACATTACAGCAAGTTTATCCTATAATCTCATTTAGGTGGCAGTTTGCAGAAAAAAGATCCAGAGCCAGTCATCAATCATAAACAGAATATGAGTCAACAGTACCATGCTGTTGTGAAAAACGCAGACATTACATGAAGCTCTGTAAGCAGGAATGTATCCTGCATGACAGGTGACGTCACTCTCCTGCTCTCCTCAGAGCCGGCGAGGACTCAGAGTGAACGCCTTGTCCAGCCGTGGGCACCATATCAAAAGAGACATGGACCTACTGGAGTGACACCTGGAAAGGGACGTGGTAAAGATGAATTATCTGGAAACAGGGCTAAGGAAAGACTGTGCAGTGGTTTAACCTGGAGAAAGGAAGACATGGCGACAGTCTTCTGAAAGGTAAAAGGCAGCTGCAAATAAGGACCAGCCTGTTCTCCATGCCCTATTGGAGTATGGAGGAACAGAGGCTTAACATTGCGGGAAAGAAGATTCAAGTTATACATTAAGGGAAAACTCCTAAAGGTAAGGTTAGCTGATCACTTGAATAGGCGTTGTGGAGCATCTGGGAAAAATTCTGAAGTCTTGGAGACCTCCTGAAGCTGGGCTGGTAAACATCAGTCAGGGATGATGCTGGCTTTCCTGAGCCTGTCTAGGGAAGGGAGGGGATTAGTTTAAGTCCTTCCAAGCTCTCTGATTTAATGTTATTCTTGTTAGTGTGTACATACGGGTTTTTATACACACATGAATGAATAATATATTCCTACATCATGTACTACTATCTCTGTGCTTTTGCAATTATTGTAAAAACTCCTGTGATTTTAGTAGTCAGGGAAGACCAGTTTCCTGCAAAAACCTTTCTCAAAGGCTAGAGAGTTTAAGTGATTTTTTTTTTTGTCACAGTAGGAAAAAATTTTTGGAACTGCTTCAGGACAAAAAGATCAGAGGTGTTCATGCTGGAAGGACATGAATTTGACAATGTATGTCTTTTCTGTCTTCTGAGTTAACAGTTACCTGGGTTTTTTTGGCATAAGCTTCACCCCTCTTCAAGAGTTTGAAGCAGAGAGGTTGAGAGGAGAAGCATGTGCTCTATTTTTACTAATGAATTTTACGCTTTTTTGAAAGGTGGCAAAGAGAGGAAGACAAGGAGAGCACTGAAAACTGAATGCTTTCAGTCAGGACTAGCAATTAGTCAGAGACAGCACCACATCATTAGTGTGCAGTCAGCCTGCAAGCACTACAGCAATAGCATGTCCACATTAAAGGGGTTCAGCAAATACAGTCGAGAATGGCTGCAGCATCAGCCAACCCTTTTTTGCAAGGTTGGTGAATAGGTCTGTTTGGGGCTGCACATACAGACTATTTATGGCAAAGCAGCATAAGCTGTGACAGGGTCATGCTTGCAGAAACTCATGCAAGTTTGTGACATGCAGAACTGAAGGAGATGCTGCTGAAGATGCTGTTTCTGTAAAAGAGGGGTGTCAGAGCTGCCACTTGCAGTGAGTGCCTTTGCCATCTGGGCTACCTCCTCAGACACAGGTGAAGAAACAGCACTGCCTTTCAACCCAAGGATGACTATGGTCTGGCTTTTCTATGCAACCCTATAAATAGGTTATATCAAAAAGAGGAGTTTGTTCTCCAGGCCCACTCTCAAGATACTCAAGATAGAGGCAAATGCATTATCAAGGTTGTACATGTGTTTTGTTGACATGTGCCTAAATGCTACTATATACCAACTGATTCATTTGGGGGAGGCACAAAACAGTTGTAACTCTTCTATCCATATGTGACATGCTTTGCTGCATTATGACATTAGATCTCCACTGACTCAATTTTTTTAAAAATCATTTTTATTTTGAGTATATGATTGTCTTTACCACAAACTGTGTTTAGCCAAAACTTTCAATATAATTGATTATAATGAATAATGTGTTGGGGAATAAACTCTTTTTTCTCACGCAAATAGATTCGTATTTCTGCTCAATTTTTCTGGGTAGATGAGCACTGCAGGAAATCTGTGCATAGCTGTATTTTTGTTTGATTAATTAAGAAGATTAGCTCAGAAAAGGGTGTGTTAGGGGTAGCAGAATAAATGGGCACTTTGAGACTTCATTATCTTTCCTGAATATTTTCTTTATGTAGTGTTTTGCTGTATCTGGGAAGAAAATAGCAGAGAGAACGACAGCAGTGAATATTACTAAGAAGTTTGAATAAAACCAGAATGCTCTAACTTCATAATTTTGTTTTGTCCTTGCCCAACAAACTCCTTTACCTAACTCCTTTTCTTGTCTGTTCCTTAGTTATGCTAGTAGTTCTAATTTTAACAGCTATTCTGATGCATATATGTTAATAGACTTATGTAATTTATACAGTACATCCCAGTAAGGCTGACAATGTACAGCTCACAGCTCAACTCAAGCTATAGCAATAATTCAAGAAAGCACCGCATAAAAATGGTGCAAAGAGAAATGAAATCAGAACAATACTATTTATGTAAATTATATATATTTCATCTATATTTCATACCCATTTTTATGTAATAACTCAATTTTAGACTCTAACGTTAGGCAATTAATATCTTTTTACTATTATAGAAGAACGGAATTTTGGTGAAAAAAGACAGGATGGTATAGAACAATAAAACAACCATCTTTATATATAACTATCTATGTATATATGTGACATATTCAAAATTGAGTCAATCATTTATCATAGTTATAAATTATTCTTGCAGCCATAGATGAACAGGCAATTGCAACACGATAAAATTAGTCCAACTGTGATGGTTGCCTAAGGCTCCTGCAAGCATGTAGGTAGGATTAATCATGTAGGATTCATTTCATTCCTACCTACAGAGTAAGGAGCAAAAATCAGCAGGAGAATGCTTAGCATATTTTGTTTCTAAAAATGCTATCATGTTTAAGTATTGTCACTAGTACCATAGATGGGCTAGAACAGGGGCAATGAGATGCAAAATGCACCAGCCTAAGCCTGTTTGTATTTGTAGGATTCCCCAGGGGGGAGTTTCTCCCCTTTTTTTTTGAGCTTCACACCAGAGGAAGATGGCTGTAAATGGGAAGGAGTGTGACTCAACAGATGTATGGGGCATGTTGACCTCCATGTTATTTCTCTTCCCCCTTCCCTCAGCTGTGTGTGTTACCAAACTCATTAAAAACGGACGGGCTGCATTCACTCATTTACATTGCCTACTGACCAGATACCAGATAACAGTTCAGAGATCAATGGGCAATCATTTACTCTAGCAGAAATTTTATAACTTAGAGCAGGATTTGTCCTAATTACTGTCTTTTACTGAATATGAATTGGTGACCTGAGGGGACAAAGCTCTGTATCCCATTACTAATTCCATAAGCCATTCACCTACCTCACTTAGAGCATTTTAAAAGCTTTTCTGAAAGAGATTAGGAACCTTTCAGTACATGGCTATTGGAGGGACTGGGAGGAATAACTTGGAGTTATTGTCTCCTCCTGCACAGAACCCAAACTCCGTGCAGCCAAGCTGGCTGCCTTCTTTTTATCCTGAGAAACATGTAACAGAATTCTTACCAAAATAATTTCAATACATCCTGTGTCTGCCAAGAAAGCGTCCTCTTACTTTCCTTTCTTTCGATCACACTGCTTGTCAACTTGCATTACAGATGGGTAACATGGAAACATAGACATACCCTCCAAAGGAAAAAAATCAGTTTTATAGGATGAACAAGCTTAATCATACATAGTAATTACATCAGTAAGTAGTAACAACTATAGTATCCTAGAATGCTCCTTAAATCCATTGGTAGTAACATTTAAAAGAGAAACACGTGCATAAACCATTATTAAAGATAACTCAATCCATGTTGAGAAAGTGTATATAATATACATATATAATAGGAAGCTTTCTGTCAAAAATCTCAGAAGCTGTGCTGTTTCTTTGGGACACAAGTTAAAACTTTCCCAGAAGTCAGAACACACTAGATGCCATGGAGAAGTACATGGGATGTATTTTCCTTCCACAGGCTCACAGAATGGGACAACCTGTCATGTGAAGCTCTTCCAGTGATTTCTTACTGATGTATCTCAAAGTGCTTTACAAATAAGTTAGTTTATTTATTCCCACTTGATTGAAACTAAGGTTCAAGGAAATGCTACAGCATCTCTAAGGCTAGTGACTTTTGCTTCAGGGGAACCGAGAGGTCTTCAGTTCTTCATGCTGGAACTGGTGGTGATTTTTCTAAAGGTGTGCATAAAAGAAGTCTGTTCAAGTAGCAGTGAATATTTTGAGGAAAGGACAGTATTTGACACTTTTGACCTCAGACTTTTCTGAAGAATTTTCAAATACATAAGACCCTCTGACTTTTGCAAAACCAAATGAAAAATACCTGAATTTTCCAGGCTGTTTAAATCGTTGAACAATACAATTTCCCTAATCCATTTCTTCCCCAGAGTTTTGGAGAACAACCTTTTTAGAGATTTCTGCAACAAGCACAACTGATGATGTATAATTTTTTTTTAAATCTTAAAATTGGAAAAATGTTTCTGACCCAGTCTTATACTGTGGTTTCATATCCTTACCTTACCTATACTGCAGGCTCATGTACCTATAGGGTGTGTTAATTCCAGATGTTTGTTGCTTTTTCTGAGAAAAACTCCGAGGCATTAGCTAATAAGCCTTTCCTAATATCTGACAAAGCTATTACATCACAGCTATATCTATATATCTACTTATATGTCAGGAATTTAGAAATAGTTCCCTAAAGCCATTATATACCACAGCAAAAACCAGAAAACAGTATAAATCCACAAGAGAAGTATTTTCATGTCTCCTCTTTCTTTGGTAAAAAAAAAAAAAGCACTTGAACAAGAAATAATCTTACTCAAAATTCTTGAATATTATAAATAAAACTTTATTAGTGATACAAGAAAATAGGACATCAAATTGGAATAAGCACACTTTTCAGCGCCCCTCGGTACCACTAGTATTCAGCAGAAAGTTTGTGTTAATACTTAAAACAATAAAACTGACCCAAAAAGACAAACATAACAGTAACACAAATGAGTGAACACAAACTTAATCTTTTTAAGTGGTAAAATTATTATTCATTTACTTTCTTATTATATATTCAGAAGGAACCTACTTGTGCTATAACTCATGACTTATTTCTGCATTAAAAAAGACCAGGTGTAATTTTATAGGGATTCGGGCCTTTATTCACTTTAGCATGGAACAGTAGTGGCTTTGTGACAAGTACAATAAAGGTTATTTTTCTGTTCTGTTAAAAAAATATATGCATTAATATGAAGTGCAATTAATATACTATCTTGGAAAGCATTCTACTATAAAAGATGAAGTTACAAATATTTGTGTGATGTTGAATACAATTGTAGCTAGCTATTGTTTTGATTTTTAAAATTTTTATTATGTTTGTTTGAGCAATTTTTTCTCCTTTGTTATTTTCTTTCCCACTCCCCACCCCTCCAAGTGTAATCCATATCTCCGAAGCAGCTACGAAGGTTACCAGCTGAGAATCTGAACAACATATATCTGTCCTTGAGGAAAGTACATTAACAACAGCAGGTCAGAAATTACAAAGAGATACCTGCTATCCACTTCCCACTTGACCAGAAATCCCCAAAACAGAGACTGATGTTAAATTTAATTTCTTTCCTCTTGTTAAGCAAGACTATTGTTTGTTATTATTTGGTATCATTTTGCCTGCAAGTGTGGGGTGATAACATCAGCTCAGTTCACTCTTGTCAGGGCGCCTCTGCCTACAGCCTTTTAAGACAGGTTTTTTTTTTTTTCTGCTGTTACACACATTTTCTCTGGGCATTTGTACAGTCCCAGCTGCATCTGAATGGATTCATTAAAATGATTTTCAATATATTGCATCTGTATCAAATATAATACAATGTTCTCCTACAAAGGCATTGTCTTAGAAATTTCACAGGATCTTGAGATGATGTGGTTAGACTGCAATGTTTGATTTCTGTTAAGAGAACAGTGGATTCCATTTCCCATAAAACTGCTTTTTATGGTATATGGGTCTGCCTACCTACAGAGTAAGGTGCTGTACTTTGGAAAGTTGCTCAGCTGCATAATACATTAAATGTCTCTTTCAAGGTGACTATGGGGAATGTTACTTCTAGTTTATCAAACCTGTTTCTATTGAGTTATGCACCCCTGTGGCAGATTATTTGCAGGCTTTATGCCAGAGGGATAGAATTCTTTCTATCAATATCCATCCTTGTAAACATCACAAATTCTTCCCAGGGTTACTTACATATTCCAGATGGCACCCGCTGTGCTCTCTGTATCTTTCTTCCAATCTGTAGGGCTTACATTTTCCCAAGAAAGTAGGATGCTTTACTCTTTTACACACTTTTCCTATTTTTATGCCAACAGGGAGAGTATCTTGACAGAATAAGCAAAACGTGATTTGCATTTTTACTCAGTTCACATTGAATAAGAAAAAAGGGAAATTTTATCCTACTATGCCTTTTTAATTCTAAAGTAATTTTCCTAGTTACCAAGGGCTTTCTGAAACTTAGAGTAATCATAGCCTAGTGTCTGCTGAACCCTTTACTTGCAAGAGTTCCGTCATCAGGCTGTCTCTCTTGACACACATTCAGAGAACATTATGAAATCTGTGTTATGACACGCCGATGTCTTTGGAACATTTAAAGTACTAATTTAAGCTATCTCCCAAGAATGTTGAGACAGTTTCATGCTTTGGCTATTTGTGAGCAGTAGGACAATACTCTTCTCAAGGATACCACACTAATCACAGGATCTGTGAAATCTTCACCACACAGCTCGCAGAAGAGGGAAAAAGAGAGTAGTCTCTACTAACTTTAAAAATCAGGGCTTAGCTCTGACAGTCATATTCCCACTGAGTATGTACCTCAATACGAAAATTCTAGCCATGTGAAGAAAGTTTTAAAATATTATTTTCACCATGCTTTCCATCATAAATCTCGAGCTTAGTTTATGTCTTTATCTGTGTTATATAAAGTACTTCTGGAATGTTTAATAGAGTATGTCTGCATATCTTTCAGCCTTTGGTCAACAAGCTGAATACTGGCTTTTCCAGTTTGATCCCAGTTAGCAAACCTTTGCTGTCTCCAGAGAAAAGGAACCAGCTGAAAACAGGCTTAAGGAGAAAATCTGCCTGTCTTTTCTTCCCTGGGTGATTTTAGCACTGATTCGACTATAAGCTTTTCCACATTTGAAATGCCGCTTTCTTTTTCAGTGTTACCCTTGATCTAATCCTTTCACTTCATGTACTTTATAAAAGTGACCCTACCTGACTCTCTTCCACGCCTGCAATATTGCCTACCAGCCTCCTCAATCTGCCCCCCACCCCCTCCATGTATTGGACTTTGTCTTCCTATTTCGGAGTCCCAGTCTCACCCCCAGGATCTCTGCAGGTGACTTGCACCTCTTTACCAACCACCTGGTAAAGCCTTACCCAGCAGCCATGACTCTCACGCTGTCGCTCCCAACTTTGCCTTCTCCATGATGCTGTCTCCATCACCACCTCCCAGTAACTCCTTCCTCTGTTCCTCACTGTTAGTGTCCTCATGCCATCTTCTCCAATTCCCCAGCGTTCTTAGCCCTCACTTACTCACACTGGCTTCCTCTGCTCTTTACCGTGCTCTCATTATTATCAGCCTGCCAACCAGGCTGAATTCTTCCACAACCCACTTGCGTTTGCCTCCTGCCTAAATAGCGCTATTTCTTCAATTTAATTGAGTCCCTTGATTCCAGCTTTTCTGTTCTTCTTTTTTTTCTGCTTTTGATTTTCTCCAGCCTGACTGTGAAAGAGCTTCTGCCACACTTTTTTTTTTCATTTTTTTCAATCGTCCTTTGTATTTTTCCATGCTGTCCCTGACCACAGGCAAAAACTCCCCAATGACCTCTACAGACACACCAAACTGTTTCTTTCAGAAGTTCCTCTAAAACCTTCTTTTCTATTTTTCTCCCAAAATCTCAGTAACTAGTTGTTTACCAAGGATGCTGCCTATCACAACAGGCAGTGCATTTACCAGTCCTTGTGCTTCTCCTTTTGACAGACTCTAGCGTTCTAATCTCACGCTTAGACTAAGTTGTTCCTGGCATAAATTCTTTTCTTTTGTTTATGCAGCATTTAGCAGAAAGAGGCTAAGGCATTAAACCCCACCATAAGGCATCCTCACCTGCGTAACAGGTAAATAATCTGCAATTATCTGCCTCCTGCTGAAATCTCCCACTGAAAAAAGTGGGCCCTTCATTACCCTTCAGTATGGCAGCAAAAGTTGTTTCCTCATAGCTTTCAAATCATGCAAATCAATGTGTGTGGAGCTGAAAAATAGCTAGACTGCATTTGTGTACTTGTAGTGAGATGCCTCTGCTACACACAGAAGTTCTGTGCTCTTTTTTTCTTAAAATGAGTGCAAATACTTTTCCTTGGAAAGATGTGCAAGTGCCATCAGAGGCGCTACTCACGCTTCGCATAGAGTTGCTGTGAAATTATCCTCACTGCTGCTTTGTGGAAGATGTGGGAGGGATTGGCCTGGGATTCCTGAAGGAGGGAATCTCATAGGCCTGAGATTTATGTGTAGTCATATCTTTCCACAGAAATGCTGACCCAAACATTTGCTTCCAGTTGCCATAAAAAATAGGTAACCATAAGGAATGCATTATCATGACCTGGTATACACATCAATTTAAAATTGGTTAGCCAATTCCCAAAAAATGTCTAGGTAAGATAGGAAAAGTAAGCCTTCTCAAATGACATCAGAAGCTAGATTAAGCAAGCACAATTTTTTTGGTAGTAATTTAAAAGGAGAACAATAAAAGGTAAAAGACATTTCCATACATGACAATATCCCATTATCTTCAAGATATTCAGGACCTACTATACCAGTGATGTATATCATAATGTGCTTGAAAATTTTCCTGCTTTATCAGATAACTAAATCTTAGCTGAGTATTATAAATACCTTTCAAATAGCCAAATCATGCTCTATGCCTTAAAGAGTAAACCATTATGTCAGAAAAACTGTGTAAGTAAAATTACAAAGATACTCGTTCAGTTCTACTTTTTTAGCCAAATATAAGATCAAGTATATTCTTAGTGAAACCTAGTTTGTTCCCCATAAGATATTGTAGCAGTGGCTCAACAGCTTTACAGAATTATTTTGTATTTGATACATTACCTTGTCATGAAAAGGTAAGTAATGATTTACTATCCCAATGTAGTGACAAACAAGCATTACAATGTATAACAATATAAAGCAAACACATACGAACTCAGACATAAAAATGATAGCCTAACAACAATTTTCCATTGTTTTAATCAATTTTTATTACCATTAGTAATATTTTTTCCAAGGTGTTTTTCAGAATGGAGGCCTAAATTTTACCTACTGTCTGAAACAGATTTTCCTGTCACCTGTCATTCAGAAGAGTGACAACTCACTGAAGTGCCCCCCAAGCTCTCATGGTCACTTCTGGGTATCAGAATCAACAACTGCACTGACATACGATGCTATGTATTTTGCTATTTATGACAGCTTTGAACAACATGCACTGAATTAGTCCCCAGTAGTAATTTAAAGGTAAATGTAGACTAAATGTGTTAAATTATCTCAGCTGATATGTGACCACAGCCTTCCACCACAGTTTTGCAGAAAGCTCCTTAGGGCCTATAATGGCACACTTGGAAATGTGGTTTTATAAATTAGTCCTCTGGAATGAAAATACACAAAAAGGAAGGGTTAGTTAAGGAAGTTATAAAGTCAAATAGTGTGCTTATCTGTATGCTCTTTTCTTCAGCGCCCTACAGAATAAATTGCATCAACAGGTTCCTTTACATCTGTTTGCACATATAACTTGATCATGTTTGTACACACAAATTAGGCCTAGAAGTTCTTTCTTAAAAACCACAGACTGCCCCTTCTTTATTGTTGTCAATGAAGAAATAAAATTACTTACATGTGTTTAAATGTACTAGTATACACATACATAGATATGTAGTAGAACTTTAAAGCAATAAGAACTAGGTTGTGCTTCTGTAAGAATGATCAAGTAATAAAGAAAGTAGCATTGAGAGAACTAAACCATACTTTGAACAATAAAGTACAGGAATTCATCACAAACTGATGGTTACAGAATCAGTGTTCACTGTAGTGAACAGGAACATTAGATGCCTTGTAATTCCTATGATTGCTTTGCAATGACATCTTCAACATTTTTATTTTAGGAAAAATGCGTGCCTGTCTAGGAGAAAATGAGTAAAAGGAAATCCTCTTTTTTTTTTATTTTGTAGTTAAAATTTAACTCCTGTCATTTATTGTTACTGTGTGTCGCAGGTGTTGTTGTAGAATAGATGGTGCGTAATAATTTCTGATTTATGCAAAAGCTTTATGAATGCAAAAATTACATAAGTTGGGACAACAAATTGCAGCCTTATCCTGGCAACAATCAGTTCTTACTATAGTATTTGGTCATGATATATGATGTGTTTGTTTTGGAATGCACTAACTATTCACTTAGTGTCAAATATCTGAAAACTCATTTGAGTTGCCGCCTGCTTCTTTCCCTTAGTTTTACTGCCTTGCCATTAACTCACACCAAGAGGTATGATATCCCATGAAATTTCACACACCGAATTAATACTGACCTCGATAGCACTAGCTGAGCGAAACTGAATTAAATGTGCATTGTAAGAGGCAAGTAAGGACCCAGCCATTGAGATGCATCAATATGAGTTATTTCATACATCTAAATCACCCAAATGATCTTCAATCCCTGTCCATAACCTGGACTTCCCTGGATGTTATGTGTTAAGCTCAAACTGCATGATGTGAAGCCAGAAGGGAGGCTAGTCAGTTCCAAAAGGATTTGTCCGTTTGTTTCTTCTAATACGAAGTTCTCTGTTCGCAGAACGTGAGCCTTAAAACCCCACCTGGGTCCACACTTTTTAAAGTAACACTCAAAATCATGGTCACCGACAAGAGATCATACAGGAAATACCTTCTAACTCGTTCTGTGCATTATCAGCATACAGGGCGCTGTAATTTTCACATTTCTGTTTGGACAGTTAGTGAGAGAATCGATCTCATTTCTTACTCATACGACTCGTTAAAGCAAAAGAGACAGAAAGCTACATATGCAAAACACGTTTTTAAATGAAAGAGTTTCAAATGCCTTTTCGTGAAAGAACCTTAAAAGGAAGTTTCAATAGTTTGGTTAATTAAAGGTGCAGGGTTCTCTAGTTAGTAGAAATTTACATATTTCTTATGTTTTACGTAAAACAATTCTTGATGCCGGCACCTTTGCCAGAGCTTATTTGTAATAATTAAATTCAGCTCGTAGCTTCATTCCGTGCCTGCTGCTAACCTGGTCAAACTCCGTGTAAAAAAAAAACCCCAGTAACTCCTCTCCGCAGAGGTTTGCTTTCCGGGAGGTGACGGGCCACCCCCGGCCGTCCCCAGGCACTCGCCCTGCCCGGGGCTGGGGAGGGATGGGTAGGCTCTCCCCGCCTGCAGCGAGGACCGCGGCACAGGGCAGGCGTCCTGCGGTCCTCGCCGGGTCACCCGCTGGCAGCAGGGATGCCCCGCGAGGCGCGGGGACGCAGCTCCCCGGAGGGAGACCTCCTGCAGCGCTCACCTCCCCCGCCTTGCCTGTAACCGCGGTGAAGACCGGGTTAAAAGTAACGGCGTTTCTGCGGTTTCACTTGGTGTTCGCTTATTGCTTTTTGCTTCCCTGTGCCACGCAGCATGAACGCGAAGTTAGCCGAGTCTCGCGGCCGCGATCTCCCAGCCCCGCCGCTTTCCAAGATTTTCACTCCAAGAACCGAAAAATCGAAAAACTATCGGGAAACTGACCGCAATCCCCCAAACCACCCAGCGCCTCCCGTCCCGCCCCGTCCCGTCCAGCCCAAGCGCATCGCTGCCCGCAGGTGCCCCCTGTCCAACACCGCCCCCCCCAAATCCCCATGTCCGTCCCCCCCCCCCCCCCGCCCCTCCGTCGGGGGAGGCGGCCCCGCCGCCGGGGAGAGGGCGGGCGAGAGGGAGGGACCGGGGCGCTGCGGCGGCGACTTTGCTCTTTAAATCGGTCTCCAAAGCGGATTACGGCTGATCCCTCCACGTCAGGCCGGAGTGGTCCGGGGAGTGCAGGGGGGTGGTGGGCAGCTCCCCGCCGCCGCTCCCGCTTTCCTCCCGCGGGGCCCCGGGGAGGCGGCGCAGGGAGGCGCGGCGGGGCGGAGGGACCGGGGCGGGGTGGGGCGGCGGGGGAACCGGGGACGGGGAGGAGGGTGGAGGGGATGCCGCGTTGGGTTTAGCAGCAGCCGCCCCCGGGGGGCGGGCGGGCGGAGCTCCCGGTGGGTGGGTGGGTGCCGCCCGTGGGTCCGTGCCGGCGGCCGTGGAGCGCTGCCGCTTCGCGGCGCGGCCGGTACCGGCGGGCTGAGCCCCCGCGGAGGCTGCCCTGCGGCGGGAGGGAAGGAGGGAGGGCGGCATCAGGCTCCCGGCCACCATGCAGAAAAGCGTGCGGTACAACGAGGGGCACGCCCTATACCTGGCGCTGCTGGCCCGCAAGGAAGGCACCAAGCGGGGCTACCTGAGTAAGAAGACGGCGGAGACCAACCGCTGGCACGAGAAGTGGTTCGCCCTCTACCAAAACGTGCTTTTCTACTTCGAGGGTGAGCAAAGCGCCCGGCCCGCCGGCATGTACATGCTGGAGGGTTGCAACTGCGAGAGGGTGCCGGCTCCCAAGGGCTGCGCCGCCGGCAGCGCCAAGGATGCCGCGCTGGACAAGCAGGTACGGCCCGACGGCCGCCCCGCCCCGCCGGGCAGGGGAGGTAGGGTGGAGGGAGGGATGGAGGAGCCGGGGAGGAGGGCAGGCAGGCAGGCAGGCAGGGAGGGAGGACTCCCGCTGTGCGAGGGGAGGGCGAGGCGCTGCCGGAGCCTCGGCCGTCGGGGCGCTCGGGCCGCCTCCCCTCGCATCCCCCCGGGAGGATGGCGGTGACTGCCCCCGGCCCCCGAGCGCCGGCCTGGGGAGGGCCCCGCCGCTCCTGGGGCGCTCGGAAGAGCAGCAGCCGCTTAGAAAGTGAAAAGGCCGGCGGCTTTCCCATCCCATCTAATGACACTTTCTCCCTCCCTCTTTTTTTTTTTTTTCCCAACCCGTCAGTGTCTGCATGCCTTATTTCAGTAGCATCTCACAAACTAGGTGTTTAGTCATCTTGATGCCGACGCTTCTGCAATACAGCTCTGCATTTCCAACCAAACTTAGCGAGTGCCAAAGTACCAAAACAGCAGAGAGAGACCCTGAGGAGTCACCGAGTCCATCCCTGGGCAGCTGTGGGGATGCTGCCTCTCTCAGTGATTCTGTGAGGCATATCAGGCTCTCAGCTCTCCCTTAGGGACCCCTCCAAACACTGGGCCGGTGGCTGGGAGATGGGGGTGAGTGTGCGCCCGGATCTGCAGCCTGCGCCATTCAGGAGAAGTCAGCGCGTTCTTTGCCAGGCAGGTGTTGCAAAGCCCATCGTGCTTGCGATGGAAATGGTGGTGCAGTGCTTGAGCCAGCTGTTGCATGGCTTTTGTCGGGCGAAGAATGCTGGAGGCTTTGGTGGGATTCATTCCCGTGAGGGGTGGCGGTTCATAAGGTGTGAACTGCCAAGTTCACCCCCCAGAAAGCTGATCAGTTTGACAGGCATGTGTCAAACAAGCGAGTAGTAAATTGGTTGTAAATACTATCTGTGCATTACATAATGGTGAAGACAAGGACACTGTAGTTGTTCAGCGTAAATAGAGATCTTAACCACACGCCTCCTGTTGCCTCATGTAAATTCTTGATCGTATTTGCTGCCTGGCTGAAATTCGTTTGAGTCTGCATCTGGCATGCCCTAGTGCCCTTCTCCCTGCATAGGAGAAACCAAACTGGCGTCGAACTGGTTCGGAAAAGTTTGGGTAGCTGTAAGGAGGGTGGTTTTGAGCTGGCTGCAGGCGTTCCCTGCTGACGGCGAGAAAGGGATGCAGACCTAAGTCACCTCCTGAAAACTGGCACATCCACGTGCTACACTAGTGTTGTAACTTTGCAAGGAGAGCTCAGAGCCTTGTCTTGCATTTGTGCTTTTTTTGCCCATTTATAACACATATGTGTCTACTTAGGCAGCCTTTGAGCTGGTAGATAAGTAAGTAAACTTACGGAAGTTGGGATGGTTGATGGTTGTAGTTATGTCATGTTCGTCTGTCAACAAGCATTCTTGCTTGCTGCTTTGAGGCGTGTTTTTGTAAGCATTGATAAATGAAATACAGGAGGATTCCCTAGAGGAAATGAAACACGAGTATTTCGCTGTCTGCTTTACATTGGTTTAGTACACTTGTTTATCAGTAGTGGTGTTAAACTACAGCTAGACTAAGAGAACTGTGTGAAAACAATGCCTTTGCGTATCTGTTCTCTGGGAATCTTAAGTTGTGCTTTTATAGTGATGAATGTCTGAGTTGTTTGTAATTACATTTTGTGGTGCAGAGACAAAATAATTGCAGGGGATGAAGCTGAATTTTGCTTTGCTTAAACATGAAATACGTTCACATTTTTAACAATAGCAGACTGCTGTTATGGAGGCAGAAGAACACTTTTTTTCATGGGATCCTACTTTGAATTTTCAAGGCAGACCATCAGAAAATACCTTTTTCCCATTCACCTTTCACTTGATGCAGAATAAAGCTTTTGAGTATTAGTAGTTTTTACAGATATTTACTCATTAAAGTGCGCCCTTGTTTGTGCATTCATAGAGACACAGACCTTTGCTAAGGTGTACAGGAAACTCCCTCAGTGACTAAAACTGATCAATCACAAGAGAAAAGATAAATATTGGAAATTATACAGTCCTTTTTTATTCAGAAAATATGCTCATGTTCTTACAGCTGTAAAGTAATAAACTGTGAGCCTTCAGTTTATTAACAGAGGAGGACAAAGTTATTTTTATCAGATGATAGAACTCGTTGTTGTACCTGTTAACTACTGGCAGTGTAAAAATACTGCCTAGATATAATTTGCTTTGATTTAACCACAGAAGTAGATTAATGGAATGAAAAGAATGAGAAGCTCTATGCCAGTTTTTGAAGAACCAGATCTCTTTTCTCCAAAAGAGAGAGAAGGAAAAAGAAAATCCCTTTTAGTTTGGATTTTATTTACCTAGCGAATTCGGACATCAGAGTAATACATGCCATAGAATTACACCAATGAGGGAGGGAGAGGAAGAATTAATCACACCACAGAGCTTCATCAGCATCCTTTGAATGGATAGTCGAAAAAGCCATGCATTTTCTTTAAGTTATGTAACTGAGGAGTATGGAAAACACATACAGAACGAAAATATTTCGTTTTCCTTAGTTTGCAGATCCTTTTGATTTTAGTTTGAGTTGTTAAAGGAATGCGCATCAAGCTGTACACCAGGTAAGAACTGTGCTGAGAAGTTGCCAGAGTTCAGTGGGGAGAGCGTTAGAGCCGTACTTCCCTACACAGGAGACTGTGTTTCAGTCAACAGATGTGTTAGGTTTGGGTATCTATCTCTCAACAAGCCCAGCAGCTGAATGGTTTCACATTTATTCATGACTGGTGCTGTTATGCCCTTCCACCAGTCCATCATGAGGGGATATTAAAGCATCACAGGAATTGTACCGCCGTTTTGTGGAAGATGCCAAATGCCTTCATAAGATTTGCTGTAATATTGAAGTATTAAGAGATTGAAAAAAAATTGCAATGACAGAATGTGCTTTTTGTCTTTGCTATTAAGAGATTAGTATGTATTTTTTTCCTTCAGAAGGATATTTGCTTCAAAGCAAATTATTTTAAAAGTACAGCACCTTTCTTAATATTGACAAACTACATAATGCGCAAATAATACTCTGGGAATATGGGATCAAATCAAATATGTTGCAGATATTAAATGATTTGTAGGGAGAGTTTTATTTTTAAAGAAAAGTGTTTTGATCTCCCTCAGATTTTAGAAGAGTTTTTGTAAATGCCAAACAGGTGTTGCTATCCACTGTGATTTCACATTTCAGAAAAAAGACAGATTTATTGAAAGAACAACAATGTGGAAGAAGCTGAGTTTCAAAACAACAGATTAGGACATGAAAATACTACATGTGAAAAGCTTAAATTCTGATATTAGTTAAACTGCTTCTTCCTGCAGGAGCCGTAGGCTGTAAGTAAGTGCAGCTCCCAACAATTCCTGCACTGTGACAATGACAGTCTTGATGAGAATGAATTTCATCTTTTGTTTCAAAAACTCTGGAAAGAGAATGGCTTTGTTTCAGTGAGTGGCTAGTCTCTTTCAAAAGTGAAGTAAAATGCCTAAAAATTATGCTTTCTGCGGTGTTTCGTAGGAGTCTGGCACTTGTTATCCAGCAAGTTCACAGATTTTTTTTTTTTCACAGACTGTTGGAAGCAAAGAATATAGGAATGTTTATTTATTATTGTTATTATTATTATTGTCTGTATTGGGAGGAGGCCTGTATGTTTTCTTTCATAACTGTGGATTGAATACATGGAAATGTTCTGATATAGTTATTAATAACTTAGTGTATTTAAGCTTGTAAATGTTATACGATTTGAGTAGAGACTATTCTTTGTATCTTGCCTGCAATAATCTTCCTCCCACTTAGCAAAATTAAATGCAGTATTAAGTCCATGTCCCCACAGATTACCAGAATCCAATTATTTGATTTTTTTCTGCTTGCTGTATCTCTGTATTTATTTTATAAAGAACATGGTGATTTTGTGGTGTTTGAAACCTCTCTATTTTACATACATTCCTTGAAGTGATAAGGCAGGCATATGCCACCAACAGCTTTTGCTGTACCTCTCTGCTAATTTAGTATATATAAAACCTAGCAACAGCGCTTAAAGGTCATTTTTTTCTGAAGCTATAATGAATTAAAAGTTAATCTCATCACTGTTATTGGGTAATAGAACCCGTGTTGTTTGGCATCCTGTGCCTGTTATATGTAGTAGATGGCTGAGGAGTGGTGTTATCTTTTTGGCAAGATAGCTTGCCACCTTCAGGTGCAGTATTGTCCATAAATCTTTCTGCTTGCATGTGGGCAAGTTACTACGTGGGATGTTCCAGTGCAAAAGTCCACCAGAGATGCCCATGTTTTTGGAATTTCCTGCAGTGTTTAAAAAACAATAGATTAATTTGGCTTCTCACTGTCTGAGAAGAAAAAATATTGTTGGATTTTTTTTTCCTCCAAACATTTTTTCTTTGGATGGACTACCTTCAGCAGAGGGATCTAGTTTAAAAAGATGGTTGGCAGGAAATTTTAAGATATTACTGCTATTGGGATTAGTGGTTTTGTAAGACCTTCTCGTGAAAGAGTCTCTCAATGGTTCTTGCATGAAGACAACTCTGGGGCAACCTGCTGTTGTTTACTTTCCCAGGTAATCCCTGTCCCCCCACCATCATTCAGTCACTATCATGAGATGATATAGTTTGTGGGCACATTCATCAAATACATTGGTTCAAACCAGGTTGATATGCATTTAAGGAGTGACTGAAAAATGAGTCACTGACATTGCGCTTAAGGCGAGCTGCAGCGAAGTGGTTGCCTCTGGCTCTTCGTGCAGAACTGTAAAGTGAATTTACAGTGTGCTTTCTGGCCTAAGGCAACAAGCGGTAAATAAATAGAAGAGTGTAACCCTTGCGATCTCTACAGGGACTGAATGTTGCTGTTTGATAAATGTTTTGTGTTTACCTACTTGCTTAGTAACAAGCACATTTCAGGGATAAAGAGAAGAACAGAAAATCTCATGGCCATGTTTACTGCTATTTTGCCAAAATTTGAGCATTTCAGGCTAACTCTTGAGAACGTATGTTTTTGCTGTAGTGTTACAAAATGGGCTGTTTTCCCCCCAAAACCTTTGGCTCCCTTAATCCACATTAAGTGACTTTGGTCAGGGACTGGAGACTGATCCGTTGTTTTCTGTTCTGGAGTGTCTGTCACACTTGAGGGCAAAAAGCAACAAAAGACACTGCCTGAATATCTCAAACTAAAGAGTAATTAAAAGAACATTGGGAGTGATGGTAGTAAGACCAGATTTTGGTGAGACAAAGTATTTTTGAGGAGAGACCATAGGGTGAAGCCTGTATCATTTCCCTGTGAGGTATCATAAGATCCTGAAATATTACAGTATGCTTTAACAGAAGTGCATACTCCTTAACTAAGTTATTGGAAAAATAATTAGATCCCAAGGCAAATGACATTTGGCAAAGGCTTATTTGTGGAGTTGCTGGGAAATCCTTTTAGCTAACAGGTGAAATGCCAGTGAGTGAAAGACTGGAAGCAGGTTAGAACTAAATTAGAAATGCATCCTAAAGCATAAAGACCAAAAATGTCACAGAAACACTTTTATCATGTAAGAATAATGTGCTCTACTTTCTTAACCTAAAACATCACACGCAGGCTGTGCAAAGTGACCAGAACCTACAACAGCAGTGTAGCTCACGCTGACAACATGAATACTCAGATTACATTTAAAATAAAGTATCATAACAGAGTGTCTTTCTTCCACCAGCCTTACAGTCAATGCTATGGCTTTTTTTCTTTTGACCCTTTTGTTGCCAGACTTGCATTGAATTTGCTTGATCTGTTTAGTTCCTCAAATACAAGAGGAAATTTGTAGAAAACAAAAATATTCTGAGCACAAAAATAGCAAGTCAGTCCCTAATCTACTGAATAATTATACTCCATTTATCTTAATTTGCCTTTATTTAACTTTTAAAATAGATTTGGTTTTTTTCTTCTTCATCATCATCTAAGCAGCCAGTGAGGCACGTACCCTGTTTTCCGGTCACATGCTACCCGTTTAATCTCACCATGTGCCTGAATAGAAGATCCAGGCAGAGCTTCTTCGATCTCTCTGGTAATATGGCAATTTTATGACAGTCTTTATATATTCATATATTATGTGTTACAATGCCATCAGTAGTATTATAGCAGCATTTTTGATATCCACTTGCTGAGGATTTTCCATCCTAAGAATCTGCACATACAATAAAAGCTGGCACAGCTCTTCAATTTGGCCACGTAGAATTGCCAGTCTTGTTTTGCCACTTGCAATATCTCTGCATTACTGAGTAGTTTGTGCAAAGAGGGAAGGGATGGGGCATGTTTTGCTGCAGCCTATTGTCATTCGTGGCATGCATGTCCATACTGCATCTTGAGCAACAGCGACATCCAAGCCAGTTGGTAGTGATTAATGCATATGTAGAGAGCTGATTGCTGCCGGACCCTCTGCCTCAGTTGCAAGCAGGGCACTCTACATAGTGTCCCACTGTGTGATTTCCACATACAGTGTAGTGATTGACACAAAAAAAAAAAACCCTTCAGTGCAGTAAATCGTTAACATAGACCTCATGCAGCTCCTGAAGGTAGTGAGGTCTGAAAATATCAATCCAGTGCTTTTGGCCGATCTTAGCAACAGATTTTTGCTGCTAGCAGTAGCACACTTCTCTAGATCCACCACTTCAGAGCAACTTTGGTACTGTGGCTGCTGCAGAGTCTGAGGCAAAACGAACCCATTTTCAGTGTGAATGTTGTAAGCATTCTCACTTTGTGCTCCCTAAAGTGGTGATGGACTGGCCAAATTTAGGTACTCTTTCATAGATCTGCTGGCGGGGTGGAGGTTCTGTCTGAATTGAAAACAATGTCAGTGTTTGCTTTCTGGCTGATTGTTGATCGGCCACAGCAATTCACAGACAGTGTCATCCGCCTGTCCATATACTTGAAGCAAAATGAGATACCACATAGTACCTCTTTTTCGGTCTACCAGCCGTTACTGATGCTGAAGATTGAGGGATGGGTTTTTTTTTTTTAAACACTGTGCCTCTGTACTAAAAGTCTAGGAACATATGCTTACAATCTAGCTTCCAATGTTTTTTTTTTTGACTTACCAGTCCCATGGTACAGAACCAGTATATATAGAAGTAGAGGCTTCCCCAATTTAATCCAGCCATTTCAATATCTCCATTGTATTTTCCATGAGTTCAGAATTATCTGAGTTTTGTTAGGAAGTATTTATAAACTGCCAGTTTTGAACAGAGCTGTATTGTCATAAGCTATTTTACTTCTACTTTTTTACAGTGGAAGCAGTTTATTGTGGCAGCTCTAATCAGTTGCACTAATTCTTTTGAAAAAAAATGGATTGCATTTTTAGAGTTAAATGCTGTAACTAGTGAAAAGAATTTGGCATTATATTCTGTTTCTTCTAGTTCTCCCTTTCTTCTCACAGCACTGTGGAACGGTGACTTTTGTCGATTTTTGCCTTTTGAGTTTTTGATTGTGGTACAATGGCTGAGTAACTGAGATTCACAGAATCACAGGTTGGAGGGGACCTCACAGATCATCTAGTCCTCTGCTTAATTGTTCTGCAGCTTTGACCTAGTGTGGTTCAAGTTCCTAAATTACTGCAAGATTTCCATTGCACTACAGTGTGTCCTTTGCAATTTTTTGAACTCTGCAAGCTCATTATATTGTTTTTTAAAAAAATGTCGCGCCTCTATTTAGCGTTCTTTGAATAAGTCATAAACTCCCTGTAAATGTTGATATACTTGCAGTAGTGGAATGTAGGGTAGGACGCTACTCATGCAACTTTAGGTGCCCCACATGAGCTAGGTCCTGTTGCAGACAGTAGAATCAGTGAAGTCTAGAGAACTAGTCACCACATCCTAAATTAGGTGTCTACATTGGTTAAACCGAACAGACTCACCAACTCTAGTGACTAAATCTCAGCTGGCTGTTGAACATCTGGCTCACATACCTGTGTTTGGGCTCCTCAGATAGCATGTTCTGCTGCCATCATGGGGAACGTCTGTTGGTTCTTCACCTGGCCAGCCATGAGATTTGAGTGTTCATGGCTGCAGACAAAGTTCTGAAATCTCCCATGCTGGACCCTAAAACGTATGATATTATTGCTGTTTTCTGTTCGATGGTTTAGGTATGTGCTGGTTCCTCAAGTATTGGAAGTTTAGGATGACTGCAGGTGACTGCTGGTTCTTTTTCTTTCTGCTTTCTGTCCACTGCCTCTCTTTTATACAAGTTGTTTCTACTACTTCAGCAAATGGCAAAGGTTTCATATTCTTTGTAATTGTGGAGATTGTGTTCAATGACTTTGACAAAGTGTCTCTGATGTCCTCCAGAAGAAAATCAGGAATTTATTTTTAACCCCATGCATTCATAGATGCTTAGGCATGACAAGAAAATTGCAACTGAAAGTTTTGCTCTAGTCATATTCTCTTTCATGTGGCACTCAGAGAACAATTTTTAGAGAAATATTAGAAATGTTTCTCCCTAATAAAGCTGTTGAGGAGAATTTAAAATTTATGGGCCACCTGCAAAGCTGTCTTAAGAGGAAGATGGAATAAAAAATTGACAGAAGAGTGGAGGGATCCAACATTAAGATCTGTGCAATACCATCACTAGTCATGCAGATGTTTGTACAGATGAAGGGAAGAACAGTATTAAAGGGCACTGAGGTGATAGTAATTGCTGTTGCATTTGATATCTTAAGTATTTTTACCTATTGCTAGGGCTTGACCAGGAATATCAGGCAAATGAGGGCTCCTGGGATGGTACTCAGCTTTATGCGGGTAATTTGGCAGGTATATTAATTGTTTTGGTGACTGTGAGGTCTTTTGGTTGTAGCTTTCTTGCTCCAAGAAGTATGTGATGACTGAAGGGAATACTGGGTGAGCTGTGGAACAGTGACAGGGAGAAGATCCAGAAGAATTGGTGCTTCCAGACTCTGTAATCTTCCAGACTTCCACAATCCAGGAATATCCATATTTGTGCGACAGCAGATGCAGCGTAAAACCTGCTGGAGAGGTGCCTGCCTTCTCCCTTTGGCAGTTATCCCACAGCAGGATACGAGCTAGCTGCTGCTGCTGCCACCATGCCAGCTTACCATGCCATGTAAGGTCCAAGGGCTGGAGCAGAATCTCTGGTGCTGCGGCTGCTCCTTACAAGTATTAGTGCATGTTTGTGCATGTTTTCTGTCTCTTTTGCTTTCCTGTGAAGTCTGAGATGTTGTGTGTACAGAGTATAGGAACAGGCTATAGGGATGCAGGATTAAGAAGGCAGCAGTCAGAGGAGGACAGAGCTAAGGCTTTTGAGCAGCCCAGCAGACACTCTTCTTCTGTGTTGTGATGTGCTTTGCAGTTCCAGGATATCTGTTTCTTTCCTGAGACTCCTTTCTCCTGAAGTATTCAAAAGAAGAATTGCGATTAATATCCTGAAGGGGGTTATTTTCTATAGGGCTTTTCTGGTTTTCCCCCATGCTTTTGTAGGCATTTGTAGTATGTGAGGGATGAGACTGCAGGAAGAGAAAGATGATTTCATCGTAAAATCAGAACACCGCCATGGGGCTGGATTCTGTATTTTGCCTACCATCTCTGTGAAATATTGCACAAATCACATCCATGAGGTGTTTTATGGTAAGCATTCCTTGTTTTGGGGACCCAGCTTGGCACAAGAGCTAGGCATGTGGAGGTAGAACTTATCTCTGTGGAGGTAGAACTGTTCTCTGTGAAAGTAGTGGTTAAAACAAAAGTACCATTTAAATACCAAAGGCTGATGGTTTTTCAGATCTGGCATCCAAACTGAGTTGCTTCTGAAACTGCTGGGTTTTGCACTGGCCAGTAATTCCTTCTTACCTCACACACTGTTGTGAAAATAAATGTGTTAATTCTAAGGAAGTATCTGAATGATGCCATGAGCAGCGCTATAGACATCATGTAAGAAGTTTCTGAACTCTCCTGATTAGTCTGCAGCACTTAAAGCAGAGAGATGTGCAGTCAAGATTCAAGATAAAGCAAAATACTAAATTCTGTCTCGCTTAGATGTGATAAGTGAATCATGTACTAAAGGACTGCAGTCATTATGCTTGCACACATGGGGCTAATTAACAATGCACAAGGCACCCTCAAATGTGGTGCTTCTCCTAAACTCTGTGTACCTGGCTTTGTAATCTAATGCCAAAAACTTCAAAAAACAAACCAAACAAACTGCCAAAAACCAAAAGCCCAGACCAACCAGCAAACCCACCAAAACAAAAAACAACATGAAATTGAGGTACAAATGCATGTAAAAAAATGAAGCTTTTTGACCCAAATGATGATGTTATGGAAGCAACCAGATGGAAATAATTCGTTTTGGTGCAGATTTGTTATTGTAATGGGTGCAAGCTTGCAGGCCCTGGACTAGGGTTTTTCTCTTATTTTTGCTGCCTACTGCAGATGGAAGTTTCGTAAGTGCATTACTTGGTGGCCTGAGGGGAATTGTAGCTCACTTGTGTCCAGTATTGTACAGTCCAAAATGTGCAGCGACCTGAGAGAGCTCCGTCATCAGCAGTATGAAAATTGTTGCAGACCTACAGAGAAGTCATATCTGCACCACATATACTAATATTAAAATGTTTCAGAGGGCGATACTCTTCCCTGAATGCTGCACTGCATTCTTGTAGCTTAGCAGCAGATAACTTGGCTGCATGCCAGCCAAGTGAAAGAAGTAAAGGCAGCTACTCAGATGTACTTGACAATTGAGAGTAATGCCAAGTGGTTCCATGTGAAATAAATAGATAGATTTACCTTTCATAGAAGGGAAAAAAAAAAAGGCAAAAAAAGCAAGTATCTTCCCAGGTCTTATTTTAATAGGTTTTCTTAAAGTTCTTTGACTTTCTGCAAATACCACTTTGGTTTTTTATTTTGTTTTTTACTTTTCTGAAGACATCTGAATGTGTGTGTATCTTATGAGTGCTCATAAGCTGGGTGATCTGGGGTAAAAGGATGGTTATTTGGGTTATGTATGTCTTGGGAGCATTTGCTTCCTGAGCATCTCACTCCCCGTGGCCTTCTGGTGAACCAGTTTCTTGACTGCTTTAGTTCTGTGGTAGTAAAACAGGCCTAATACTGCTTCCCATATGCTAGCATATGGGTATCACCATCTGCATGGGGATATTTGTTTATCCTTGCAGTGTTTTAGGGTGTTCATCTGTGGCTTAATGGGTGAACACAAAGTTAGTCCTTAGTTACTACGTGCGTGTTCTGCACAAAGGAGAAGCATGTGGTCAGACCTGCAAAGTGCTTAATTCTACAGCTGGGGTATTAGTCTTGTAATTCATTACTTTATTTCCCTCTGCCGCTGAGATGTTGGGTACATCCTGAAGATTTGTCCTTTCAGGCAAAATGCTCTCGCTACTCTCATTGACCTAATTTGTTCGACCTCTTGTTTCAGGAAGTTTGGTTTTGAGGCACTTAACTTAAATGGAAAATAGTTCCTTTCTCTTTTTTTTTTTTGTGTTCTTGTGAACGAGTTATTTGTCATTTTAGCAAGTCGTCTTAATACTACTTACACTAGCAGGGTGTTTCTTCTCTGTCAAGCCCTTGGAATTTCATAATCACTGAAATTCACTGCTAGGCTAATACTATATGGTTATACACACATTTCGCTTCGTCTTTCTGGTGTCCTCCTCTCTGAGTCTTTCCCTTTGGTGTTTGCTTTGCCTTGTGTAAATATCAAACCGCTTGTTTTGTTTTGTCTTCCTGGTCTGGTTTCTGCCCCACAAATATTAATGCAGTGCTTCTGAGTTGCCTTGTGTGCGCAGTGCTGGGAACACTGTATGAGTTTGCTTAGTCTCTGTGCTCCTCTCATTCAGATCATACTGGAAAATGCCTCTTTGTGCTAGCAAGAGGGAACACATGAAGAAAACCAGGTGCCTGTGTAAGACTTAATTCATCACTTTTGTTCTTTCTCATGGCTTCTCAAATGCATTGTGTCCTACTTGTGCAACTGCTTCAGTAGCTTCCAGGGGAACAACATTTTATTTCTTGGTCTGCTGAGAGGTCGTGACTTTCTACTGTTGTGTTCAAGTTGGGTGGAAAAGTATAAGCAACCAAGTCTTCTTATTCTGACAGTGGTGTGTTGCACAGGAGGTTACTTGAAAAAGCAGAAGTGTTCATGTACTTTAATCAGCTTCCATGTAACAAGCTTGGAAGACAGCACTGTGGTGTGAGCCCCAAAGAGCTGCTGTAGAGAGTGTACTGCAAGGTGAGGATTATTCCTGTGAGAGGACAGCTGTAGTATTTGTAATCTCACTGACAGTGCTTGGTGATTGTCTTCATGTGGCTTCTAATCTGTCTCATGCTCACAGGATGGTTAACCATAGTGGACACCCTTGTGCCCGCAGTCCACTTTGTGATTCAGCCCCTTTCTTTAGCTCATGTCTTGGCTACTTGGTCTTGCTATTGCCAGATTTCCATACATTTAATCTTCTGGGTCAGGTACTAGGGTTCTAGGATGTAGGGAGTGTGTAACACCTCAGGTGGAGACATAATGAATTGGCTGTATGACAAGTGTAACAGTAAATGTTGGGTCTGCTTTAAATGGCTTGTAGAATAAGCTGAATGTCCAGAAGCAGCTCTAGTGATCTACTTTGCAAAGGTCACACAGCAATTCCCAGTAATTTTGAAAGCAGTTCTGATTTTTTTGTTTCTAATGTTGCTTTTTGACCTCTGTGGTGGAGTGTTAAGTAAGAACAGCAAAAACATGCAGCATCCAAGGCATCTCATCTTTTTGAGTTGTGTCTTTTCATCTTTCCTAATATGTTTAGATGCTTGGACTTCGCCTCCTTTCTATAATGCCTCTATTTGGCAGTTATCTGCAGTAAAAGTAGATTTTTAAAAATAGAAATTACTCCAGTTTTATTTAAAAATTCAAAATTTTCTGAATTATTGAGTGACTCAGGAACACAAGTCTCTTTGACTTTGAATCCATCCATAGTCTTTAATCATGTCTTAATGCTGTCCAGTGGTATCCAAACATTTTGCTTGAGTGAACCTCGTATCATAGACTTGAAGGCTTGAAGGCTGTAGAATGGTTATGGTGACTGAGAGAAGTTCCTGAAGACTGGAATAGAGCAGATATCACCCTTATCTTCAAGGAGGGCAAAAAGGAAGATCTGGGGAAGTATAAGCCAGTCAGTCTCACCTTAGTTCCTGGGAAGGTGATGAAGAAAATCGTCCTGGAAAGCATTTCCACATATGTGAGGATAAAAAGGTGATTGGGAGTGGTCAGCATGGATTTACAAAGGGGAAATCATGCTAGACCAACATGATAGCCTTCCACAATGAGGTGAATGACTTGGTGGATGAGGGGAGCGCAGTGGTGGTTGTTTACCTCAACTTTAGTAAAGTGTCTGATGCTGTCTCCCATAACATCATCATTATAGACAGATGACAAAGTATGGGTTAGATAAGAGAACAGTGATGTGGGTTAAAAACTGGCTGAACAACCAGGCCCAGAGGACAAACAAAAGATTATGTCGAACCTTCTCCCAGGACATTTGGTTCTAAGACAGAACTGCTGGCCCAAATATTAGGATTGTTTTTTGTAAAGGAAAATTGCAAGGCTTTCCACATCACTGTCCTACATTTTCCTCTCTGCTTCCTGTCAGGAAGTAAAATCACAGGTGAAAAAAAAAATATATCAGTACATTGTTTTAAGTTGCTGTGCAGAGATCAGTCTTACTTTTAGCTCTCTGGAAGAGATTTACTATTGGCTCAGCATCTTAGCTGATATGTTACTAAGAGCCATAATAAAAAGCATTCAGAGTTTCTGAGAGTTTTCTGAAAAGTAAAAAGAAAATTCTTTCTTTTTGTGCTTGTGATGTGCTTTTTTATTTTTTCCTTTTACATGCATTAGTGCAGCATGTATGGGGCATGTATTTTCTACTTCAGTCCTTTCCTGTTTTCGGGGGGGGGGGGGGGGTGAGGTTGTTTTCTGTTTAATCATTTCCCATCTGATTTAAATTTGCAGTAGTCATTCTGGTTTGGCAAACGTTTAAATTGTAGCAGGAAAAAATTGTGCAACTAGAATAAAAGCAACTTCAAACTTTTTGCTCTAATGAGCAGAATGTGATATAACTTGCTAACTAAAGCTGAAGCCTTTTTTCCTTCTATTGAGGTACTTGGAATACATCCATAATTCAGCATTTTTCTGCTTTTGTTTTCTCCTTGTGCTGAGCAGTAATAATATTTACAAAATACTTAGTTTTGCTACCCTGGGAAATGTAACATAAGTTTGGATCTTCTTCAGGCTGTATTTATTATAGAGGAAAAAGGAAAGAGGGGAAAGGGGCTGTTAAGCTTTAGTACATTCAGGAAACTGTCAGAAGGGCTAGTGTTGGCTCTAGTGTGTATAACTTTGTTATCCTTTTTCTTCCTGAGTTTCCCCTTATCCTTTACTTGTCTGTACTGTTTATTCAGGTGGCTTTTTCTTTTTTTCTAATCTTCACCCCCTGGGATATATTTGAGGAATACCTATCTGGTAGCAAAGCTGCATAATGTATAAAACTGGAACACCCCTGAGCAAAGCTGAGTATTGTAAGGGTTTATTCCTATTCCACTTACTTCTGTAAGAACGCATGAGTGGTGATCCTTAGACCAAAAGCATAGAAATAAGCATCTCTTCTCTACCATGTATATCTCTGATATATTTTCAATGGAGTGGATTATTTAAACTAAGTGACTTCAGAGTTTAGACTCTTCTAAATATATCAAGTGGGACCAGGTGCCTGATCTGCTTTAATGCCATGTACCTTTTATTAGGGGTTGATCAGCTGCCATTTCCATTTATATTTCCTGATGTTCTTTCTTGATTCAAGGTTATTTTTAAGTAACCCGGGTCAGGAAGGATATGAGTGGGGTGGAGTGCTGTGGGAAGTGCAGACAATTAATGGAAAACGTATTTGGAAGAGAGTTTTGGGTCCTTGCAAAGAAGTGCATTCAAATGTAATTGACTCATTTGATTAAGATCATTATAATGAAAATTATTTAAAATGCTTATCAGAATGAGGCTTACCCTCTTAAAAACCCCTGAATGTAGCTATTGCAAATTATTTAATTATCCCTGAGTGATATCACTAACAGTATCCAGTTCTGCATGTATTGTATATATAACCTGAAGCTTTTATTATGGGTTAGTTGTGTCATAAGAATGTCAGTCTATGCTAATTTTTAGTTGCTATTTGGGATACTGGAGTATGTCAAATCTGCTTAAAACACCAGCAGTTTTCCATGAACTGTTCTGAGAAAAGCACAAGGCTACTAAGGTAAAAATATGGAAAGTTTCAGCCTACAATTGTTGGCACCCTGACTTGTTTTCAACTTTGGGATTATGATGTGGCACAACAAGAGCATGACATAACATAGTTTCTTGCGTGTTTTTATTTTTTTTTAAATTAAGGACTTAAAAGTGAGCAACAAGTTTAATGAGATACTTAAAACCTATATTGTCACTGAGGATGGGCATATCTGTTTACAGTGTTTATGTTGAACAAAAACTGTCTCATAGCAGAAATTTTTATGGTTACAGCTGTCAGTAGACTATAAAAACCCTTTCTACCAGGAAATCAAGACTGGCACTAAAAAGTCTCAATCCGTCTTCTCTTTCCTTGTCTTTCCCTTTTCCTCCATCAGGTAGCTGTACTGGAAATCTTTGATCTTTCATTGCCTTAATAAAGTAACCTTCAAGGATTGAAGAGGATTTAATTAAACTTAATTAAAATTTAATTTTTAAATTAAAATTTATTTTAATTAAATTACAACAGACAAGAATAACTGCAGGTTTTTATTATGCAGGTGGCATTAGCTGTTCCTAAAGCTATCTCCTCCAAGTGACTGAGAAAATATGTGGTATTGTATACTGTTCTGCAGTGAATGGATTCATGTGTTGGTCAGAGCCTTGCTACCCCAGTGCTGCTTTGATGTCGTCGTTGTGTTGGGCAACCTGTGAGTTTGTCTCTGTTCCTGGGCGGGTGGATGTGAGGACAATGTTGTTTGTGTATACGGCACCAAAAATATCCAAGTACCCTTAGCAAATAATCTCTTCCTGTTAGATAGTAATAGCAGATTTGTTTAGCAGGTTTGATGCATTAAAACCTCTAGCAGCCATTTGGGTGTACAGAATGCCTTAATCAATTTCAGTGCCCTGTGTTAAATACTCGGAGAAGCTAAACTGGAAGATACCGCTTGTAGGTGGAGCAGCCAAAGCTGTGTAACTGTAGGCGTCTTAGAGCTAGGCATACTTAGCTTACCATACATAGACACAGGAAGGCACAGTAAGATATAGCAGACATTCCAGATTGGATTAAATGGAAGTGTTGGCACCTGTTAGCATAATAAACACAGAGTAGACAGCAAAAGTCCTTGTGATCAGTAAAACAAAATATGCAATATGGACTTAGAAGCATGGAGAGATGCACTTTTTTTGTTGTTGATGGTGTTACTAAAAACTGCTCTGAGGATGTCCTGAAGCTTAACACTCGAAATACTTGTTTTAAAAACTTCTGCTGAATTAATTTTTCTTGTGTACTAGTTAAGCAACAATGGCTTACTTTCTGATATTAATTTTAAGTTGTTTCTGGAGCTGAAACATATTAGGGTCTCTAAGTGAATTCAGCTGTCTTTAAAATATCTTATTTTGCATATAATTAAATATTACATGCAATCTAATGTATTTGCTATTATTAAATATTAAGGATATTAATATTTAGAGCATGGCAATAAACCCTAAGTTTTTGGAAAATTCCTAAGTTATGTTTCCAAAGTATAGGTTTTCTTAATGCTCCCTCATCTCCCAGCACAGCTCCTTCTTACAATCCTGAAATGTACTTCATGAAAAGTACTTCATAAAATTTAGTTCATTAAATGTATTTTATGAAGTTTTGCCTACATAACTCATATCATCAGGGACTTCCAAATGTGGTGGTAATAATTCCTACTTATTGTACTTGGCAGTCATTACACACGAAGTTGCTCAGCTTTTTTTAAATTAATATGTAACTTTTCTATCCTTAACACAGGTCATGTTTTAAAAATAACACTTGCAGATCTGCTTTATGGTTAGCCACATTACTAGCAAGTGAACTAGCTTTTCCAAAATCAGTTGGCAGCCAGCAAGTATAATACGATTACTTTAAGTATATACTATCATCTAATGTGTTTAAAAAATTTTTTTTAAAAAGTCTTGAAAACTTGCATTAAAATTGGCTCCCTGGTCACACACCTACACTCAGGTCTGGAAACTGATGTCTCGTGCCTTCCCTGAGATGTTCTGAAGGTTGCAGATCGTTAGATAACTGGCAGTTATGGCAGTCTTACCCAGCTAGATGTTTCACAATAAACAGTAAATCTTTGAGGTCCCCTCCTGATTTTCTGTATTCTAGTTATGTATCTTTGTGTTCATATGGATAAATGCTCTTGCTTTCTCTTAGTTCAGTGTGAACCCTCACTGTCTTCTTGAGATGGTGCTGATATCCTACCTGTTGAGGTATTTATCAACAATTTATTTGAGAGCCTTTAAATGCTGGGGGTTGCATATGACTAGAGACCCTTCATTTTAGAGTGTTTTTCATTATAATAAACAAAAGGGATTGCCGTGTTTCTGTAGTGATGTCATGTGGTGCAATCTGTTGTTACCAGATAATGTTTACATCTTGACTTCCTAGCCTGAAAGATGAGTGAGGTCAAAAATACCAACAGAGATATGCAACTCAGTTCTGTTTACGTGGCTCAAGGCAAAACACCTGGTTTAGCTCTGTGGATGAAGAGATTTATCACTGTGGTGTGGAGTGTACCTTTTAAAAAATGTTTAGGAACCGAGAGCACTAGACAACTTCTGAAGAGCAGCCACACACTTCAGGTGTCAACCCTTTCTTATAAATCAGGCTTAATTACATGCCTTTAACAATTGTTACATAATTCATTTTACAGAATCCTAGCTTTGTTCCTGTAACAACAGCAAGAGTTGAGTATTGATTATATCATAGGTTTCAGCATACGCTTGACCACCGTAGACCAAAAGCCCAATCTCCAGTCTCTCTTAGTGTCAACAGCTGATGACTTGATAAGTGTATCGTAACAGGGCATATGTGATGCTTTCCACAAACACTGTTGCAGGCTTTAGCAACTTGCTGTCCTGATATCCTGACCTGAAGTTCATGCCTTTGCAGACAACAGCCCTTTTTCTTCTTTTGAATCCCTATATACTTCTAAAGTCTCCAGTGGCTGTTGCACGTAGTTTGAGGGCTCGCTACACATTATCATAAAGAAATACCTTTTCATTGTTAATCAGTACCTTAATATTGTACTGTTCAAGGCTGATGAATATGCTCCAGCTTCACGCCACTGTGCCCAACCAGTATGAAGGTGCACAGCCTCACGCAGCAGCACACAAACAAAACCCGGGCGTTCGGTGCACACAGGCCAACAGACACAGGAACGCTCAGCACTGATGCAAGCACAAACAACACCAATGGCCTCATCCTGTTTCCCGCTCTTGCTGATCAAGGTGAAAGTCTGTTAGTGGGAAATTACACATCTTTACAATATGGATCCCTCCAGAAATAGTCTAGACATAGTTCATTGAGCAGGTGGCTCTTGGATCCTCTTGTGTCCAGTTACCTCATGCACAGAAGTGCAGACACACACAAACGGGTCTCTCCACAGACTCCCAGCCTTTAATGCCCCACCAGTAGTTGGCCTGGACCTTCTGGCCCCTTCACTATCTACCTCTTTCAGTTGTCTCACTCACAGAGACTCAGCGATCCAGCCCAGGCTTACTTCTGCATTGACAGCTGGCTGCCACGTGACTTCTGCTGGTGTGGCTCCATATTCACTAGCAGTGCAGTTGCTGGCACCACAGACACATGGATGGGCCCCTGTGACCTGTGGTCCAACTTCCAGTTGATGGCTCTTAGAGCTCTGTACATACACATGTACAGGGTCCGCTCATCCAGGAAAAAAGTTAGAAATGGAGTCTAAGGTGAAGACAGGAGAGACTGTCGTGATCATGCACAAGGCATGGACAGACAAATGTACTGGCCAGACCGGCCTCTTCTATCAGCTTACCCGTGTATTTTCTCACACTTACCCTGCCCCAAACGTCCTTGATCCCTCCTTTTCCCTGCCTTTGATTCCTCCTCTAGTTATCCCATAACAAGTCCTGTACAATCCCAAAATGCTCTTCCCTGCATCCCATAACAAGTGCCCTGCTCTTAGAGGCAACATTCTCAGCCTGAAAGGTGATCTGGAGAGCCTTTCCACTGACTCATCAGGATGGGTTTCTCACAACAGGTTCTCATATCTTTCCCCCCTGCATTTTCTTCCAGGCTGCAGAACCCAGTGTGTATAACCATCATTTTACTCAGGAACCATTCTACACCTTTCAGTTTGTTTCATGGCCTTTGTCTGTAACTTATGGCTCTGCTCTGCCCTTTCTGAGATGGAGAATCATAGCATAATAGAATCCTTTGGGTGGGAAGGGACCTTTGAGGATCATCTAGTCCAAACTCCCTGCCATGCAGATGTCCCTGCAGGGACATCTTTTACTAGATTTGGTTGCTCAAAGCCTCGTCCAACCTGACCCTGAACACTTCCAATGATGGGGCATCCACAACTTCTCTGGGCAACCTGTTCCAGTGTCTCACCACCTGCATAAAAAATTTCTTCCTTATGTCCAGCCTAAACTCACTACAGACCCTGGTAAAGCCTCTCTCCATCTTTCTTGGAAGCCCCATTTATATATTGAAAGGCCACAATAAGGTGCTCCCCAGAACCTTATCTTCTCCGGGCTGAATGACCCCAAATCCCTCAGCACTTCCTTGTAGGAGAGGTACTCCAGCCCTTGGATCATTTTCATGGCCCTTCTCTGGACCTGTTGCAGCAGGTCCGTGTCTTTTTTGTGCTGGGGACCCCAGAGCTGAACACAGGACTCCAAATGGGGTCTGATGAGAATGGGGTAGAGGGGCAGAATCACCTCCCTCAACCTACTGGCCGTGTTTCTTGTGATACAGCCCAGGATATGGTTGGCCTTCTGGGCTGCAAGTGCACAATGCTGACTCGTGTTCAGTTTTTCATCCACCTGTTCTCCAAGTCCTTCTCCTCAGGCTGCCCTCAATCCCTTCATCTCCAGGCCTGTGTTGATATCGGGGGTTGCCCTGACCCACGTGCAGGACCTTTCACTTGGCTTTGTTAACCTTCATGAGGCTCACATGGGCCCACCTCTCAAGCCTGTCCTTCTGGATGGCATCCCATCCTTGAAGTGAATGGAATGCTCCGCTCAGCTTGGTGGCATCAAGCTGGGATGTACCTAGCACTGAAAATGCAGTTTGGTCATTTATATACATTATGGCATAGGGCCATTTTCTGTTTTGCTCCCCTGCTGTTCCCAGAATGTCTCTCTGGTCAGTACCAAGCCACAGACCTGAGGTTTTCTCTTACAGTCCCAAAGCCTGAGTCGTGCATAATCAGCTCAGGGCTTACTATTGTGCATGTAAAGTACAGATTGTCTTTTACCAATACTTCTTCTATTTACACTAAATTTCAGCTGCAGTTTTAACACTTGATTGGTTGATACTGTAAAGCTTTCCTATATGTATTCAGAGACAGTCTTGTTCTATGCTACCTTGAATAATTTACTCTGGCAAGAAGACTTCGTTTTGGACGTAAGATGCTATGTTTGGTTTTGTTTTTTTTTGTTTGTGTGTTTGGTTTTTTTGTGGTTTTTTTTTTGTGGGTTTTTTTTTAGGTGTAGAGGAAAGGTGGCTTAGAAGTTAAGAAAATATGTTGCAGTATAATTAAAATGTAGTTATTATTTTTACTATAGATTTACCTGTCACAAACATAACATGATATATCTACATTTCAGTCACACTTATGACTGAAGTTCACTATTTCAAATTCCTCTTAATGCTAGTTCAGGTAGCAGTCCAGTCATTACATTACTAGATTTTGTGTGACTAACTGTGTGGGCATTAATTCAGTTTGCTTTATGCTTTTTTAGTTTTATAATAGATGGGTATTCTGAGTATTTTCTATTTTTTAAAGTATATAATAAAATTTGGTCAAAGTACACTGTGAAAATTTCTTGAACTACAAAATAAAAATCTCACTGCTACATGGAAAAGCTGCTAGAATGTAGTTTTCTGTTTGTTTTTAAATAAAAGAAAGGTTAAATGCATCTTATGCACACACAGAAAAATATATTTACCTTAAAAATTAATGTCCCCTTTTGTTATGAAACTATTTTGTATGTTTAAGTGATGGTGTGGGAAAATAATTGTTTGGCATATTTCAATTTTATGCAATGTATCTGATTCACATAATTGACCAGAAGAATCTTTTGTGTGTCATTGCAGTTCTGAATAATGGTCGTATGTGTGCAAACAGACACTGAAGTGGTGATCCGGTGTCAAAACCAGTTCATTAGCTTCAGTGTAAGTCTTAGCTGTCATCATTACTAGTCTGACAAATGGTATAACATAATTTTAGTAACAAGGCCAAAGCCTCAGGTTATCATTCCTGTGTATGTAACTACATGAGCAGCACAGTGCTTTTTTCGAGGGGAATAGCGAGGAACCTGGGAAATTTGGACCAATGCTAGCTGGAAGTATGAGACAGTTAAGTAGCCTCCTCAGGACCAGATTCTTTTTTTGTTTAAATTACCTGCTGTAAGAATTTTGTGCTCTAACCTGAAATGAGCTCTTTATGCCAATGCCTTTGGGGTCAAGGCTGTGTCAGCGAAGGAGAAGGTTTTGCCACACCAGTGTTATGAACTGTGCTTATGCCCCATAAACAGTTGTTGGTTTTTCCAAGCTCTGGTGTTCTGCACACCGGAGTGGAATGGCATTCACTTCTGCAGTGGCATGAACGTGGGCAGGAGTGTTTTAAACTACTCTGTCTTAATTATGACCAGTATCTGTTCAGCTAGTGCATTTGGTATCCCTCCCATGCTTTAGCAGTAGTGACTTGTTGTGTGGGTTGTAATGGGCTAGGAGGGGCTGAGCAAGATGCTAGGAGCTTCTTGCTCCACAAGTTGCTCATAAGTAGTCCTTCTGCAGAGATTGTGTTGCGTGATGAGCAAGGCCCTGTTGGTCTGGGAAGAGCTGGGTAATATGGCCCCTAAGCAACAGAAAGAGATGAAGTTGCAGAAGCTGTTGAGAGCACCACTGTTCATTACTTTACAGCTTTGTATCATGGTGAAACTGGTTGTGGGTCCCAGTTGGCCATGAAATGTCTGATGCTTATCCTCTTCAGATATTTTGGCTTATGTAGCTGTTAGCCAGTGCTGGAGATAGGTAACTGACCTAGGTGAATGCTTGCTTTGTGCCAGTATGGGCATTTAATTACTAAATTGACTGGCACTTGTTTTACTCTTAGGAAGTTCCCCTGTTATATATATTAAACAAAAAAAGTATAATATTTTTGTGTTTTAAAAAATCTTCACAAATTGATACAAAATTTTATTTCATTTCTTTGATGTTTTTTATAAGTCAGCATAATATGTAGCATATAGTATTTATTTTCTCTAATATTCAAGGATGGAAAAAGTTATTATAGCAGGTCTAGTAGCAGGTGTAAAGATACAAAATCTCTTTAAGGTGCATGTATATTGCATCATAATTTTAAACATGCCTATTGACATGTGTTTGCATTTGTTTTATGTTTTGTGGTTTGTTTTTGGTTTTTTTTGGTTTTTTTCCAGAGGTAATAAATAAAATCTTCAGTACCTTTGAATAATGGGTTTCTTCTCATGTACACTGAATAAGTAGTGAATGTCAAGTTTTGGCAGTTTCTTTTTGGTTTTTGCAATTGAGTATGCGATGCAAACTACTGGCTTCAGACCTGCTCCTCAAATCTGCATGCAGGTCGTTTTAAAACCTTTTGAGATGAGGGCAGTGTATAGCGGAGGTGGTACAATGAAGGGGTTAAGCAAAGAGAATACTTATTTTTGTGCTATGACCTTAAGCATACTATGGATTTTCCGTGTCTAGAAACTTGTTCAGGAGTTAATGCAGGAAGTAACAAGGCTAAGATGAAATAATGGGTGCTGTTAGCTGGAGTTGCATCAGTTTAACCTCAGCGTAAGTGAAGTCAGGGTCAGACCTAAAACCCTTAAGTCCCTCTGCATTTAATTGAAGTTTTGCCATTTATTTCAGTCATGGTAAGGTTTCAGCCCATCAGTCATAATTTAGCCAGCTAAATAAGAGGACAGATGATTAGGAGTTAAACACCCACTATTCTTAATTATTCTAGTAGAGCCAAAAGTGCTGTTTGATCACTGCTTTACAGAGGCATTTTGAAAATCTTTATCCCAACTCTCTGTCTAGCTATGTAAATAGCTGTGTTTCGATTGCTGACCTTCTTAGCAGGACATGGTGTTTTCTTGTATTCGAGCCCCAAATTATACTGGGACATCTGTCACCTTGTTATATTGCAGACTCGCCTTCAGCTTGTTTTGTTAGAACTCTGCTTTATAGCTGCTTTAGCTTAATGACATTATGATTACTTTGCTGTGTACTTTAGAAGAAGAGGAATAAATTGCTCTTCAGTGTTTCAAATCTAAATGGCAGTGATTTAGCTGGAGCTAATAAGTTGGTGTAGATTGGTACCTATGTCGTGAAAGTTTAAAAAATGATCTGATATAAATATTTACAAGAGATAGGTCTCAGTGGTAACTTGAAATATATAAAAAGCAAACCTTGAAAAATTTAGAGACCTGTGACACTGCTTTTAATATTAAGATTTGCTCAACAATTCAAGCTGCTGTTGTAATACAAAAACATTGCCATTTTAAAGATTGAGAAGTTAATGTGGTTAGTTGTGCTGCAAGAAAAAATTATGCACATTCCTGTTAAGAAAGGAATCATCTCCTTGCAGCACTGGTGGTGTAAGTAAAGCATTTACATACTGTGTTTTGTGATAGCACATGCTTTTCTTTTAAAATTATTAGAAGGAAAATAAACTCTTGCACCTCAGTCACAGACTAGCCACTGACAGCAGCCACTAATAGCAGCCACTAAGAGTTGTGTTTTGGAAATCGTATTGCTCGTTTGCAGGACCTTCCCCCTTTTTCTGAATCATTTAAGAACTGACAAATGGCTGTAGCCACAAGAAGGGTAGTAGATAGGTGGCTAAGTTGAGCCAGGGTGGCAAAACCTATAACCATAAGGTGTGATGACTTGCCATGCCCACATGCTGTATGCCGTTTATATAGGAATTATTTTATAGCACTGCTATACTGTGTTTTCACCCAGCTATTTTTGAGAGACAGTTGTATCTTGTCTTCACAGATCCAACAGTGTTTTGTTGTAAAGAAACACAGTGAAAACAGAATAAAAATGATCCCTTGGATCTTGTTGACTATTTAAACCCGGTTGTGTGCTTATTAATTAAATTTTGAATACCTTTGAGGTGGAAGATGTGAAAAAAGTGTTCACATGTCACATTTTACACTGGAGCTGTTTGCTTACAGCATCTTGTTCCCAGGCTCACACGAGACTTGGGTCACTCGGTCTGCAGGCAGACTTCTCTGTGCACCCCTCCTGGTCCAGCCATAACTGGGGGTTGTGGACTGCAGCATGATGTCAGCTCTGTACAGTAAACTAGCCCTCTAGTTCTGTATCCTGATGAGGATTGTTGTCTCCTTTTAAGCAGTGAAGAATTAAGGCATAATTAAAGGTTGCATTCACTCAAACAAATATACAAAAGTAATTGCCAAAATCAGAGTGGTACCTTTGCTTCGGGTAGTATTGTTCCAGGTCAGTTCTCGATGATTGGATCCTGCAGAACTTCCCCATAGAATTCTTGATGGAAATCTGTCTGTATATGATGACAGTGATGGGAACGTCACTTTGAAGCTAGAATTTTGTTCAACAGTATTCTCCCTCTTCTCATTTTTCTCTGCTGCTGCAGCTGTCTACATCATTCATATTTCTGCAGCAGGCAAGTAAAGTCACATGGTTTTTACGCCGGATCTCTTTTACATGGGAATACAGAACTATAACACATTCTTAATGTTACAAGTTAGTATATACAAGAATGCATTGTAAACATTTCTGTAAAAACAAATGTTTCCCTAACTGTGGTCCAAATGTGAACTTTGAAACTGCTAGCTTTGGTTATCAAAAGCACTGTAGCTGCTTTTGCAGTGGTTTATCTTTGGAAATTATAATTTTAAGGGCTTGACAGGGATTGTTTTGTAGGTTTCTTTCTTCTCTTGAAGAAACTTGAACAAGGTTATCTTTCTGACACTATGTCAGGCAGTAGGATGGTGGTCTCCATAATTACTACAACTTCTGCAGTAGTATTAGTATCCTATTTTTGTGCAACTAATAGATCAAGGAAGGTTCTTAATTTTTTACATTACAAAAGTTAGGAGGTGTCAGAAATAGAAGTATAAGAATGAAAGCAAGCAGGATAGGAATCCAGGGAGGGTTTCTTTGGATGCTGGTCTTCAACATTTTTGTTACAATTATTTTCAGTTGGAAAAAGTAGTTTCAAAAGACCCAAAAAACTCTCATTCAGTTTACTGCAATTTTCCTCCATATGATTAAAGACATAGTTTTTGGCTGGTTTGATTGGATAAATCAGATTATCGGCTGACCCGTGGTGGAATGTTTGGCTTTGAACTGGGTTGTGTTAAACTTAATTAGTCTATAGTGCTGTGGTGGCTCAAAAAAGCCACCATGCTGCCTCTCACCTTTTCTTGTACATCTTGACTCATGACTGCTTCACTGCAGCTGAGCACCACGTGTCCTGGAAGACATATGACCATAGACCCATTGTGGAAATGTAGCTTGTATAAGGAGCACACCTTTTTGGGGCAGGAGCTGCGTTATAGTTCTCTTTAGGCACAGACAGGGTGATGTGGAACAGGCTTCAAATATAGTGGGTTTTGGTTGGTCCATCACAATTGGTTGATTCAATGCAAAGCTAAAAGCTTTTCTTTTGCTTTGATTTTATGTTTCTGAATAATTCTTCATATGATTAAACATTAGAATTTGCTGTAGGATAGACAGATGGTTTTTCCCCTATTACTATGCTCCACCCTTCCCTTGCCCAACTCTGGTGTAAATCGAAGTAGAAGATGAAAGCAGTACTTTTCCTTACTAGAAATAGTCTTCAGGAAGAGATGAATGAGGAAATATTTTGGCTGTGGCTGCAGAAAAAATGCGTTTTCAGTAAGAAGTTGGGTAAGGCTTTTAATTGACCTGAAAGCTGTAGCTGATTTCCTACTGTATTTTGACACTATGCATTGTATGCCTGCTAGTCCAGAAAATCATGTTCTTTTATAGTTTCTTTAGTACAGGGAATGCCTCTTTTCTTGTTAGCAGTGGCAAAACTGGATAGCTTTTCAATCCATACAGACTGGTGTATGTGTTTTTGTGCCTTTGAAAAGGATAATATTCATGTGGGCTACAAAGCTCCAAACATGAGAGATTTGTGAGAAAAGAAATTGAATTTCTGGCATAGTCTTCCCACAATACATTCCAGTGAGTTAAAACAAAAAACAACAGAAACTGTTTGTATTTAGTTGCAGCTATTGCTGATAAACTGCTTCTTAGATGTTTTGGTTGAAACTGGTGGCTTAAAGATGTGGTGCTGTTTTTCTGTGTGTATATTTTTTTAAAAAGGAACCATTTTGGTTAAATTAAAAGAAAAAAAGAAGCAATTTGTATTTCATTTGAGAGGAAAAAGACTTTCAGTTAAAAATGAGACATTTATTTGCAAATGGAAAAAAGAAATGTAAAGCAAGTTGAATTTTGGCATTTGCCATGTGAATACTTCTTTGATCATTCAGGCTTTACTACTTCATTACATAGTGAAGCATGAATATAATTTTGGGAAACTTCAGAAGAATAACAGAGATCATGAATTCTAAAACTTGATATTGGCAGCACTAAAAGAAAGTGCAGTAACATAATTTGAAATAATTCTCCCTGTATTCAAGCTGAAGCCAGTTTGGTTGCTCTGCTTTATTTGCCATCCTAGATTTTTCCGCAATTTGTTGTGAGACTTGTGAAACAAACATAGTAGAAAGCAGAGCTTTACTTAAAAGTTTTTTTGATTATATGGCAAGTTCAGGACCTAATGAACTGTGCATTTCTGTCAAACTGGCAAGAAAACAATGACATTTGGCCATTAGCTGCTGCAAAGGCAGGATCAGGGTGCTGTTTTGCACTTCTCCAGCCAAGGCTTCATAGGATTTATTGTGGAATAGCAACCCTGCTACCATCATGGGAAGGTTTTCCTGTTCAAAGATTATCTCCCTCAGGAACTCAAAATGTCTTTGTTTATTCAGGTTAGCTTGAGAAATCTATCTCTTCTGGGGATGTGGCTTGACACAGGGAGCAAAATTTGAGGTTGCATAAGAAGGAGGAATATAAAATATTCTTTTTGTGGAAGGCAAACAGAAAATTCCATTGTTCTGCACACAATTTACTGTTTTCTGGGAGAGTGAAAATGATGCCCATGCTTTCCTGCCCCCTCTTCCTTAGCCATTTTGTGACTTTGCCTTCTCCAAAATGATGATGCCAGCTCAGAATTGCTCTCAGTTCTCTCTGTCACCTGCTTCTTGCAGAGAAGTGGTGTTTGACCAGTGGAACTGTGTATGGTTTGAAATTCTCATATCATGTCTGTGGACAGCAGGATTAGCCTTTATTGCTACCCAGAGCATGTACAGGACAGCCTGATAGCAAAAGTGGCTGGGCTGATGTGTCATGACCATGGTCACGGAGCCGAGCAGCATGTATGAGTCTCAAACTGAGTTCTGCTCTGCCTTTGACAGCTTTGTTATGAGTCTGCACTGGTAGTTGCTGACTTCCTGCAGAAAGTATTTCAGAAAGCCTGCAGAAGAAAATGTTATTAATTTAAATGTATGTAATTCTAAATGCCGTCACAAACTGCATTGTTTAGAGAATGAAACCATGCTGCATGCACCTTATCCTGAGTAACAAACAAATCAGAGCATCATCTCAGAAGAGCTAGTGGTGATACTGCTCAAATGCTGATGCGATCCAGGAGTTGTGGAACATCTGGAAATACCTCACCTATCAGAAGGGTGCTTCCAAAGGTATTAACCAACACAGTGCCAGAATACTCTCATCAAATGGAAGGAAACTAATGCTTAGCATTAATAAGAAGGTTCTTCAACTTTTCTATCAGAAATCCTTTGGTAAGCACACTGTGCAAAAAAAGCATCACACCTGTTTGCTTGACGTCCAGGATTGTCATAGCACCAAGGGAAAAAAGAGTTCATGAAAGTGTATTATCAGTAAATGGATTTTTGAAAGTAGTTCTGTAAATCCTTTTGGTATATTTGCTTAAAGCCCATTTTATTTCTACAGAAGCTAAAAATTAGCACACAAAAGATAGTTTTGGTTCACACTTACAGCTGTTCATGTCATCTCTGAAGGGAGGAGATGCCTGCCATCATATTACACAGCTGAATAGAGACAGCTTTTTTTTGAGCAAGTTGTACAAACTCCCATTTTCCCGATGAGGTGGCATTGGTAGTGAAATGATGAAAAATTATATTTGTAGCCAAAGAGGGGCAGTGAGACAAATAGTGTTTGTGCCTTTTGAAGGTGTTTTGCCAGGATGCATGTATCTTGCAATGATTTTTCACAGTAAAGAACCTCTGACATCTTTCACAAAAGACATTGGTGATTTCTCCTCTATGCAAACTCCTCAAAGCAAGCTGCAGGTAATATGACCCCTGTCTTAATGAACCTTGTGGGCTTTGGGCATGAACTTCCTAATCATGGGAAACCTGTATCTCCAAGGATGGAGAGCAGATAGGGCTCAGCTGCAAAAATGTTCACTTCCTCGTTTCCCTTGTTAAGGCAGTCCTTTATTGTGGTGTCTTTGAGACACTTGACTTGAGTGTGAGAAAGGAAAAACACTTTCTCACGCTCAGAGGTTCAGTTAAGGTGTTCCTGGTGTTTGAATGGGTGGGAGGTCCTGCCAGTGAGTATTAACAGTAGTCTAGCAAAACCTGTGGCATGTGCGAATAAAAATGTGGGTATGTGGGTTCCCCCCCCCCCTCCCCGTACAGTTTAAAGAGTAATAAATAGATTATGGTTACTAACCTAAGTAACTTCCTATTGCTCTGTTCATACAAACCTCATTGTTTGACTAATAGTGGTGGAATGACAAGTGTGATTAAAAACAGAGCTTTCACAACCAATTTTTAGGGGAACCAAGTTCCAGGCCTTCTCTAAAAGATGTGAAATGTTTCTATCCTATTATAAGATAATATGAGTAATTGTTGACTTACTTATAAAGGAGATGTCAACATGTCCTTTGCTGTATGCATGACACTCATTTGGACAAAAAGGTATAATTTCTGAGCATTTCAAGTATTTCACATTGCATAAACTCCAAATTTATTTTTGCTAACGGAAACTCTATTGAACATATGATTGCTAACATGATTTGGAGATCTAAGGAAAACGTGAAAAGAAAACATGTACTGTAGTTGTAGTTGGGTAAATTACTTGAAACTGAATGTCTGCTTAAGTAGATCTTTGATAGTAAATATTATAAGATGTGGATTCCATCTCTAATGCTATTGGTTTTATATCCTGAAAATAGTTTTATTTTACACAAGCCATGGACACATTTCAGCAATCTCCAGCCAAATTTTGGAAAGCAATTTTCAGCTCACTGTTTCTATAGTACAATTCAGTTCTCACCCTTCATAGAAAATGTTAGTGGATGTGACACTCTTGTCAGGATGAGGTTTTCATTTATATATGCAGGGTGGGTTAGTTGATTGAATTATTTTTGGTTTACTGGTACAGCATGTCTAAACAGCTTCATCAGTTAGGGAAATTTCAGTAAATTCTTGTACAAAACCAGGGGTTGACAATGGATAATTGTGAATTGAAATAATACTGCTGAGGATTAGGGAAGGATTGTCTTATAGACTGAATCATCTTAATTGTTGCTTGGCCAAGGTGAGGTGTGTTGGAGGTTTGTTGGGTTTTTTTGGTCCTTGATGAAAACTTGGAGAACTTCAAGGATAGCAGCTACAAGAATGTGTACGGAGATGTCACAGAAATTTGATCCAAACATTTCTTAATGAATGAGATATGACAGGACTCAACCACTGGGACCTTTGACATCCTGAGACGAGGTAGATGTTTTCTTGCTCTGTGTATCTGAGTGTACCCCATATACTCAGGTTATTTTGAGACAGAGCAGTCCAAACCATTGGTTGGTGGTCTTGAATGTATAGATGCACTAATAGGCTTAGTTAAAGTTCCATCCAAATGGGCAAACACTACTTCTCTACTTAGAGTTTTTAGGGACGAGGTTGGGAAATGTAAGCTTAATGAAGACTTGTTTCTATGTGAGTTATGGCTGGAGAAGTACTGTTTTCAGCTCTGTGGAGTTTGTGGACTTGCCAAAGGCTGTTCCTTGGCCCCTTGAGTTTGATCCAGGTGGGTAGACCAGCCAGCGCTCCTTTTGGTGGATTATGAGTAAATAGAAGATGGAGGTATAGGCAGAAGGACATGCTTCTGGTGTTGGAATAACCTTCTCCTGCTTAAAACTAGATTCTGTCACTTTTCTTCCCAAGTTTTCTACTAGGTTATATCCAGGCTCCAACCCTAGGGCTAATTAACCACAGAGTAGGGCTGTCAGTGAGTGTGGTGGCAGAAAAAAGACATTTTTCCATGTCATAAAATCATTCAGGTTTGATAGGCAGTTTTGAAAACATTGTATGTGGCCATTTGCAGCAGTCTTATTTTCCAACAGAACCCTGGCAATCTCTGGTGCTGTTGTGTGGACTGTACCCGTCTTGTCCCTTATCTCACAGAATACTGCAGTTGCTTGAATTTTTCAGTGTTTGTTTTTTTTGAAACTGTTTATAGGTAGAAATGATTATATATAACAGAGATGTAACAAGGTCTAGGATGTGCTGACTTCTTATTCTTGCTTCCCTGTCGTGTGTTGGCTTACTTGAGGGAGAGAAGCTCTGTTTATAGCAATGTTGAGTTGAACTTGTTTACAGCAGATCTATATTTGGACATCTTTGCACATATCTTTGCGTCTAAAATGGGCACCATAATTCTTACCTTGTAGAGGAGTTAGAAGATTAGTAACTGTCTGTAAAGAGCTTTAAAAATGACAAATCCTGTGTTTGCATATCATCAGAATATAATTAGGAAGTCAGCCAGTTTAATCTGCTTCCTAGAAATTAATACTTCAAAATTACCTGCTCTATAAAATTTGTTTATGTGCATGATTTGGGGTAGGTATAACCTTTCTTTTTTTTTTTTTTTATGTGTGTGTTTGTGATGGTGTTTACTGAGAAACCTGGACTCCACTCTTGCAGTACACACTGTATGGACACTATCTTCAAAACTGAGGCCCATTATATAATTTCATCATTTACCTGTTTACTGATTATTGGAAATGAATCTGCATGTTTTTAGTAGTGAGGGTAATTTAATACCTAGAACAATTGAACATGGGCTCAGGTGGGTTTTTCATTACTTTTTATGTTAGCATTGATCAAGGATGGTCTGTGTCTCACCTTGATCCTGCATGTTTTATGCAGGAGCTGTCTAGTGAGACTTTTCTGGCCTATATTACATAAGTCAGCAGACTACAAGGTTATAAATGTCCCTTTTGGCCTTTAAAGCCTGATCTTTTAATTAAAATACAGGAATGTCTTTTGCAGTTTATAGCTGAATCCATGTGGAGGAGCTCAGCAGATAAGAAAGCTGGATAGCAGGTGATCTGGCTGTTGTTTGGCCAAGGAGGGAGAGGCTGTCTTCACAGGGAGAAAGGTTAGGGTTGCTAAGAATGGTGAAGGAATGAGACTGGGTAAAAAAAAAGAGCAAAACAGAAAAAGTGTGTTTTCTGAAAAATATATAAAACTGCCACTGATCACAGTATGGGCTCTAATCTTTATTTACTTTATGGGCTGGTAGGGCTGTAATCTTTATTTCCTTTAGCTGTGTCATGCTTGAGGATCGACCAGAACTTGGATTAACTTGACTGCTCTTTCCCTCCTCTTTGGCCCCATTGGAAAGGCAGCTAATGACACACAGGAGAAATGGAGGTAGAGACATGAAGTGAGGAGCTGTGGCCCCAGCCTGCGTCCTGGAATAGGTCATCAGTAAGAACAGTGGGATTTCCGTGCTCCTTTTCCATCATTTGCATTGCAGCAACTTCAGTAGAGGAGATCATGGTCCCAATACGTACCTGACCATTTGCTGAACTCTCCACTTACATGTTGAATATGTGTGCCCTGATAATGTCTCAAACTATGATTAAAACTAACTCTTTCAAAGGAAGAGATTTTCCCTTTGCAAGCATAAGGAATATATCCTAAAGAAACTGAAGACTGGAAGGGATCTGAGGCAACAAGCAGTAACTAAAATTTAGAGGTTTTATTGATAAGTGGGATCTACAGACCTGAGTGCCGTGTCCTTTTTCCAGTGCTTGCAAAGGTGAGAATCCTAGGAAGGGGATTGAGGGCATACAGTGGTGAGAAGGATACCTATACAATTAGGATTGGGAGAAATTTTATCTGCCTCTTGGATTAGGCAGGTTTGACTTGGCTGTGGTTTATAGAAAATACTTTTAACTTTGTAGAAATTCAGTCTACTGAAAGTATCTTCAGGGCACAGCTACTGCACCAGTCACCTAAGGAAGTTAGCTGTAGAGATGTATCAGTGCCAGTCCCAGAAGACCTTACATGTGGGAGGGGAGGCTAAGGATATGCAGGAAGGCAGCAGTTCTGGGAACGCTGTGAATGTTTACTAGTGAATGCGTTGGGACGCAGCCTTTCAGGTCCCTAAAAAGTTAAATGAGTGGTTTTGTGGATTGCTCTGCTAGACTCAAGCATTGTGATACATTGCAAGTCACAGGTTTACAAAAAGCATTTAGACCTGTCTCATATACAGAGTTCCCAAGAAAATGAGACACTTAACCTGACCGTCCTGAATTCCAGTCCCATACCTTCATTAAAGACCTTATTTATGTTCAGTGCAAGGCACTGGAGACAGCAGCAGTAATGAATGTTGCAACAAGAGGGAAAATGGCCTGCAGCTAGGTACTGCACAGTGTTCTAGGCAAGCAGCTTGCAGTTTCTGGCAGGAAATTCCCACTGGACAGTGTCAGATGCATTTTAGGATGATGGTACCCATGTTCAGTTTGTTATTAGTGAATAATTTAGCTGTGCTTACTGTGTTCTATCAGTTCCTGTAGGCTTTACTTTGTGAAATTTCCTTTTGTGTGGCAGAATTTTTCACTGTTGATAAACTACTGCTGAAGTACAAATGATCTGCATTAAAAAAAATCAGATGGGGCCCTATTAGCCTGATTCCCTCATCCATGAAAACAAATTCTATAACCATTGCAATTTGGCATAATTTTGATGCAGTTCAATGGAGTTGCAGGAGAATTAAGGTCTGCAATGACTTTTGTGTATTCCTTGATTTCTGTTTTACATGCAAGTTGGGTATGGTATTTTTTTCTCAATAGAATTTATAAAACAGGGTACATTTATCTATAATGTCCCTGATTCCAAACCTGCTGATTGCATATTTAAATATGATGACCTCAGAATGCTGCTGCTCTTGGCCCAGACAATATAGGCTGAAAGGCTCTGGAGGGAGATTAACAGTCAGATACCAGAATAAATTTTATGCAGCAGGTTATAGCTTGATTAATCCAATATTGGCTAAAGAGAGAAGACATCAAGCCATCTCATCTACTATACATTACAGGGTGAGTGTATCAACAATGACAAGTGTAAGGTCATGCACCTGGGAAAACATAACCCAGGAGTGCAGCACAGACTGGGATCCACCTGGCTGGAGAGCAGCTCTGTGGAAAGGGACCTGGGGGTCCTGGTGGACAGGAAGCTCAACATGAGCGAACAGTGTGCTGCTGCGGCCAAGAAGGCCAACAGGGTGCTGGGTTGCATCAAAAAGGGCATCACCAGCAGAGAGAAAGAGTCATTATCCCGCTCTACTCAGCGCTTGTCAGGCCACACCTGGAGCACTGTGCTCAGTTCTGGTCCCCACTCTACAAAAAGGATGTGGGCAGGCTGGGAGGGGTCCAGAGAAGGGCCACCAAGATGATCAAAGGACTGGGAAGCTGCCATACGAGGATACGCTGGGAGAGCTGGGTTTGTGCAGCCTTGAGAAAAGGAGGCTCAGAGGGGATCTCACCACCATGTACCAGTACTTAAGGGGTAGCTACGAAGAAGATGGAGACTCCCTTTTTAGACGGAGTCCCATGGAGAGGACAAGGGGGAATGGACACAAATTGCTCTTGGGGAGATTACGATTAGACACGAGAGGGAAATTCTTCACAGTGAGGACAGTCACCATTGGAATAATCTCCCCAGGGAAGTGGTTGACTCGGCCACATCGGACACCTTCAAGAGTCGTCTGGACAGGGTGCTGGGCCATCTTGTCTAGACTGTGCTCTTCCTTGAAAGGTTGGACTAGATGATCCCTGAGGTCCCTTCCAGCCTGGGATTCTGTGATTCTGTGTGATATATACAGTGTACATTTGGCCACTGTTAAACCAAATCCAGAACAGATACTACAGTCTATCTCTGAATCTCCTCACTGTGGGAGATGGAGATCCAAAGCAATGCCTTCTAATGTGTTCTTGAGCCAGTGGCTTGGATGATAAAAGCCTTTTTCTCATCTACTGCTAGAAGTTTTTTCTCTGTAGCCCTGTTCAGTACAAGTTTTCTATATGCCTGGGGTGATGAAGTAACAGTAAGATGATGAAAAAACCCTTAATCCCTGGGTGCCACCCCAAATCAATACAGAAGGTGAAATTCTGCCATGGGTCTCTAACAGTTTTGCAAATTACCTATTTATTTTATGAAAGAATCAAAATCAAAATCAAAATAAGCAAGAAAAACCCAGACAATTAGTAAGAGCCAGCACTTCATGAAAAAGCCAGTACACTTGTTTATAATAAAGTGTGAAGCAGGTTGAAGGATTTTAAAGACTCACGGTCAAGTGAAGTTTTAATTAGCTCCCATAAGACTATGAGAAAGTCTTTATTTGAGTGGACCAAAGGTCTAACAGGTCTAATATTCTATGTCACACTGGCCATGAGGACATGCTGGGGAAGGGAAGGCATCAACTTAGGTACATATTTTACTTTTCCTTTCCCTCTCCTCTGAGATGACTTTAAGCTTCCAGTTATTTTCAGCTTCAGGACTGTTTGAATTCTGAATACCTGAAATCTGTGTGTTCAGTAGCCTGCAATTTCTGTACAGTGAACTCTCTAGTCTCCCTGCAACCCATTGGCACTTACTGCATTTACCACTTTTTTTGTCAAAGAGCAACACCAGTTTATTACCAGTTGCATGAAGTACCACTTTCTTCTGTTTGTTTTGAGGCTTGTTTCTGTGATGTTCATTTAATAGATTAAAAAAAAAAAACTTGAAGAGGAATAGAGCAGTGGATCCCTATCCATCTGTTCCATATCTCTTGTGATTTTGTAGACCCATGCTGTATCCCCAGAGTTGTTACTTTCTTTGTACTGAAAAGTCTCAGCTTAAGTTTTTACTTACATGGATATCTAATTTGGACATGCGCAAGCCTTTCCATACCGCTTTTATTTTTTTCTGAATGTTTCCCATTTTATGTTAACCTTTCTGTGGTATGAGGTCCAAAACTACTCACAGTATTCAAGATGTTTCGTAGCATAACAGCCTTGTCTACTTTGTTCTGTTTGTGTCCCAATCATCCCTAGCACTCTGGTTTGCTTTTTGGCAGCTGCTGAGCATTGGGCTGGTGTTTTCAGGGAACTTACTCCAGGATCTTACTCCTGAGTGGTAGTACCAAGCACAGAGCCCATATGTCACATGTGAAACTTGGAATGGTTTTCCTCATGCATGTCACTTTACATTTGCATACAATTAATTTCTTCTGCCATTTTATTGTCCAGTAACTCAGTCGTGTTGAGTCTACAGTTCTTCATAATAGGTTCTCATCATTACTATCTTCAATAATTAACAAACTTTGTCATCCTTTGTAATGCCTGTCCCAGCCCTCAACACAATTCCCTGAGGAAGTCCTTTGATGTCCTTGTTCCATTGTAAGAACAGACAGATGGTCCAATATTCCAGCTCCATTTCCTAGGTTTTGATTTTTTTTTTTTTACTTTTTATCCATGCAGGGACATTTTTCTTTTAAATCCTAGATGCTTAAGCATTTCCCTAAAAATCTCTCAGAAGCATTTTGAAAACCATGTTGTTGTAATCCAAATGCTTGCTGACCCCTTCAGAGAACTCTACTAGGTTTACAGGAGATGACATCCTTTAACAAAAGCAATACTGACTCTTCCCAAGTATATCATATTAATTCTGATGTCTACTAATCCTGTTCTCATTATGGCTTCTACTAATTGCTGTGGTACAAACATGAAGTGTATTGTCTCTGTAGATCTCCCTGGAAACTTTTAAAAAAATTGTCATGGTTTTCACCCTCCTGTCATTATTCCATTCTCATGCTAATCTAACAACAATGGGCTATGAATCTCCTGCCAGTGCCAGTGGGGCAGCAAGCCTCAAGACTTGCCAAAACCCAGTGCTGGCATTTGCCTTCCCTTGACTCAAGCCATAGTACTCTCCTTCCCCCTAATATGCTGCTCATCCAGTGGTGGGGAGGGATTGTCTTCCCCCCCAAACATTTCCCTCACCTTCATACACTCACCCTTTTGCGCTTGTTCCCTTTTACGGATGCTGCCTTCTTTTCCTTCCGTTTCCCCAGGACGTAGGAAATACACAATACACATAATGGTTTGTATTTGATAAGCTGAGCAAAATACTATCAGTAGAACACATCTGAAAACTTCATGAGCTAACATGTCCTTGAATAGTACAAGCTGCTTTGATTTAGACTGCAGTTTGCTGTTTTTCCTTCAAGGATGATTGAGGAGTCTTTGTCCGCTGCAGTGATTGTCCTCTTCTGCCCAGTAATTTACTACTTCTTGAGATTGCACACAAGTTTCCAGATTCTGATATGAAAATGTTTTAGAAATCAAGAACGAGAAATATTTTTGGCTTGTCATCTTAAATTTCAATTAATCACCTCTCCCATTTCTTAGCCTCAAAGGCTTTTTAACATGCCCTTATAAACATCAGGTGGTGAATATAAACCTTGAAGATACAGCAAATGATTAATCTTCCTCATGCCTTGCATTGAAGACAGACTTTTGTTAAGGTTCTTAATTTTTGGTAGCAATCTTGGTACACAGACTAACTTTTCACAGTTGTTTTGCACTTATAGTCTCCATTCTTATCAGTGTTGATGGCTGGAATTTTATTTTGAAATTGCTCTTGAAGTCCTGGCTGGAATGATTAGACCAAGACTGTGCAGTAAGTCACTGAAAGATCAGCAAATACCATCTAACAAGGCCATGCCACATTTAAGCTTTAAAAGTATATTTTTTGTAGTGTATTACGAAGAGAATTAAATTTGGTTTATGTTTAGTAAGAAAAGTTTAGGGAAAAGCAGTTCGTAGGCAAGTAGCTATTACCACACTATAATCGTTTACAAGCCCACAACACAACAAAATTTGGTAGTCACTTTGCAGTCATTTGAAACATAATTTAAATCTTTAAATGCCATGCTGTTGGAAGGATAAGATAATAAAACCAGTGTTGGCATGTGCATCGTGTCTCCAGTATGAGTTTCTCCATCCGGATATTCAAAGCTGACCAAATTTATGAGGAGCTGAGGGCAGGAGCTTGCAGTAGGAATTGTCAAGCAGCATTATTTTCTCGGGTAGCAACTTTTCTGCCTGTGACAGGTAGCAGCAGCACTGTGGGAAGATGAGCGCTCATTCTCCTTGGTGTTTCAGTGTTTCAGTAACTGAATTGTTGCAAGCATCACTATGAATTTACAGATGGAAAAGACATGTCATGTTACTAGAACTACTGGGGGATGAAAAGGAGTAACCGGCGAAACAGACATAGTGGTAAGTTATCAGGGGATAGGAGATAAGAGATAGGATAGGCGATGTCCTTTGTAGTTTCCTTGTGAGGTGGAGAGAAAAGAATGAGCTACGGGACTGTCTGTGTGCACTGGAGAGTGCAGTGTCTGTGTCGGTGTGACTCTCACTTCATAAACAGCGAACACACTTGTCAGTCACAAGGAGAACAGCATCCTGCTGTTGGGAAATTTAGTCTTAGGGGTGCCTGTATTAGTGGAAGCCCTACCTCAGTGTACCTTAAAAGCAGCGTTTCTGTTATAGGGTGTATATAATTTGGGTTGGTTCTTTGTTTTTTTTGGTTGATTGGTTTGGTTTTTGTTTTGTTTTGATTTTTATGAGAATGATGCTTGGGTTTGCCATTGGAAAGCATAGCAACTTCAGAGGTTTAGCTGTCGTTTTTTGAATACAGCCATTATTTGGGCAGTTTTATAAGGACAAAGTTATGGTGTGAACTGCTGTCAGTGGGAAGCCCAATATAATAATCAGTGTACTCTGCTACAGGACTTTTCACTTAGGGTCTTAATCTTCTCCAAGTCTTGTCTCTGAAGTGGATGTGCCCATCACCTCATTCCTTAGTCTTCCCTTTTCACCCTAGGAAGAAACTCTGATTAGCACTAGATACAAGTCAGAGAAGTGATACACAACAATATTCTTGATGCATCTTGATCCCATTATTCTTTCCTTGACTGTCAGTCGAGATAGTGCCATCATCCCTATGCAAGGTATATGAAACTTCCCTGCCTTTTTCTTTGAGGTTTACTTTGGAGAACTCTGCCAAACATGTTTTTATTAAAATGAAGAGTGACCGTTTTGCTTGTGCATACATGAATACTGAAAAGACACCTTAAAATGAAATTACGGAATTTGTATTATATCAAAATACAGAATGTTCATTTTATCTTCTATGAGTCTGACAATTTTCGGAATAACCAATAATAAAAAAATTGTCCAACTGAACCATGGGCTTAACTTGAAACATGGGTGCTTGCCTGCTAGTCCTACAGACATGATGAATGATGATGAGGGTAGCTGATGTAAATGTGTCCTATATACCTTAAATATTTACTGTCGTCTCTTCAAGAAACTAATAGTGAGTATGCAGAAAGGTGGGTTTCACCTGTACTGTACTGCAGTGATATGGAAGCTGAGCTATTTAGCAGATTGAATGGCAGTGCTATAATTATATATATCAATATATAAACATATATATAGGCCCACTCACATACATCATCAACTAGAAAATGTACTAATACATCAAAGATGCCATCTTATATTCTTGTAGTAAATGAGTTTTGTAAATGAGCAACATTTATTTTAAAAAGAATTCAAGGATGACTTAGAGATTCTTTTTAGAGGCACGTTAGGATATTTTGCTTGCACTTTGCTTACTCTAGAGCTGACTGCTTCTGGGTAAATGATGTGATAGTTGATACTGATGCTTGAGTGCAATATGCATCTGTGAGGGGGTTGGAGGATGTAGATAACTTTTAAAGTAGCTTCTGAAAACAAATGCCTTTTATAATTTAGCTTTTGTTTCCATTGCATCCAGTCCTACTGTAGGAGCCTTCCAAGTTTGTTTAAATTTGTGCATTTGCTTGGTCTAACTAAGCATTTAGACCATGCCTCTCACCATAGTAACTACACACCTCTATGTCTAAATTCTGTGACGTGAGATCACTGTAAGTCTTGCTCAAAAGAGCTCTGAGTTATCTCACTTTAAAATAAAAAGTAGAGAGGACTGTAATATTGTCTCTCCCTTTAACTTGAATCCCTGCACAACGGGATTAAGTCCAGTGCTTGTCTACACTTGTGTCTTTATTCTAATTTTATATGTAGCAGCTTTATGAAACACAAATAACTTGTTACATAAAATGCAGCTCTGAACAGTGTGATTTATCTTTAAATATACTTTTAAAAAACAGGTTATTCTAGTCTATAAACACGACATATTTGTGTATAATCTTGCTGCACTTTTTACTGCCCTGTGGTTTGTTTTCAACTTCCCTGTATTGTTATAAAAATTTTTATCTATCACTGCTATGGAGAATCCTATAGACCTGATTAAATGTTTTTTTCTACTCATGGCATTCAGTTTTAAGTGATATGCACTGTCACAGTTTTATAGGATTGTCCTTTTAATGATTTATTGATCCTTTGTGCTCTGGAGTTGTTCCGTTTCTGAAATATAATGGATCTGAGCCCGGACTTTCTTTGTATAGCATGTTAAATGTGAATGCTACTTCTTATTTTGCATCGTTTCTGTTTTGTTGGTTTGTTGCTAATCCTGCAGTGTGTGTGGCCTTCTGTATGAAAAGTGTTTTGTATACATATAACAATGTTTAGTAAATTAATATAATGCACAAATGAATAGTTTTCTCTTTACTGAATACCATCATACATACTCATGCTACCTGAAATGAAACCAAACATATGAGTGTACTCAGACACACAGAGGCAGCTGGGTTTTGTAAAGTGAGGTCCTGAGGCACAAACCTTGATGCAAATACAGGTGCACAGTTAGTGCTAGAGCCAGTGTAGTGAATCCAGTGCACCTGGGGTGTATTGAACCTGCTCTGTGCACACTGCGTAGCTGACTTGTGTGTTGTACTTGCACAGCAGGCTGCCAGATGTTCCGGAAGGGGCCGATAAATGGCTGAAATAATCTCTTTTTATATGGACGAAATTAATTTTCAGTGTTGACAATATCTGCAGCCAATTCTCTGTAGGTGAAATTTCATCTCTTCTGTTTCTGTTTATACTTGTGTTCCTCCTGCCTTGGAAATGGCTTTTAATTCTGAGGTGTTTTGTATTTGCTTGATCTCCAACATAGTGTTTGGCTCAGAGAGGCTTTTTCAGCAGAGCTGTGGGTTTGACAAGGAAAGCAGAATTTTTATTGACATCACTTCAGGTTTCTTACTGCTGTAAGCTAATGGTGTGAGAGAATGCAAATTATATACCTCGCTTGCTGGCTGGAGTGACTTTGGAATTTGCTGTTAGACCCCAGAAATTAATTGCTGCCATGTATGGTTATACTTCGTTCCCATTTTACTGGGATGAAGGTGGAAGAGGGGTTGAGAAGTTCTAGGTAAGGAAGAGAACTGAGTGTTCTGGTGCAGAGATGTTTAACTGTAGGAGCTCCAGAATCACATTGGACCTAATAACCAGATGGTTTTTATGTAAGGGCAGGTCCCTCACTGGTCCCTCTGCCTGTGAAACAGCTGGCTTACTAATGGGTGCATTTAAGACACCTATGGAATTTACAGGTGTGCATTTAGGTAGAAAGTTTCCTCTCCTGTTTTCATCTAAGTTGGAAGAATTCTGTTTGCTACCTGGCTGTAAGTTAGTAGGCAGGCTATACAAAATAAGGCTGTAAATGACCAACCTTGAAAAGTGGGTTTTAAGGTAGATTACTGCGGTTGTCCCCTCCCCACTAGATATCACAATTATTCTTAAATTCTGAAAGTAGCAAACGCGTTCCTGAAATTTTTTGTTCAATGGAACACACCATGGGCAGCGTCCTTCATGTAAGAAATGCTACTGAAGAACATGACACTTCTTGTGTGAATAACATTTTCTTGTGAAAACAAAAAGTTGTTGCAATGACAATTATGGGTGAGGCTTCTTGAAAGAAGGGCAAAAGTGTTTTGGGAGTATGATGAATGAGGAGGGACACTTTCCTTTTTCTTTTGGAAAGGTGAGGAAATAAGCTAGAGCCAGCGCACAGTCTGTGTTCTTGTGAGTAAGTGGCATATAAGAAAAATTTTAGGTGAAAAATTGCAAGGGAGAAAGAACTACAGAACACCCTGCTGCAGTCACATGATTGTATTTGACTGTGGAAGCTGCTTAGGGAATTATATTCTGTTGTCTTCTATGTGGGAGCTTAAGAACAATAACTTATGACCAGTATCATAAAAACTATTAGCTTGATACACAGGGGAATATGTTAAGTATACAGTTTCAACTTCAATCCATGGTTCATGACTGACAACTTAAAACACATCTTCCTAGGCTGGCAATGCTTTGGGCTGTGTTTAAAAAGTTAGATTTTTTTTTAATTATATATCTATTTTATTTAAAAGAGTTTCTGAACATTTTTTCTTGTTCTAATTTGCAGCATTACTTTACTGTTCTTTTTGGCCATGAAGGCCAGAAGCCCTTGGAGCTCCGTTGTGAGGATGAGGTTGATGGAGATGAATGGGTAGAAGCTATTCACCAAGCTAGGTATGATTTTTGATCCTTAGCTCCATCTTATTGTAAATCGGCAATAATTTTAAAATCTCAGTTGACTTTCTAAACAGAAATGAATGTTACAGTGCATTAGATATGTATTGTTTGTGATTCATGGGTGCGTTCTAGGAAAAAATGCCTTAATTATTCATGCTTATATCACTGTATTTTGTCATTCACAAGTTATTGCGTTCCAGTTGAAATTAGTTCAAGAAGAATACTCTTTTATTGGAAACAACCCCTAGGACTGGTCTTCTGTTAGAGGCAAAGTGCATTATATGAAGTAAATGATATGCCAAATGAATAAATAGGTATTTCTTAAAAAGCTGTCACATAGAAATAAATGTAAGAAAGAGGAGGTCAAACCATTATGATGATGAAGTGCAACAGATAAAATTTTGACTTCAAAACTGAAGACCTGAACAACTCTCAGCATTGTGAAAAGGGATGTGGTAGGACATTGTCCCATGCAGTAATCTTTCCCTGAGAAAAGGTCTGCATGGTGACTGGGCAAGGTTTACAGTGTTACCTAAATGAAAATCATCTAACTGAAGGTTTGTGAAATGGTTTGTGGAGGCAAATGTCTTTGCTGAAATGCACTTTCTCCAGCCTCCTCTTACACTCACTCACCTCAGCTAGTCTGCAGTGCCATGGTAACGCACAAGGAACCAGGCAGTTTCTGAAGTGCTTAGGACATGAGCCATGTAAACAGAAGTGATTTTGCTTTATAACGGAAAATGAACATCACCGACTAATAGTTTTTAATTTAGAGCTTGTGAAATAAGGCCCTGAAGGTGCAGGTCTTGTGTTGCCTGGGCATCCAGTCTTTGAATTTGCATCCTCTTCTTAGCATTGGTATCTAACTGAAGGAAGCTTTTTCTTGGAAAGCACCTGCTGGGTTGTGGTATTAGGTGAGCCATGTTTTGCATGGTAGCCCTCTGGGTGAACACATTATTTTGGTTCTTGAGAAGCTGTGAGGCTTTGAACTCTCAGCCCATCCCAGGAAAGTATGTCCACCAATTGGCAGTCCTGTACTGCTGAAGGAGGAAGAGAGAGAGGAGGGAGATCTTTACCTTGTCTCTGGATCTGGGTCAGTTTCTTTTGTTGAGTACGACTGAAAGCAAGTGAAGAAAGGAATGTGACTTTCTGCCTTGTGGTAAGGGCATTCAGGGGAAGCAGGACCCTTCAGTTCCCTATTCTCAGGATCATCTTCTTATCCATTGCCTGGGATAGAATGTAAGCATTTAAACAAGAAGAGCTTCATAACACTGAGTTAAAATTTATGTCTGAGTGGTACAGTCCCTAAATCTATCACACATGAATTTTCAAGGCAGAATTTAACAGAAAATTAAGCCAATATTAAACAACACACAGTTGAAAATAGTGAGAACTTAAACTTGCTAAGAAGATAGTCATGAGGTTCCAGGTCTGGGTGGTTGAATTTTGACTCCACCAGAACGTTACCACTTCAGAAGACAACTGGGTCTCTGGTGTAGGCAATAATAGGCTTTTTATCTCTGTCCCTTTTGCTTTGTCTTTTCCCCCTTTTCTTGTGCCTGTCTAACATGACAGCCCTAATAATATCAAGCTACGGACACCACTGTGAGGGATATTTTCAGGGCCTTATGTGATTTGGGGGATTTTCTTACTCTACTTTTCTGCATAGGTGTCTAAATTTCTTGGGAAAATTTTCCAGGGACTTTCTTTTTCTAGTATTCTCTTCTTGAACAAAATATCAACAAGTGACAAAAAAATACAAAATTTAGTTGCTAAACATAGTGTTGTACACTACTGTGGTTATCTCATTGTTCTGATGCTTTTCTACTTCAGTGAAAGCTGCTTTTATTTACTTTACATTGTGTCTAGCAAAACAACTTGGAGTTGCATAATTAGTTACTTAACCATTGGGTCTTTTACCAAAAATACATAACAAAGATGTGAAAATAATAGTTTTAGACTATTGCATAAGATTTTTCTTGCCAACTTAATTCAACCAAATAGAACGGATTTGCTTCAGGGATTAAATTTTGCCTGCATCATGTTTTAGACTTTTTTCCTTGAGTTCGTGTATATTTTTGTCAAATGGGACAAGCTTTGGCAACTTCCTCAGTGTCACTGTTTATCTGAGGCTAGCCTAAGACATTTCTGACTCTCTTTTGGGTCTTCGTTTTAAATAGCTAAATAACATTTTGTGTAGCCCTTTGAAGACACTTTTTTGTATGGCTCAGGTGTCTTAGGTAAAAGTTCTAGGAGGTATTGAGAACATTATCCCTACTCTTAAATTGCAAACAGTCCTGGGAACATCCTGTTCTATGTGAATATGTTGGCATTTGTGAAATGGAAATATTTAATTGCTTTCTGGAGGGTCTCATCCTCATGAGTAGCTATGGTAATCCGTGTTTTGGCTGGATTAAGACAAAGTAGTTGAAGATTATTTTTTTTTCCTTTTTTAAAATTCTCTTTTCTTAGATTGACGTATACAAAATCTTGGGTTGCTTTTCATTACTTTTTGCCAAATACATGTTTGCAGCCATCAAAATCTCTTCCATGTTTTATTTATTTAGCAAGCTATAAACAGACTGTTGAAAAAATAACATGATGTCACTGCACCCCATGTCCCAGTCTGGATAAACAGGTATTTTATTTGGAGGCAAATTCATCATTAAAGGATTTTCTGCCGTGGCATTGTTCATTGTTTCTTGGAAGATTTCAGTGTGGGTGGGATGCTACTGTTTATCATTTGGGGGTTACCATCTACACTCTTCAAGAGCTGACAGGCTCGTGTGTGCTGCAGATAAGAAGCTGGATTGCTTATGTTCTTGTCCGTAGTGCCCTCTCCTCATTTGAGAGAGATTGTTTGGCTTGTGAGCTTTCAATGGGAGGTGCAATTCAGTGTATTTTAGTGGGACTCCATTATGAGCTCCACATGCATACCTACTATCCGTCTCTTTCCATTTTATTTGAATTCTCAGTGTTTTGAGTTCTCAGTAATATCCAGGGTGGCAGAGGAAGGTTTGCTTCTTCTGAGTTACATTTCTGTGCTGGAGGATTTATTCCTGGCAAATCCTAATTCCTCTGTCAGTGACTGCATGTGAGTCCTGTTTTGGGCCTTGTTCCAGAACTCGGTCTCTTACGAAAAAATCTGTTTCGCCCTCAATACACTGAGGTGGACTTTTCACCCTCTCTTACAAATTCTTCTATGGTTTTAATTTTTTCTTTTTTGCATTTAACTAAAAAAATTTTATGGTTTTTTTTTTTTTATATATGAATGCAGTAGTCATCAAATTTCTCAGCCTTTTCCACTTTAGCTTATTGGAAAGTCTTAAATTAAGTGCTTGAGGCTGTAGTTTCATGTATGCTTTAGTCCTGCATAAGCCCACATTGCTGCTGAAGGAAGCAGCTGTCATTCTCATAAGTCAGCCATTCATTCCCACACCTTTACCAACCCTTCCCTCATGCAGGCAGAGGTGTGAACTTAATTGAGAAACTGATTTGCACTAAATTTAATTATGTTTTGTTTATTTTTTGCCAGTTTAGTTTTAACCCATCTCATTTCTCTGGGTCTGTTCACTGCACATCCATGCAACACACTTGTGTTCACTGCACAAGGGAGGGGGGAGTGCATGAGTGGGATGTGGGAGAACGAGTGTTATGTGGGGGGGAAAGTGGGAGTGCTTCTTTCAGCTAGGTCACCGTTTAAAGAGTACGGGGAACTACTGCCCTCCAACTGGCAAGTAAAAAAAAAAAGGCTTGCTTTCAGATTTGTTGGCACACTTCACTTGCTGATGCAGGGTGTATTTCACATAGTATTTTGCAGGCATTTGTGAGCTCGGTGTGGTAGCTCAGAGCTGCCTGGAAGCTCAGAGCAAATGCCTTGCTACTAATGCATTGCTGTTGGAGAAACTATATTAGCTGAGGCTTGGTGGTATAATAACCACAATTTTGAGTTTCCAGTTGGCTGTGAATTAGGCAGAGAATTTGAGTAATGTACAAAACATGGGCAAAACAGTCTCATATCTGCCTTCCAAATAATGTCTAGCGAGGTCCACGGAACAAAGTGGGAGGGGTTGTCAGAGCCAGTAGCTTGACAGAGGTGAGGCTGCTGCTGCTCCCTATACCCAGGTTGAAGAAGAAGTGAGCCTGGGCATGTATTTATAACTCAAATGAACACAAATACATAAATACAAACACAGCTCACTGCATGGATCAGCAGAGACAGAAACATTCAGCACTCACATGGGCACAGACAACACCAGTAACCTCATCCTGTTCCCCTCTCTGATTGATCTGGGGAAGGTATGTTAGTGGATAAATACATGCAATACATGTATACAGTATGGGTCCCCCAATAAATAGCCTAGCCATGCAGTCTGTCCAGGAGCTGGCCATGGAACCTCCATCTCCCCTGCTGCTGGCACCGGGAAGTACAAGCCCCCAGTGCCCACAGTCCCTCTCCCATTGCCGGTACTCAGTCCCTCCCACTCACAGTTAAGCTTGCATCCCCCGCCCCCAACACACTGTGGGTCCCCCAGTAACTGGTCTAAGACACTTGGCCAACCCCAGTAACTGGCCCTGGACCTCAGACACCCACATATGCACTCTGGGTCTCCCATTAATTGGTGCACAGGTACCCTCAACCCTGCACATCTGAACAAACATATAGACCCAAACACTATGGATGCCTCCCGTAACTGCCTTGTACACTCAGTCTAGGTGGTAACTAGCACATGGATGTTCTCATCTCCAGCTGTCACAGGCACACACACACACACGTGTGCAAATGACCTTCTCAGTCAACCACTTAATCTCACAGTCTTCCTGGTAGCTGGGTTGGGTCTCCTGTGCCCTCCAGTAGCCAAAGCACAAGAGTCTCTAATGATCCAACCTAGACTTACTGCATCTTCAACACCTGGCTTCCCAGTGACTAATCCTCCTCAGCAGCTAGCCAGGCTTGACAGTGGCTGGTGATCACACACTGACAAACACACCCAGACAATAAAAAATCCCACCTCTCCAGTGAGTTACTGGCACTACAGAGGCACCAGGACCTGTGGCACCTGGGTCCCAACTCCAGTGGCTGGCACTTAGAGCTTCATGGGTGCCTGTACAGAGTCCCCTGACCCAGGAAAGTAGTTAGAAATGGAGTTTAATGAGAAGACAGGATGGACTGTGCTGATCAGGTGCAGAGTATGTCCGGAGAAGTGTTACCTGTGACCCTTTATCCCCTTATTGCTGTGTTTTCCCAAGCTCAGTCCTCCTCAAACTTCCTTGATGCCTCCCTTTCCCTGCCTTTGGTTCCTCCCTTAAACTTACCATACCAAGCCATGTGCAATCCCAAAATGCTGTTCACTGTATCCCACAATAAGTTTCATACCCCTAATGCTGGTAACCCTCCTCAGTCTGAAAGGTGGTCTGGAGAGACTTTCCACTGACTCAATGGGTTTCATCTGCTGGCTGATGAGCTTGGTGGGTTTGCTGTCATAGGCCTGGGAGGAGCTGGGGTGGGTGAAGGAACTTGTTTATCTGACTGGCTTATTAGGGTTCCCCTGCCTGTTTGTGGAGATGGGCCTTTCATGGTCTTATCTTGTAATAGCCTTGGCAGAAGCCGCGTCAGAGGGACTTGTTTCTCTGAGTTAGGTTGTTTGGGTAACAGCAGCTATCATTCCTCTGTGCTCCCTTATGTTGGTTAAAATCAGCCTTTTATCACTCACCCTAACATTGCCTACCAGAGGTGACTGTACCTCCTGTGCTCTTTGCACAGGACTTAACAGAAATCTGTTTTATCCCCTAGAAGGGCTAAGTTCCTTGAGCAGACATCTCAGTGCTGCTGCAGAGGCTTTTTAAGCCCCTCAACGGGCCTTGTAGGTCTTGGCAGACAGCACTTTAGATAGCTTCGACACAAAACTTCAAAAGCATGATGGTTAGTCTGGTAATTATGGCTGTCCAGGTGATTGGTGTGGTAGTTGTTTTCTATGGGAACATTTGAAATCCCCCCAATCACACTTTCTGGTGATAGTAGCTACAAGTTCATAACAGCTCTGCGAAGCCTCAGCTCACACAGTGAGGAATGTCCCTTCCATTGTATTTGGTCTGGGCTTCACACCGGCTGTTGAATTCTGTCCCAGTTTTACATAATGGTGGAAGGTGCCTGTCTGCTCCAGTTTGTGATGAATTCCTATAGTCAGATTTTCCTGGATAAAAGACTGCCAGGGCAATTGAAACAGCTGCTTTTAGTATGAGTTGTGAGTCTGATAATTAACACATTGGTTAATGACTTGGGTTTTCAGGGTCGTCTCATTCTCGCGTAAGAGGGTAGCATTCCCCTCCCCACACACCCATGCTTCTAGAGTAAGCCATTCCCCAACTTTCACGGTTTGAGTGCGTGGTTGTTGGGTCCAGCCTTCCAAAAGAGTTGGTATTCCATTTTGTATTTCCCTGTCTCAGTGAAGAGGTTCTTGTAGTAAAAATCATGAGCTATTTGGGATGTGGACTTCTCATGCTTTCCCAAGTGTCACACAGTCCTATACCAACCCACCCACCCTCCATTCCTGGTTGTTGTAGTTGTTCACCAGTCCAAGTGCCATTTCCTGCCTGTCTGACTGGAAGACACCTCTCTTACAGCTTTTCTAAACAGTTGTCCATGTGTGTCTGAAGGCCCGTCTTAATTTTGATAAGCCTCAGCCCTGTAACCCTCGCAGCCATAGTTGTCCTTTGATAACCCATATCATACAGAAGTTCATTAAAGGGTAGTGGTGCTTGTGTACACATGGTCTCCCAAGTCACCTTGGTTACAGTCATGGGTCATGGACTGCATAAGTTCTGTTGCAACTTTTACTATTTCCATCTCTCGTGCGGCTGTTAATATGCCATTAGACTTTAAAACCTGTCTGGGGGCTATTCGTTTCCTGTTAAGGAGTCCTATAGCTGCTTGAAGGTGGTTAGTATGGGCAGATGTAGGCAACTTATTTTGCGTTCCAGACCCCCAAGACATATTGCCTGGTTTTCATAAAGAGTTGATTATGTTGTGCATTTTGCATTTCGGAAGGATGATCTGATATGACCGTAAGTAGTTCTGGCCAGGTCCAATGTCTGGTCCTTTCAGCTGCCTTAGCAGCCTTAGTAGAATTAGCATAGAGTGATCCAATGAGCCATATCTCTGGTCTGAATTCAGTACAAAGATAGTTATATTTGCTGGTAGCACTACTGGAGCCTTTATCTTGCTCTACTCAACAACAAGGCACTGGTTAAACTTTCTTCAGTTTTCCTACATTTCTGAGCATGCCAGCTCTCATGGGGCCTAAGTGATGCATCATTTCTCTCAGGACTTTCTTCATTTCTTCCTGTCTCCATGTGGTAGGTAGTGGTCAACCAGAGCTTAAGGTTCTTGAAATATCTGTTTTGAGTCCTGTCTCTACAGGCAATAGTGGGAAACACCCTCAGTGTTCAGGATGCTCTGTCTGTGAGCAATACGTAATACTGCATATTATTATAAATTTATAACTTGCTTCTCTCAATAAAACATTAATACAAATTAATAGAAAGCTGTGGTTTGCAGCAGCTGCTTCTTTCTATTAAATTGTATCCAAGCCAGGGAACTAGATGGCTGCTTACAAGTTGTATGGATTTTTCATCTTTCTTTGACACTTTGGTACAACTTTCTTTAAAAAGGATTTTGTATACATGTGTAATCAATTCAGTATTGAAACTCTGCCCTTGTGGAAGACTCCTAGTGTTATGCTAGATGTACAGGTTAGCACTTTAGGGCTGATGATCTTTAACTCATATGTACGGAGAGTTGGAGGAAGAGGGCTGTTGGAGGTACATGAAGTTTATTCCAAAATCCTATGATTTTCCTTTCCCAGAGCAAGTAGAAATTCTGAGAAGGCAAATGGATAGCCTATTCTAAGCTACTGTAGGTGTACATAGGCTTTTCTAATTAACTCCTCTTCATACTGCAAATTATGGGAGTGAAGGAAATGTTACTTGGTTTCCAGGATGAGACTGACATTTTAGACAGCAAAAGTCACTAACTAGACAAAATACTCTATGTACCTCTCAAAAGAACAGAAACTTTTCAAGATTTCATAGCAAAGTTCTTGTTACCCAGTAAACCAAGACTGTGGAAGCCTGGTTTTGTGTATTTAAAGAAACTGAAAAATCTCGGTGAGGTTTCTTCCCCTAAAGGAGGAAAGTAAAAATTAAAAAAAAGTGGAAGAAAAATATTGTATATAATAGTATTTAGAATCTTACATCAGCTCTGACTACAGCTGCTGTTCACCCTTTGTGATTCTGTGTCCTACTGTTTTCTGCAGTCTTCAGTAAAAGCAAAGCCAAATATGTCAAATTCTGTACTGGAAACATTTTGTAGCAAAAGTTTAAGAAAATTTTGAAAAGAATAAATAGAAAAAAGGTCTTGTTACCTATCTGGATCTGGTTTGAGGTACAAAAGACTACTCTTTGTATTAAATGTAAATCAAGGTGGTGCTGCAGGCACTAAGGAATGCATTTTCTTGCATATGTTACATATGTTTTTTTCTTCCTAACAACTCTCATCATTGTAAAAGAACAAGCGCTGACCATGTTTCTAACTCAGATGTTTCTATTATGTGCAAATGCCTTCTAGAGTGCAAAGAAATTAAGTACTATGGTTTCTGAAAAAACAGGATTCTTGCAAAACAAAAAAGATTATTATTGAACAATTTCAAAGAACTATATCTCACACTTTATTGTTGTTTATTTTGCAGTTAAGATATATGGATTGCTTCATGACAGATTTTTTCACGTATGTTGTTTTACTTGTTGGAAGAGATGCTCTGAGCTTATTTTTGCCATTTATTGTTTAGTATTGCAGTAGTTAAAATATAAAAATAAACGCAATAGAATTAAATTCACTTCTTATTCTTTTTATATTCTATTAAAGGAGGAAAAACTTTTGCTTTATGATAGCTATGGGAACTCATTCTAATTATTTTAGATCTAAGCTTGCTTTTCAGGTTAGGCATTGCAATTTAATAGCTGTTCACAATAGTGGCCCCCTCCAGTATATAACTGCACTAATACTGATTGAAATGGCAGTAAATATATCTATAAAAAAAGAGATTAATGGGAGAGGATGCACATTATTACATTTTTAAAAGCCTTACAGTATTTAATAGCAGATGTTAAGTTTTTTGAGTGCTGTAACAAGTAGAAAGACATTTAGAAGGAAAAGATGTGCAATCCAAAAATTCATTCTGGTCAATCCTGTGCTAACTTGACAGTGGAAAAAGCACGATAGTCAGCATTTTCTATGATAGATCATAAAATAGTAAGAGATCCCTTGTCAAAGATTTAGGGCTTCAATCTGCCATGTTTTACGCGGTTTGGTCTTTATCTCGTAAAATTATTTAATTCTCAGAGGAACAAGCTTCCTGAAACCTACGTAAAGAGGCAGTATGTGTCTGTAGATTTTGCTGAATCAAGACCAGCAAGCAAGAACTTCGTAGGACTCTGCTTCTTCTGCACTTTTAAATTATCTATGTGAGAGAGACTGAATCACGGGAAAGAACACTCTGATGAAGATGTTACATACGAAGAAACTGATTTCTCCTCTACCCAAAGCTGTGAACAGTACTTCCAGTATGATGCTCATCGCTGCTCTGATTGTGACATCTAATTGCGCTATGGATACTGTCCCTTTTCAGGAAAATACAAATCAATGGCAGTTTGCTGCCAGAGAGCTAAAATAAAGTACTAATACTATAGTTGCTGTTAGAATAAATACATTTATTGGAGTAATCTTAAACTGGCCTAAACAATAAAATAGGTGTTAGCAAACTAAAAATAACAGTTAGGATGGGAATTCTTCCATAAAGAGAACTGACAGATGGAGAGAATTAGAAATAGTTCTGATGAAGTGCCAGATGCTACCCCCTGGTCCTCCCAAAAGATGGAAAAAACCCAACCCTTAAAATCCGTAATTGGATACTGGGAAACTGGGTACTGCTAGTGCCTGTGCCTACAAAGGATATTGAATGATATCTGTTTGGATGATTTATGCTCAAGCTATTCTTATATAGTAAGCCAAACAAACATGGCTATACAGGTTTCTTATTATTGGTGTCACATTTGTTTTGTCCGTATCTCATAAGGGGGCTATGGACACAATATCTGGCTATTTTTACTTACTTAAATGTTTTCCTTTTTAGTTATTCAGATATTCTGATTGAAAGGGAGGTGTTAATGCAGAAGTACATTCATCTTGTCCAGATTGTTGAGACTGAAAAGATAGCAGCCAACCAGCTTCGACATCAGCTTGAAGATCAAGACACAGAAATTGAAAGACTTAAATCTGAGGTATGTGCCACAGTCATCAAGCAGTCATTGAATTGTAGCTTTTTACTGTGTGCATTGAAATATTAAATATTTCTGTAATATTTTTTAAAATAGCGGAACCCAGTAATGTTAATATGTAATAGTCCCCCTGTGAACCCTTGTCTAAGTATTTTTCTTAGATACATTGGGGACTATTAAACTGATTGGACTACTTCTTTGTCAGAGACTTTAAGATGACATGCTGCTCTGCAGTCCCGGTCCCATTGATGGTGTTATTTCCTACCTGTCTTCACTTGAGGAGTTTGGTCCTTGACACATTGTCTTTGGTTGTGACAGTATTGTGGACTATTCCAAACTGCACTGTTTCAATGAATGTTAAAAAATTTGTTGCAGCCCTGAGCTAATAAGGTCTGAAAGGCTCACTTGACTCAGAGTGGAGAACCACCTCTCTTCTGGTCCTTCCTCCACGTGGATCAAGGGCCTTGCTGTTTTTCAGGGAACTGTATTCATGTCCCTGTGACCAAATACATGCTTGTCATTCTGTGCAGCTTTAGCAGGCTTGAAGAAGGGGAGAATATTTTTCTGTTAGTTCGGTAACTAAGAGTTTCATTAACTTAAGAAAGCATTTAATGATGGTTGTTTTTGTCAGATTATAGCTCTCAATAAAACAAAAGAAAGAATGCGACCTTATCAAGGCAACCAGGAAGATGAAGATCCAGATATTAAAAAAATTAAAAAGGTAAACATGCAGTCTTTTGTGGTTAGGAGGAGAAGGGTGGGATGGGGGATGTACTTCTGTGTCTTAGTCTGTCTACTTTTGTCTTAATTTCTTTTCATTAAGTACAGTCAACCAGCAAGATTCCTTTTGCCCTGCGCCTACTTAAACTTCTTAAATTAATCAGCCTCCTATGTTTCAGTGCCACATTTATCCCATGGTGTGTTTGTTACTTAAATATTCATCTTTACTTGCAAGGTATATATTCAGTTTCTTAAAGAAGCTTGCACAGCACATTGCATTCAACTGCTTGTAAAGGCTGAAATTAAGTCATGGGCTATGTCCTGTGGGAATCAAGTGTATAGTGATTTCATACTCCATTCTTATAAAAATGCTTATAAAGATATAAGGGGATGACTTATATTCTGTCACTGCAACTGGAATACAAATATTGAAAATGCAGTCTTGGTTTAGGTTGTCAGCTGGTCTATTTGATGGTGATCGTTCCAGGATACTATGAGCAGTGTTTTTCATACAGGGGCAGAATTCTCCCGATCTATATGGCATTTACATGTGCAGCTTCTGTCAGTATTGCTTAAGGCTGGATATAACCAGCCTCCAGAACTGTGCCTATCACTGACTCCCACAAATGCTAATGTGCAAGCATGAATGGGATTCATGCTTGAAGATGTGGTCCTGTATGTGTCACCCTTATTCTCACAGTGTCCAGTCTCTTAAATTGCATAATATCCTTTATGGTATGTGGACTTAGTTTCTGATTTTTTCTGGGTCACAGAGTCTAAGTCAGGGTCAGCACTGAGCTGGTACCCTTGTGTGAGTTTTCCTTTTCATGTAAATTAAACATTGTAATAGAAGCTGGAAATGTCTCTTTTAGTAGAAGGAGAGCTCTGATTCTGTATATATTCACTGCATTCTACATCTTGATTGTTTTGAAAATTGGGCCCTTTTTTTAAAGTTGTTTATTCAGAGTAAACTGCTACCAGTGAGATTTTGCATTTCTCTTTCAAGACGAATGATCTTTACATCAAGATCAGGGCAAAGATATACTGACATTTTCTGTGACCAGATGTAGACCTTTTCTTTAACCTTTAATCCACTTGTAACTTCAGTGGATATTATGCTTAAGTAGATTTTTCCATAACATAAAGATACTTTTTAAGAATGCCAAAACCCTGCCTTTTCTGGGTAATAGCAGTGCTGGCCTAGGTATCTGATGCTAAGCACTATATTGATACTTAGCTTTAAATGCACATGCGAAGTGGTATCTGTTCAAAACAGAAAGCAAACTGAGTTTAACGACAATTTTAGGATTATGTCAATAATGATACCGTGTCTATCTTGAAATGTATTACCTGGAAGCATTGCACAATACTTTTGGGGATATAAAAGGAATGTGTAAGGGAAGGTAAAAAGAGTTTAAAAATGTGCACGGTGTGTAGCACAGTTATGCTGATCAGAAGAGTATAGACAAAAGTACAACATTTGAGCTTGCATTAAATGCTACCTTGATATGTATGTGATATCTTTTCAGTCTGTTTCCTGGCAACAAATATGACTGAGTGGTTGTGGAAATTTCATTAACAAACAGAAATCTACAGAAAATGTAATTCAGAAAGGACTATAGCACCATAAGGGCAACAAACTTTTTTTTTAAACAGACATTTCATTTAGAGAATTATTTCTACAATGAAGACCTTATGATAAGTCATGTAATGTTTTTTCTCATTTTTCTTTTCTGCTTGGTCCATTTTTAGGTTCAGAGCTTTATGCGGGGCTGGTTATGTAGAAGAAAATGGAAAACTATTGTCCAGGATTATATTTGCTCACCCCATGCAGAAAGTATGAGAAAAAGGAATCAGATAGTTTTTAATATGGTGGAGGCTGAATCTGAATATGTGCATCAACTTTATGTTCTTGTGAACTGTTTTCTGCGGCCTTTGAGAATGGCTGCAAGTTCAAAGAAGCCACCTATCAGTCATGATGATGTTAGTAGCATTTTTCTCAACAGGTATGGACTTGTTTTTTTAAATTTTTGGGGGTTTCTCTGACAGCTTCTTCCCATTCTGCTTCAGTTTAAAGTAGTGAGGTCTGGCACTTGTGTTTTTGCTCTGATGTAAGTAATGTCACTGAGGTAGAACATGTTTCCAGGGGTAAAAGGCAAGGTGCTGTCAGTGATGCTGTTTGAAACCAGCTAGACCTCTTTGCCTCCTTACATTCTATTTCTTCCTCTGCTAGAGGAAGAAGAGGACAAATCATGCCTCTTGGGGAAGTTCTCATAATTTTCTGTCACCTTTCCTGTTTGTTTTTCTCTTAAGAGAGGAAAATTGAACTTAGTGGCCTCATATGATCCAGATAAGACCCTGAGGATGAGTACATCAAGTCTTCTTTTTTCTGTTGTCCTGCCTAAGGAGCCTCCTTCCTTCTTACTTGTCTTTTCATATCCTACAAAAAAGAATTGTTCTTTGCATTAAGCATCCAAGTACTATTGTAATGACTGTACAAACAAGCCAGCAGACATCTAACAACTGATACAGGATTGGGATTGCATCCAAGTCTGCCCCAAGCTTCTAAGAAATGTAACATGTGCCTTTAGTTATGAGGCAGGTTTCCCTTTCATAGCTCATTCATGATCACTGTACTCTTTATGGTTTCTCCTACAACTGGGATGCCCCCTACTTCTGTTGACCTCATAAGCTAAAATACAATATTAAGGTTCATGTTATATAAAAGTTCTAAGCTTTAAATCTTAAGCAGCAGCAAGTGAGAATGTAGATGATACCCCTGGCTTGAGGTTTCTGCATCTTACTGGTCCTCTTAAACTACTGAATGCATTGTCAAGGATATTCTGGAAAACCTATTCATTAAACTGTGGAACACGTTACTTAATAGATGCTTTTATTTAAAAAAAAATGAAGAGTTAGAATATGTTTTCTGCAACAAATGCTATATATTTTTAAATGTACTACACTAAAAATTTTAAACAATGTAATAAAAGGAAGCACTTACTTCCATAATAATAACTATCTTCTATTTTTTTTCTAGCAAAGTGCAAACCGTATCACTAACCAGGAAGAGATGTTTCTCTGTCAAATATTAATCAGAAAATAAAACCTGAATTGTCTTTTTGTTTGTTTAAATACTTGTTTTTCAGTGAAACAATCATGTTTCTTCATGAGATATTTCACCAAGGCTTAAAAGCAAGAATAGCTAATTGGCCAACCTTAATCCTAGGTAAGTTACTGTATTTTCTGTAGGGGTACAATTTCCATATTTCTTTCTGAAATTACAGTAAGGTCTTTTTTTTTTTAAGACTGGACTTTTTTAAAGTCCTTTTTGAATGGGACACATTTCCAGAGCTAATGCCACAAGATCTGATGTAGTGGGAGTCCCACGTGGGCAGTAATGACTGTCTTCCAGTCTGTATATGAGAATGCCTCTGTCCTAAGCACTGATTAGTCATGGGCCCCTGAATTTTCAGTGATAATGTCTGATTATTAGCTAATCAGAACAATGATGTTTTGGCAGGTGAAAGAGCTGAGTTTAACGTTTCTAAAATCTCAGCATATTGGAAACAGAACTAATTATAGTAATTCACTTCCATAGAACATAGTAGTTTCTTTAAAAATATATTTCAAGAGATGGGTAGCTGGGAAAAAAAAGCATTTCTTGACTTTTTCTAGCTGACTTATTTGACATTCTGCTGCCAATGCTGAACATATATCAAGAATTTGTTCGGAATCATCAATATAGTCTACAAGTACTGGCAAACTGTAAGCAAAACAGAGATTTTGACAAACTCTTGAAGCAGTATGAAGCCAACCCAGCATGTGAGGGGCGAATGCTGGAAACTTTCCTTACTTACCCCATGTTCCAGGTAGTCTCTGTATATTTTTTGTGACTATTTGTTTTTAATGTTTGGTTGATTCATTTTGTGTTACTGACATTACGATTCATTAAGAATCTTCTTGCTTAACTAAAAATACTCATATGCAAATTAGTTTTCATGTATTTCATTATTATACTGAAACTCTGCCTGTAGAGATCTTTTCTCTAGCTGTACTGATTCATGTCTATTCAGAATCTTATGTTTGTTGAAGGGGAATGTGGGATGAGGACTAATGCCAAAAGAAAAAAAGCTGATAAACAGTTCATTGACTTCTACCTTCTGCAGGATTATGAAGCAGTCCAGAGTGAGATAATATACCTGCTATAGCAAGTTAGAGCAGCCACAACCATTTTACTAGGAATACAATTTGAAACTTTCCTCCCACTTTGTTCTGCAGTGACTTGTTCTTTAGAAAAGACAACATATATTCCAAAAGTTTTGAAAACTTCATTTATCCTTCTGATATTTTGCCTTGATCTGCTTGGATTAATTATTTGTGGCTGCTTTTAAGAGGTCTATGAAACACTGATCTGATGTTTTTGTGTCTTTTACATTTAGCCTAACATTTTACTTGTCAACCCCCTCAGTTTGTTCAGTTACTGGCAAACCGAGTAGAGTCCAAAAAAAAAAAGGGGCATCAGTGACACCTGTGTTAGTGCTAGTTATTCATGTTAGCCTAAAGTGAAGGGCCATTGGCACCTGTAACAATATTTTTTCTTTTAACTTTGAGCTTTTGTATTGTAATAAAGTTCTGTGATTTTTTTGGCTAAGCTGAAACAAGGTCATGGGAACTGAGAATGGAGAGAGAGGGTCCTATTCATGTGTGATGAAGGATGTCATTGCTGCTGGTTTTCATTTCAGCACAAGAAGTCATGTCTCCTTGTCCTAAATAACTTTTATTCTGTAAAGACGTTATACAGCAGTATCAGCTGGTTCTGGATAAAAGCCCTGAAACTGCTTTAAGTAATAATAAATAGATCAGGGCCCTTGTGCTACTCTGTGGCCTTTGATAGTCAAATTACTGCATATTCTTCAATGTCCATTAGTGCAATGTGAATTCTATCTAAATGCAGACAGGTCAGCTGGTGTTTTGAAAGTCACAAGAAACTTAGATGCACATATCCTGTTAAAATTGAGGGAAGGTATGTATGGGTCTCCCAGGGAGTTTTGCAAGTTTTCTCTATTTGCACTTGGACAGCAGCATGCAACAATGAAATTTAATGTCGTATTTGTAGCTGCCTCTGATCTGATCTTTTCCTTAAAATGTAATAAATGGATCTTGTGCTTCCTCAAACTGAAAACATACGTATGCCTATGCAGTCTTTATCACCCAAAAGTTCAGTGTTGTTGGCAGTAGTTATATTTAGAATATATGTATAAACATTTAGCTATTGGTGATATTAATTTAAAAAAGACTTTGTTTGCAAAACTTTTCTGACCAAGGTAATGGCTAATATTTAACAAAAGCTGTACTGGAGTTATTAATTTAAGGATTTACTCAATTTATACCTAATTTGTTTTAAGATTCCTAGATATATTATAACACTTCATGAACTTCTGGCTCACACACCACATGAACATGTTGAGCGAAAAAGCCTTGAATTTGCTAAATCTAAACTAGAAGAACTTTCAAGGTAAGATTTTTCTCCTTTATGTTTTATAGTCTTGAATCAATGGTTTTGAAACGAAAAATCTATTTTCTTTACTTTGGTTTGGTTTTGTTATTTTTTAAAAAATTAAAGAAAAGAGTCAAACCAAAGGTAATGAAAAAAATCAAAAATACCCCAACCTAATATTTTGGGTTTTCTTTTTTTTTTTTTTTTTTTTTTGGCTCACAATCTACAAGTGTCTCCTTGTATTTTGGGTAAGGGAGACTGGGAGTTGCTATAGGAACCACCTACTCCTGGGTTATGAGCAAAGCAATTCTCTTTACAGAGAGAGGTGTATTTTTGTTTTCAGAGTTCAAAGAAAAAGGATATTTCTGATACTCTGTGACAACAGGAATCAATTAGGGTCTTGAAAATACTGAGTTCTCAATCTGTGTTATAGTTTAGGTGTTAAAGATATAGCTGATTTTCAAATATGCTTCAAATAATGCCAGACAAACAGGAACTGAAGATATATTTTGAGAACTGGTGTTCCCTGTAGAAACCTGCAAAATTAAGCTCTTCTCCGAACTTCCAGACCATTCTCAGATGTTCCCCTCTGTCACCCCAGTAAGAAATGTGGTTGTTATCACTGGGAAACAGAGTCTTCTGCTGTGAACCCAGAAATGCTGCATTAACTCCAGGATATAAATCTTGAGCATCTGGAGTATTCACTAAAGACATACTTTGAGAATATTTAGTTGTAAAAGAGGGATCACTTTATAGCATTTGTTAATTGCATGCTTGTGACTACTCAGTTTTCTTTTTCTGCAAAGTTGTTACCTTGTGCACATTACCCATTAATTTCGAGCTTATTATTTTCTCCTTTTTATCCTCCTGTATTTTTATCAGGGCAGCTTTCTGAGTCAGGTCATGTTGTGCCACCTCTTCATATTGTGCCTCCTCTTCAAGCTCTAACTTGAGCTGGGCAGGCAATATCTTTTACAGAAATGTCTGTATTTGACTCCTGCAGTGGTCAGCAAGTTCTGCCCTGTTCTGAGGCCATCTGAAGCAGAAAGAAGTAATGATGTCTCCTTTCCACTCAAGCAAAGCAGAGAATTTCTCTGGCCAGGGTTATGTGCAGAAGCAGATCAATCAGCTTTGACTTGGCTTCATCTCATAAGCCATAAGAGCTCATTGCTGATCCAACTAATTTGTCACTGAACATTCAGAATTGAAGTCTGAGACTGACTGATCCTCCTCTGTTCATAAGGCAGGCAGTACAGACCATAAATACACAACTTTGTGAGTCATTTCCATCTCTTTAATGAAGTTCTGAGGGAGGAGGAGCTTTAAAATACTGCAGTCTGGTCCCAGTTCAGGAAAATATTATACATCACAAGACCATATAAACTTCTGCATTGGGTTCACCCTTGAAAAAAATCTGTATTTCTTTGTATAAGAGGTCACCTATGAAAAAAAGAGGAAAGTAAGTGGTGAGCGGTAAAGGCTGTGGTTGTTACAGGAAGCAAGGGGAAAGTGAAAGGTACATTCGGATGTAAACTGAAGCAGAAGAGAGTGGGAACCTAAAGTCAAGGGCAGGGACTCTAGGGTGTGTAATAACCAATATAAAATGCTAGGAAACATTTCCATCTTTGTGGCAGCCTCATCTATTAAGGATCAAGAAGTACTATTCTGTCAGCTGTGAAGGGTTTTTAGCTTGGTGGCATCTGTCAGATGTGTTTAGGGATAGTCTAAAAACAAGCCTGGCAAAGTTGGCTCCACTGCTGAAAAAATGAAATGATTGCAGGAATGATTTTTAAAGGATGGAAGAAAAGCAAATTTGCTGTAGAGCTATCATGTACCGCATGTGTACATCTGTTTTGTAGCAGGTGGCAAAGGACATTAGTTACCTTCTGTGTCTGCACTGTGTAAGTGCAGTGAAGATAGACATAACAGGTGCAAGATAAATTTCAGGGAATTTAAAATGCGTTTTATATTGTGTCTAACAGGGTGATGCATGATGAAGTGAGTGACACAGAAAACATCCGGAAGAATCTAGCCATAGAAAGAATGATAGTAGAAGGCTGTGACATATTACTAGATACCAGCCAAACTTTTATACGCCAAGGTAAGACATTCTTCTTTAAATATAATCATGAAGAAATGGCATGAAAACCAGCAAGGTCATGTTGCCATCATTGTGCACGTCACTGCATGGGTACAGCTAACATCCTAAGACTACTGATGGTCCCTGGAGGGTAAGTCACAAAATGACAACTAATTTTGGGCCGTAGCTGAATGCCACTTCTCTGCTGTCTTCTTCAGGAACCGTGAAAAACAGCAGCACATGAATGGTAAACCACCCATATGATAGTAATGTACGTACTGCCTGGACTGTGATCTTCAAAGGGATGGAAGTTGCCTACAGCTCCACAGAGATCAGGGCTGCCTGGCCAGTTAATGTGGCAGTCCCAGCTGATACTAACATTTGGGCAAAAGTACAGGAGAAGCTTGAAGTTTTGTCAATGGCAAAGTGATTGCTATCAGTTGTTCCCATTTTTCTCAGTGCTTTGGAAACATCTTAAATTGATAGTGTGAGCATAGATATAATACCTGAACATACTCGCTTTTCCTCTTGAGAGATGCATTTTTGGGCTTTAGCAGAAGTTCAGGGTAGATATAAAAACCACTTCTGCAAGAAGTCATGAAGAAAAGGCATCCTGTTCTGCCAGGAATGTAGGACTACTTCTAACATAATAGCAAGCAAAACAAGAGAGGAAGAGCCATACTGTGTTCTTTTCTGTCTAGTCTTTGTTGTTTTGGAAACTCTTTGTATTGAACCCTAGGTATAGCCGAGGTGGAATTTGTTGTTACATTCCACAAAATCATGATAAAGTAACTTTTAAATTTTAAATAAATGTCACTTTTTACCAGGAACTGCAGACTGGTTGCAGTTCTTAATTATGGGGTTTAGTTTAATGTTAAACCAGCAAATGTGAAAAATAATTTACTTATGGGTCTTTTTGTAACAAGTTAGTGGGTTTGTATATGGTAACTATAGATCTGTAGTGTAGGGTTTTTACTAGGTACAAGCTTCTTTATGTCTGAAAAAGGTTAAATGGATTTAGGGAAGGTTAGGAATGTAATTTAGGTGCATCCCTTCATGTACATTTTCTAGATAGCCTCAGCAGAATATTTGATGTTTAAATAGCGCTGTATACACAGCTGGTAATTTAGTAAGCTTTCTATACATTTTGAAATCCATTTTGTGGTGTTTCTGTAGTCATGTGGCCAAACTAACTATGAAACTTTCCATAATAACTTCCAAGATTGTTTGTACAATGGTCACTATTAAATTACTTGATTCCTCAGTAAATATGTGCATTTGTTATAACTGAGGTATTTAAAGCATTATGAATATGGCTTTGATAAAAATATAAAGCTATTGTTTTGCATCCACAGCCAAAAAATTATATGGCTGTGATTTTTCTAGATTGACTTATACCATACAATTTAATTAAATTTAAGAAATTTTTTCAGTATCATTACAACATTTTGTATTTATATGTTTGTTGGAGTTTTTTTCCCCTTAACATTGGCAAGTATTATTTTGTCTGTGTACCCAGTGTTCTATCAGAATTATTTTTTCCCGTGGGAATCAGTCGGAAGAAGATTACTGTTGCAGTGTTAGACCCAGGTCAAACCCATAGTTTAAGTAAGTAAAATTCAGATTTATTTCTGGGCATACAGTCAAAGAAGAGTGGACAAGGCTGTATGTTATAGAAGGCTGTATCACAGCGGCATCTTTTGGAATATCCACTGCATGTGATTTTGTGTAAGTGCAGAAGTCTGAATAGAGCTAATGAAGTAATACTGAGCCCACTTTCCTTTCATATCTGACAGTAGGGTCACTTTGACAGTGATGTCCATCTTTACTAATTTCAGTTAGTCTCCTATTCTTGTTGATCAGTGTAGACAGGTACAGGAAACCTCTTTTCATCTTACAAAATATCAGGGGTGCCTTTAGCTTTTTTCACGCTTTTTCTGTGAAGGTTAGTTACAACTTTGCTGTATGTTACATACTTTACTTTTCTAAGAAGAGATTGTTTCTGTTGAGCTGTGCAAGTTGAGACCATAGGAACTATCTCTGGCAGTGCTTTGCAATGTAGATTGTGGATTCCCCTTCAGGTTTCTTGGAATCTCCTTTTCTTTGTCTCTTACTTTGATACACACTGTATTGTCAGGCACACTATCAGTCATGACAGACAATTAAGGAACATTTTCTTTAAGAGTATAAAGGAAACGTAGAGTGTTGCAATCTGCAATCCAACATTCTCTGACACCCAGACAACTGGGTGTCTGGAGGCCCTTTAGATGCCTTCAAACACTCTGTCTAATGTTCCTACCATCAGCTGCTATGAATGTACCTCTACTGTTAAATATATCAGAATTACAAAAATCATGGAAGAGTTGAGATTGTAAGGGATTTCTGGAAATTATCCTGTCCAATCTCACCTGCTCAAAGCAGCATCAGCTGGAGCAGGTTGCTCTGTACTATGTCCGGTTGGGTTTTGGTTGTTCCCAAGGATGGAGACTCCACAGCTGCTCTGAGTGAGCAACCGCTTCCAGTGTTTGACCATCCTTACAGTAATATTAGAAGGCCTCCAGAATGGAGAAAGCTAAACTGAATTTGCAAATCAGGCAGTTACAAGTAGGTTAAAATTTATATTTTTTAAAAAAATACAACCTTTTGTTGTTCTTGGATTGAAAAAGGGCGAATAGAGTGACTATCCTGGCACTATCGATGTACTGAAAGTGCTTAGGATAAAACTTCCTGAGATTACTCTGATTGTCCAAACTATACTATTAATGAATGTTCTAAAATTAGCCTCAGTTGCTCACTGCAACTGTACATTGGCCAATTGTGACCTTTTTTTTCCTTTAGAGGAAATCTGTAGTAGATGCATGGTGGGCAAATGCACAGTTTCATTAATCAGAAAAGCTTGATGGGAATGCATAAAGTCCTTGCTTGATGTCAGCCATGCAGCACATGTAGGAGTTATATTTCTCTCTGTAAATATTGAGTATCAAAGAGAGAGAATGCAGTCTCTCTTTTCTGCATTTAAAAAATCTAGTTTATTTTGATTTACCTTATTAAACAATAACATTTCCGTTCCATACAAGAACACCATTTAACTTTCAGCCCATTTTAGCACAGTATAATATGGTATTCCTGAAAGCATTCAAATAAAAATAAAAAAAATAAAAAAAAAGGTGAGTTAAAAAGCTGTGTCTGTAAATGTGTCATATTTCTAGATACCATTATTCTAAGGAGCAAAGCAGAAATGAAATGTACAGGTAGAATATTGTTACCCTACATGTGCAGAGAGAATTTCAGGAGAAAAATAACACTGCCAATTTGTGATGGGAAGTTGCTTGGGAATTGGTTTGTACTTACTCCTTGGCGTTGCAGTGGCGGCTGTGGGGCAATCAGTGTAACAGAAAAGTCACAGTTCGAACACTTGGGAATGACCTCCTTCCTGTTTTTCACAGTTGAGGCAGGTAGGCTATTTTGTTCAGGGGAAATGTACAACAACCACTATGTATTTATGGATTTTGGTCAGAATTTAAGTGAACCTAAAAATGTTCCAGACTTATAAAGTGGAACTTTACCTCACTGTTTTGTTGCAGTGACACAAATCATGTTGTACACATTTAGGTTAAATGTAAATTGGCTGCCAAAGAACTCTGTACTGTTGTAAACTTACTGGTGTTTATTTTGCTATGCCAGACAGTATAAGTTTCAAATATGTTAATTACTTTAGACTAATTAAATATATAGAGGGAGGTAAGAGTAGAAAAACATAGATAAACAGTAGCTTTCTCAGTTACCTTGATTTCTGTGATTGTTAGTTCAAGACTGTGTATGTGAGCTTTGAACAAGAGAATTTTTTTTACTATGTACAGTAAGAATTACTAATCTGGTATTTCGTGGATAATTTTTTGAGGTTTGCATTGTGTCAAGATGTTGCCGCTAGTTTGAGCTTTGATGTAGCTATGCTAGTTCACTATCTTGTTGCCTCTGAAAGGAGCAGGCCAATGTCCATCCCCTCACACTTGTTCTGCTGCTGTAACTTCCTTTGCATCACCACTGGTGTGTTTTTGACCTTGCAGTGAGGCATATCAGGGAGCTAAATCAGCTACTTCTTTGCAGCGTTCATTTCCTGTTGTTTTTGCTCTGTTAGCTAGCTAATGTTGGAATAAGATGAGAGCAAGTATAAAGGTGATAGTAAGGATAGATGTGTGGGAATGAGATTAAGAGGTCTCCTGGGTGCCCTGTGTGCTAACACCAAGTTGTGTCATAAAATCTTTCCCTTCAATATACAGAGGAATTTCACTTCACTGCCAAATTTGGCTCCAGATTCAAAATCAGAAGTGATACATGTGGTGATATCAATCTGGAAAAGTTGGTCAGAGACTGGTATTGACGTAGGAAACAGCAAACAAGCAAAGCTGTCCCCAGTCTGGAGTTCTGCAGAGTACAAATTCAGACTTACATAACCAGGTTCAATTTAGTTCAGAACGTTTTTACTGGTAACACATTTTAGATGAGCTGTGGAGCACTGAAAATTATGCAGTATAAGTTAAGAGGAAGAAATGTGCTTCATTTCCATCTCTCTTGCACACAGGCACACATACGTAAACTCTTTTCCTTCAAAACCTGTTCTTTCATCCTCTATCTCTTTGGCTTTTAAGTAATGTATCTTTTGCAAGTGTAGCAGCTGTCAAAAGTCCAGTTTGCTGTTCAGCTTCATTTTCTGATCAATATACTATTAGTGTGTTTAAATTGCATAAAAATTTGCCCAAGATCTAATCCTACCATGTACATAGGTATTGATCTAGACTGTACTTGCTTGAGTCTATTTATTGTAAAAAACAAAGTGAACTTGTGCAAAAGGTGCAAGGTGATCAACTTGTGCTTAAAACAGATGCTGATGTATTTTGATACTTACTAGAAGGAAAAGTTGCGTTAATTAATATAATAATATTCAATGCATAACACTTTAAACACTGCCAACTGAATATTACTATAACACAGTAATTTTTTCATCTTTATTATCAGGTTCCCTTATTCAAGTCCCTTCAGTTGAGAGAGGAAAACTTAGTAAAGTTCGTCTGGGATCATTGTCTTTGAAGAAAGAAGGAGAAAGGCAGTGCTTCTTATTTACAAAACATTTTTTAATTTGTACGAGAAGTTCAGGAGGAAAACTGCATCTGCTCAAGGTACAGACTTTACCGTATGACTCAATTTTCAAAATTAAAACACAACTTCAGTGAGATTTCATTATGTTACTATTCTATGACTTTAACCTGAGATTTTCCTGTGCATTTATAAACAGAAGCGAGGGGATGCAGAGTCATTGACTGCTCTGTCTTCTCATTACAAATAATAGAATTCAGCCAAAGTTCTTCCTACCAGCATCTTTCTTTCTAGAACCATGTAATTTTAATAAGCTGGGGGTTAGAAACCAGACATCAGCGTGTCTAGCTATATAAGGTAGCACTGAATGTAAGTCAGTTTTCAGTGTATAAATCAGTCAGTACAACACCATGGAATTACCAAAGAATAATTTCCAGAGCTCTAACAAAATGAATTTAAAAAGTCAATTCTGTTTTCCAGAACAGCACTTTCTCTTAAACTGAAAGCTCTTTTAAGAACACTCTACTTGTATTTGTTGAGAATCGGGCTTTCGTTGTGTAGACTTGTGAAGACAGAGAGATTGGTAGTCTACAGAGTAGTTATATTGAATAGAATTTTAATTTGACAAAGACATTCCTGAGGGGTTATTAACACTATGCATATGATTTTTCACTTTGCACCCCTTAAACAGTTCGAGTATTTTACAAAGTAAATAGAGTATAACTGAACCTTTAAAAGATATTGTATGTATTTGTTTTAAATTCAGGAGAAGGTGAAATTCTTTTTTGAAACTTGTGAACAAGTCTGTATGGGACATAAATTATAGTGTGGTAAAGATGAAAAATTTTATTTGAGTATATTATTGATTTGTTGAATTAAGAAAAATGTTATATTTAATAATCAGGTTTTAGTTCTTGAAGAAAAATGTGCATCATGCAATTGATATATCTTCATAAGATCTCTGAGTAATGTAAAATCTTAGAGTAAGGTATATCAAAGTTTAAAAATAACTAAAATAACAAATGGGAACAAATGTCAAAATTTGTGAAAAATGTTCTTTGTTCCCACAGACAGGAGGTGTTCTGTCTTTAATAGAGTGCACACTGATCGAGGAGACAGACACGAGTGATGATGATTGTAAGTTACATTCAGCTGTTTGTAGTAATTACAGTTTCTGGTTTCTTAAAATTGGTACCCTTTGTTTATTTTTCATAAGAGCAAACGGATATATTCTCCCCTTCTATGAAAGCAGAGGAATACAGTGTTAAACTGATTCAGTAGAATAGATGTTTTAACAATGGGTATACTGGCTTGGATAAGGTTTTGTTTGTTATGTTTGTTCTTGCTGTTGACATCCCACATAGGATTTTCGAGTAGACTGTCTGAAGGAATGTGACAAATTGTTTGCTGACTTTTGTATACAAGTTCACCCTGAGGATCTCGGACAGAAAAAAAAAAACCAACCAAAAAAACCCACCAAACCTTAAAATAAGAAGCATATAATTGGATTTCTTAAATACATGGGGATTGAGTGAGTTGGCAGAATTAGTGGAAACTTTTTGTCTTGGACTCTACAAATCTTGACTGCAAGCTTGTTCAATAGAAATAACAAAACACATTCCCAAGCTGATTTTATTGTTACTCATTTTGGCTTCCATCCTGCAGTTTCAGGCGCATTTTGCATTTGCATTGTGAAAGTAGTATCATTAATTTCAGTGAAACTTCTAGTATGCTGAGAGAATATCAGCATAAAAATGTTAAAAGGACTTTAGCCATATTTGGCATCTTTAGAAGTAATTTATAGCGACTCCTGCTATTGCACTTTGGCAATTTTTTTTGTATTTGGTATATGTGAAAAACAAAATCAGCTTTGGATCTCCTCTTTGTCAGATGTTTTAAACTAACGTCCATTTTAAAATAAACCATTATTTTCATTGTTTTATAGTCTGAAATCTCACATTTTGACAATTCTTTCCCCCTCTGGCTGTAAAGCAAAAGGTTCTGGACAAGTGTTTGGACATCTTGATTTCAAGCTTGTAGTTGAACCTACAGATGCTCCTCCTTTTACTGTTGTCCTTTTAGCCCCATCACGGCAGGAGAAAGCTGCATGGACAAGTGATATAAGTCAGGTAGCTTAATGCATTCTTTATCTTGTTTGTACTGAGATCTTAGTTTATTCTCCAAGAGAAGGGTGTTGATTTCTTGAGGGTTGATTTGCTGTGTTGTATACAAAAACCCCTTAGTGTTACCTGTTTTCCTCAAAATTCTGTTTTTGCATTTGAGTCATCAAACGGGTTTCTCAATGAGATGGGTATCAAATACAAAGTTGTCAGTTGACAGACACAATACTAAATGGTAGTCATTTTTATGTCTAAGGAGAGCCCATCCACATATGTATTTTAATTTAAGAAGGAGGATAGTACTTGTTTGTTCATGACTTTCCTACAGATCAAAAAACACCTGACAATCCTGAGAGAGAAAATGATACCATATCACATCAATATCATATTCCATGCAGTGAGAAAATGAGATAAACTCTGTTTTCCACGAAAAAGAATACTAGAAAACCATTGTAAATAATTACTAAGCATTCTGACAGTCTGCAGGAGCTATATTTATTGTGAATGAAGAAAAATGGTGTTTAAAACACTTTAATGTCGGGGTAATTTTTTTTTTTTTTTAGGCCTTTTGGCTGAAAACGTAGTAGACAGAATTTGTCAGAATCTATTTGGGGAAAGATGTTGAATGCACAGTGGAAAATCTGAACTTTCAACTAACCAGATCTGGATTTGAGCTTTTGCTGTTTTGTTTGTGCATGCAGCCAACAATACATATACATAGATTTCTCACAGTTCTGAATTTGACTCCTATCTTCTATTAATTTCAAGAGAAACAATTTATTAGACAAATATCAGTGTGGAATTTGATGGGTTTCTACAGATGCTACCATTGCTGGCAAAATCCCCAGGTGAATTATCATAGAAATGAATAGAAATTGCATCAAAAGAAGTTACTTTCTTCTGGACTAACTTTTCTAAAGGAACAAAAATATGGAGATAAAAATCCGAAAATATCATATGAGCTGAGAACCTTGGTCTCACTGCAGCTGAGTACAGTACAGTTCTCCTGGCTGGAGAACTTTATACAAAGTGGATTTTCAGTGAATTATGTTGTTCCATTGGCATTTAAGAGTATTGGAATGATTTGCTGGGGAGGAAAGTCCATTTCAGAACTGGCCTGGAACTTGGGACACCCAGGAGTAAGTCCGTTCTTAGCCTAAAAAATAATGAATTTAAATGAGAAAGTTATCTGCAGTCCACACAGACTAAAGATCAGAGTTTGGGTCTGCTTCCAAAGGCCAAACTGCTCCAGCTCCAAACCACAGTACTGTGGTGTTATGGCGAGAGCTGAAAAGCTCCACAGCTGACTTGAGAGCTGCTTGCCTGCAAAGCTTGGAAGTGTCTTAGCAAGGCAGATGTAAACAGAACTAGCTGCCTACAGCAGAGAGAGCGAAGGGTTGGCCAGACTGTCAGGGAAAAACAGTAAGAAGTGTTTCTCCCTTGACCCCTCTTTGAGGAAGGGGAGAACTCCCAGCTTTTGAAGACAGGTATTCTGAAGAGATGGAGCCAACAATTAACAGCAGCTTATAAGAGAAAATCTGAGAAAACTGAGGTCTGTTAGCATTGTGAGGCTGCAAAAACTTCTTCAGCCTTACAAAGGAAAGGAAGCCAGACGTGCTGAGGGGATAATAGCAGCTTAAAGAAAAAAGGAGTAAGAAGGTACATGGACTGCACAGACATTTGGGGTGTGAATTGGTATCTCTGTTCACAAGCAGCCATCAGTTGACTTAGTGCTTTAACAGTTTACAACTTTAAAAGTTGATTTAGTGTTTATGCCCAATCTGGAGAGCAAGAAGAAAGTAACCTGGGAGCATGCTACCTGTCTTTTGCTGGACAAGGAAAATTTGGGGTGAAAATCTGGGTGACACATGAAAACATCTAAACAATTTTGAGACCACTTGTCTCTTGAAGATGAAATTGTGTTTCTGACTAAGCCCATTACCAGCAGAAACCTTGCTATAAAAAATTACTGAATCATCTGCCCAGAAGCATTCGTTTCTTTTTAGCCCTGGCTGTAACCCTCAAGGAGAGCATATGAATTATGATAGCAAAAAGGGCATATAAAAAGTAATTTTAAGTAAATATGTGTTCTCCTATGTTTGCAAGTAAAAGAAATATACATGTAGTTGCTGTTCACACACAGCATCATTCTTTGTGTCCAGAATTCTGCATATAATTAAATTATATAGGCATATGACATAGAGTTCATATTTGTCTATACATTCCTAGTGAGGCTTCTTGATTTTATATTCCTTTAATACAAACCATATACTTCGTGTGAAAAATTAATGGGTTTTGTTGATGCTGAAGAAGCCTCCTCTCTTCTAGTTTGAGCTTGTTGTCTTTCATCCCTAGATCCCTGTTACACTCATTCCTTAGCTAGAATGATGATCTCTGTGTCAGGGAGGTGATAAATGCTAGGCCCGTGCAGACTAAGGAAAACAGTGCTGAATTACCACAGGCATTTTTATGACTGGTGCTAAGGGCTTCTTTGCAACATTTAAAATTCACATGGGGAAATTATGTATTTTATTAGATGTATTTTTCTCAGGGCTTTTAGGTAATAATTTGGTAAAATCATAATGTGAATTATTACAACTGCATTTTTTAATAATCTTAAATACCTGAATTTAAAAACAGATATAGCTACATAGATCATATTTTAAACATAGAGCTGTGTAATAGATTTTAAACCTGAAGAGGCCTCTGATTATCTTCTTTGACCAATCTAACATCAGTCATTATTTTGCTATGATAGGTTCCAAAGCCAGCAGATTATTTTTATTCTTAAAGTCCATGTAAATGTGTGTGATAATTTTGGAAACTCTTTTTTACTGACATATAGAAATACTGTATGATACATGATGAATAAAACTAGAAGACGGGTCCTGCAGTGTTAGGTAGGGGGTACTAATCACAGACAATATAAACCTGATCCACTTGCAGACTGCTCACTTCCAAGAGCAAGGCTTGTGGTGCTGTGTTACCTTGACTACATAAAAGTACCAACCAGAAGATGATGGTGTACAAATGGCTTTGAGCTACCCCTGTGCACCACCAGCACTGAGGTGCTTTGAGGCTTGAAGAACAGCTTATGCATGCTTAGTTTGTAAACTTCTACCAGCCACAGGACAGCATGTAATTTCTAAAGCGGTATGTGCTGTGGCCATTTCCCAGAAGTGTCTTTCCAGCTTCTAATACCAAGCCCAATTATACAAGAGTTTGCAAAGAACTCCTTAGACAGCATCTTCATAGCTATGTTTCACAACAAGAGCATCAGTTGAATTTGTTTTTACAAGTGTGTTTCTAGAAACAGTTTATATTTCACTTTTATTTTTTTTGCACAGTGTAAAGGTTAAGGTATTAGTATATCCATTTGTGTATAAAGTGTTCTAACTTCCATGCTGTATTGATTTTTCAAGCTTACCACTCATTCAGGAAGTGGTAGAGATACTTAATTTTGTTCAGTTTCAAAGGAACTTCAAAGGAGATTTCACTTCCAACTCAAAATACTTAATCACATGGAAAAAAAAGATGCTGAGCTGAATACCCTGAGTGTGTATATAAATACTGCATCACTGCTTTTCATTTATGAAAATACCTTTTACCAGTCAGTCCATAGCCTGTAAAAGCTATGCTTTAAGCTTACAGCAATATGAAAAGTGTGGAAGTTAAGTCCCATTACCCTGTGGTTTTTTTTAACAGTCCTCAATGTTTATTTTCACAGTGCATTGATAATATAAGGTGCAACGGTTTAATGACCATAGTGTTTGAAGAAAACTCAAAAGTCACAGTGCCACATATGATCAAGTAAGTGCAGCATTTTTTTCCCAGTGAACAAAATAGTTTAAGTTTTAATAAAAGAAAATGTGCATTTGGAAAATACAACCCTTTAGTTTATTTTTTCCCCATTTTTGTTGAATGGAATTAATTCTACATCCCAATACATAAATTTTCAAATCTTTTTCTTGAAATGGTAGGGATGACTCAAAATGGTAAACTCTCAATTCACAGTATTGGAGTGTATAGGATCACAAGTCAGATTTTTCTGTTATTTGTGAAGTTGCCTTCAGTTATGCTTCAGATGAATAATTTTATTCTCTGTTAGCTTTTCTCTGTCATACCACTCATAATTTTATTTAATATATTTTAAAATGTCTTAAGAATTTAGGTGAGTACAGACAAGTGTAATTTTCTAAGTTATTTTGTTTTATTAGCTACAATTGTTCTTCTCTTTGTTTTTCTTATTTCTGAGAAAAAAAATATTTTGTTTCATAATTTGAACTGATCATATCAAGGTGACATCATTATTCATAAATCTGCTTCCTTCACCCTTGGATTCTTTCAGTCATTTATTGTAATAAGTAATTTTTTTTTGTAGAAAGCACTTTTCAGTGCATGATTCCAGACTTCTAACACACTTTTACCTCTTGTATGCTCTACAGATCTGTATTTACATGAGTTTCACCTACTATTATCCTATATAAATATGAAGGAATAGAGCATAGGGATAGAAACATGAGTGTTTATTTTCTTACTATTATCTGTCCCTAGGCCATTTCTCTCCCTTGGATGTACACAATACATGAAGGTTTCTCACATGCCTCTCTTGTAGTTGTTGTCTCTTCTCTGTTTGTATATGTTTAGAAATGAAAAAGCGATAACATCTGTGAATACACTGTTAGGGCACATACCTGGAAAAGAGGCGTTTTATTCCAGGAACTATCCAGTGTGGAAACACTTCAGTGGCCTGCTGAATCTTAACAATATGTTAATCTGTTTTCCAGTTGCGGAGTACAGAAAGGTCTTAATCCCAATGTCAAGAGAAAGAAATCTTAAGTCTACAAAAGTTACAGGATCTTAACAACAGACACAAATTTCACAGAATCCTATAATGACAGAATCCCAGGTTGGAAGGGACCTCAGGGATCATCTAGTCCAACCTTTCTAGGAAGAGCACAGTCTAGACAAGGTGGCCCAGCACCCCGTCCAGACGACTCGTGAAGGTGTCCAACGTGGCCGAGTCAACCACTTCCCTGGGGAGATTATTCCAATGGTGACTGCCCTCGCTGTGAAGAAAATTTTCCTCTCGTGTCCAATCGGAATCTCCCCAAGAGCAATTTGTGTCCATTCCCCCTTGTCCTCTCCATGTGACTTCTGTATAAAGGGAGTCTCCATCTTCTCTGTAGCTACCCCTTAAGTACTGGTACATGGTGGTGAGATCCCCTCTGAGCCTCCTTTTCTCAAGGCTGCACAACCCCCGCTCCCCCAGCCTATCCTCATATGGCAGCTTCCCAGTCCTTTGATCATCTTGGTGGCCCTTCTCTGGACCCCTTCCAACCTGTCCACATCCTTTTTGTAGAGTGGGGACCAGAACTGAGCACAGTGCTCCAGGTGAGCCTGACAAGCGCTGAGTAGGGTGGGATAATGACTTCTTTCTCTCTGCTGGTGATGCCCTTTTTGATGCAACCCAACATCCTGTTGGCCTTCTTGGCCGCAGCAGCACACTGTTCGCTCATGTTGAGCTTCCTGTCCACCAGGACCCCCAGGTCCCTTCCCACAGAGCTGCTCTCCAGCCAGGTGGATCCCAGTCTGTGCTGCACTCCTGGGTTATGTTTTCCCATAGTTACAGTTGTCCTTGTAGAACTTCATAAGGTTCTTGCTGGCCCACTCTTCCAGCCAATCCAGATCTCCCTGCAGAGCAGCTCTCCCTTCTGGAGTGTCTACTTCCCCACTCAATTTCGTGTCATCTGCAAACTTCATCAGGCTACACTTGATCCCGTTATCAGGATCACTTATAAAGATGTTGAATAACATTGGGCCCAATATTGATCCCTGGGGGACCCCACTAGTGACAGGTTGCCAGTTTGAAAAGGAGCTATTTACCACCACCCTTTGGGTGCGGCCTGTCAGCCAGTTCCCCACCCACCGCACAGACCACTTGTCTAGGCCATAACACATCAATTTCTGCAGGAGGAGACTGTGGGGGACCGTATCAAAAGCCTTGGAGAAGTCCAGGTAGCCAATGTCCAATGCCCACCCCATGTCAACCAGGCAAATCACTTTGTCACAGAAGGCCACCAGGTTTGTCAAGTACAATCTGCCTTTAGTGAAGCCATGTTGGCTTTTCCCAATCACGTGCTTCATTTGACTTGTGATTTGGCCCTCAGGAGGATTCTGAGATTTTACTCATCTGATTTTTAGCACACATTGACTTTTAGTGTCAAATGCCTCTGGGTGAATTAAAAAAAAAATTGCCACTTTTCTGAGGACCCAACCTAAGAACGAATAATGGGTTTTTAAAATGTAATACAGTGTAGAAGTGTGTTGAATATTTTGATGCTGTATTCTAGGAAAATCCAATCATTTTTACTGGAAAGATCAGGCAGTATTGAAAGATGATTTACTTAGTATCCATCCTACTTTTTTTATGACTAAGTCTTCAACTAGATAAAATTAAGCAACCTGAATTTGGAGAAAAAACATAAGTAGGGTTATGTAAATTATTAATTTACATATTTTATTTAATTTTTGTTTTGAAATGCAATGCCCCTCAATGATTTCTGCTTTGAAATTTGAGTTGTTTCATGGTGTTCCCATTTGCTTTTAAAAAAAAGCAACATTTTTGGAGCCTGAGGGCTTCAGGTGAGCCTTATGATTAGCTAAGGGGTTAATTTTACTGTCTCTTGCTGGAGTCCATTAGTTTATAAACAAGAAAAGATTGCAATTGGTCCACAATTATTCTATAGTGAGTTTCTGGTACTATAGCACTACAGGCCACAGCAGCCTGAAGGAGACAAGAGGCAACAATTCTGCCTTCTGTTTCATTTCAGAAATTTAGGCTTCATTAATGATATCTTAGATTTTGAAATGTAAATTAATTATTTGCCAAAAATAACATTTAAATGGCCTTAGTTATAACATAAAATATAACTGAATGGAAGCAGGTTTCACCACAAATTGGGAGTCTTCATGTGTTGATGAAACACAAGAATGCATGTGTATTTGCTGATACTATGTTGACAGGAACAGCTAAAGTGATATGACTACTGTACCATAATCACGATTCTTCTTTGCTAACATGTTCAAAATTTAATTTCTGTGTAGATCTGATGCTCGTCTTCATAGAGATGACATTGATATATGCTTCAGCAAAACGCTGAATTCCTGCAAAGTACCCCAAATCCGTTATGCAAGCGTTGAACGCCTTTTGGAGCGGCTAACAGACTTGCGATTTCTAAGTATTGATTTCCTGAATACGTTCCTACACACTTACCGCATATTTACTACTGCAGCTGTTGTACTGGAAAAACTTTCAGACATATACAGGCGGCCGTTCACTTCCATTCCTGTCAGGTGAGCTCCAGAGTTTTTTGCTTCTATCATAGATTTCTTTACAAAATTATCATGGTGTCATTTGTTTGTTTAGTTTTTACCATGTTTGTATGTTATATGAATAATTTAAGAAGAAAGTTCTTCCTTTGCAATAAATAGGACATAAGTTTTTAGGTAAGTCTGTCTCAAATTTCTGCGCAGGCTTTGAGGACTGTGTCATATAGATTTTGCAGTGCCATGCAGATTTGCAAAAAATTTGTCTGGAAGTGTTCCAGCTTAATCTGTTTGGTGTTTATCTGTTGATTTTTTTTATTTCCTTCTCTCAGGTCTTTGGAGTTATTCTTTGCCACCAGTCAAAACAACAGAGGAGAGTACCTGGCTGACGGGAAGTCACCACATCTGTGTCGCAAGTTTTCTTCTCCTCCTCCGTTGTCGCTTTCCAGAACTTCCTCACCAGTCAGAACCCGAAAACTCTCATTGACCTCACCGCTGAATTCAAGGATCGGTGCCCTTGACCTCTCTACTTCATCTGTGGCAAGCAGTCCTACCTCGACCTACAGCCCGGCCACCTCCCCGCCACCAACGGGTAGCAAAGTACCGCTGGACCTTAGCAAAGGGCCCTCCTCTCCTGAGCAAAGCCCTGGCTCCATAGAGGACAGCTTGGAGAACCCTCGCGTTGACCTCTGTAACAAGCTGAGAAGAAGCATTCGAAGAGGTATTATATACCCACAAAATACTGAATGTCACTTTTGATAAATAGGGTAGTCTCTAAGGTAGGGGTGACCTTTACCAAATTACTGCTGAGAAGTTGTTTCTCATGTCTTTTTTTTTCTCCTGATCACCTTAAGCTGTGTTGTGAAACCAGACACTCTGTTTTCTGTTTTTTTCTCTAGAAGAGGCTGCAATAAATTGTCAGTTTCCACCACTTTGTTGCTTCTTTGTAGGAATGGCAGAATGGCCTTGTCTGTTTTCACTTCAGCAGATTGTTAAGGAGAAGGCAGAAGGAAGCGTTTGATGCCAGTTGTGTTTTCTGCGGTGAAAGATTTTGGTGTTCTACCATTACTACAGGAAGTAAAATATCCAGTTAAAAATAAATAGGGATGTAAAAGACCTAATGTTTACATAACAGGGCTAGTTTTCCAGAAATATTTCATCACTAATCCAAACAAATAATTTATGTGATGCATCTGGTACATTGGTGAGATTCGTACCACCTGGTTGTTATCCATCCAGAAGATAGGTGTCTAAAATAGATTAATTGCTCCTGTGCAAATGCCTGTTTTCATCTATGGATTGTGTAAGGCACCTTGGAATAGGTACTACTTCCAGAGGGCTAAAGTTGGTTGTTATAAACCTGAATGTGGGCGTGTGGTATGGGATCATTGTATTTATAGATGGCAAAGCAAGAAATTAGCTGTGATCTCATAGGATGTATAGGTGTGCACTTATTTATCATTGCTCTTTGAGGATAGAGGCATGGTCTTCTGAATTAGAATAGAAGTATATAGTAATTTTTTGTATTGCTGCTATATTCAACAGCAGATGAAGAAATTAAAAAATGCCATTTTGTTCCTAAGATTCAGGTTTAGAAATGGCCTTACATGGCCTGACTTACAGACTGAGGAATTTTAACTGCAAATCTTAGCAAAATGCAGCTTAGTTTTACAGTGACAATGAAAATTGATATAACCCAAGAGGAAAGAAGAAAAATATTACCAAATATAAACTAAGAAAAAATATGATTGAAGCATTATGTTTACTTCTTACTGATGAATTGAAATGAGTGCCCTGGAAAGAAATTTGATGTTGTATTATGCAGAGGGATTATTTTCACAGAATGTACTCTATTGTTTAACAAAAAACCTTTTTAACAAGCAAGTTAGCCACCTTAGCGTTATAGGAGTCTATGCTTGCCCATGCTTTATGCTTTCATAAAATGCTGGTTGGCTGTTACACTTAATCATTATATTTCTGTATGCTGGCTGTTTTTAAATGAATAGCAGAACATATTATTTATATATATAAAATATAGTATTTACTATGTAGAGGGGGGGCGAATTCTTCTTGTGCACTAGTGTAACCACATTCAAATCACTGTGCTAGCACAGCATGTCTCGAAATACCAGCCGTGCATTAAAATTAATTGTATGCAGGTAACTGCAGTCTTAGGTGTAACATTTTTTGCTATACACTGTAAAGTAAATGAGTAAAAAATAGGTTATTCTGGCCTAGTGTTAGCACTAGGCATTGTTGCAGAGGTATTCAGATTTTGCATTCCAGTTTATCAAAGCTGGAACTGTCAATCTGGGCAGCATGAGGAACATTTGGAAATGGCAGGAACCTCATATAAATGCTAAATTGCTGTCTGTGCAGTGTCTCCAGTCCCTTTGGGGATCTCCTGCTGAACAGTTTGCACTCTGGAGGAATCTGCAGCTAGATAGCTCTGTTCTGAGGGGAAAATCCTTTTGTCACCCAGCTGCATATAGCATGTTGAGGAAGAGGAGTAACTTTAAAAAGAAATCTCAAAAGGAGAATGGAAGTGGGTAGTAGGAGAGCTATGAAATGCTAATCTGCATGTTTCCTATGATACATAACCTGCTTCTTTGTTTCTGAAGTTTTCTGGGTAAGGAGACCCATTCTACTTAATCAGGAGCCACCACCCCATTATGGCTAATGCTGTTGCTTTGGTACTGCCAGGTTTCCAAGAAAACAACTATGGCCTACTCTAAATCCAATATAAATGTATAAATTTTGTTGCCCAGGACGTATTATGGTGGTTGTTTTTCTTCTTGAATGTTGTCCATTTATACCCTGGAGTTTCCACCTTCACCCACTTCCAAAGTTGTTGTTTACTTTCAAAGCTTTTGTTTTCCAAAGTTTTTGTTTGTATATATATTTATATATACAATGCTTATGCTGCAGGCGCTGTTGTCATTTATCTCGATATGCAGGATATATTTTATCTGGTTGTTTTCCCTCATTTTGGAAGTCGCATTTCTACCATTCCTTTTTTATTCTGATAGAAGAACTGCTCCATGGAGTAATCTGCTCTGCAGTGCTGTTTAGCCATTTTATTGGGCAGTTTTTGATTACATATAGTTATCAAACATGGATTATTTTCCCTAGCTCATATAAAACCTGGGAGTTCAAGTGTCCTGATCCTTATTACATATGCGTTTCACTGCATATTCTGCTGACTTAAAGTGCAGTCTTATCCAAGCTATTTTTAAAACTGACAACTTGCTGGTTTTCACCAAGTTCTTTATTTATGAGCTTTCGTGTGAATATGTCATTGGTACAAAATTTTCCCAGTCCTTTAACTCCATCCAGAGGATAATTATTGCTGAGTCTTCTTAATGCAAAAGTTTAATGCCGAGTTCCAGGATCAGTACTGTTTAAAACAACTATAAACCACTGATTGAATGTAACCAGCTTTGTGTTAGATGGTATTTAGGGGTATTAGATTGGTATTGAAACACTGGTGTTAAGTGCTATTAGTTAATAGTCATTTTTTAAACCTTACCTTTCAATGAAGCCCCCTTTGATGTACATATTCTTTTTTATCGATGCAGTACAGTTCAGATTGTCCATTTGCAGACTTTCTGTCTTTTGGTGTTTGTAAACTGAGAGTCCTGAATTACCCACACACTCTATAATCTCTCCAGAGGCACTCCATATCTAATCTGACTACACTCTGTTGTAAAAAAACATATCTTAAAGCCCCATACCATAGTTCGCGATGGCTTCTTGATAGTTGCAGATAGTATTTATATATTACAATAACATTGCATTACATTATATAATAATTGATACATTAATCAATATAAGTGGAAATATATTTATTTTAAAATAATGTAACATAATATAACATAACATAATATAATATAATGTAATATAATTGAATAGTTGTAAATTATGGATGATCATCCCAGTATTAACATTTATTCTCTTTTAAAGCAGCAGTTCTAGAGTCTGTGTCAGTGGACCGGACAATTCCTGAAAGCACCTCAGCAGTGGATACCACAGAGCTTTCCCCATGCAGATCGCCTTCAACACCACGTCATCTCCGCTATCGTCAACCAGGAGGTAAAAACCTGATGTTTCTTGCCTCTATCAGTTCCTTTAATAAGTTTAAATACTGTAGCTGTAGTCTTTTCAGGATAAGAGAAAAGAATAATAGTTGAATAATGTGTTTTGTTTGTATTTTCTTCATTTCTCAGGTATTGAAAAGAGCTGTTAGAGTGCAAATTATGATGGTTTATTTGTATAGGCATAACAAGAGACTTGGAAGTGTATTGGGACTCTGGTATGATGAAATGTTCTTAAATAGCTCGAGCAGGATGTGTCAAAGTTCACAACTGATACTAAATCAGTCCTATTCTCACAAAACTCTCAAGACCTTGACAGATTTTTTTTCAGCTACTAAGGGGATATATTTTGGGCACCATATGTAACCATAAAATACACCGCACCCACTATTGTCAATGGGAACTGACTGTGTCTGTTTCTTTGTATAACACTGAACATTTACAGATGGTGTCACATTATTTGGGTCCAAAATTTTATTAAACTGCTCAACTGAAAGTAAAAGTGAGAGCTGGAGCTCCTCAAATAGCACTCACGTGGCTCTTTGAAGTCATTAGCAGAGCTGTGAGCTATGTCCATGAATACTTAAAATGATGCCATCTCATACTAGGCAGATTTCTAGGCAGTTATTTCATGCCTGGGATTAAAACAACAAAAACAGAGCAGAGTTTTCTCAACTGTTAATAAGTTGCTGAGACATTTTAATTTTAAACTAGTAGTAGTCTTCTGTTATTGGGCAAGTTTATGGTGAGATGACAAGATCTGGGAGTTGGAAGCTGTGGGGAACAGTGTCATATTATCTGACTACTAGTCAGAAGCAATGTTCACAGCACTCGCTACAGAAAAAGTTTGATAAATTGTGCAAAACTGTATTCATCCTAGGCAGTGACCTGTGAAAATATATGAATCTAGTTATCAAAAGTTGGTTAATATGCTTGATTCTCTAATATGACTTTTTGTTTAGGCAAATATTCTACACCACTGATTTTGTCTTTTTTTATTTTTCTTTTCCTGTTTGGTTACTGCTTGTTCCTCACCTCAGCAGTGCCTTAGACATTTTCTTCTGTATCAACATTAATGATATGGACCTGGAAATAAAACTTAGATCACAAATATGATTTTGATATTTTTGTTTCCCTTAATATAAAGTCCTCTGGTAATGAAGATCTAAAACATTCACAAAGTATAAACATTAGTGAAGATTTTAAGTACTGTTGTTGCCTAACTTGTAAAATATGAGAAGATTGTAGAAGTTAACTTCTCTCTGTCTGTTCCCTTTACAGTACAAACTGCTGACAACAGCCACTGTTCAGTATCTCCTGCTTCTGCTTTTGCTATTGCTACAGCTGCAGCAGGGCATGGGAGTCCACCAGGTGAGAGAAATGTGGTGTACAAAAGCGAGATAACAGTAAGATACCTAGGCCTCAAAAGGTAAATATTTCCTAAGAACATACTTATCTGAATCCTAAATAGTCACTGATTTGTTGCTTTAATCTGCTGGTGTTTTGAGTCTGGAATCCTGCCTTTTGTGTGGACATTGCAGTACAGTATTCACAGATAACTGGAGCCTGGGCTTCCAGTTATGTGGCCATTATGAAAATATTTGTAATGTAACTCATTTAATTGAAAGTGAAATTGACCCATTAGAATGACTAAAACAGCTTAAGACAGACTGTTCAGGTACATCCACCCCATTGCATTTCCTGCTGTGGCAGTCTGAAAATTCTGACTGATGAAGCAATTTATGTCACCAAAGAGTAAAATCATCTTTTAGGCAGTTTATAGATCATCTTGTCCTGGGAAGTTGCCAGCAAACATCACCATGTCTACTTGAAAGAAGGAGAGGATGAGAAAGTGTTCAGGAATGTCTTTTAGAACAAAACATGAATCCTAATGTATGAGGACTGCATACTATACCACAAACCTTGAAGAAACTTCTGTGAGCTTTGTGCCTTTTTTTGTGGACTCTAAGGAGATTGCCAGACTATTCAGTGAGATTTTGAACTGTCATGGTATAAAACAATGATAGCTTTTCCTGCTGACTTAAATCAGAATTATATTTATCACTCCACTTTTTCATTTCTTCATCTATTAGTTGAACTCTCGTATTCTGTCCTGAGTATTTCTAGTCCAGCCTATTACTGAAAGATTAGTATTTTACATATATGTAATCTGCTAAACATCTAGATCATATCTTTATTGGTTTTATTTTTTTGTATACACTTACAATTTAATGTTTTATTTTGCAAATGAACCCTTTTTTGTCCAAGTTTGGTATACATAAGAACAGTTGTACTTCACTAAATTATTGCAAGAGTGTACTGTATATTCCTTGGAGAGCAGCCATGTTGTCTACTGACTGGAGGTACTTGATTTATGTTTTGAATTTGCTTGCTGTCTTCATGCATACCCTTTAACATCTTAATATTTTCCACTGAGTCCTGTCCTAGGTCATGTTATAAATAAAAAGCAACTTTTTTAAAGTCTACAGAATCACTTTCACTTTGCATTGACACCCACAGTTCATTTTGATGGTATTTGACAAAGCATAGTACAACTGCAAATTAACACCTACCTCTTTTCCATCCTAACTGTTAGAATGTCAAGCAAATGCTTTGAAGACCCGAGTCTCAAAATCACTCATGAAATTCTATGCAAGTCAGTAAATCACCATTGATTTCAGTGCATTTTGTATCCACTGTGTCTAATGTTGTGGTCATTGGCTTGAGGAGTGTGTAGGCATCATGAGAAAATAATTTCTGGGTAAACATTGATCAGTGCTCCTATTACTCTTATGTGCTTCTTGTGATCTTGAGATGATAACAAGAGAGTAATGTTTGGTTTTAGGAATGTTATGAACGTGTCATAAACATGTATTTATTGAAACTATGAGTGTCCTCTGCCTTTGGAATCAGATACTGCCAAGGAATCTGCAACACATTTTGCTTTATGAATCAATTCTGGTATGTTTACAAGTTGTTCAAAGAACACAGTAAGACTGAAAAATACTGGGTTTTTTCCCCCAAGGATGAATTCAATTAAAAATTACTGCTTTCATATTGTTAAAAGCTCAGCTTTTCAATATTTGTAGTATTGAAGTAAGAGAGAAGATAAAACCTACAGGTAATTGAATCAATCAGTTGAAGTAATATCAAAGTATGGGGATGCTGAGAAAGAAAAAAACAACATCCCTAATATTCTTAAGTACTTTTTTGTGTTGCTGTTTAAGCTAGTTCTGCATAGAAGGTTTTTGTCCTGCATGATGTAGAAAAACAATACGAAGGTTCTGCAGCAAATCTGACAAGAAAAGTGCGTGGTGGGGAGTCTCAGGAGACTGAGATGAAACAAGGCTGTCCACCTGTAATCAATATGAAAATTTAAGGCTTAAACAGCCGAATCACCTCTTTTGTAACTTAATGCAATTAATCATGGTAGAGATGGTATTCAAGTTGCAGAGTCATGCAGCTCAAATTTGGGTAATTCAAATAATTTTATGGCTTCCCCATTATGTGTTATCATAATTATGTGAGTTTTTAAAAGAACATATTTTTTGCCCAGTGGGCTCCTGTCTCATTCACTGCATAGGATGGGCATGATCCCTCAATGGATCAGGTCTGGGTGGTGGATAAGATCTATGGCTTTTTGTCTTTTTCCAGTTAGTCCTTGGCCTCGCTGCCACAGACATTGTGATCTGTACCATTTAATATACTGATACATGGAATATAAATAGAGTGGCAGGTCAAATTCAGTGTTGGTAAATACTGAATGATACACATGAAGAAGACCAGTCTGAGCGCTACCCCTGAAAGGATGGGCTCTGTGCTGTACATTATTGCTCAGGAATGAGGTACGAGGATTACAACAGATAGTTCCATTAAACGATCTTAGTGCTCAGCAGGAGCCAAAAAGGTAAAAGAAACATCAGGAATTATTAGGAAAGGAACAGAGCAGAGAAGACCATTATGCTACCACACTATAAATCCATAATTTGCAAGCATATTGAAGACAATGTACAGTATGTACTTTGTTGCAATATGTCCTGTTTGAGATGAGGGCTTAAGAGCTTGCAATCAAGGAGGAGTGGAAGTATAAAATTGCTTTGGTGCATTTGAAGTTTAGAGAAGAGATGACTTGTAGTGTTGATGAGAAAGTTCTGCAAAACCGTGGATGTCATAGGGAGAGTTAGTAGGCATTTGTTGCTGTTTCTGATCTACAAGAGGTAGGGGACATTAGATGAATGTCATGAGGCCAAGGTTCATGCGAGAGAGTCATCAGTAGTGACTAGACCGGCAAAGCAGAACAGGTTCAGGAGCCGAAATCAGTTGGAGGTTGTGGGAGAGTACTAGGGGTAGGAGTCATCTCTGTCTTCTATTCTCTCTGTTCCCTGAAGCCTTCTAGCTTCTGGCCATTTTGTTATGTTTTGTTTTCCCAGCATATGATCTCAGCTTTTCTCAACTTTCCACCTTCCATTTCTGACTGTTCAGGGTTGCATTGAGGCAAGCAGGTTAACAGACTCACTGGAAAGCCCTACAGTTACACACTCTACCAGAACCAGACATGAAGATTTAGTCATCTCCTGTGGAGAGTGTTGGCCATAACATTTTATAATTGCTGTCACCATGCAATGATAATTTTGTTTACTGATAAGTATGCGAAGCTCTGAACACCTCTTTCAGGGCATATGATGGCTTTGCTTATCTTATGATAAGCAACTGTGGGAATGCTTTCTACATTGGTCTTGTCTGCAGGCTTCATGACCACAGGTGGCTTGATGGGAAGCCAAAGCTGAAAGACTTTTCAGTGCTTTGGTCTACTTTAGATATTGGTGCACTCTCCCCTTCGGATGCAGCCTGAGTACAATGCATGTTGGCAGTGTTTCCAGTCTGCTCCATCCCTACTGTGTGAGGACCCGTGCTTTGCAAAAACACCCTGAAGATTTTTGGGGCACTCTTATCTGTTGGGTTCATTTGTTATCTGAGTGCACATGAGGTGCACATGTAGGGCTAGCAGGGCCCTAAGGACAGTTCATGCTTGGGTTGCCCCACCACACTATATGCTGCACTAGTTTATGAGCTGCTGAAAAGAAGGTGCTGGCCACCACGGCATTGCTGTGCAGCACACAGAGCTTTTGCAGTGTACAGTGCATTCCTCTGAACCAGGAATATTCAGGTTCTTACGCTCTTCAGCAGTTCTTTGTAACTTACTGGTTTTGTTGCCATTAATTTCAGTTATTTTGCAGGTAGCTGCTTTTATGATGCCAAGCTGTACTACTTGTCCTATTGTTTAGTCCATCTGTCTAGCTAAATTTTAATCTCTGCATATCTTAATCATGTTTTTGTCTATTCTCTTCCAGAAAATTTGTATATTACTTGTTTATTTTAGCAGCATGATAAAGATAAATAGAAATATGAAGTGAAAGTAAAGAGAGTTAAATAAGGCACCCCAGGTGCACAGCTTAGTGCCTGCATGAATGATAACATGCACAGTAGGGATTAATAGAGTGTGATGTGTCTTTTACATCTCCTTTCTCTTTTGAGCAATGTGAAGGATGGCTGGGTGGTTCATGGCTTCCTGCAGTTCTAGTAATCTGTCACCATTAATAGGTGGCTGCACACCTTCATTCTTTCCCCAACTTATTCAAATAGGATAATACTAGCACATTCTATCATAGAAATTGCAGGTCAAAGTAATCTTTATTCTGCAGTCTTGCTGCTTTCTTTTATTGCAATAAAGCTTATTCTTCAGCAAGGAAAGACAACAAAGTTATGCAAGCATCCTTCTCCACAAGAGTGAGAGGCATGCTGTTTTCAGATGCTGTTTTGGATGTAACCTGATAGAAACTCAAATTGTTGATATAGGGACAAGTATTATTCACTTATTCTGAATTACCATTTCCCTATTCTCATGACTCTTTGTCATTGCTCCTAGAACTTCTGTTCACCTACATGCTTCTCAGAGTGGTAGATAAGCCCAGAGCAATCACAAACATATGCCTGGTCAGAGGCGTCAGTTACATGAGCTGTTTCTTTCCCCCCTGTTCATACACCCCTAGAAAATTAGTTCTTGATTTCTCCTTGAATCAGTGACAGCTTCTGTAAGCAACACAGAGGTTATCTAGCAGCTCTGTTCCAATGCCTGCAGTACTCTTTTCCCTATGGAAAAGCTCCTATAAAAATGTTACTGTTAGTCTCATCCTAATGTCTTGTAATCTCTTCTTTGAACTTTGCAGTGAGAGTTAGGTAGTCCTTAAGTGGAGCTCCAAGGAGCTGCAGTGAGACCAACTCTTCAGGAGTGACTTCCTTCTCTTCTGTGAGTGTCTCTGTCACATAGTCAGTGTCAAAAGAAGGAGAGAGTCTGGTAATGTGGGATGGGAACCTCCTGCCAAAATTCTCACCAATCGTTTGTAGTTTTGATGCAAAAATCTGACAGATTTTAACAGGAATTAAGTAACATCAGCATAATCTATACAGCACTCACACAAACCCTGGACTAGATAAAAACAATTTATATGGAAAAGTATTTATATTTCATCTGTGGTTTGTAGCACTTGCAAATTTCTCTGTTTTATCTGTGTACAATTATTTCAAAATTGCTTTATTTTCTTCTTAATTTTTTATTTATGTCTGTTGTACATAGAATCAGAACACTGTCTCAGGATGAGTAAGATATCATGCACTGATTTAAAATGAAAAACATCTTTTGGTGTTCGTTTACTGAAACTGCATGCTCTGCATCCTCATACTTGCTAATACTCATAAACTATGAAGGTCTCTATATGAAAAGAAGATATTCAAGTTTTACTCAAAATCTCTGAATAGTTATATGGATGAAGACAAATTTGCAAAATAATGGTGTGTTGTTTTTGTAAATAATAAAGTAGAAAGTACTTACATAAGCTTAGCAAACATACAAATTTCTTCTCTGCAAAGAATGTCTAACACAAGTTGAATAAACATAGTTAATGTTAAATTGATAACTTCATTTTGGAACAGTTCTACTGAATATAGGCTTCCAGGAGATTGTTTTGACAAAAACTTAAATTCAAGGTCTAAACTGATCTTGTATACTCTCTATATTTTTTTATATTCCTAACAGATATACTGAAACAGCTTTGAGAAGCTTATTTCTTCCTCACCTCAAACTAGAGACCCAAAGTCTCCCAACATGGAAAATACATGTTAGACAAGAAGCAAATACTTAAACCCAAACAAATGGGTTGTTCCCTCCTGAACATAGCAGCTTTATTTCAACAGCTCTGGCATCTGATTTTGAGCTGGGTACATCAGTATTTCCAGCGTGCCGCATGCTTCAAAGCTGCCTTCCTCCTCCTACAGCATGCCGATCCACGCCATAGAGAATGTACCATTTTTCACAAGAACAAGGTGACATATTATGGGAGAGGATGGGAGTGGGATGGAAGCTTGCGGTTGGCAGGAGGGCCTGGCTTCTCTAGTATAAGCATTTGTTTTTTAAAATACATGTGAAAGGAGAGGAGAGAGTGAGAAAAACACAGGGAAAAAAGAGTCTTTGGGGGAGTATCTCTGACAAATATGATTTGCATGTAGGAAAATCTGCCCCATGCTAGCAAGGAGGAAAGATGGTTTTATTCTCTCTGATTTTAATGGTTTAAAGGAGCAATTAACATAATAGCCTGAAGCTTTGAAGCGTCTACACAGAAGTGAGTCACTTATATACTATCCCTTCCATTTAATTGCCTCCACATATCCCTGGTGCTAAAATACCTTTGACTTGAGTTATTTACCTGAGTATTGTTCAGGAGAGAGAATTTTTCCTAAAGCTTCTGTATTTCCCAGTCAAAGAGCATTTTGAAAGGTCTCCCAAACAATCAGCCTGTGAATCGTTTCCTGTGCAGAGAAAGTACAACCAGCTCCTTCTCTTTTGACAAATCTGCTCTGGTGGTTCAGAGAACAAATCTTAATCTAAATTGCCTTTGGTTTTAGGCTATCAAAATTGATCAGCTTGTTTACCAGACCATTTTCTGGTATCATCTGCTTTTCCATAGCTCTTACAATCTGCCCGCAGAAGTGACCAGACAGTCCTTTGCAGCTGCAGCAGATTCTCAACAAAGCAAGCACAAAACCTGCTCCATTAATCTGCTAGCTGCAGCTGCTAAGAGCAAACAGTTTCTTCCTTCACAGCAATTCCATATGCCTGGGCATTCAAAAGTACCTCCTGGTGCCACTTCCACGTGGTGCTGCTGAGTAGTTTCCCCAGCTGACAATGCATCTAATACGGTCTGTGAGTTCTGGATCGATGGTCCTGCTGTTATGTCACTGTCTGTGGAGGAATCAAGTTACTTTTTAAATCTTGAACTTTTTATACAATGTTAGTTATATGCTACTTTCCACTGATAATCAGTTACACATTAGTGCATTAATTATGTGGATAAGTTAAACATTAGTTATGGAAAAGATGTACAGACAGAAGTGTGTGATCCTTTTATGGTATATATCTCTAATTTCTTTTGACTTGGCTTGGAATATTTTTGTATTCTTGATCATTGCCTGGGATAAAACATTGTACTTTGACCAATTCTGATGTAAAGCTGCCAAACCTCAACTTTAGAACAGTTGAATGCGGTTGAGGATGAACTGTGCGGAAATACTTAAGTGAAAGTATCAACTTTAAGAGCTGGTGATTGATGTGAAAGTGTCAACTTCAGGAGCCACTGAAATGAATATGGAAAGCCCTCATCTCCTCAGAGGTGCTGTAGGAGTTTGTCTTCCATGACATACCCCAACTGTAACAGCAATAACAAATATAAATGGACTTTTTAAAATTACAGCTGTGATTTCCAGAATGACATATCTCTTGAAAGCTGCATAAGCACTGAAGTTGAGCCAGATAAGTCCTGTGAGCTCTCAGTCTGACACACTTTATCCCTGCTTGATTACTGTCACAATATTAGATGGATAAAAATTAGCTAAAAGTAATAATTCATGTTTCACAGAGATCCAGATTACACAGTGGGTCATGTGTAGGCCTTTTTATTCTGATAAATCAGGCACAGATTGATTAAGGCTGACTGCTTATTTTAAAAGGCAAAATTAGCATGAGAATGTTTCACAGAAGTTTTTAGTGAGAGCTGCTTAGTTTATTTTAGGTTGTGACCAGCAGTGCTATTCTGCAGTCAGTCAAACTACTTGCCAGCTCCCAGTGTGACAATATTTTTGTTTTGTTTGTTCTGGCATAAGCACTAATTGGTGTAATGGAATGACACAACTTGTGCCAAATGATACAAGGGAGATCAGATCCTATGTGCATGTTCATGTGTCCGTGTGTCTGTAGTTATATGTATGACCGTGCCAAAAGGAGGCACTGTAGCTGTTCATACTGCTGCCAGGTACATTCAGCACTTAAACTGAATAATGTGATTTGAAGGTACACCATGCAAAATAATGAAGGCATACACTCCCAGTGGGATCCCATTGATCCCTGAAATGGAAAAGCATGTAGAAATATACATTATGCTTTAAACAGATACACTATTTCCTCAGTTGTTACCATCTTGCATACAGATTGCTGTGAGTATATAGTTCCACATTCAAGGATATCAGCTGTACCATTCAGGGAGTATTTCCCTAATTCTGAACAGAGGAATAATAATGTGGCATTACACCATTACGTTCCCTGAGACAGAAATTCTGGAGTAGGCAGCTGAGTTAGTGTGCAATTTAGTAAAGATTAGAATTAACTGAGGCTTGTAAGGGCAATTATTACTTTCTTTTTTCTGTTGTGAGAGGGCAGGCAGAGAGAGCTTTCCTTGATATGATGAAGGTTATGAGAAAGGCAATGCGTGATGTTGAGATGGATTCCCACAGTTTGTGGATAGCCGGGTAATGCACTTCTGTGTTGTGCTGTACTAAATGCTTCTTACATCAGTGGTTACAAGCTAACCTTTGGAAAGGTATATCTTTCTGGTTTTGTACAATGGTATTGACTAAATCAAAACCAGAAAATGTGTGTCTTTTTTCTGGTTGCTATTCAGTATGATGCCATAAACATTGCTAGTAACAGTTACAGTAATTTTGCACTCCAGGATTATAACATCTCATTCACTGTACTGGAAAAGCTTTGTGAAACCTTTTCTTTATGAATCCAGACCTGAAAGAAAAAAATTGTGATGGTGATATCCCAATCAATAATCAGATGCAAAGAATAAATTCTTTTGAATCTGCAGCTTATCCTAGCAGGACTATTCTTCATAGGATTAAATTGGCACAACTGGGTCACAAGTATCACAGAGACTGTTTCTAAGCAGCTGGAAGCAGACCTTAATTTTAACTGTACTTCTTCAGGTCATGAGTTCCCACATGGAACTTTAGGACTGAATTTGAGGGCATCTAGTCTCCTGTCAGAGATACGGGATATCATCAAATCAGAGAAATCATTGTTTCAGGCATGTTTATCAGTCCTGCATGTGTTATGACCCTCCCCAGTCCCTCCTTTATATCAGGGATCAGAGTTGCTTAGTTCCAAGAGAGAAAAGAGTTAGTGTAGGATTTGCTGTCCTCCCCTGATCTTTTCACAGGACAACCAAGTTTTTTTACTTGTCATTTTTGTTTGACTAACAGCTCTAGCCAGGAACTGGGAAAGTGAATACTAATTCCCTCTTGGGAACACGTTTTCATGAGATTTACAGACCAATTTATGCAGATTCAGGGAGGTCTGAGAAGCATTGAGACCTGAACACTGAACTTCCGTGGGAAGTACTCACTGACATACTCTACAGGTGACACTGTTCTCCATCAAAAAAGGTGTGACAAGTAACTGCTGGCATTGACCAAACAGCTTTCCTTCCTGGTGGCTGGAGGGTTGTCAGGAGTTGCCCAGATGTCATTACCAAACCTAGAGGTGGCCAGCGCTAACATGACCAACCTGCTGGGCTGGCTGTGTGTGATATGTGGGGCCCATGGGGCTGATGACGATGCCCCAGCAGAGAGGAAAACTTGATTTTTTGTTCCAGGCTGCATTTTTAACACTCATTCACCAGGCTGCTTTTATGAGACATTTGTGTATGTTTTCTCCTGCCAGAGGATATTTTACTGGGAAATTGGTAGCAAAATGAAAATAGAGATTAAAACTAATTTGTTTGGAATCTGCCTTCTAATTCAATAACCCTGAATGTTATTCCTTTCTTCTGAATATTCACCTACTCTGTAGTGCATTCGAATAGACTTCTATTTTTGTTCCTGAATTAGGAGCCCTTTGAATTTAACAAAATTGTTGCTTAGCAATTTTAGATAACTGGCTAAACATGCATGTTCAAATTGAGCTGAATCTCCCCTTGCAGTTTTCTTAGAGCAATAACTTTGAATTAAAATTAACCTTAAAAATGAATGTTAGTTTTGTCTCAGGTGATCCCTGCTCTTGGGAGGTAGGAACCAGGGGAAAATGATGATTTTTTTTTTTTTCACTTTAGGAGACATTTAGGATCCCCCCTTTTTTATGTGTTCCTCTCTCTTGAACTAAATTCTTACTTTAGTTTATTAGAGGAGCTGACTACTGAGGAAGAAAATATTTGCACTGGACATTTACTGAGTTACAACACTGTAAACCACGTGTTTCCTGACCCATTACACTACGTCCTGATCAGCTGCAGGGAAAACTCTCTGTTTCATAGATTTGTGCAACCAAACTGTCACTGAGAGAAAATTTCCTTCTTCATCTAAGAAGGGAGACTAGTACAGTTCCTATTCCTGCCCCACAAAATGTGTCACCACAATCCTGCTGTGATTTATTTGATGGGATGTGTTGAATATGTATTTTCCCGTGGTTCAGCTGAGCTTCTCTGGCAAGCTCTCAGGTGATGTCTCTCTCTGCTCCTCTAAATTGAGGAGGAGAGAAGATGGACTGAAGCTGTGAGCATGCATGAAACAAGCCCTAGTATGTTCATGTTGCAAGTAGGGAGTTTGACCAAAAGGTTTGGGTTCATAATGAGGGCAGGTGTCTTTAGATTCCCTGTCATCTTCCTCACATTTCAGGTACCCAATGGTGTGCATGGGGTGGGGAGAGAAGTTGTGGGAGGAGTTTGTTGTGGTTGGTTCCCCCCCGCCCCACCCCGAGCCTAAGTGTTGCTTGCATAATTAGTATTTGTTTATGCTACCTTTGAGTTGCTTGATTTGTGGCCCAGTCGTAAATGGTCTGGAAGCTGCTTATGAGATGGACATTTTGTTCAGAGATTTTTCGTTGACTGGTATGCATGCTGCCAATTTTTATTTTGCATGACAGTCAACTATCCGTTCACAGATGGTCTGAAAAATTATACATTTGGATCTTCGCAATTATCACCTCCTTTCCATTTAACCTTTACTCCTATTATCATAAAAAATTTTAATAGTTTTGCAAACTACTTCCTTTAACTTATGTAAAAATCCCAGACCAACTAATGGGAATAATTCCAAAAGCACTTTTTGTGATTTTCTGTTTCTACCTGTACATTGTCATAGACTTTTTTTTAACCTTGCCTTCATGGCAGGGCACACTGAGCACTTTAAAGGTCTGAAAGCTTACTTTGAATAGTTCTTGAAAAGACTGTGAGCATTATGCAAAAAAGATCTGCTATATTTTTCATATTGGTGATAGAGCAGCTTGAGAGCATAGACAATGTGTAATTAAAGAAATCAAGAGCTAGAGATCACTTGAAATGCAGAAATACATCAGCAGGTAAAAATTGCTTATATGTTCCCTGAAGACGAAGAGGCAGCAGGAACACAGGCAAATGCACTTGGCTGACGTACAAACTCAAAGAAATATCAGCTGCAGTGTTGCCATTCTTGTCATTATTCATGGAAGATAATTCAAACATTACTTCAGTAGAAAGAAGTGTCTAAGATGTACTAAAACAGTCACAAATATAATTGCTAAGGTAGGCTGTTCAAAAAGGCTTTTCTTCTTTGTCAGTTGTTCCCTATAGTTCTTTTATATAAATAAGTGATAGGAAAAAATTCTGCTGTCAAATTGCACATTTGGCATGATATTCTGCAATCTGTAAACACAATTGGCAACACAGCCTTTGAAATTGAGGATCTATTCTTTTCTAGAGATATATCTATAAATAAAGACACAAGATTGGGATGGTTTCATGTAAGAGTTCACTAGAAAAATTGGACTAGGAGTTCACACATGCATGCACACACATACAGTCTTGTATGCAAACAGACACAGTTTTGAAGATGTATGCAGGTACACCAAAATTTAGCATTAGGTTTTGGTGATGACATTAACTCTCTGTTGGCTTTCTTTGCTGTTGCTGAAAGAAGAAAAGAATAGGATGTTGTCCAGTGGTAATGGAGTTACTGCTACTTACAGTTGTGGAAAATGCATCCTACAAAGTGCAGTAGTCTAAAGCTACAGATATTCATTCCCTGTCTCGTTAGAACATACGTAAGTGCTAATGCATGTACATGTTGGGCTGTTGTCTCTACAGTAGGGGAGTGAACAATGCTGTTTTCTCTGAACCCATGTATTATCACAGTATGCCAAAACTGAAAATGCAAACTTGTATTGCTGCTGATATTTTGTTAAAAAAAAAAAAAAAAAAAAAGAGCAGCAGAATCTGGTGCTTTTCACTCCTGAGATGAGCTATGGATTTTTAATAACAAATTGTGTAACTTGTAACTGCAAATATGTTTTTGGTGTTTAGCAATTTTTAAAGATTTTCTGCCAAGTGTGAGACTCTAATATGGTCTCCTGAGATAATATCTCTATTAAAGAAAGCAGAAATCCCAAGAGCATGTGCCAGTTATATCTATAGCAGTAACCCTGTTTTTAAGGATTTCTAAGGGACAAATTTTCACATTTGAACAGTTCTTTGAGTTTAAAGGAATATTTTCATTTTTTGTGGTACTCATTTTAAACCATATAATCTCATAGATAATTATAATTGTCAGAGCAACCTAACATTATTATTAGGAGTTAGAATAGTATCTTGATCTTAAGCATATTCTTTAGACACTTTTTTCCCCATCCATTAAACTAAAATTCCTTCACTGGACTAATATATTTTTAGACTTCTGGATTTAGTTCAAGTTTACAGCACAATCATGACATAACTGCTTTATCTCGTTGTGTTCTTTAAATTACTCTGATTAGAAAAAGCCTTTCTAAAGCAAGAGTCATTTAAAAATAGTTTACCAACCTTTCCCTTAAATATTTTGCAGAAATTAAACACAGTCACTATAGCTCTATCTGTGTTACACTATTGTACATCAGCTGGTGCATGTGAATCCATGGGATTTACCTTACTAAGACTATAATCCCTTGACTTGATGTGATAGTTAGATTGTATTTGTGATGGAGGCTTTAGGCAGAAGAATCAAATACATACTTGGAATTATTTCTGACGTGAGGGGTTACAGCAGGGATTTTCAGCAGCACGTATCTTAGGGCAAAATTATTTTATATGTCCTAAGGACCAGTGAAAGTGAAATTAAAAGCCTGAAATGCACTGTACACTTGTTTTCTTCTGCTTTTTAATAGTCATTTCTGATGCTGTGTGAGTTTATAACGCTTTGTGAAACAAACTCAAACCCTGGCATAGTGAACGATTAGATATGCCTCTTTCTTAAACTGAGGTAGACCGAAGATCATGACTAGACTAGATAGCTCCTACTTCCAAGCCTCAGACTCCTCATATGACCTCCTCCATTAGAAATCTCATTATGCATGTTTGATAATTGCTAAAAAAAGAGGAAGAACTGTTTTACTGATCAAATATGCTATTCTGTATGCAGTGAGTGGGAGTTCATCTTTATGCTTCTTTTCATCTCAGTTAATATGGTCATATTTTCCAGCTCTGCCATCTTCAGCTGGCTAGGGTATGGCAATCTGATATCGTAACTGAAGAAATGCAAAGGAGAGCAGAATCACTGGCAGTTTAGATTTCTTGTCAATATTAGGCTACTCGCTGTCTGCCACATTTCTGCAAAAATGTGTGAAAACCAATTACTTGCTTGAGAGTCTATGACCAATAAAGATGGGTACCTTTAAACAGTCATCCAAACCATATGTCAAGGAAAAGTTTTTAGAACTAGATATTTTTTTGTGCTGCATATATATTGGGAAGGCTTTTCTTTTGTGCTGCATGTATCTGGAGAGGCTTTTTCAGTTTTAATCTGTAGATGGAAACTGCTCTGCTCCAGGCCTATGGTTTGTATTTATTCTTTATCCAGGTCAGAAAGTAACACAGATGTTTGCCAAGCCTAAGCTTTCAGGATTTGAGCCAGGCTGAATCATAAAACTGGCCTACAACTCATGAGCTTATTTATTAGAAGAAAGAAAAAATCCACAAGGCAGAGAACTACATTTTACTCTTTTTTTGATTATTTCTCATGTGTTTTGTGAACCATGAATGCTCCGCTTCAACCTCCCTGGGACTCTGTACGATTTGCGCTCAAAGGGTGGAGTGCAGTTTTCTCCTGTGAGGTGCTAACATAGCCTCGGTGCATGATTCCAGAGTATTTCAGTGAAACTGACACATAAAATCCTTTTTTGAAATTAAGTTTTTTGCTAAGGACACCAGAAACTTGTTGAAGTCACTCTTCATAACTTAAAAAAACTTATCCCTAAATCTTGTGAATGGAAATGATTTTTTTGCAAGATAAACCCTTAAAAATAGATGTATCATCAAAACCTTTGACAAATTAATTACTGTGGTCAGGAATGGTGTGCTGCTGTATTAATGCAGAAAAACAAAATGTAGACAATACAGTTACTGTAACTAGACTGAGAGTTTTTGACATCTTAAATAGAAAAGCAAATGTGCATCATTTAGTGTCTTTAACATATACAGTGCAGAATTTAACCTAACACAAATGTTCCTCTTGAGTGAAGTGGATTTTAAAGATAAAATCATGTAAATTGCTGATAGGGTCAGGTTTGTTCAGTAGAACAAGAGAAAGCAGGGCAGGATTTTGCTATAGGGACTTCTCAGTAGCTTTTGAGGAGAAGGTCTTTTCTCTGTCTCACACTGACGTGTGATTAGATCCTTGGATCTGGTCCTGAGTCAAGCAATTCCAAAGGTAGAAACCCTGACACACCCTATCTGCAGGCATTGATTTTTTTTGCTTTATGAATGGTATAGATAATGTAATCTACCACCGAAAATTGCTTTAGACCTTTATGTAAGAAGAGCTATCTATGTACAAGGTATTATTGTAATATAATCTGGTTTTGTCTGCAGGTGTTGAGATTTATATCTATTCAGCACCTTTTTTTAAAAAATCTTTGGTGATAGTGGAAGCTATAAAAATATTAGTTTTGATTATAGTGCATGTAAGAAAAACATCTGAAGGTGAAACTGGATTTTGCATAACATAATCTGAAGAGAAGTACATGAACAGAGTGATTAAATTATATTGAAAGAAGTAATTCACTGAAACTAGCACTGCTGGCAGGTTAACATTGTGTTTGACAGCCTGTGCTAAAAGTTCTGCATCACCATTACATGAAAAACTATTTGTGCAAGATATTAATCTCAACAGATACTGGGGAAAACATTACTTGAAAGTAGCCCCACTGAGTCAGCTGCCCATTAAGATGATTAATGATTAGAAATAATGCTGATATTTCTAATGTAGAAGGATTACTTCCTTCAGGAGAGAAACGTGTTCACCATGGAGTGTTTCAGGTTATATCACTCTGGGGTCTGGATGTGGGCAGTTCCATCCAGAATCCTAATTAAAATGTTGCAAAGGTTAACATCCTCCTAGATGGGACACTTCACCTTTCTCCTCTCCTGGAACAACAAGGAAGGTGAACTTAGGAAAAATAATGCCTACTTCCCTGCTGATTTAAGTGTAACGTGTGTAGTTAGCCCCCAAACTGCTCAATGCCAAGGATAACACTCTATGGGAAAGGCTGCTTCAGAATTGCCCCTTTTAAGGATTCTTTCCACAAGCATTTGTTTCTGGATGCCGAGCTCAATGAAATTTTGTCTGATCAGATATGGCTATTTTGTTAATCTTTCAGCACACCTAAATTTATAACCTACATGGCTAAGAGTACCTCCAAGTCCAAGTCACAGACAGGCATGATATTATACTAAGAACTGTATAATCAGAGTTAAAAAACTATTCTGAGCCCCAAAATAGATAGGAAAAGTATCTGGGGACTAATAGGTTGGATGCAGCAATGCTAGAAGGTTAACTGGAAACAGTTTGGTAGGGTACTTTCTGAGATACATGTTAGAGGTGTGATGAAACACTTGTTCCTTGCAGATCAAGATCTGACTTGAAGCCTTGGTTCCCAGTTCTAATCTGTGGGTCAGCACGCTTTCTTTTAGATGCTTACTGGCATTAAACCATGACAAAATTTCATACTGCATACTTTGTGTAGTCACAGAGTGCAGGTCCAGTTTCACACTTATGTATGGACAGGTGGAGCAGGTGATGTGTGGCTCAGCAAGGTTCTGGCTGTCACCTGTTTTTTGGCAGTAGGTGAGGTAGCTTGAAGTTTCTGCACTACTGTTACCTGTTGCACAACGAGACAGGACTGGACAATTTAGTTTACTTTTACAGTGTAGGGATCAGCAGGCACATGGGTTATCTGTAAGCGGTGATATGAATGTGCAGAAACAGATAAGGTTGTATACCAGGCTCTTTAAATTATGCATAAACAAGTAGCCTGTGCATGCGGAATAACTGCATTTGTTGGGGTGGCTCAGGGTTTTGTTTGGAGTTAGGAGAGGATTAGGTGGACAGAAAGAGAGAGGAGGAAGTAAGAAGCAGTAGTAAAGCTGTCATATTAGAAGGAATTTGCACTGTGAAAAGTGCAGGAAACTCTGGTGGCACCATCGAAGTTCACTGATGCTTGCCTAGATAGCTTCAGTAGTGGCTTCATCAGGACTTAGCCTGGTTATCTCCCTTTTGCAGTTTCTATCCCAAAGTCCATGTGGCTTTGGAGGTTAAGAGGAGCAAAACCAATGCTAGCCAAGGACTTGGTTTTGCATGTTCTCTTTTTTTGGATGTTGGTTTGCATGCTTCTATATTAATGCAGCTGTGGCAATAAGTTTTTATTGGAGTTTTTTTAGCACTTTGTTAGACCTAGATTTGAATGTTCTTGAGTACCTTTTCAGTTACATGTTTTCACATTTTGGTTAATGAAAAGATCTATTCAGTGACTGTAAGAACTACTGAGATTTCTTTTGCTTTCACATTCAGTATTCACTAACTTTTCTTTAGGTTAGTAATATGATGTAATTTCCTTAGTATCAGGAATGATACAATCCAGCACTTTAGAAGGTAGGGATTTTAGCTGCTGCCATACTGACTGGAAGGGAGCTGACACATTAGTTTTGAATAGATTTACTGGTAACTATCTATGCATAGCTTTACAATTATATAGTCTTCTGATAAATAGGTGAATAGATAAAAAAATGGTGGCTATTGTCTATATTTTATATAAATCCACTTAAGCTTCTCTAGTGAATAGTAGCAGTTATTACATAACTTCTGGTTTTGAGACTAATCTGATTAATCTGTGTCTGATGGGCATTTTAATGCTGTGGATGGTAACCATCTCTGTGGCATTCTGCCAGTCCTGGCTGCCACTTCAAGTGGCAAACAAGTCAATTTAGGATGGAAAAGCTAAGAGCCGGCAGTATGCTAAACAGCATTCAACAGGTTCACACTTCGCTATGTCTTCTGGTGACAGATCTAGAGAAGGTCATATGCTTCACTCCTGCAGATCTCTCCGCTCTGGTCAATGATGACTTGCACACCTTCATCTTCATGAGGGGCAGCTCTGCATCTTAATTTCTGTTGTAGTGCAAGTCTCCAGCATTGCTTACAACATAGTCACCACTTTTTGAAGTAGGAGTATAATCAATCCATTTGTCCTGAACGGCTCCATGTTCCTTCCATGTATGCAGAATCATTTGCTTGGAAATAGCACAGTAGATAGTAGAAGGGGAACAGAGGCAGAGACTTCTTGTTCTGAACACTACAAGTCCCAGTAGCTTTGTTGTGCTTCATCCTCAGTTGCCTCAGGAAGGTCCAAGAACTCCATGTATTATTCTCCAGCATAACTGGCTCTGGCTTAAGGCCTAGCTCTGATGAGCTGTTGTCAAAGCTACTGAATCTGGAGCCTACCTGACGTCTACTGTTAGTCAAAACAAGTCCAAAGGGAAAACCTTGAGGTAAAGCCAGACATCCAAATGGAACGATGCTAAACCAGTATGGACATAACAGTGGGTATTCCGCTCCATTCTATTTCCACAAGAAAATGTCATAAACTTGATCTTCAAAATCCATCTGCAGATTTAAGTCTTGGACAGTGAGTGTTGCTTGAGGACTTGTGGATTCTTTTTTGTTTCTATAAAGAACAATAAATTATGAATGTGTGAAGAAAGAAGGAAACACATCCCTGGCTTGCCCATTTGTTTGTATTTAAAAACAAGGTCAGAATGGAGTTAATAGATTTCCAGTTTTATGTTGGAAAAAAATGTATTTCACTGATTTAGTCATTTATCTGAAGTCTTGTACCCGAAGATGTACAATGAATCACCCACTTGGATTTAATTTCACATGTGCATCTATGTTCAGCTAAGTTCTTTTCTTACAAAAGTGGAGATCTCCATTTATATGTTCGAGCCATCAACATGAAGTGACAAGCCATCAAGCCATCAACACACTGACAATGTGGATCTGAGTGAACATGTTGCTTATTCTTTGCAACAAGCTAATTACTGCTTAAAAAACCGATGAAATTCTGAGGACCATAGAAGTTTGCTGAAGTGGTCTCTGGAGGCTTTCCTTTTTCCTTTCTTGCTCTTTTTATTCTTTTTGCAGCTAACTGAAAACTGTCTCTGTGGGTTTCTTTCTGTTTTCCTTCCAGCTTACTGAAACTTCTTTTCCTTAATGTTACTTTGATAAAGATTCCACTGCTTTAATATATAATTTTCATTGTGACTTTCATTGCTGCAATTAAGTGGCTAATTGAACAGTTTATAATGTGTATGCCTAATTGCTTCTGCAAGAGGTTATCTGTGAAAGGCATAGAAAATTAACACACAAAATGTTGCCTAGGTTACCTTTTACTGAGTAAAGCCTCAGAGATCTTGTGTGCTTTGCTGTTTATGGGCAATGAAACTCCTGAACATGTTTTAATATGAAACTTCCTTTGATTTTGAATTTTAGATGTTAACTACAGTGTAATATGCCATAGTTTAAAAAAGTTCCTTGAAACCTAAGCATAGAAAATACATTTGGGGTTTGGGGTCCAACTTGCAGTAAAAGGTGTAAGACTGCAGTTAAACTTCTTTTCCAGCTTATCTTTCCAAAAATATAGAGCAGCAATTTGGGTATTTTGGCCTTCAATAAAAACAGAGCAAAAGAATACCTCCAATGGGTTTCTCACAGATTAAATAGAAATTTAATCTGCCTTTGCTATTTATAGTAATACACAAGCTCTGTAACAGCTTTTATACCAAAAAAATAGTAAAGTACTGGTCATATGGAAGGGTGTTTCCAGTTGTTCCTTGGACTCTGCACCAAGTGAAAAAGAAAACAGCACAGTATAAGATCAAATCTAACAGAAACTTAGAAAAATGTGAACTTGTCTAGTGTATCTTCAGAGTTACCTATTTTTTTTTAAAACTGGGGGTTTCATGTAATACTTCTATTATTAAAACATATTCATTATTTTATCATACAGATTGTATTTATGATGGAGCTAAAGCAGAATAAGAGGAGAAGGAAGCAATAGTGTGACTGTAGGAAGAAACTTTATTGTTTGTTTAAAACCACTTCTTCATAAGTAAATATTCATGACTCAAAAAAAAAAGTTTTACAAGATGTGTGGGGAAACACTGCAGTCTTCAGGAAGCTGGGGATGTAAATGTGTTTTCTTTATACCTCCCCACTTTCTTGTCACCCTAATGGTAAAAAATCAAATAGCTTATTTGAACAGTCTCTGTTGACTGGTAGAACCTGTACAATAGTGCTTTCTTGTGTTTACCTTCTTCTTCTCTATGCTTAAACTGCTATCCTCCCCTGCCTATTTCCCACTTCTGAAATTTGCCTCTTTCCCCTTTCTAAATCATGCTCACTTTCCTTCTGTAATCTGCTTTAATACAGGCCCTGTATATTTTTGGTCTGGTTCTGGTTTTTACTGTTGTTTTCTTCCATACTGGAGGAAGACCTGATGTTAATGATGCAGGCAAATATTCTTCATCTTTCTAAAACTGAATGCTGACCCAAGGAGGTGTCTCTATTCGTTGTGATAGACAGGGTCGTGTTCTACTGATCTTGCAGAATTTCAGCAGTCTAAATGGTCATATTTGAAAGTCTATATAGGCATCTTTCCTTTTATGACACATAAATGTTCTATGAGCTTTCAGTTTACCCAAGTTATTCATACTGTATTTGAATTTTTGCTACCTCCATTAACTCTAATGTGTGTTTTTTCTGCACAGGATTTAACAATTCTGAACGCATGTGCGACAAAGAATTCATAATACGCAGAGCAGCCACGAATCGCGTCCTAAATGTCTTGCGCCACTGGGTCTCCAAGCATTCTCAGGTATTCTCCAGTTGCACCCTTCTCCTTTCCATCTGTAATACATCTGCGTTCTTGCTACAAAATATTTTTAGGCAGTGCTGCTATATAGTGTAGCAGAGGTCAAACAACCTGAAAAGTCAGTGCTGTAAAGATAATATGGAAAACTACTTTGTAAAAACACACTGTTAATCAAGTGGAGAATCTTTCATCTAGCCCTGCAAAGCTCTCTGGAAAATATCCAGTTACAGCATTATTCCTAGTAACATTGTGTGCCAGTGCTTTACTGTTGTAATATGTGTTGAAATACATAATGAGCAGGTTGGCTTAATCTTTCAGATTGTCAGCTTTGTTCAGTTACTTCGACTGAATGTGTTACAATACTTGTGTTAGCATACAGATATTTATCTATTTGTTGTGAGTCATATACAGAAAGAGGCAGCAGTCCTTGATGTTGGTCCTTCTACAACCATGACAGGGCTGCAGGTCTGATACATAATCATAAAACTGTGTTGGCAAAGAGAGGGGAAAGAAGAAATCTTGGTAGCTAGTAGAATTTCATGGATACCCATGTCCTTTAAGCTGCCAGGTGAGACAAATGTTAGAAGATTTTGGCATGTGTGTAGAAGACTACCAGCAAAATTATTGAAAGAAACAAGGGAGGGAGAGAAAGAGGGATGGAGGGAAAGAAGGAAGGAAGGAAGGAAAGAACAAAGGAGGGAAGGAAACAGAAACAGTGAGAGCACTTTGGAAGCAAATGAAAGATTTTTGTTAGGCTTTGGATAGATGGTACTTCATGGCAATTATGGAGTGCTTTGTCACTACACGCTAATAATCAAGACCACTTGATCTTAAAAGGGTTTATTGCACAGCTAAATGCAGCAATGTCAAACTGTCCTATGTCAAACTCAGTTTCCTTTTTTTCCATGTAATAGGTTTAATTTGCATAGAGGTTACGTTTGCTAGAAAATGAAGTCTTTAAGAAATGCAGAAGTAGGAAAATTGGTCATGTTTGAAAAGCTGAACAGCCCAGAAGAGATTAATAAAACCTCTCTTGGTTATCATGGGAATCATTAAACATTTTTAGTTATTGGAAACAACCTATGTACACCAAATTCTCTCTGACTACCTGGTAAATGGAAATCATTGCATGGCAAAATCTTGAGCTGTAACAGGAATGGCAAGTCCGTTATTACTGTTCTGTGTTATGGTAGTCTACTGTACATACTTACTGTCTCCCTGCCACAGTTTGTATTAAGTAACTGCTGTGAGTTGAGTTGACCCTCCATACTAATTAAAAGATGGTAAATTAATGTGCTTGTGAAAATTTTAGGAGTCATCAGACTTTGGTCTACATTAAGCAACTGTCTACAACTAGCTGGACTGAAGTTTGAGTTTCAGAGCTAACCTGATTGAGTTGTGATGATGATTCTCTATCATAAACACAAAGTAACTATGAAGAGTACAAGCATACTCCGTCATTGTAGCAATTTACGAAAAATATATTTTCTCTCCTTAAAAATACAAATGTTTTCTACTTCCATTTCCAAAGTACCTATGATATAAATATATGAGATATATATGCTATAAATATATTATATAAAATATAATATTGTCCTGAATACTTTTGCACCTACTTTTGCATAACGTTTTCAATTAGTGTTCTTTTAAAAATATTAAGAGGACAAAGGTAATGAGCAAAAATTCAACACCATGTATTCTCAAAGTGGAAGCAATTACCTGAATGCCCTAATCACTCACTGCCTTTTATGTTTTCTGTGGCAAGAGTGGCAGATTTGAATTCTGTAGCTCTCTTAATTCAGTATTCCAATATAGCAAATATTTTAAAATGCAAGAGTTTTGGCACAGAAAGTAATGGATGCTACAGCAACAGAGCATGCAATCAGTTTTTTATGTTGTTTACTTGTGAGACCAGGGAGAGAGAAAGGACAGAAGACATCAGCAAATCAGAAATGACTGACTAGTTTCTGCCAAAAAATATGGGACAGAACTGCTTTAAGGAAGGCAAGTGAAGAATTACTGTCTGGCCAAATAGGATGAAATGTTGGCAGAAGAGATGTATAGTCCTTGGAGAGTAGTAGCTCAGAGCCTCATTTTACAATAACAACACAAACTGCAAGCCAGAGAACCGTTAGCCACTAGTGTCTGGTGAATAAATGCTTATTCAATTTCAAAAATGACAAAACAATGTAAGTATTAAAATTCTATGAGATCAACAGACCTGCCAAAAGCTTTATTACATTTTAAGGTATTTGCATCATTCTCTAGCCACTTTATACGATTGAGGCATCCTTCCCCTTCATCAGAAGCCAAGGGCAGGTTTTATTCTCTTTTAAAAAAACATAGGAAGTTAACAAAATAAGTTCATATTTGTGAAGATGAACGTGCAATTCAGTATGCTTTGCTGATACTGTTTTCTCTAGCCTTGGCTTTGAATTTGCTTCTGCTGCAAAAACTCCCCAACACCAAATAGGCAATTTCTGTCCTCTGTGGAGAAGCTTCTCCCACTGTCTGATAAACTGTTTTCCTTGTTATGTGCCTGAGATTCTTGTGGTCATTGCTAGCCTGCACCACTGTAAAGGTGACGGGCTGTGCAGATTTTTTCTGCCAAAATGGCATTTCCTTACTAGTAGATGTAAAGAGAAGCAAAGGCATTGGATGGGTAAACTGTGGGGCTTTCTTCAGTCCTCTTTTTAGGGTGTGAGATGCTACTACAAACATGCTTAGTGTTACAGCATATGAGTAACCCTGCAGCATAACTAACTCTGTTCTGGTGCTCTCTGATCCACCAATAACAGCCAATTCTCTACAAGTTATTTATCTGCCTAAATTATTGTACTGATTTATTGTGTTCTAGTGCCCAGAGCACATGAGGTGCTCAACAGTCGCATAGGACTGTGCAGGCTATGTTCAGAAATGTGTGCAATGTGAAGAGAGTAACACACAACCACCTGGTAAAAGTGCTCTTACATATATCACCCCACGTAGTTATTCCCTGCCCTCCATCCCTCCCCCTGGATCCTTTTGGCTTGCTTTAGTGTGCTGCTCTCAGTGTATAGTAACGTTGGTCAGGGTTAGTGCATGAACTGAGGGAAAGAGGAATCGTCCAAACAAATAGTTCAAAGCCTTGTGTTTCCTCACTTTACTCCAGCACATCTTTGGCCAGTGTTTGGAGGGTTTTTCCTCTGCTGGGCTATGGAATGAATTAGCTTCCTACAGTATCTTGCAACTGTGTCAAAACCACAGCTATGGATGACTCAGGGTTGTTTTTTGTTTAAAGCATGTGTTTTTTTAAATTTATCTAAGCGTGGACAGTATTTAATAAGTAAAGTTGTCTGGGGCCAGAAAACAGAATCATTAAAATTAACAATTCAGCCTATTCAGTGAGGATGTGCTTTCATAAAGTGGTTTTGTTATCTTGAAATCATACTAAAAATGCTTAGAAAAACGATTACTTATTTTTAAAACTTGGGTCATGCACTGTAGGAGCCTCACTTATATTCCAAGTAAATACATAGTGATAATGCTAGATCTGCAGTCCTTTCAGGAGGGGAGAAGGAACTAATTAACGTCTCCAGGAGCTCCGAAGGCACCGATGAAAATTTGGAAAAAAACATCCTCACATAATGTGACACACACTTTTTGTTTTTACCGTATAGAGCAAGAGGAATCAAACCTGTATTGCTCATCAGCCAAAATCAGCACAGTGTGAAAGATGTCTCGTTTAGGTTTTCTGTTTACATTTTCTTTGCAGTCCCTATTTCTTCTCTTTTTCTCCCCACTCTTCTGTGTCTTTTTCATCCAGCCACCTACAACCCAACAAAGCTTTCTTTTTGCCCAAAATATCAGCAGAATGTTCATGTTTACATTTTGTTTTAAAATGTAATTGAGAGGAACAGCGTAGGATTCTCCTGTTGTAAACAATGAAAACAGAAATGATGAGGCAGGCAGTCATTGTGAAGGCAAAAACGCTGATGGGAATGGAAAGGGCTCGTGAGGATAAAACTCCCACTGACTCCTGTAAAGATGGAAAAATAGGAAGGGAAAAGGAGGCCAAGAGGAGAAGGTCTTTGTATGATTTTCATTATCCTAGTGAGGTCTTGCAGCCTCATTTTGTTTGTTTAACAATACTTTCGTGTCTTTTATCTAAATACTTCACGTTACAAAATCAAGGTTTTTCGGCTGCTGTGGCAAGCAGACTGAAATGGAGCTTACCCAAGGAGAAAGCTTTTGCATCTGCTGATAGAGAAGCTGGCTTCTCCAGACTTCCCAGTTTTGAAGGACAGCTGGGTGCTTGTTCCCGTTGGCTTCTTCAGAGATCTCAGCTGGAACGAATTGGCAAATCTTAACTCAAACTGGATGGCTAAACTCAGACTCAAACTAGATGGCTGCCAGACAGTGTCAGTGAGTTATGAAGTTACCACAAGATCTGGGGAGAAGACCAAGGCTTGAATTTTTAGAGTATAGGTCATGATCTCATGCCCAATGCCTGTCTTGCTCCAGCTGTGAAATAATCTACTGCAAAGTCATTTTCTTGCTCATACCAGTGAAGCTGTGTTGGGTTTTCAATAGAAGGTTTTGCAGATGTAGTTATTGATAACAAGAGATTATGGAGGACATACGTATACAGAGAATTGTCCAAGCAAAGATTATTTCAGTGAGTTAAAAACAGTTTTAGTGCACATGAATTGGCCAATTCAATTTTGTACATTGGAATAAAAAATAAGATAAAAATTCCTTTATACAAGCTCCACTCACTTGAGTTTAAAGTCATAATGTAATGAATATGATACCTGGCAAAGTTACAGTAAGTTTATTGCAGAAATGTGAACAAATCACACTTAAGCCACACTTACTGCATGATAGCAAGATATGGTTTATTTTAACTACATTTCAAATAAACCCCTAGGATTTGTGGCCTCTGCCTTTAAACAGAAAAGAAATTTCTGGGGTTCTTTCTCAAATAAACACGTGTTACGATACAAATTGTGAACTGAGGAAACAGAGAGGTTACCCCAGAGAGAGGCAGAGCAAGCGAACCCTGACTGAGCCTTCCAGCTTACCATTGGTCACCTAGTGAAGAAATACAGTTTGCATAAACTCATGCCCTTTGCAGAATACAGTTACTTATTGAATAGTAATGTACTTAATTTTTGCTATGGTCTGTCCAAACGTCACAGAAGTGTAAGGGTTTGCTATACCATGACCCTTCAGGGAATGTGAGTCACCCCCAGAACGGTAGCCAAGCTTGCAGTCAGTCAAACTAATTAGTCTACTCTGCACCCACTTCTGCTGGAGCCTGACAGGTCCTTCTTCGCTGAGGTCTTTCTGCAAAGCTCTTGAACGTACTACCTCCTAGGACTTAGAGGCAGGGATGTCACATTTCTTATCTGTCCTGAATGCTTTAATCTGACAATACATAATGGCTAGAGTCTTCTTTCAAGGTTTCTTTGTACTACAGGGTTACACGGTGCTTGGATAAGGAGAGGTTTGTATTGTGTGTGCTGAGAATTACTCAGTCATGCTATTAACATAGCTTGTACTTTTAACCTGATTATATTCCATCAGAAGTGACAGGCTAATGCTGATACTGTAGAATCAGGGTTGGCACTCTTCCCCAAATGATGACTGTCTCTTTGCACTTCTAACTACCTGGAAGACAAAGCTGTTGTCCTTTGCTAAGCCAGACTTACCTCAAGTTCAGGGATGAATTTTGCTGGTAGCCAGTTATAATAACTTCTCTCTCTGCCTTCCATGTGTGTAAACATTTTTCTGCAGGTGAATTTATAAACATTTTCCTCAGCACAATTGTATGTGATAGATGAAGTGTGCTTTTATGCTGGAAAATGAAATATAGTTTTAGAGAACTGCAGCACTGGGGTAACTCCAGTTAACTGTGATAGAGCTCGATCTGCTGTACAGAAGATTGAGTGACTCCACTGATGCCATTGAAATAATGATCTGTTTACACTTCGGCGTGAGAGCAGATATATTAAAATTGTAGGGCAAACCCCATCTGTTTAAAAATAACCCAAATTTCTTGTAAACAGTCCTTCAGTAGATCGCTCTCCCCTCCTGGATATCTCCAATACTGGGCTCCCAGCAGGATTTTATCATTAGCCTGTCACTTTGAACTAATCAGTTACAGCCAGTAGCAATGCTAGTCTTTCTCAGTGTCTGTGCCCATCTGCTGTTTTCAGTTTGCTGCTGTAGTTGGGGGTAAGGACAATGAGTCTGCACACAATATGTCCATTTCATGTATAGAGACATCCAAAACCTGACCCTAGCTTTACATGCAGATTTCCCTTCCTTTCATGTGTGGCATTTTTAACCCTTCATTAGATTTTTCTTCCCCCTTCACTAATTTAACTCTTCCGTCCTCTTCCCCAGAGCATTTTCTCTTCCAGATGCCTCTCAAAGTCTTCCATCTCCAGCTATTATGCAAAAGTCCCACCAATTCTATCTTTGCCTGACATTTCTTCTTACTTGATATCGCTCTCGATACTTCACCTTCTGTTTTAGAAATGTGACCACTTCTTGTTCTTTTCCCATGCATCTCTTTTCTGCTTCTCCTTGTTTCCATCTAACGCATCCCTCTTCAGTTTCTCTTATTTGTGGCTTATGGATTGAAAAATTTTCACAATGTACTTATTCACAAGATAGATAGGCTAGGAAAAGATTTCAGGGCATCAAGTCTTCTTGCTTGTAGTGATAATATCAGCTACACCTGGGAGCATCTGTGGAAAGACCGTAGGCTGTGTGTGCCAAGTCTGGGAATCTGAATTGGAAAGCAGTCAGCTCTGTTCTTACCCTGCTTAAAAAAGGGCTTCCAGGCTGGGAGGCACTCTTGGTCAGCTGGCTAAAGCCCTCATCCTGCCTGTGATGAGCTCTGGCAGCTGGGGGTGTGATACTGAGGTGGGTGGCACATTCCACTGATGCTGGCCAGAGCAGCTGGAGAAATTTCCATTCTTGGGTCTCCTCAGAGCTATGTAACATGAAATGAGAATTAAAAAGAGAGAAACTAATAAAATGAGTCCAAATGCATCCAGCAGAGACTGTCGTGAGGGAGTAGTGCTACATTTATCCTGACAACTCATATTCCTCCTCCTCCCCTTCACATGGCAATCACAGGGCACCAAAGCCAGCCTGCCAATTGGCTTTTTTGCTTTGTAAGCAGGTGCCTGAGGACTTGAAAATTTGCCTTTAGCTTCAGACCTGAACTTAGGTGACATTCTTTTTACATGAAGCATGTAGCATCTTGAAGTTGGATGATGCAACGCTGAATTCCTCTCTAGAATTTCTTTGTGGTTTCTCCACGCACAATTCCGTCTCCTCTCCCCTCCTGCCCCTTTCTTCCCTCCCTCCACTGCTTTCTGTAGTCCTTATCACTGATATATTCAAATATAAATTAGGTTCTCAGCTCCCTTTTATTTGTCTGAGTTATTCAATGTTTCCTCACATTGTTTAAATGAAGAACATTTCCTCTCACTTAGGAAGATTTAAAGAAAAAGGGGAGGAAAAGCTTTTGGGGTTTCATTAAGCCCATGTCAAAACTTGAAAATTATATTATTTGTACAAACCACCAATAGTAAATCTACATATTTCTAGTTGTACCTCATCAGAGTAGCTAAATTTTCTTTTTCTTGCTTTCTGCTGCCTCTGCTGCAGTCTATTTTCTTCTGGCCAGTTATTCCAAATCCACCATCCTCTCCTCCTGAAGCACTTCTCATACTGCAACACAGCTTTCCTAGCTCCTCCTGACAAGGGAATGTGCTTGCACTTCATAAAGAGAACATTGCTGTCTAATCCTGTGCATGGTAGAGATCGAGAGGCTGGTTAATGGTCTACTTAAAATGTAATCACGCTGACTTTGGTGCTCTGTAGTTACAAAGAAGGCTTTTGCTTTCATAATGCAGGTGGGTGACAGCAAAATTAATATACTTCTGTGTGTTGCTGCAGTCTTCTACTGCTGGAAACCTCATTAAGTGGTGCTAAACATGGTGCACAGTGCTTTTGATCAATTGGGAACTTTATATATCCTGTTCTTATCCTAGATGACTCCAGAGCAGACCTCCTACTTAACTCATCAGCTGTCATTTTTTCTATATCTGCACTTCCTAAGTGGGTTTGCAGTATAAATATTAATAAATAGGGTACAAATCTCTTTTCCCATAACTGACAGTAATGGATTTAAAAATAAAAGTTTAAATTTTGCTTGGATATCTTAATTAATTTCTCTGCTTCAGTCAAATGAAAATCTGAATAAGACCCACAAATCTTTAGGCTACTACAGACTCTAAAATATATTAGAAGTATGTACCCTCTCATGAAGGATTAAGACAACTATCAAATTAAAATGTGGTGCTGGAAAATTGAGTGGTTCTTGTCTGACCGACTGCATTCCTGTTGTGATATGTAAATTTCAACTAAAAGTCTATTTGAATGTTGGGGTAGTCTAACACCTGCAGCAATTTGATTGTAAGCTAGTACAGATCATAGAATCATAGAATGGTTTGGTTTGCAAGGGACCTTCATATAGTTCCACCCCTGCTGCCGTGGGCAGGGATACCTTCCACTAGACCAGGTCGCTCAAAGCCCCATCCAGCTTGGCTTTGAACACTTCCAGCAATGAGGCGTCACCACCTCTCTGGGCAGCCTGTTCGAGTGCCTCACCACCCTCATAGCATAGAATTTCCTCCTTTTGTCTAATCTAAATCTATCCTCTTCCAGCTTAAAGCCATTATCCCTTGCCCTATCACTACATGCTCTTGTAAAAAGTCCCTCTCCGCCTTTCCTTTAAGTATTGAAAGGCTGCAATAAGGTCTCCCCAGACCCTTCTCTTCTTCAGGCTGAACAACCCCAACTCTCTCACCCTGTCTCCATAGGAGAGGTGCACCAGCCATCTGATTGTCTTTGGGCCCTCCTCTGGACTCGCTGCAGCAGGTCTATGTCTTGTTATGTGGACCTCAGAGCCAAGTGGAGGGGCAAAATCACCTCCCTTGACCTGCTGGTTATGCTTCTTTTGATACAGCCCAGGATATGGCTTTCTGGGCTGCAGGTCATGTTGAGCTTCTCATCAACCAACATCCCAAGTCCTTCTCGTCAAGGCTGCTTTCAATCCATTCTCTGCCCAGCCTGTATCTGTGCTTGGGATTGCGTCAACCCATGTGCAGAACCTTGCACTTGGCCTTGTTGAACCTCATGGAATTCACACGGTCCTACCTCTCAAGCCTGTCAGGGTTCCTCTGGACAGCACTCCTTCCCTCCAGCGTGTTGACTACACCACACAGCTTGATGTCACTGGCAAACTTGCTGAGGGTGCACTCAATCCCACTGCCCATGTCCCTGAAAAAGGTGTTAAACAGCACCAGTCCCAGTACTAACCCCTGAGGAATGCCACTAATCACTGATCTCCACTTGGACATTGAACCATTGATGGCAATTCTTTGAGTGTGACCACCCAGCCAAGTCCTTATCACCTGAGTGGTCCATCCATCAAATCCACATCTCTCCAGTTTAAAGACAAGGATGTCATGCAGGACAGTATCAAATAGTGACTTTACTCAAGCTGCCAGCTTTCACTGCTGAGGATGGTGGCAGGGTCTTGTTGTGAGTCCTTCCAAAGGCTGGAAGATATTGTGAAACATTATCAGGTGATACAGCAAATAAAAACGTCACAAAAATGGTCTAAAATTATTGAGAGAGATATCATATAAATAAATACAATATATCTAGACCTATATGTAGCTACATATAGATCTATATATGCCTGTACTATAAATAGAATATATAAATATATATTCATATATAACATTCATAATTCAGGTAGATATAATCTGCATTGTATCTATAGTTATTTATGTATAAATTATATTTTTAATTGGTTGTGAAGTATTTTGGTGTTTGTGTAATTCTCATGTTAACCTTCTACATAGAGTTAAGTGTATGTACATGTTTAAATGCAATGATTTCCCTAGATTTTTTATATATTGCTCATCACACTGGAATCTAGGTACCCCCTAGATCATGAACTTCAACAGAAAAAATAGATTAGCTCTCCAGTTTTCTTCAGAATCCCACCTGTTTTCATTTTTGTTTCTCCTCACGTTGTAAAAAGCAGCTGGCACATTTTTATAAAAAAGAATACCTCCAGGCACAAAAAAAGATATTTTGTTCAGTAAGACAACAGCTGCAGAAATCACATGGGCATAGGGTCAGGTCTGTCCTGTGGGAAGGCTGTGCTGTGAAGTGACATCTTCTAGTTCTGATCAGGCTGGTTTGGAGGTGTCACAGCAGCTGGGACTGAAGGAGTCACACAAATCAGTGCATCCTCTGTGTATAATCCCTGATCAGTCCCGATCACCCACAATAGTCTGGGCTGGCTATGCTGATAAAGGGTCTAGGACTTCTCGTTTTTCTGAGGTTAGAATGATTTTTCCACCATAAAGTTTCTTCCAAAGCCAGTGTAATTGAAGTGGAGGACTAACCCTAGGAAATAGCTTGCCAACAGTATGACTTTCTCCAGCGATTCCAGGACTACTATCTTGAGATGACTCAACAAACATGTTTTGCTGTTAATGTACAATGTATTAAGTCTCATTACCTATAAGAATTAGCTTGTAAACATGCAAAACTGAAGATTCTTCAGTTTTGCTGAGTCTGATATTCATAGGTGAGGCATCCCCATCCTGATCCACAAATTAAATAACTTTTAAAATACAGACTCTCTGGGGATAAATTTAGTTGCAATAAATCAAGACTTCTTGAGAAAAAATATCCTGTAATGAAAATAATCAACCAATTATGGTTGAAAAACATACTTGGAGATATAATCCTGACCATGTTTTTGAGAGCTGCCCATTTAGAGTGGCAGGTGAGATTTTTACCCAACATGCTAAATAAGGTTGTTAGGTTTGTCAGTTTTCGCATACCTTCTCTGTTCATTGATGATATTTTTGTAGCATGGCCAGCAAAGATACCCAGCTTATTTTATAGAGTGGCCACCATCAAACTATAGGACAGACAATAATAGTATTATTAATTACTCTGGTTGCCTAAGCTTGTGCAGGCTCAAGGTTTCTCCTTTAGCTAAATTTTGGTAGTTCCATAGTCCAAATGCTTTTCTTTTAAAAATCACTGGAGCAAACAGCATTCTCATGTAGTTTAGTTATGTTCCTTATGCTTTCACTGATTAGTCCCATTTCCATACACTAAATAATTAAATAAAAAATCTCTGTCTTCTTTTGCAAACAGGCTAAAACAGTTCCTGAAGGAGGCGTTTAGGACAATGGCTACAGAAAATAAACACAATGCAGTATCCAGAACTATTTTTTGCTAGTTTTTGAGGCATATGTAGGCATGCAAAGCCTAATACTGCACAGGTTCCTGTTCTCCAGCATCCTCTAATACGGACAAACATCACAAAAAACTAAGACACACACACTAGTTGGTTTCAAAATACGAATTAGCTCTGGCCAGGTTGAGAAGACTTTTGAAGGGTAAAAAGGGAGGCCTGTTATAGGAGAAAAATGCCCCAGGCATTGCTGGTGGGCCACAGCTAACATTTTGAACTATAAGCTTTCTCAAAAAAGTGCTATAAGCATGGCTGTGACACCACTTTCTTTAATGAACATGCATCCTCCTCCTTGTCTTAAGTATTTCATCCCTTTTCCAAACTAATCGTTACCTTCCTTTGTGACTTTGGGTGCACTCTCATGATCCCACATCTGCTCAAGTGAAATGCATGGCGTAAGGACACCTGTCTTCACCAGGGGTGGTTCTCCTCAGTGACATGTATCTCCAGAAATCCTGTCAATTTAGGAGCCTGTCACAACAGAAAGAGTTGTAGCTGATTCTTTGGGAAAATTAACATTTCCCAGTTTCAATAACTTTGTGGTTTCCGTTCCCATGGAAACAAGCAGGGGTTTGCCACAAGCATGGTCTTGCTTCCAAGTAACTGTGGGTTATCAAGGAAGATCTATGATGCATTAGATGACTGAAGGGTTTGGGCTTAGTTTTCTTATCAAAATGCTAGCTTTGAGCTCAGTAAAAAAATTTTGGAGTCTGCTTCTGTAAGTTCCCACCTTAAAGTTTGTACATTGTTCTATTTGATTTTCTCCAATATCAGAGATCAACAGAAATGGTTGTTGGGTTTTCCTTTGTCAGATATCAGTCTGCCTCAGAAATAATTAAAATGATGAAGCTCTTACATGCAGTGCCAGAAAGCACCAGTCTGATTTACCAAGCTTTTTAGGTTGAGTACTCCACAATGTGGAACAAAAAGCCGACCTTTCCAAAAGGATGAGTACAAGATAAGAAATACCAGAGTGGGAGGCAGATAAGCAGAGAAACTCAGGAAGATAGTGAAAAAACACCAGTGTCCAGCTTCACTAGGCAGTTGTCTCAGTATTGTAGTTAAACTGTTTTTCTGCTTTCTAGTCATTACAGGAGGAGAGAGGATAAAGCATTTTGTGGGTATTGGTGAGACGTGGCTCTCACTTCAGAAAAGAAAGGTTGCATGATTTGCCCATTTCCACACACAAGATAAAGGTCAGAAAAGAAAATAAATTATAGCCTTTTGGGCTTCTGCTTTCATGGCCTGATCACTACAACAGCTTTCCAAGTTTTGTAAATATTTTCAAACCTAATAGAAAAAAAAACCCATCAATAGAAAACCTTACAAAAGTATACCTTTTCAGTTATTTGATCGATGTGGATAAAACAAAAGGAAGTAAAATTGTTTTCCTTTGTAGGATTTTGAGCTGAACAATGAGCTGAAAATGAATGTATTAAATTTGCTGGAAGAAGTTTTGAGAGATCCTGACCTTCTGCCACAAGAAAGGAAAGCTACTGCAAATATACTGAGGTAAAGACTTTTCTAATAATTTAGTATGTGAACTAGAGCATGTGAAATAGTTCGGAGATCATGCATCATAGAATTCACAGGATTTGTTTTTTTCTCTAGAGTGTTTAATTTTGAAGGATGACTAAGTGTTTTCTTACTTATAAAATAGAGTGTGTTTTAAGCTTCATTCATAAAAATACACGTATGAGAAAATTTTGCTGCAGAACAGCTGGCAGCCATGGGTTCAGTCTTTGTGCAGCAGGGAAGAATGCTCTCCAGTAGAGCAACAAAATCACTCATTATAATACCTTGAGGAACTCCTGTCTCAATAGCGAGCCACCCACTCTGCTAAGCTTACAAGAGGCTGATGAAAGCTTAACATGTCATGGCATCCTAACAAGACCATGCTTGCACCTTCCTTTGTGTTGACACCAAGTGAAAGTTCTTTGGGTAGCTTACAGAGAGGAATTCTTTTTTAATTAGTGCCACAAAATAAAAGTCCTTTAAGCTTCTGCATAGCCAGGACAATTTAAGTTAGGGTTACAACACCCTATTTTGTTACTTAGGGTTGGTATTACAGAGCTGAGCGTCTAGTCGTGCCGAAGAGACACATCTTTATAAGCATTTATCAGTGAAAATAATTTTGTCTACTGGGCATATTTTGTAGTAACTGATTTTCATGTAAATTGTATTACATTACTAAACATTTAAAGACTAGGTAGTTGTTAAAATAAGATACAATGAAAAATCACAGATAAATCTCTGACATGCTTTGTTAGTATTTTTTAAGGATTCTGCTGGAAAGCCAATAAGGGTGTAGTAAGTGCAGCGTGTCTGAGTTTCCTAAGACCATTTGACAGGTTTCCCCATCAGATACTTACATGAAAAAGAATGTCAGAAGAATGAGGGGAAACTTGTTCACCTGGAGGGAAAAAAAGTCAAACAAATGATAAGAAAGATAAGTTCTTAGTGAAAGCACTTCATGTTAATTGGATCCTAATTAATTTTTTACATAAATAAAAATTAACCTCCTTCTAATTTATACTGCGTGTACTGATATTCAAAGTAAAAATGGTAAGTTGGTTTCATGTATTTTCTTGGAATAAACAGCAAGCAAGAAGAGCAAAAGGATTAGGATAATGGGCTTTAATAATATCTCAGATTGCTCCCAGTGGGAAAAATTACCTTAAGACATTTAGCTACTTAAGAAAATATGAGAAAATAAACCTGGATTGGGCTGTTTCTGGCAGAGTAATGGAATAGATTTGTAAGCCTTTAACATACAAGTTTATTAGCAATTTCCTGTACCCCGTTTCCAATTAGCCAATTTCCATTAGCTCTTACATAAAAAAATGGACCTTGGTAATTATGTGTAAACTGTGAGTTGCCCGCATCTGCATCCTTTTACTGCTGTTCTATGAAATGATAGGTGTTGTTTGTCCTCTTTCCTTCTAGCACTTACTACTTTAGTATCTGAGCACACTGTGTATACATCTGAGCACAGTGTATATTTCTTTTGCAAAAAAAAAAAAAAGTTAAATTTTGTAAGAAGTGAAAATTCTGAAGAAGTTAAATTTTTAAAAACTGAGAAATGGGGAAAAGAAAAGCAAAAAGGAGTAGTGAAATAAAACAATACTCAAAAGTAAAATTATAGTGAAAATGAAAAATGTATGCACAGAAATGGAACTAAAAGTTAATTAAAAATTAACTCATTTGAAATGCAAAACCAGATCGTGGTTTTTTTAAATCCTTCTTCCATAGTCATTATCCTCACAGGATTTGTGGAAAGTATTATGGTACTTTACAAGCAGGCAAGTAAACCACAAATAAAATGACCCGTCCAAGCTCTCAGTGGGAGGTTCTATTTGAAACAGGTAGAGAATGAAGATTTCCTGAGATACAGTCCTCAGCCAAGCCATCTTTCATCAGGGTTTGCAGCTATATACCCTAATCCTGACATATTTTTCAAACAACTTAGTCTGACTATAGATTTGGTCATGCAGAATCATCAGTACCTTGTTACATCCCACAAACTAGCACTGGGAAAAAAAGCCATTGCTGGCTTGGTGTGCAGGACTAGGCCATTTGACTGAATGCTGCATGAATATCCCACTTTCCTTCAAAATGAAGCATGAAATTTAAGCCATGGCTAACATTGGTTATCAAAAATCCTTTACTGCTTTTCAAGACTGGCAATGTTGCTAATGTATATGCATGCTGGGCAATGTGTATGTTGAGTATTTCAATACTAATTCAATTTCAATTCAGTTTCAATACTATTTCAACACTAAGTCCAGTAAGCATCAGTGATACAGTATTGCTGTCCCAAGGGTTCAGAAAACTGCTCTGTTCCATTTCCTGTAGCAGCCATATTTCAGTAGCAGCTGAAATTACTCCTACGTCCTATCAATGTGTTTATTATATACACAAACTGCCCATAAACTTTCAAATAGAAGTTGTTGCATAAGTAAACCTTCAGATAGAGGCTGATGCATAAATACAATCCTCATCATTTAAACTGTAGTTAAGTAGCAGTCAACAGGACTTCAGGATGTAGTCTCCAAGTTAAAAATGTTATCACATAAAACAAACTGTCCCAAAGTCTTACACTGAGTGAAATGGTAATCTGAAGCTCTTGGGCTTGTTCTCCAGCCAGACAGGAGGCAGTTATTTGCCAGGCATTTAAAATTAATTAACAGTTAGCTGGTAAGGAGAAGTTAATTCTCCAGGAATGGGAACTGCTTCAGTAACCTTGTGAGAAAGAGTGTATCAGAGCAATTATGATTTTGGACAAAAAATAATTTAGCTGGATGAAATACACAAATGTGTCATGTATCTCATCCTTTTACTGAAAGGAGAGCTCTGATTCTTAAATCACCTCAGGAAAATGGGTTGTCTGGTAATTAAGGGTAGTTTTAAGCTTTCAAAAAGCACTGTAGTCATTCCCAAAGATATATTCTCAGCAAATCTATATAGTTAACTGAGAAGAGGAAATTACAGGATTTAAGAAATAATCTGCATTTGAATAGAGCTGTTTGTGTGTAACTAGATCTGTGGTAATGACACAAGGGGTGCATGTTCCTTTACTCTTCCACAAACCTTTATTTTTATTGCATATTAGGAGTATTTATAAGCTTTAAAAAAACTGATCGAGTTGCTGATCCTAAGCAGTGGCCTGCTGTCCCATGGAGACTGTGAACACTCACTTCTGACTGCCTCAGGAACTGTCTCAGTTATTGGGGCAGCAAGCAGGAGTGCCTCTGGTCCTCAACTTCTCAGCTGGTTTGTCAATTCAGAGGTGAAACTAACTCCAGACTGTTCTTTGAAAACTTAACTGTTCAATAATTCAAAATATAAAACTGAGGTAGTAGTTTCTATCCAGAGGGTTTAGCTTTTCTGGCAGGTTGAAAAGGTCCTTGCTCAATTCTGGGACTGATTGAGAAACCAACAGAAGCAGAAGAGACAATATCCGCATGCCTGCATCCTCTCTGTCAATACCATTACATGAACACAGTTGGCAACCAGGTTTCAGTGCCAGAAGAACAAAGTTCTTTTTATATTTGCACTAAACCCAAAGATACTGCATCTGGTGCAAAAAAAAGAGGACATGGTGTGACATGGAAATGGTTCTTTCCCTGACATTCTTGCCTGATGCCTTCTGTGGTGCCATGACTGGTTGTGGAAGTAGGTGAAAGCAAACATGGAACATGTTCTTCTCTAATCTGTGAGAGTTGTCTCTACTACTTATCTCTGAAGATTACGATTTACTGTAGTAGGGTCAACCAAGACTATGTTCCGCTTGACCAAGAACTGCTAGGCTTAAAGCAAGTGCTCCTATACGGCACCAAGACATTGTGAAGAGGCACTATGTTCTACACCAGTGTATCTCTCATATAATTGTTTTCTTTCTTGCTGCATCAGAGTACAGATTTTCTAACGTTTGCCAACATGGCACATTACAGTCAGTGTTCAGAACATTAGGAGAAGGCCTGTAACAGAATAAAATTATTTCTTGAGTTCCTTAAACCATCCATAGGTTACAATGACAGGGTGAGGGGAAAGGGATTTCCTCTCTGCTTTGACTTAGAAAAAATTCTTTGGTGGGACCCACTGTGTCTAACTGAAGCACCTAACCAGGAAACAAACTGTAGACAGCTAATGAAGCACTCCTTCCAAGGTAACTGCCTGTGATGATGGAGATTCTGTCCACTAAAATTGTTGCAAGTTAGGCATCCTGACTTTCCTCCAGAGATCATAGAAGACACTTTCCTTTCTCAAGACAACTACAGAACACAGGCAGTGACTTGCAGGGGATGTGAATCCCACCCTGGATGTCCTAAACATATCTAGAGCATTTCTTGTTGTAGAAACATGTAGAGGCGCCCCCAGGTATTGCGTTTCTCTTTTGGTTTACGTACCAATATCCTGTTTGGAGAAATGCTGCTCAGTCCCTCACCACCACATACCCACCTCCTTGGAAAGATGCTATCTTTTTGGTTTTCTTCTATATTGAGGGCTTTCATGTAATACTACTTAGAGGAGGAATATAAATTACTTACCTAGAACTGAAGAGCTTTTTTACTGTTATTAGAAATCAATTTGTTTGAAGATTTTTGACAGCATATTTTTTTATGTGAAAGCACAGATTTGTCATAACTGGAAGTTTTGATGAAACTTATCCAAAAAACTTCTCTGGGACAGGTTTAAAATGGGAAGGAGGGGTGAGCTAGTTGACATGCTCCTTGTGAAAATAGTCATTCACCTAGTTGCTAGGTGAGTGTCATGGAATAGGCTTTTTAGTTGTTTTGAAGAGGTGCTTGCTGCAGGCTTTTATATCTAAAAGGCCTTGGCATATTGAAACACATAGTCTACCAGAATTCTGGTTTGCCAGTCAGGCCTCACTGTAGGTCTTGGCTTCCCTGCATTTCAGTTTTCATAGTCTACTCTTGACTCTGAAAAGTAGAGTAATTCATAGTGAAGTTAAGAAAAGCATTTCTTATCATAAATTCAATGTTCGAACACTTGTGAAAGAAAGTTCATGCGTACTGAGCCTACACATGGGTATATTCCATGGACTGTCTCCTTGAAGGGTATTGGGTACAAATGTCTCTTTTATAAACTGACCCAGCCTTTAAGTGTATGTGTGCATATGTGCGTATAAATTTCTTGGAAAATCAGTCCTTTTGTTAGCAGAGATGAGAGGAGGAGGGAAGGTTGGTTTGTATTCCAAAGATTATATGGTCAGCTCTGGGAAAGACTCTGTATAGAATATGAATGGCAAGGGAAGTGCTTATAAGAGAAGAGATACTGAGCTGCTTCATGCCTTCTTGAGTCATCAAACAGAACAGCTGGTATTTCCTGTGTGATGAGATTTTGTTGAATGGACTGACACAGTTTCTTTGCAGAGTAAAAAGCTTCATTTTCTTTTTATTTAATAGCCGTTCTGAAAGCTATGCAAACCTACTGAAATATGTTTTGCTTGAGTTTATCAACCTTATTTACTAACCCGAAATCTAGGTAAAATTTCATTGATGGTGAAGCAGGAAGGTCTAAAGTTCAGACTGAACCGCAATGAATAACTGTGATAGATAGTCCTACCTGGAGGAAAAAAAGGGTGGTTCAAGAAACAACTCCTCCTTCTTCTTCCTCAGAATAAATGTGAAGAAATCCAGGGATATGCAGAGGTCAGAATTTGATGGATGACCAATTTTCTGCTTTGTATGATCTCACCGGACAATACATTTCAGGCTCTATAATTTACACCAGCTTTTAAAATACTTAATACCGTAAAGGAATGAGGAGACAGATGCTAATATTTTCCACTCGAAAATTATTTTAATATTTGGACTGATCAAACATGAACAGTTGAAGTGAGAGAGAGGTCTAATCTTAGCTGCTGACTTAAGAATTAGAAAGTTATTTCCTATATATTTACCACCTTCATTTGTAACCATAACAATGGAGGTGTCGCCCCATTCAGTCCTCCCTGAGAGGGATACTGTTAAACAGTCTGGCAGAATCTCTCCTTACCTTTGCTTTCCCTCATAACGCTTTTCACATGGATCTGTCCTTCTTACCCAGCTTCCAGGAGGCTCTCCAGGGAGTGCAATGGGAACTGCCTAAGCAGAACTGAGCAGCTCAACGTATCTTCCTAGACTTCTGTTGAAACTAGGTATCCCAAAACTTAAAACAGTGCAGACTGAAGTGGAAGTTACTACTGAAACTATCAAAAACTAGTTTTATCCAGTCTAGAGATGCATTGTCCACTGCACATTTAAACATAGAGCATTTATGGATAAAAGGAGAAATTTTTTCATGAGAGTTGAGTGTTAGAAAAAAAGCGCCATTCACCTGATTAGAATGAGGGATCGGAAGTCTACATAAAATGTGAGACATCATGTTAGAGAATATCAGGAGGCAAAGATGGGAAAAATTTAAGTATTTTTAAGAATCTCATGTTTCCTATTTCATCTTGTATTAAGCAAAACCAATCATTTCTGTATCAAAGATGAGAACTTTGCCAGCCAATATAAAGTTGTATGTAAGGAACTCAAATGATGAGTTTACCAGATTACTGAAAATACTTGGGGCAGAAGAGCAAGTCCTCTCTTTTTATTGCCAAGAAGCACATGCTGTTGTCATACAATGAACATTACCTTTCTGCAGGCAGTCAGTCATGAGATACAGCACAAAATAAGCTGCTCGAGAAAGACAGCTTGCCAGTCTATTTACAGTTACTGAGGCTGCACACCTTTGTTATCTGGAGAAGCAGTTTAGGGTTCTCCTGAAGAAGTAGCCACTCAAGGCTTTGCACAGCTTGTCCTTCAAACATAAAGTGTTTCCAACTCCTGTGAAGAAATGGGCATTTTCTGTGGATTTGATAGGCTGAAAATGAAGGCAAGGAGGTCTCGTAGATCTTTTATCTGTGTATCTGCATCTGATTTTAACCTAGTCCCTCAGTTTGGCAAGCGAAAAGGAAACAACAGCAACCCACAACAGAAGATCTTAGTGTGCTAAGCGTTAACACTTCCTCCCCACCCACATAGTACAAATTCCATATCTCACACTCATAGCTAAATCCCCCAGGCAATATAATCCATTTTTTTAACCCTTTCCCCAGCTGGTACATGGGAAGTCTGTCACTACAGAGTATAAAAACAAAGAATTGGAGGGACCAAGAGAAAATACCTGGTCCAGTTGCTCTGCTTTCTGGAATGATTGGTAGAACTGGATCTTCTTTGAAAACGGTCATGTAAACTTTCCTTGAAAATTCAGCTGATGAGTACTCTACAACTTCTGCAGAAAGCCTGCGTCAGCGCTCACCTATACTTGCAGCTGGAAAATTGAACTTAATGTTGAAACTAAATCTCTCCTGATGCGAATCAGTCCAGTGACTTCTTGCCATATGGCTAGTGTTTTTATAGGCAGTCATTTACATACCAACATACTGCTCTTTCTCCCTAAATCTTCTCTTTCATGTATTATATAAATCCAGTATATTCAAGGTTTCTTTGAGTCTATGTTTTCTAGATGAAGGGGTAAGAACTTAGAATTATATGCCAAGATACTACATCAGGGTAGATGGGGTTTGATGAATACTTATTACTTCTGCTGGGTTCATTTTTTAACCTGTTACTCTAAAATAATCCTAATAATCACAGCTCTTCTACAGCAGAATTGGAAGCATGGATTAACACTTACATTACTGAAAGCAAATAATGTACTTGCTACAAATAAATACCTGCTAGCAGTTTGTTGACTATTTCACACTCAGCTCTTTGTGTGGGACACTGAATAGGACAGTGTAGTCACAATAAATAAGAACACTTCCCAATGAATTACTCTTTTATGCATGGCTATTTTCCCATCTTTTTCTTCATTTCTCAAACGTTGATTTTTAAAAGATTTTGCCAAAATATCATTTAGCATGGCAGTTTAAAAAACCAATAAAAGGCATGAGATGTAATTTTCCAACTTTAGGTTTCCCAGGATTATTCAGGATAGAGAGCTTCTGATTAAATATTATTATTACTGTGTTGTGGTTTTGCATTGCTGGCCCGTTTCTGGGGAAATTTCCTGTGTCCACCAAACTTCTTCGCACTGAAGTCAAAGTGGGGTAGATGTAGAAACCTTATCACTAGAATCAGCAAATACGTACAGTAGTTACAGTCATTGACCATTCTACAGTGCATGCTGATATTTCTTAGCTCAGAGATTTTAAGCTTCAATGACCATCATTTTACCTTCTGTAACTCTGATGTTGTAACATTTTGTATACTTTTACTTAAAACAAGACATTCGATTTTAAGTGCCAGATTTTTTTTTCTTTACATCTTGAATTGCAATCTTAGGCTTTATTTTAGATGACCATGACTGCCTGTCTGTGATGAGGTTTTCTTAAAACCATAGACAATTTCATTTATATGGAATGTTTTGCTACTTATTTTTTCAGGGCTCTTTCTCAGGATGATCAAGATGATACCCATTTAAAAATAGAGGACATCATTCAGATGGTAAATTCATCTTGAAATTTAAACATAAATACTTATATAAAATGTTGTGTATTTAAGTCATTAAAATGTAGCACAACTACAGCTTTACAACTCTGGACAGAAATACTGTTCCTTTATTCAGGAATGTACATTACAGTTTAGGGAAATTAAGAATTTGGAGCCCCTATCAAACAGATCAAAGCTGCAGGATTTGGATTTAAATCACATGATGAAAAAAAGGGAAAGATTAATATATAAGAAATGATAAGCGGCTGCCATCTCAGCTGCCATCAGAACCATAGCTGGCCTTGACTGACAATGCCCACCCTCCAAACTGTAGTCAACACCGTCTCATAAATGCATTGCATTAATCTGAAGAAGAGTGCAGGCAATGAACTAGATGCAGACTGGTTATGTGGAAAGTAATGCAGAATACTGAGAGTTTAATTGACCTATGTACTTACTCATGACTTGGTATGTGCTTGTTTCCATATGAGCTTCCACCCTGATGCTTGGCCTTACCTTGTCAGCAATTTTTCTCAACTCGTATTTCTTTGTATCAAAGAAGTTAATTACAAACCTGTGTTGAAAGTTCATATGAAGTCCTTAATACCCTTTGAGGCAAGAAGAGATCATTAAGTGTTCTCCTTATTTTTGCAGTCAGATTGTCCAAAACCAGAGTGCTTTGAGACTTTGTCAGCCATGGAGCTTGCAGAGCAAATAACTCTTCTAGATCACGTAGTTTTCCGAAGCATACCTTATGAGTAAGTGTCCTCCTACAAGTGACTGAAGTGAGTACAGTGGATGAGTTACTGACTGGTAGTGTTGTGCGCTACATTAATTCATGCTAGTGATGAAAAAGTTTGCATACATAATAGGATAATGTCCTTTGGCGGTATCTGTCATCGCCTCTGACTCCTCTATGGTTTGATCACATTTTGAAAGAGTGAGTTCTTTGATAAGAAGTTCTTTGATAAGAATCTGTGGTGTAAGGCTCTGGGCCAGTGAAGGGTGAACACAGTATGGAAATGCTGAGGAGTGAGTGTCAAATCGGTTTCATTCATACAGCAGTTTAACATGGATATAACCACTTAAGCTGACAAGACCAATTTCAAATAGGGTCACAATGCTGAAAATTAAAATGGGGGATTGGGGGAGGGTATTAAAAGAAAAATAAATCTTCTTTATAACATCTACCACTCCAGACAGCATTAAAATGGTATAATGAAAGCTAGAATTAGTGTAAAGCTGCGTTATTAGCTTCTAACAAAATGAGGTATACTTGAAATCCACTTAGGCTATGGTTACAGACAGAGACTCTGTACTGTGTATATTAAGGGCATTTTTGTTTGTTTTTTCCTCTCCCTTTAATGTCTAGAGAGTTTCTTGGGCAGGGCTGGATGAAAGTGGATAAAAATGAGAGAACACCCTATATTATGAAAACTAGCCAACATTTTAATGATGTAAGTACTCTTAAATATAGATTGCTTTCTAGGAACTCTATTGACACTGTCTATGAGCTCTGGAACAAAAATACCTTTTTTTTACAATGTGATGTAACTAGCAATAACTGAATGTTACAGTCTTTTTGTGATTAACCTTTTAAATCAAAGCACATGAAGGTTCTCGTTCTCAAGAATTGGTACCCAGTATTTCAATGGCAATTTAACAGAGTAGAACATTTTAAACTGTAGTACAGTGCCTTATTGCTTATAGAAGAAACTGAATTTTCTCCACAGAGTGAAGAATATAACACTGATTCTATTTAATGAATGCCCTTTGTATCCCCAACCATATCTCTGCTCTTCACCATTTTCCTTGAATTTTACTGAGATGCTTCCCAATTAGTTTTATTACTGTTGGCTTGGAGATGCTACTCCCCATTGCATCTCTTACCCTTCTTTCATATCATCATTCCTCCCACTTCCCTACAACACTGTTGTCAATACACTTTCTCTGGTTTTATTAAGATCCGTGAATTGTTGTGCATTATTCTTTTTTCTGCCTTGTTCATTAAATAATTGTATGTTGAAAGGGATTATATTTAAATGTTCTAAATTTCTTCCTCTTTGTTTGGTCAGATGAGTAACCTTGTTGCCTCTCAAATCATGAATTATGCTGATGTCAGCTCCCGGGCTAACTCAATTGAAAAGTGGGTAGCAGTAGCTGATATCTGTCGATGTATGCACAATTACAATGGTGTATTAGAAATCACATCAGCCTTGAACAGAAGTGCAATCTACAGACTTAAGAAAACCTGGGGTAAAGTATCCAAACAGGTAAGAAAGCTATGATTGCAGTAAGGTTTCTAGATTTCACTGGTCAGTGAGTTCACAAAACAATATGTTGGATAGGATTCCCTCCATAAATATTTCTACTTTTGCAATACTCTTGACTATTTGCTGGAAACACCAAGTGGTACTGGGATTTCATGTCAAAGTATTTTGTATTTAGCATACCATTTTTGGGGTATCATTAATTAAATATCTGTAGGAATAAACTGATTTCAATGGAATTAGCAGGTGCCTAAGCCTATAACTTGAGCCTGAAGTACTGAAATATTTAAGAAAACTAAATTTAGATACTTTCAGATATACACATCTAGATGGTAGCTAGCTATAACTATAGTCAGCTCAGCTGCCTAAAATGAGAGACATATTCCCCTGCCTGTGCAGAAGGTCAGTAGAAAGGTCAGCATTCCCTCTCAAGGTGTTGAGTTTTTTGCTGCCCAGGAAGAGACCATAGACAACCAGACCTCTTTCTCATTTACGTGCCTAAGTTTAGATGTAGTGACTATCTGCCTTTAACCCTTACCTTGCTGGTAAGACAGTCAGCAGCATGGCTGAGCCTGTGAGAATGGCTGCCAATAACAAAAATGAGACACAAAAAACCCTGGCTAGACAGGATGAAGAGTATCTAGTCTTTTACAGGGAGTAGGGCTTAATGATCCTTATGGGTTCCTTCCAGCTTGAGAGAACTTTATGATTGTATGATTTTATGTTCTCTGTTTTAAATGGTTTGGAGAAATTTGTTGAACGATTTAAATCTCAGCTTTCTGCTATTTGAAGAAAAAAAAAAAAGTGAATATTTTAGTATGATAGAATAACAGAGCAAGGAGGTCAGTAGGCCAGAGCCAGTCACTTGTAAGTTAGGCAGTATTTGGATACAGGGTTTACTCCAGCTAATTGGAAGATTTCAGATTGGCCTTTTGAGATCTGGCTAATTGACATGGAAAAGGTGAGCTTTTATCATTGCATTTCCTCCTCCGTATGTTTCCGCAGCTTTTGCAAAGCACTCAAGCAGTCCAGGCAATGAAATCCAGTTAGAATACATTCTGACTGCACTGCGTGCTTTCTCCAGTCAACTTTTTCAAAGATGCTTTATAGCTGGTGCTATGTTCTTTTATTTAAAAATATGCTAAAAATCCTTTCAGTACAAACTATTATAAAGGAGTTTACCTCCAAAAGTTTTATGTTTAGGATTTGTTTGATTTTTAAACTTCCCAATTAAAAAAAACACCCAACAGATTAATGTTGTTGCACAGTTCTTCAGTATTTATTAGAAATGTAATCTGAGTGTTTCATCAGCCTACTATTTAGAAGATAAAGAAAGGGTCTGCTTCTGCCTACAGCTTTCTCTTAATTGGAAATTCAGTTTCAAATATGACAAATTTCTCATGATTCTCTATACTGTCTCATGTCTACAGCATAAACAGACTGAAAAGCAAATTTATTTTGCTTACAAAGCAACCAGGCTCTGGTGATGGCCACTGAAAGTAATTTGTGTAAGACAGTAATATATTTTGAAATACATATTTAGCTTTTGTCAGAAACTTTGAGGCAAAAGCACCTTGGTGCAAGACATAAACATGCTTTACTGCCACTAATTCCAGTAAACACAGCTGAGAATTCTCAGCAACTTGTAAGATCAAGTCTCTTAATATTCTTGTGTACACAGTAAACTGAATTGCTGACTATTAATTTAATGAAGTTGTGTTCTTTCCAGAATTAGCAAGCTAATAATATTAGCAGAGATATAAGTTCTGTGTATCACTCAAAGAAAAATCTTTAATGCTGCCTAATATCCATCTTCAGAAATACACTAGGAATTACAGTGAAGCTAAACTCCTAAATTTCTGTTATTACTTTTGAAAATGGGGTGAAGATGCTAAGTGAATTACACCTTTTCTAAAATCTAACCCCAGTTGTTCATGTGCAACAGCAATGACATTTGTAATGCATTTTCTTTCTAGACAAAAGCTCTCATGGACAAGCTTCAGAAGACTGTATCATCTGAAGGAAGATTTAAAAATCTTAGAGAAACGCTCAAAAAGTATGCTTCCCTACACGATACAATTGTTTTGCTATAAGCAGTGGATAGTACATGTTAAAGATGAATTGGCTTTGATTAAGCTTTAATAATTAATATAATCTTGGATAATATTTTTACCTAATGACCTGTTAAATTCTAGTTTTATTCTATTTGACTTTATTGTTTTGCTGAATATCCCATGCTTTAGTACCCCTGATAGATAAATATAGTGTCTCCAGTGAATTACTGAAACAAATTAAACTATTATTCTGTGTGAATGTTCCCTGTTGGGGTTTAACTTACGCTGATAAACTTTTTCAATAAGTGTGAAGTCAGGTTTATAAATAAATTCTTATACAAAAACAGGATTCCAAAGAGTTCTTTTTCCAGATAAGAAGCTTAGGGCTTAAGAATAAGCTTGAGTCATATCAAAGATCCATTCACCCCTTTAACTTGTTTCTGACAGTGGCCAGTAACTGGTGAGAGGAATGCAGGAACAGGTCAAATGCACAGCGGTATTTCCTCTCCTACACCCTCCCAGCCCCCTGTAGTCTGTCACCCTGGAAAACAGCCTGGGTTTTTGTATAGTAGTCCTTGAATAATTTTTTCGCTAATTAATTTGCCAATTGTGTTTGACCATACATAAGTTTGTTATTGAAATATCCTGTGACAGGGGTTCTATGGTTTTTGTATTGACTCCAGCTGTATGTATGGAAAACCTGCATTTTTTCTGTAATTAGAAGTAGGCTTTCCAGGACTGAGTGGTACGACTACTTCAAATGATCTCAAGAGAAGCAAGAATAATTGCTGAAACGTTTCAAAATATACATGGTTCGTTAGTAAGTTTTTACTTTAAAAATAGTGTTGGGGAGCTAATAACTTTTTTTAAAATGTTTTTACTCACAATATATGAACAGGTACTTTTATATACCTTTCAGTTAACATTTGCTTGCTTGTGTACAACAGTCACCCTCGTAATATAAGAAATATCCTGAATGAAACACACTGCTAAGCATAGTCAGCAGTCTGCCTAAGCTAACACTACAGCCATCACTCCGCATTTTTATTTTTTTGCCAGCGCTTCAGAAAACCAAGTTTGCTACCCTTTCTGCTGAGGCAAGAATCAAAGCAGCGATTACTGCATTAGGGAAGGAGCAATCATTATCCCATTTCTGTTGTCCCTCCAAGAAAAGAAAATCCCTACTCTCTAGGATCTGTATTCACAGCTTTCCAGATCATCTTTGCTATCTGCCTGTCATCCTCTTTCTTCTTCGCGTTCACTGTTGAGAAGGCCCAAGCAAACTTTAACAGAATGGTATACACAGACATACATACACACATATACACATATATATGCATATATACATATATGTGTATACATATGCACATGCACGTGTGTAGTATGCACACACGCGTGCATACTAGGACACTTACCTGACTGCAGAACACCAACCATGCATTTTCAGCTTGTATGTAGGATCTATTTCAGGGACTGTCTGTCAGCCAGGACTGAGATATGCTTGAAGGTGTTCTCTAATCCAGAGTTTACCTGTCCTTCCTCTCACTCCATCACGTTACCATTCTACCTTTTACTAAAGTTTTTTTGCCATTAATATTAGATATTGCACAGAATATATTCAATTTGTCTTGGGCAGAGCAAATAGAACTCAAGGGAAGGCAGAGAAGCTCTGTTGTAGAAACGAATGTAACCCATAGATTAGAAGTACAGTAAGTAATGAAGCATTTGTGTGATTTACAAAAAAAAAGTTAGTTTGTAAATTTAGCTACAGGAAAATATGCTGATTTCATCTTTCACAGTTGTAACCCACCTGCTGTTCCCTACCTTGGAATGTACCTGACAGACCTGGCATTCATTGAAGAAGGAACGCCAAACTTCACTGAGGAAGGCCTTGTCAATTTTTCCAAAATGAGAATGGTAATTTTCAGTTCCTTATGCACTTCCCCAACAGCTGTTTAATTATGTGAGTTAATTATTGATTTAATTACAACTCCTTTGAGTTTAACTTCTAAGGTTTAACTTCTAAGATGTACAAGGATATTGGCACCATGCAAAATAGGTAGCTATTTGAAAGCAATTACTTGACCCAGTCTTCTATCACCACCTTCTGGTAAATTGAGTATTTTTACAGGGTCAATTTGCCTCCAATTTGTTCTTTCAGGAGTGACAGACAGAAAAAGCAGCTGTCTGATGCTCGTGAAAGAGCCACAAAAGCCTTTTGAAATAACCAAAATTAAAGGAAGGTAGTGATTCACCAGAAAGCAGTAATCACAATCTTCTTTTCAAGTGTGCTAGGGTCTATCTAAAAAAGCATTTTAAATTTGATTCCTCTCCAACTACCGTGTAATGTTGTTTTGTAACAACTCCTCAGAGGGAAGCATGGAAATTTCTCTTCTAATCTCACCTTAATGCCCTTCTTATGGCTGCACATTACAGCAGTCACTCACAGCAGAGAGAAGAGAGGTTATCAGTATAGGGAGAGGAGAGACAAGGTGGTTCACTTGAGGCTGGCTGAACAACAAATGGTTAATTTAGGAAAGTGACATCTTTGGAAGCCATTAGGAGATGATCTCTGCCCTTCCCTTCCCTCCTGCCAGGATAAATTGCATAATTTGGTGCAAAGTTCTTGCTTTATGTGGCTTAGCTGAAGTCAAAATGCAGTTGTACTTACTCATATACATGTATTCTTTTGAAAGATTTCACATATTATCAGGGAAATACGCCAGTTCCAGCAGACCTCCTACCGCATTGAGCATCAGCAGAAGGTAAGGCTCAGGATTTGAAATAGGCTGAAGGGGAAAAGGAAAGCAGTGGAAGTTACTTTTGTGGAAGTAACATACAGTTCACCTGTGTTTTCTCCATTCCAGGTCACTCACTATTTACTTGACAAGACGCTCATCATAGACGAAGATACGTTGTATGAGCTTTCCCTAAAGATTGAACCCAGACTCCCTGCCTGAAGAGCCAGCTTTGCCTCAGAGCCTACAGAAAGCTTTAGTACAACAAACAAAACAATGCATGCCAAGTCCTAAAGACAGCAGGGAAATATTGAGAAGAATGCAAGCTCTCTTTTCCAATAAGAGATACAGAGCCTCACAGCATTTCCCTCTCAGGCAACAAAAATGAGCATTGGAGGTGGAAGACGAAGATGCTTCCTACCTGGATTAAGTGATTGATGCTTTGCAAAGATAATGTTTTGCAGTAGGGACTATGCGTTCAATGGAAAATAGGAGACTTTCCTGTGAACAGGTACTCATTGTAGCCATCTTATGTGACAAACTAAGGGCACAGATTTAAATGGTGTTAATATACTCAGGTATATTATGATAAATGACCAAATTGGATGGCTGAGATGCTGCGGTCTGGGTTGATCGCTAACTATGCGTTCACTGAGGCAGTACTGGTAGTGGTGTCCTCATACTGTGTTAATTTCATTAAAAAACCAGGATCTTAACAGTCATCTGCTATCTTGGAGTGACATTACGGTAGCATCTAGTATCTTCAGATCTACAGTTGTTCAAAATACTTGCTATATATTTAATGCTACCCTTTATAAAATGTTACCTTCTTTGAATATCAGCCTTTTCTAAGGTGACTGATTTTACCTATAAATGAATTGTAAATATTTTTCATTAATATACAATGAGACTATTTACAGCATGGAAAGCAAATGAACTAGTTGAACAGCTGTAAATAGTTGCCACCTTTCAATCTTCAGCTGGGAAATACAAGGTTAGGAGCTATACCTGAGACTCGAGAAATCCAGACGTACAGTGAATGGGATGGTTAGTCCTGTTGCACACAGCCCTGGAAAAGGCACTTTATTTTTCTGCACCTCCTGCAGCTTCTCTGAGAAGTCAGGCTACAGAGCACTTTCTGGTCACACTGTGGAGAGAAATACATCTCTGGTCTGGCAGTGGGTAATGATCAGCAATGAACACTAGGACTTGGAGTGACAGTTTCGTTTTATGTGGAAGCAGTGGTTTGAAAAATGTCTGGTTTTTTGTTCAGCCATTCGGCACTGACTTAGCTCTAAAATTGTTCACATCAGTGGCAAACTTTGAATGCCAGCAAACACAAACTATATATTTGTATCTGAGCTACTAATTATCATTTACATATGGGCATATGTTTAAGAAAATGTGCTATTTGTAAATGTTTTCAAAGCCTGTGCTTTTGTGACATACCAGGTAGATAGATGTAATTTCTACAGCTAGTTGGTACTTGCTACATTTTCCTGATCAAGAGTGGCCTGTTGTAGCTGCATAGAAAGTGAGCTCAAATGCATGCTGTAACGTGCATCATAGTATAAAATGCAGGTATTAGCACTGCTGAAAAAAATTGGCTGGAAAAGTGTCCTTACTTTTCCAATGATATTCAGCCAGTTGAAGAAATAGGGCTATATCACTGTATACCTCCCTTAAATCCTCTCAGGGAGATAGATTTTTTAAATAGATGTGACCTAGGCCTATTTGATCCAACATTTCTTACCACAGTCATGATGCTTCTTAATGCTGGCAATGAAAAACGGATCTGCCTGGCTTGTGGTTTTTGTCTTTATTTGCACTTTAATTATATTGCTGGCCCAGCCCAGAGCTGCACAATAAATTCCATTCATTCTGTGTGAGTGTAACTGCTAGCATTAATAAATGTACTTTAGCAACTGTAAATTTCATGAAGGTTCTTCAGCACAAGGACCATCTCTTTGTAAATAACTGCATGAGGAGACGTCACAAATACTGGAAAATTCCTCGATTAGAAAAGCAGACAGCAACAGAAAAGGAAATACCAGAAACATTTTAAATAGGTCTGGTTAATGATTGCTGTAGAAATGAACATGGAAAATGTTACTTATAGAAGCTTCTTATTGTCAAAAATGTGCTTGTTCTTTTCACTAATGACTGACAAGAAGCTGATTGCCTCCAAATGCATGATATGAAAAAAAAAAAGCATGGTTTATTTGGACCACAAAACCAACTTAGTGTGTATTTTCTGTACAAAAGCAGTACCCATATGGTAGCTTCATAAAACACTTCGAAGTAATGAAGAAACAGGGGAAAAGTGGTCCAAAAAGTGATTTCTTAACTTGGTTTTATTGTTTCTCTGTTAACAAAGACAATGTGTAACAACTGTCAATGTCAATTGGCATCTCTGTTGTATGCTATTAACTGCTGCTTTATCTACCTGTACCCCCATTTTACCAAACTTCCTTGATGTTCTTAGGGTTACAGGGTACAATTCTTCATCTTGCTCTTTCCACAGTTCATTGTTTTGTACTTTATGTGTGTATATCGGTTCTTCAGAGTTTCAAAACATTCAATGCATTTTAACGCTTGCAATACACAGGGGTGGTGCTGTGCTTGTGCTACAGTATTACAAATGAACAGAGAGGAAGACAAAGGATTAGACATGGATTTTTTCAAAGGTGCTGAGCATCCACAGCTTAAAATCAATACACAATGTGGTAGTTCGGCCCCTCTGGAAAAGCATGTACTATTATATGCCAAAAGTTACTCCTTGGGTCAGTGGCACAATTTAGGTTAGAATCACTAGCGTAACGAGGTACTTGATTTGTGTTCAGAGCAACAACAACAACAACAACAACAAAGAAACCACAACAAAAAGGTTATGGTCACAGTAGTGTTTGATTTGCTGATGACTAATATTTATCTTTTTGGCTGGGGATAAAACGCATTCATTAAAACACAGGAGGTGACTGCTCAAAGAAGTGGGCATGCTTCTTATTATCCATGACCCTAGCCAGTATTGCAGTCCTATCCAGAGCTGGAAACAGCTGTTCTGCAGAAATCCTACACAGCGAGTGTAGAGCGATGTGTCTGCCCCACAGTTGGGTTGTGTACTTATCGTGTAAGTGGCCTGAGTGCCTCTGCTACAGTACTGCTGCAGTGTTTGAGCTATGGCAATAGTTAGTAGGCAGCAGCAACCTGCTTTATGTGAGGCTTTGCCTAGTACATCTGTATAACCAGGTAGTGCAGTGATCTCCCTGTACAACACACAGGGATTGTGGAGCTCCTTGCTACCAGCTTCTCTGTGCCACTCCACCACAGCCATATAACATATAGAGGTAGAAAACCCAGTCATGAAACACCCACTGTTTGCCTCTGGTGTTTTAGGGAGGATGTCTCCAAGTGAGGACTTTGTCATTTGGGTCTTGCTGTCATTTAGGCTCTTGTCCATTATAGCTTTTACACCATGGGAGCAGAGCAGACTTGCTTTCCTGCAACTGGAGCTGAAAAAGCCCAGCTGATTCAGGATTTGTAAGAAAGAGAAGGGCTGAAGCGCCTATTACTTGCCTTTCTTAGCTTCTCAGCCCTGCTGTGCCAGTCAAATGCAACAGCAGTTGTCACGTTGGAGGGGCTGCTCCCTTCGGCACTCTCCAGACAAAAACGCCTCAGGGTGTACGGGCTGGCTAGCTGCAATGGGGATAGCATACTTCACCCACTGGTTCAGCAGTGGGTGCATTTGCCAGCAAAGTCCAACGGGAGTTTTGCAGTATTTTTTATTGCATAAGTAGCAGCCCGGATTCAGCCCGTAGTTATCTGGGAACCTGGGCAGCAGCACAGACACGTCCCCTTCCATGTGACAGAGAGCACTTGTCACACACCGATATGGGGTTAGAGTTGCCTTCACCCCAGCCTTCACTCCCCGCCGTCTCTCTCCTCTCCCCACTAAATTCACCAGTATTGTTAGTGGACTAAGCCCGTGATTAGTCATCATGTGGAAGAAAAAATAGATCCGTTGAATTTACAGTGGCAGTAAGTGTGTATTCTGTCCCTTTCTTTCTGCTAGTCCTGTAACACAGAAGCACATAGCTTAATAGTGAGAGATGATACTGGGACTGATCACCCTTTTTTAAAAGTAAGGAAGAGGTCTCCATCCTCTTTCTACTTTCCTAGGTCTTAATACTGACTATATTTGTGTAGGATAGAAAGGAACTTAACTATTTAAAGTATTTATTAATTTTAACCATGTTGACTTTGATTTCAGGGCATGTTCATTATCCCAAATTTTCTTTCATAACCATTATTTATTCTTTTTACAGAAACATTGTTTTGTTTGTATCAATATTCAGTCTCTTCCTTTCACTCGTATCACGAACATTAAACTTAGATATATGATTTAAAATTCTCACCAATAGAGACATTTTTACTCATAATTGTTATTCATTAAGGGCAAAATCCTTCAGACCTCATTCTGGTAATACCTTAGGCTTCACTGAGAGCTTTTCATAAGTAAGTATTTGGGGATCTGGCTCTCAGCTATTTGCCTGTTACAGTTTTTGCCTCCAAAGGTCAAATGTCTCTGTGTAGGATGCTTTGTGTCCAATACGCTGCTCAACTATGGTTGTTTTGTTGTACATTTACTTTTTAAATAGTCTCTGAAGTTTTGTTCTTTAGGAGAATAGATGTATGTTTATTTGACAGATGTACCTATATCTAACATGTTACTTAGTGCACAATCCAGGTGTTTTTGCATGTATTGTAACTTACCTTTTGACTGAGTTTATTGCTTTGTATTGTTAGTAAGGCATATCAGGCAGGGTGGTGTGCCTATATGCTAATTAAACAAGTCTTTTTTCCTGATTTTCAAGACTCCTGACTGGTATCTCCTTATTTTTTTACCCTGCAATGGTGAAAAATTAAATCCATTCCTTCTGCATTACTGAGTCTTTTAGGGAAACATGGGAGCAGAAGGGACAAGCCATTAATAAGAAGGGCAAAAATCAGAGAAAATTCTGAGTCCCTTTACTGGGAAAGAATGGTTTGAATTACTGCATTTCATTCTTTGTTCGCTCATGCTGCATTGCAGCTGCCGTGGGCATCATTGGGAATAATGCTGATTTTAACTTGGAACAGAGAATGAAGCCTACTTCATGCACAACTAGAAATGCTGATCCACTGTGAAGCATACAGCATAAAGAACTAAATAAGACATGTAACAGATTAAACTGAATCAGCTGCACAACTCATTCTTCTTCAGGTGAGGAAAGTCTCTCCCCTCCCACACCTTTACTCCCTTTACAGGAAGGTACAAGCAGGTGGAGTTTAAATATAATTTCAGAAGGTGTTTAAGGACTTCCCATTTCAATAGAATACTTCTTCAGGCAAAAGGCAATGTATTTACAAGGAGTCCCATGGAGAGGACAATGGGGGAATGGACACAAATTGCTCTTGGGGAGATTCTGATTGGACACGAGAAGGAAATTCTTCACAGTGAGGACAGTCACCACTGGAATAATCTCCCCAGGGAAGTGGTTGACTCGGCCATGTTGGACACCTTCAAGAGCCATCTGGACAGGGTGCTGGGCCATCTTGTCTAGACTGTGCTCTTCCCAGAAAGGTTGGACTAGATGATCCCTGAGGTCCCTTCCAGCCTGGGATTCTGTGATTCTGTGAATTATATAGAGAGTAAATAACATTGCCCCTAACTTCTTTACCCTGTTGGTCTGTGTTTGGACCTTTGTCTGAATATCCCTAGCCTTTGCTTGGCTGGTGTCCTGCCCTGGATTTAAAGAAATAGTTTAGTCACATTTTATAGCCAAGTAAACATGGAAAACATTTTGTAAGTATGGTATGTCCCTCCTCTTGTGATAGGAAAACAAGTCACCTGGAGATAAATGACTTGCAAACTGAAACAGAATAGTTCATAGCATTTAAAACTACAAGCCTAGGTCTCCAGCTTCTGTTACATGCTTTAATCACTGTTTACTGTTTTCCTTTGTTGAACTGTATAACTTCTTAAAGATGGAAAGATGCCTATTAAATTTGCTTCAAGAATTAACATCTTTCAAGTAACTAAACAGTAATGGCACATCAGGTCTGTGTGAGGTGGAGATAAAGCAAGTGACATATTAAAAGCAGCAGCGATTCAGTACTCTGTGACCTTGCAGTCACATTTTCTGCCATCTTTTTACATCTTTGGTGTTTCACATAAAATCTGAAATCAACTGAGAGAGCAACTTACTCTTGAAGTTGTCAGATTATCATTTCAGATTATTTTTCAGTGCAAGAAAAAAAACCTACTTGCCAAGCAGCTCTATTTAAACCTACTGCAGGATAATTCTAATTTAAAGTTGTTTTCCTCACACTTTAAACCATTTCATTAACCTTATGCCAAAGAGTTGTCTGGTTTTACATCTTTCCCTAAGACCATCATCATAGGATCATAGAATCACAGAATGCATTGGGTTGGAAGGGCTATTTAAAGATCATCAACTCCTCTGCCATGGGCAGGGACAACTAGATCAGGTTGCTCAAAGCCCCGCCCAACCTGACCTTGAACATTTCCAATGATGGGGCATCCACAACTTCTTTGGGTAACCTGTTCCAGTGTCTTACCATCCTCATCATAAAAATTTCTTCCTTACGTCCAGTCTAAATCTACTTGCTTTCAGTTGAAAATCATTGCCCCATGTCCTGTCACTACAGGCCCTGGTAAAAAGTTTCTCTCCATCTTTCTTATAAGCTCCTTTTAAGTATTGAAAGGCCACAATAAGGTTTTCTCGGAGCCTTCTCTTTTCCAGGCTGAACAACCCCAACTCCCTCAGCCTTTCTTCATAGAAGAGGTGCCCCAGCTCTCTGATTATTTTCATGGCCCTCCTCTGGACCTGCTCCAACAGGTCCATGTCTTTCTTGTGCTGGGGATGCAAGACTCCAGGTGGGGTCTTGTGAGAGCTGAGTAGAGGAGCAGAATCACCTCCCTTAACCTGCTTAACCCTTCTTGTGATGCAGCCCAGGATACAGTTGGCTTTCTGGGCTGCAAGTGCACAATGCTGACTCATGTTCAATTTTGTGTCCACCAGTATCCCGAAGTCCTTCTCCTCAGGGCTGCTCTCAATCCCTTTGTCCCTCAGTCTGTATTGATATCAGGGGTTGCCCTGACCCAGGTGCAGGACCTTGCACTTGGCCTTGTTGAAGTGCATGGCATTTGCACAGCCCCACTCCTCCAGCCTGTCAAGGTCCCTCTAGATGGCATTCTTTCCCAGTAGTGAATGAACTGTACCACTCAGCTTGGTGGTAGCTGCAAACTTGCTGAGAGTCCACTCCATCCCACAGTCTATGTCATTGATGAAGATATTACATAGTATTGGTCCTAGACCCTCGAGGGACACCACTTTTTACTGTGCCACTTGAGCCATTGACTGTAATTCTTCAGGTGCCACCATCCAGCCAGTTCCTTATCCATCTAACAGTCCATCCATCAAATCCGTATCTCTCCAATTTAGAGAGAAGGATGTTGTGGGGGACCATGTCAAAGGCCTTACAGAATTCCAGCTAGATGACATCCATAGCTCTCTCCTTGTCCACGATACAGTCACTCAGTTGTAGAGGACCACTAGATTAGTCAGCCACAATCTGCCATGTTGGCTGTCGCTCCTCAGCTCCCTGCCTTTTATATGTTTTGACATGTTTCCTGGGAGGATCTGCTCCATGATCTTACCAGGCACAGTAAGATCATGGATTATTGTTTAAGAAGTATTTTGCAGGGGAGCAGCTGTTTTCTACTTTTTAGTATGTTGCAAGAAAACAACTAAGTACTCTGTAAAATGATAGACTGACTGAAATGATCAAATCCCTGAGGAAATCTGACATCACACAACCCTTTTTAATCTTGACTATGAAGAAAGAGATGGAAGATAGCTGCTACAGGCTGTTCAAGATCCTCAGCTTTGTGAGGAAAAAAATTGTTCTTGACTTATTTTGCAATGATAATGGATGAGAATTGTGAATAATGAACTTGGAAGTTATATTCTAATGTTCTGGCCCTATCTGTGTATAGCCTGGAACTAAAATTTGAGGAGAGCAGGGTTTTGCTTGAAATTACCAGTTTTGAGGAGAACTGATACAATCACTGGTGTTCATTGCAGTTCCCTGACTGCTGGAGCCACGCCTGCACACATGGGTTAGAAACTGTAGTAGCAGAAGCCATTTAAAATTTGTTTTCCTAGCGGTAGCAGCTCCACTGTGTAAGCCTCTTTGAATCAGATGCCAGCCTACTGTACTAATGATCATGGTGTGCACACGCCTGTATGGATGGGTTAGAAACAGAGCAATAATTATTACTAAAGGCTTGTATTCTCTCCCACTACTCTTCCTGGAAGCTCTTCATTTATACAGATTGGGGACAATATGTATAAATCATTTCTAGATCCTAGATATGTTTCACATAAATCAAAAGTAGTAACTTTTGCAGCCAGAGAAGACACAAGGTCCTATTAACACTTCCTATTCTGCTCTAAACCTAAATATTTTGTTTATTCCATTTCATTTACTGTTAAAGTTTCATCTCCAATGGGAGAGCCATCTGAAAAAGAGACCTTTTTCTTTCTCTGATCATGTCTGCTGGAGTTTCCATGACAAAAAGTGCTGGACCAGCATAACGGAAAAAGGGAAGGTGTCCAGAGTTCAACATATCTGAATACATTTGTTGGCTGTTTTTCTCTAGTCATTACTCTTCTGAATTACCTGACAATCATAATCTCAGAACTGATTAATTTGACCATTTTGGTAATTTTAATTTAACTGCTGCATTTTCAGTACTGTTTTATGAGGGGAATAGGAATCCCACCTGTGGAAAGACTAGTATTAGAGAGCCAGATCCATAGCTGGGGTGTGTTTTGGGGAGAAAGCAATGGCCTGCTGGACTGTAAGCCTCCAACACTGCAGTGGCTGGCCCTGCGGCAGCTGTGTAAGAACAGAATTAATATCCTCCGCTGGGTCAGAGAGCAGAGGATGTCAAAGTCTCCTCTTGTAAAGCAGTAATGTTTGTTTGTAATCATGTTCTCAACATGTACCCTTGAGAGAAAACAGCATTTCAGTGAGACACAAATACTTTTTTCATTTTTTTAAATGAGACAAAAGCTTTGCCAAAATGTCATGCAAGAGCAACTTTTCAAAGAGCTGAAATTGTCTGAAACAGAATTGTCACCCCTTTCACATGCATGATCTGCACTAGAAAATTCCTACCTTCAGTCTTGCTGCTCTAATTAAAAACATATGCATTGTGATACTGCGCAATGCAGACTAAACATACCTGCCAAAAATATTGTCATCACTTTTGGGCAATTGCACTCAAGGGCACATGATTCTGTTGTAAGGATTTTGGATATTCCTGTTCTTCAAAGGGACAACTCCATTTTTAGGAAAACCGATTCTCCTACCTTTGGCCAGAAAACACACTGCTAATTATAGAGAACCTTTCCTATAGTATGTGGTGGATGTTCTGTGAAGAGCAACTTCAATAACTTAAAATAACTGGGGTTATTTTTAACAGGTTGGTTGGATCTAGTTGAGCTCTTTATTTAGTAGACATGTATTAGCACCTTAAAGTGCCTTTCCTTGGAGTAATCTTAACTGTAGGAGGACTGTTCTGTGCCTACTTATGCACTTGGGCATGGTAAATTTGTCCCCATGCTTAGCAACAAGTACTTGCTGAAATACCATTAACTTCAGTGGGACATTAAGTGGTTGAATGCCACCTCAAAACAGTATGTTTTTCCAGTTTGACATCTCAGTGACTGCATATACTCTATGCAAGTGGATATTGGACATCCACAGTCACAGAGAAACCTTAGTAAGAGGTCTGGCAACCATTTGGTAAACAATTATATTTATTCCCAAGATGGTATGCTTCACTGCATGATTTTAAGTCTGTCTTTAGGAATCTTGAGGAATAAAGACAATCAAACTTGAAAACCAATGAGTGCCATGGCATTCGGGCAACCCAACTGCTACCTTATAAGGATTTGTGTGTAGTGGCTCTTTGCAGCTGTACAGTAGCAGAGCTCTGACTCCAGCAGCAGGAGAGATAGTGACTAGTGTCCTTGCAAGTTCTTTAGAACAAACATGACACCCTCTAACTCCTCATTTGATACATATACTAAGTACAACTAACTAGGCTTATAATTTCTGTCCTGATTCCTTTGATTCCATATAGGTAACTTCCCTGTTCAGCAGCTTCCACAACAAAATCCAGCGAGGCATAAATTATTGCTGAATTTCAGCTGAACTCCCTGTGCAGGGACAGATGGCATTAATATGAATAGCAATTGAATTAACACCCAGCTACTGCTACCTCCCCAGCACAAGCAATGAAACCAAGACAGCATTTTGATTGGGATATTTCACATAAATATTTAGGTTAGATAGAGATGAAAATAGGGCATTATTTATGGATGGTTCTTAGCGACTTAGCAACTGTTTCTGTAGCTGAGTTCCTTGCAAAATAGATTAAAAGAACAGTAGTAAGACCAAGCTATTTTTTAAGTATTAATGATATATTCTTCAGAAATCTTAAGGGAACTTGCTAACACTGTTTGCCAGGTGTTTGCGGCATTAGCTAGCAGGCTATTGCATCTTATTTTCTTCCAGGCTCTGAGCTGGCAAATGGTTGAAACATCTGCATAAGCCAGCAAGTCAGTTCGTCGTATCACCTACTTCAATGTGGGGGTCTTTGTGTGTTCAAGGCCTTTATGAAAAAGGCTGCCTTTAGTAAAATATTTAAAAAATATGCCTCAGTTGTGAGCTGCTGAACTGGAGTGTGGGGGCTGCACTGCTGACAAAGAGATGATAGCTGCTGCAGAAGAGGTGTTAGTACACAACACTCTGCATTAAATGCAGGCTGGGGAGCTTACAGCCAGAGCAAAAGATGTGACATAGCCACAAAGGAGCTCTTGACAAGCACGAAAGGGAAAGCTGGTTTCTGTTTTCTTTGCCAGTTCCTGCACAGGGGCAGATTTGTTGTGCTCACATTTCTGTACTCATGTTACCTCAAGAGAACCTCAGTTGGATTTTTGTTTTTTCTATCAATACCAGAAACAAAGTGTTGGGTTGATAAAAAGCAGGTGTGGTAAAGAGGGGCTGTTTCAAATACTTGGTAGTCCAGATGCATGGATCTGGAGTGGCTGTTTTGGTTTTAATTATGGTGGGCATGCATGGCTCTCATTAATCGAAACAAGCCATGGCATTTTGGGGGAGACATGTCTACGTTTTGTAAAGCTTAAAGAATCCTGGGTTTAGGAAATTGCTATGTATAATTCAAGGAATGTTAAATGTACAAAGGAAAGGCATTTTAAAGTCTTGGATTTTTAAAAGCTGCATAGTACTGGCCTCTGTGTTCCCATCAGCCTCAATAAATGTTCAGCTTCGGTGGGAGCAGAGTGAGGTAAATGAAATTGATTATTCTTTTTTGTTCTCTGAACCACCACATGTTATCTCTTCCAGTACATTACTACTGTGTAGCTATACTAATTCTAAATGGGAGGCTTCAGGTATCTTCCTTTTTACATTTCATGTCTCTGGACCTCTCTGCCTTCCAAAGAGTCAAGAACTAATGTCATGAATTAAAAAGTAGGGGGAGAAAAAAAATGCCCACTGTGATCTCAGCTCATTCTGGGTCCGATTTCCATCTGGGATATGTGCAGGCGAGTTATCTGGCTCTCCGTGTCTCTCAGGAGTTGTTCGGGCAAGCAAGGCAATCCAGCACAGAAGCTGGTCTTGACCTTTCTCTTTCGGCTGTAACTAAACGGGTGAAGCAGCAGAGGTGCACCTCGTTGCAGTTAAGCATCTGGCCAACTATTTGCTGACATGAACTCTTTTCCCCTGAGAAGTGTTTGAAAGATGATGTTGCTGTCACCCAACTGTTAGATGCCCCCCTCCTACCACATCCCACTTATGTCCTCAAGGGCACCCTTGTGCAAGCAAATGTCACTCATGTAATCCAGTGAAATAGGATTGGCCACTGCAGCAATTATTTTTGTTTCCCTCACCTCCTTTTCCCCCTCTCATATTACCTGGGCTCCTGTCAGCACACCAACTTGTTATTCCCTTTGCACTCTGGGCTCGCTGCAGGCAGCAGGACGTCTCTACCTTCGGCTTCAAGGTCAGTTTAACTACCTATATTGCTTTTTCTCACCTCAAATGGTAGCATTTCAAATACAAGGGTTATTAAAAATTAATTCAAAGCACCACAGGCAGTGGTGTAATTTGGTTATAATTTATTGATTCACATAACTACTAGGTGCATGAAAAAAAAGTGTCAGACCACCGTGCAGCTGATTCAAATGCTGACCCTTAAGTAACAGTTTAAGTAAGGGAAAAACAAGTCCCTTTGCAGATGTGTAACAAGTTCAGAGAAAACACCTCTAATTCAGTATGGTTTTTGTGATTTTTATTGTAGCTCTCTGCACTGTGGAGATGAGGGTTTTATACTGTAAAATAGTGTCAGATCAATTCAGAAGGGCAAGGACTTCCGGCACCTTGGCTGGGCTTTGGTAGGAGAATTTGGGCTTCTGACTCTCACCAGGTTGAGTCAGATGGGTCAGACCTACAGCTGACAGAAATAAAAAATCATGCTGTTTCTAAGGGGTGGTTACTAAGGAGTAGTTGTCTAATCTATGAAGAGTCTTTTCCATGTCTTCTCTATTGATACGAATCTATTCATAGATTGATATTTGGGATTTTTTTCCCAGACTATTAGATGATTTTTGTAACTGTTCACTGACCTCTGGCATTACAAGGAGAAAGAAACTGAATTTTAGTTTATTTTTCATAGAGATATTCCATGCTGTGATTAAGGTGCATTTAGACTGATGTCTGCATTGACATTACTTCTGCACTCCAGAGACTTTATCTTAAACCCAGACCAGTCAGAAAGGTTCAAGTCTTGCTCAGAGTGTGCTGTGAGAAACTGAAAAACCCCGCCAATATTGCTTTATGAGATTTAATGTTTTAATTTATATCTTATTCTATGAACCTGTAGAGTGATACAGCAAACCAAGAGCAATGTAAGCTGTTTTCTGGGCATCTAAAAATGGTGTCTCATGCATGTAGTCATTTGTGACATTTATTGCAGATGTTTCTAAGGTGCCAGAAACTTCCATAGATGGGCAGAGAAAACTTTCCACTGGCATCTGTAGGCTTTAGCTCAAGCTAAGGATGACTCAATGAAATTAGTTCTCAAATAGAAAAGACCAGCCTCTTTCTCCCTCCACCACGTAAAAGTCCAGCTCTCTGCAGTGATACCATTAGCTAAACAGCGTAACAGTTTAGGATGTCCGTATACATTATTTGTGATTATGAGCCTGTGTGAACTTTAGCTATGGCTCTGCCATTCCTCTAAAATGTCGCTCAGAATCACATGGTGTGGCAATTAATACCACCCATGACATGGTTCAAATATTTAATCTAGTTCTATTTCTAGAAATGTCACTGTAACCCTTGTACCTTCCTTCCCTCCTTGGCTAAAAGCACAGGTGCTGCCTAGTGTGAAATATAGGATAACCAATACCTGTGTTCAAATACATTAAGAGAAAAAAGGACCTGACAGCTTCCTCCTTAAAAGAAGTTCAAGTAACTAAAGAACTAATAACAAAAGTATTATTTTTTAAATATTAAAACTAGTAGTAAAGTTCCTAAGTTCTTAAGGGGTAAAGAGGCAGTTTATGCATTTCTGATGATTCACTCGCCTCTGAAGTTCCCAGAGGGGGATGCAACAGCTTCAAATATGTGCAGATCACAGGAGCTCTGTGTGCAACAGAACACAGCTGAGGCAGTCCAAGCATGGTGGTAGCTATGAATCAAATCTCCTGGAGACCCTCTGCAGCCTCTGGCCAGAGCAGCAAGGGGAGTTTTGCTATGTCAGAGTTTTCTTAAGTTGTTGACTTAAAAGAAGGATGTTTTTAGTGTTGGTGAGAAACCTGCTATAGAAAAGCTGTATTTGTCCCAGAGAGTACCTTCACCTTTAACAGAGGCTTTAATTTAGCTGTATTGTGAATAAGAGGGAAAACTGGTTTAAGGCCAGAAATTGGCATTCTCAAATTTTTTTCAGCCTGGGGTTCAAACTGTGGTTTCAAACCGCCCCTCCACTTTAGATGATACTTGCAGTCCTTTGGGCTGTTTCTCATCCAGCACCAGATTTACAGTAGTGACTTCCACTAAATCTTATTGCTGGCTTTTGTCTCTGCCTTCTGTGCATGGTAGGTGATACCTCTATTAAAATACAGTTTTAAACCCAAAATACACTCCTGGCAGGACATAAATGTCCTGAAGGCTGGTTATAGGTAGCTGAGCATGTCTTAGAGGACAGCAGAGATAAAGGCTATGACCTCTAAGATCATGACCTTTCAGACAGGTTTTGCTGATTCACTGGCCATAAGTCATCACGGCGTATAGGAATACTGCTTTGGAAAAGGCAATGCCAATTTGACCCTGAATTTGTTTACCCTTTATGGAGCTGATGTGGTGAGAGGATGGAAATTATTTTGCTCTGCCATAAAGAAACCTTGTTTTTGCAGACACTTAACACTACATGCTGTACATGCTGTACAGCTTAGTGGCTGTTAATTTAAGTCAGTGTTGCATTTACTCCCCTCACAATTAACCACTGCAGACACTGCTCCACAAGGTGACTTGCAAGGAATTAATCAAAACTCTTCACTGTAGGAGGGAACCTATGCATGGAATATACACAGCAACTGTTTCTGAGCCAATTGCTCTGTGTTTCTTCTCTTCTGTACAAGAGTATTTTTGCTTTCTCCAAGTGATAACACAAATGACCTTGGAAATAAAACTTTAAAGGATTTGTTGCCAGTGTCAAATTCCACTCTCAGAGCCACTGCACTGTGCTCCATGGACTGCCCTTGGGACAAAGACATGCGTAAGGCTGGAGGGATGCAAAAGACATCTTAACTAGTTATCATGAGGCAAAGCCAGTATCCAAAGTGTGAACAGAATAATATAATAAGCAGAAAATGCGCAAGGCAAGATGTCCAAGCATTTTGTAAAGATGTTGGATATAAATACTGGGAGCTATCAAAGTGTTTTGCAGCACACTTGACTAACAAGAAAAAAAGAAAAACCTTCCCTGCCACTTTACCCATAGAAAATCCACCTGATGCTGATACCAGCTGAGATGTATATCTTACCCTCTGCCTTCGGCAGTTAAAGAATGCCCAGTTGTGGGCACTGCTGAAGACCATGCTACCAGCACAGGAAAGTAAGACAGACAAGTTGTAAGTCCTGGGTGACAGTAGAGCAGATCATCCCTGACCGTGACAAGGAAAAGTGGGAGATAAATGACTTCAACAGGACAATCACATGAGAGCCAGCAACCTTGGCACCCACATTAGAGCACTGGTGAGCCAAACCCAAGTGATGCCATGTGCAGCAGAAGCAGGTGCACCCTCCCAGTTACAGCACATGCTGGTACCACCATGCTCACGAGGGCCATTTTTTGTGTTTCTGCCATCTGCTAAGGGATTTGAGAAGCTCATGCTTTTCTCTCCCTGATATTCCCCACCTGCTCTTCTTTCCATCAGCCTGCAACAAGATCAGTGCTATCCTAATCTGTCGACTTGAGCTAGCACTCAAATGTGTGTTTCCCTACTGCAAAATAACAGTTCTCATTAATTCACTTTGGATTGTTGTGTCTCCTGATGTGTCAGCTTCTGCTGAGCTGCATACAGAACATACATGGTACTCCAGCTTGGTCATACCCCAACAATGAAACAGTTCAGTTTAGATCACATCTCTGAATATTTCTTACAGCATGTGCTGAAATCCCCACATTATGAAATTAGTAAGGAAGAAGCTTCTGACTCTCAATGTGCCTATCCACTACATTTTGGAAAAACAGCTGTATTGCTATCAGAGTTACAGAGTATTATCTGAGTGACACAGGCTTCAGGTCTCATGCCATGAATCCTAAGAATCTCACTAAAATCCTTAAAATGAAGTTATTAAGCTTTATACCTCAAAAAAAATGTTGTGTCTAGTACCATAGAAATCAGACCTCATTTGGACAACGGAAGATGTTCACAGAACTACAGATCAGTGCAGGTTTAGACGCAGCTAATTCTGTCATATGTGCTACCAAAATAAAGCCAAACTCACACGTAGCTTATGGTGCATTGCAAGAACTTGAAAATTCTGCAAGGTTGGTGCAGTTATAAACCATTTAGCAGAGAAAGAATTTTTAAGTAGAAAACCTTAAATGATAATTGGGAACCATTTAAGAATATTTTAGCAGCACATTCACAATACTACAACAGAGGAGAAAACTTCTCTGCTTATTAGGAAGCATTCCGGTTTAAAGGAAGAGTGAAAGTAAGAGTAGAAAAAAATGACAGGACTGATAGAGACCTAAGTTAACCAGGTTCCTGCTGTTGCAGACAACCCCACCACATAATCCTACTCGGAAGTGTATCTATGTCCGTAGCAGAAATAATTCCCTGACTGCTCCGATCAGGAAGCTGCCTAGGCTGTGCTGAGGACTGCAGTCATCACTCCCTACCCACTGCTCAGAGAACTGTGTGACTCCCAAAAGGGGACAGCACTTGGCAGGCAATGACCATGCTGTGCACTTCTAGTGAACCACTGTGGTCCTGAGGGGCTGATAGGATTTCCAAATGCAAAAGCTATTCCTTAGACACAGAGATGCTCTGCCGCTTCCATTTTGGAGACCTGCTACAACCATTACTGGAATGACAGGACCATTCAGGACATATCAGGAGGATGCTGGGGATGAAACAAAATGGAAAGAGTTCAAGGAAGAGCTAAAGATCAATTAATAAATTTGAAAATATTATTAAAATCTGATGGCGAGACATAAAATGTGACTGTCATTAAGTACCTACACGTGGACAAATAATGAGCAGAAATTTCTACAACAAACTGATAAAAGTAATAACAAAGACCAATAATTCAAACTGAAGACAAAACAAATGCAGGCCAAAAATAAGACAGAGTTTTATTTATTTATGTTTTTTAACTCAGGTTGATTAACCCTTGGAACTCCTTTATCTTCTCTGGACCACACTCTAGGTAGTTTTAAATGGAAGATGGATGCTTTCCTAAAGCAGGTGTTTTCCCTCCAGCACACCTGATCAGCACATGCAAGCGCCCGATTCCTTTTCAAGGGTTAAAACCAGTAATCACAAAAGTTCTGATCTTGAAAAATTAATCTTTCCCCTTCCCAGCTGCACTATGGTAGCACTCTAGGCATCTACAAGAAAATGCATTTTCTATCATCGTGAGCATGAGGGAAGACCCTTAGGAAGCGCCTACAAAAGAAAAGTGTGCAGTGGTTAAATTTCCCCATGAAAGCAAAATCCCTACAGTGGATGCCTAAGGATAGACTGCAGTGAAACCTGAATCACAGCATGGTATTTCTGGTAAAGTGTTCTTAGAAAAACCTTACACCTTTAACAACACCTTTGCCTGGAATAATTACATTTCTCTGAATCCACAGAGGTGGTAATGTTGCAAACTTATTGTTAGGGCAGGTTTACATTTTCTGTGAGGAAAAAACCAGATGAATCTGTTAATGATTTGAGGTCAGATTTGACAAGCAGCTTTCATGATAATTTTTTTTAGGTTGAGATCATTCTGTTCAGACTCTTTATAAAATAGATCTTTTTGGAATGTCTGTTTTGAAGCAACACATTACTTAGAAATCATGCTATTTTTGAGGGGGAAAAAAAGAAAAACAAAACAAAATGGTCTTGTTTCTTGTCAAAAAAACTGTCTTATTCATTATGCACACTCATTATGTAAAAACTTTTTTGCTGAACTTGAAGACCAGGTTTTGTGCAAGACTATTTGTGCTATTTTGATTGTATGTGGACTATCTGTGCAAGGCTAACATGGACTCAAGTTTGTGCTGCAGTATTACATGCACTTATATTCAGAACTATAGCCCACCCTTGTGGCAAGAGGTGTTTATTAAATTAGGAGTTACACCATTTGATAAAAAAAATTACAGTCCCCTTTCCACAGCAGTCCAGATGATGTTTTTCTTCTCACAAGAAATTCTAACTTTCATGTTCCCCTAGACCCTTTGCATTTGACAGTCACAAATGATGGTCCCTGCGATGGCAATGCCACGCTGCAGACAGAAGGTCCTACCTAAGGAGCGGAAGATCAGGCCAGCTGTCGTCTCCCAGTTCCTGCAGGCAGCAGCCACGTGATGCTATGATTGATGCTTGCAGGTCACCTTCTCAGCCGAGTCACCTTTTCTGCAGGAGTGACTGGGTTTAAAAAGCTGAGGCACTTACTGGTAAAGACAGAAACTGAAATTCTGCTTACAGAATGGCAAAGTTTGGGGAAGGAAATATTAGGCTGAGGAGTGCTGGGCTTAAATTCTTAAACTGTAACAAGGGATGTGTAGTTAGACATTAGTTTAAAAAAAAAAAAAAAAGAAAAAAGCCTATCTTACTCTGATTTTTTTTTTTTTTTAGGTAGTTAACCTACGCACTGTGTGGCATCTCCAGTGTTGGAGGCTTTTAAGAGCTGTTAGAGGAGCATCTGTCAGGTAAATTAAAGCCTGCCTCAGGGTAAGGAAAACCTTTCCTGTGATCCAACGAGGCAAGAATGTCCTGGGGGACTAGACACGCAGCCACAATAGAAGATAACATTGCCAACAAGAAAAATACTTGTGTTATGGGACTTTATCAGAACTCAGAAAGGAAAACAATTTTATGAGCATAAAATCTGCCTTTGATCAGGTGTCCAAAAGTCAGTCATTCTGTCCCAAAAGACCCAAAAGCCCATTTAATGTATCAGACCCTGACAGGGTGAGAAAACTACTGATGCTGCCTGAACAAGGGAGGAGGGGGCAATGAAACTGTCCATGCTGAGAGGATCTGCTTTAGGGATTAAATCTCGGTATTGCACATCCAGTCAAAGACAGGCATAAATAGAAGGAGGGGATACTTGTACTCATTCAGCAGAAAGAGTAAGGTAAAATGTCCCTGTATTTCCCAGATCAGCCATGGCACAAAGCCTTCACTGTGAGTTATCAGGGAAGAGTCTTTGCCTTTTCCCCCAGGCCCATCTATTTCTTTTTCCAGGTGGTTTGTGCCTCTTTCTGTTCACAGGCTGTGATTTCTGTTACAACCCTACATCTCAGGCACACAGTGTAGTTCAGCCTGAAAGACAAGGATGACAAGATAACTGCAGCCACCCAGGGTATTGTTTGCATGCCACGTTCTGCAGAAGGTTTGCCCTGCCCAGATGCTCTCAGGATCGGGCCCTCTCTTATCCAAGAGCTGATTTAAGGGCAATTCAAAGGATACAAGAAGCACTGAATCAGCAGCTAAACAACCTTTAGCTTTTAAAAACTTCAGTGAGCATGGTTTGTCTCCCAGAGAAATCACAGGGAGCAGCTTCTAGCATCCTTCACCCTCGCAGAGCTCCCACGTACTTCTCACCTTCTCCAGAACAAATTAATGCCAAGTGCCTAGCCAAGAGCACGCTGTGCTCACCTTCCAGTCTCAGACCAAAGTATCATGCTGATCCAGACAATAACTTTCTGGCTGGGATGTTGCTTCTATCCATTGCTTCTATCCATTGATCGTTGGAAAAGGCTCAAAGGTAGAAAAATACGCAGCCAGTCAATCAATTGGTGCTGTTACGAAACATGGGACTTCCCTGTCACATTGCATTAGTGCAAGGAATGGAGGTTATGTGAAAACAGCAAACAATACAGTGCAGCCTAGCCAGCAGATATGTGTCATGGCTAAAGATAATGACTTGTCTGAGGCTGTTAGCTTTACCTGTTAGGCTGCAGTACACACTGCAGTCAATAGCTGCACTGCTCTTGTTATTTCTGAAGCATTATAATTAATCACAGAATCACAGGATCACAGGTTGGAAAGGACCTCAGGGATCATCTAGTCCAGCCTTGATACCGTTGTGCCTCACACTTCTTTCTAAATATATACTGCACATGATTCCTCTAGTTTTATCAGATGTATGGACCAGATTTGTCCCTTAAAGTGACACAGGACTCAGAAGCTCCCAAAAAATCCAAGCTGGTGGAGATACTGATGAATGCCTGGGGTTAGGACAGGATTTTGACTGCCAGCCAATTCCTCACAGTAAAGATGGCATCTGTGAAACAGAACTATAAATACATACAGCTGCTATGAAAATACATGTATTGTTTCTCAGACACATAGGTATAACAATAACAGTTCTGTGCAGATTAGTCATAAGCCAGTAATTCCAGACAGTAGGATGGGGATGTTATACTGTGAAAAGGCACAAGAACCACCTGCTAACTGCACTGAAAAGGAAGTAGCACAGAAACCTCCATCATAAACCTCAAATTTGACTTTGATTTACAGTCAAATGTTCTCCCACCATTTTGGGAGGGGGAAATCCTGTTGCAGTCATGAAAGCCTGTCCTGCAACTCTTACCTAAACAAATTCTTAGACAGAGGGGAGCCACTCGCAGCGATAAGGCAACGACTGTCTGCCTCCTGTCCCAGCCTGGTGTCAGCATGTTCTTCATTATACTCTAGTGCAATGCAACTAATTCTTGAGGACTCGGAATAGCTGAGGAAGTCACAATGTATTCCTAATGAGAAGAAAAAAATAAATGCCCCCCTCTGTATGGTCTCTCCCCATTTCTGTTTTAGGGAAACTCGGTGAAAAAGTATTGAAAGTTCTGTTGATCAGTCAGCACCTTTGTCTGGAAGGAAAGTTAGATAAATGTATATTGAATTTCAAAGGCATGGAGGAGACAGAATAACAAAATTCATGTATAAAATTCTTTAAACAAGATACACGACATGAAACAAATGACTCTCAAACTTGAAACATATCTGTTTCTCATCTGACATATGTGAGTAAAGTTCAGAGAAGATACTGCTTTGCATCAGAAAACCATGCAAGCAGATGAGATCTTTTTACCAAGTAAGAAGATATAAATGTCAGATTGAATCTGTCTTTAGACAGCAGTGGAAAAGGCGAAGTAGTACAGGGTTTGGGATTAACTAACCCAGATCTACATGAAAATTATTGGAAATCAGAACACTTTTTTCACTGAAAATGAAACCAAATGCGTTGAGGTGTTTAACCTCCAAAAGAATGGTGAAAAGATTGCATAAACAATAATGGTTTTTTAAAAACTTTGAATAACAAATGAAGCAGCATATCCTGGGGAAAATGACATGTTTTCTTGTAAATCTTCCATGCCCATTTCCCGAAGATGATTTACCAGATTCCAGTTTTAAGAATGAGCTTCTGTCAGGGACACAAATTGGAATTTGTGTCCTTTCTTTAAACAGGAGTTATATCTTCCTGAGAAACTCAGTCACCAGCAATACTACTTTAATTCTGATCCTTGGAAAAAAATGTATGTATTGTCATCTTCAGACTTGCACAGAACATGCATTTTCTCTGCTAGACTTAAAGATCTCCTGTACTCCAGATATAATCCCAGTAGAATTAAATAGAAAAGAATACATGCATAGAAATAATACATGTAAATACCAACAATTTTTCTGAACACACTACATAAGTGCAAATCAATAATAAAAATAAATTTATTCTCTTACAGGGCTACCATTTAAAGTGAGAATTTATTTGTCATTTGCACTGCATGAGGACTTAGGGGTTGACATTGGGCTGTCTTCTCTTCCAGACATCGTATCCTCCGAGAGGAATGGCTAGTACCTTCTGTCGTCTCCTGGCCGGCCGTGCAACCACTGCACTCTTTGCAGCCGCAGGCACAGGAGTGCTAACTACCGGGTACCTCCTCAACCAGCAAAATGTGAAGGCTGCTGTTCAGGAAAAAAAGAAACTCTTCCCTCCAAGGTAAGGACTTGGGGTTAGACAGTCAGCTGAGCACAGCACCCTGATAACTGGGCTAGGAGTAACATTTCACTCTTTGGAGGAACAAGATCCTCATAGTGAGCTGCAGAGTCCTCATGTGGTCACACAGTCTGTGTATCTGTCCATGGGCAATATGACCTGAAAAACAGCACCCTTGATTACTAACCCCAGTTTTAGGTAGCACCAAAAATGGCCTTCAAGACCAGAAAGCAGGGACGTGAGATACTATCAACACTCAAAAAAAAAGCCATTGCCAAACAATGACAAGCCTAAGAAATGTTTTCAATTTTAGGCAGAGCACTATATTAGTCCTTATTCTATCTCATCAGCTATCGAAAGCTTTGCAGCTCAACCTATTGGACTGGCTGATTGTACAGACTCTACCATTAGGAAATGTGAAAGTATTTTCATTATGCAAGTAGTAAAGAAATCTCCCATATAACTGCTGTACTTGAAATACTCCTAATTCTGTTACAGACTGGCTGGCTGCTGATGATTAGAAACTAACTACAGACTTTCTTCTCTGTAGGCTGACTTTGCTGGCCATAATTATACAGATCAGGCCCTGACAGACCTTTTTCTTTTTAAAGTAGTGAATGAATAGTATCCTAGTTAAAATATATTCTTATAGAAATAACGGAGTTGTACATAAAGATAATCACTACCAGTACAAGGTAGATGTGGTCTGACTTAGTTGCAAAAATGCCTTGCTAAAGCATAACATCTTTCTTTTCCATGGCTTACTACACCATGCAGCTTTCTCTAAATAATAATGTCATTAAAGCAAACCCAGGTATTGCAGAAGAATGAAATTCCCAGCTGACATTGATAGACAGGCCCACTGATGTCCACTAAGCTGTGAGTGCACCTAGGCCCTCAGTTACAAAGAACTTCTTCAGCTAAACTTAATTACCTTCCTACTTGAAAAAACTATGTTAGACCTCTTTTATTTCGAATAAGAGTGTCTCAGCAGAGATTTAATGGGGCTTAGTACACTTTCATAGCTCACTAGGATTAATTTTCCTGATGGTCTCAATTAACAGAAATCTGCAATTGCCTGTTCTTGTGGTGGCCCACCTATGTGCAATGTGGGGTACCTTCAGTGACCTGAATCTTCCTCCCTTCCTAAAACTCAATGCAACATATACACCAAGAACTAATTATAGTTTTTAAACCATGCTGTGTACTCTGTATCTCATGATCCCTTCAATAGCTTCATAAACTAGCAAGGATTACTCTTCGAAGGTGCCAAATTAATTGCTTGGGATTTTTCTTCTCTTCAGCGCAGACTATCCTGATCTCCGCAAACATAACAACTGCATGGCTGAGTGCCTCACACCAGCCATTTACTGTAGGCTGAGGGACAAGATGACTCCCAATGGCTACACCCTGGACCAGTGCATCCAAACCGGGGTTGACAATCCTGGCCACCCTTTCATTAAAACTGTGGGCATGGTTGCAGGTGATGAAGAATCCTATGAGGTAAGGTGTTTCCACAATACTGTTGTATTTGGTTCAGTTTTCGTGGTATTGTTCACAACAGCTCATTAGACGAAGACAAATTGCAGTAAGGTATGCATTTCTAAGATAAATTGTATCCTGAAAAGTGTGTAAGGGGCAGGCCATGTGCATAAAGATGGTACTTTCCCTACTCCTCCTCACTAGGAAATGCATGAACATGAGGTGGTGTTACCACAGGTGCCCCCTCTGCTGCAATTGAGGTTAATAAAATGTACCTGCTTGGGAGCAGCTGCTACCTGCCTCCAGCAGCTGCCCTCCCTCCTACAACTAAACTTAGTTTAATGGCAAAGCTATGCAACCCTGAGATGCACAAAATAAAGGCAATGTGTAAATTACATTGTGGAACAGCAGAGGCAGAAGTGAAGCAAAAACATCTTCTGAGAAGTGCCAGATATCATTAAGCCACAGCTTTTGGATCATGATGAAAACCAAAGATACACAGCTTTAGGATGGACAGGTTTATTGAACTCTGGAATAAGGAGAAGAGGAAAAGAGAAGAAAACCCTTATTTTTATTAACCTCTGTGGTTTGGTTCCTTCAGTCTACCGACAATGGTACCTATTATTATACAGTCTCCTAACAGTATTCCAAATGCTGGGCTGCTGAAGATGGACTGGGACACCTGGCGTTCTGGACTATCAGCGACTGTGGTTTGGTTTCCTCATTTAGATGTGCCCCGCTCCTCATTTGCATGAAGGTGTGCTTGTGATTGGGGTTGACACACCTGAGACAAGTGGCTCTAACGAGGACTAGTATCCCATAGCAGTGAAGACATAGGGTATTACTGCATGACCTAAAAACAAGAGGCAAGGTGCTGAGGGACTCGGAGTGTGTGTTCTGGTTGATAATACAGCCTTAAACCTAGTCTGGTTGCCACCACATCCAGTACCTGTCTGTGGTAACTAGAGTAAACTTGCCACTTAAGTAAGGTGAAATTGCACCTTCTTTTTGTTGTGAAGATGAGCAACCACTGCAGAGCACTCTCTAGGTCAAAAGCACCCCCTTTTTTCATATTTACCCCAATCTGCATTTGCGAAGCCTCTTTTACATCTGTCCTCCAGGAGCCTGTGCCAGGGGACTTCTGTGGCTGAAACTGGTGCGTTTAAGTGTTTCTGTGTTTCTGCAGACTCTTTCTAGATTCTCTTGACTTCATAGGTGTTTGCTGAGATTTTTGACCCTGTCATTAAAGTGAGACATAATGGCTATGATCCACGGACAATGAAGCATCACACGGACCTGGATGCATCCAAGGTAGGATTGAAATAAAATAATGAGACAATAAAGGTTCAGGGCTGCTTCTTACAGTGATGACATGCATGAAATAGTACTTTTTTTCCTGATCCAACTTCAAAGACAGTAATTTTAGGGTTAAGGAAAGTGGGAACGCCACTCACGGCCCTAACAGGAAGACAGTTGCATCCCCAGCTTGTTCCTAGAAGAAGGATCAGTCTCAACTGTACTAAGCATCTGGGCCAAAGTCTTACTTGCCAGTGTCAGTCTGTTCATGAGCTTACAGATAACTGTGAGTCTAAGGCTTGGAATGAAAGCAGGAGTCGGCTCCACTACGCCCATACATGTGATCAAACCTTACCTGCTGCTTAATTTTTCCTTCATAGTTAAACTACACTGTGGTTTAGCATCTTCTTGGGCTTTCCTCTTTTGAAGGAAATCCCATACCTGGCCCCCTGCCTCTGCCAATATCCGTGTTTCCAAAAGCCACACAGATTCTTTCACATTTTGGACCATGAAGTACTAGCTGGTTATTCTGCCAAATGCATTCAGTCAAAGAAACCTGTTGTTCCTAGAAAAAAAAAAACAAACAAAAACCTGCTGGTCTGAAACTCTGAGGGGCTCCTGGTATCCTGAGTATCTGTGATCTCATGGAGAGGTTGTCATGCCTGGGCAGAAAGGTGCCCCTCTTTTTGTATGATTGGATTTGGCTTTTTTTTATGGTGGAGCACAATGCAGGGGACTGTGTGTGAAATAATGGAAGATTCTTCCTTCAGATCACCCAGGGTCAATTTGATGAGCGTTATGTCCTCTCATCACGGGTGCGTACTGGCCGCAGCATCCGGGGCCTCAGCCTTCCTCCCGCCTGCACCAGGGCAGAGCGGAGAGAGGTGGAGAATGTTGTGGTCACCGCACTCGCTGGGCTGAAAGGAGACCTCTCTGGAAAGTACTACAGCCTGACTAATATGTCCGAGAAGGATCAGCAGCAGCTTATTGACGTAAGTATAGCTCCAGTGCTGACAGCACCTTCATTGACTCTTGTTTATCTTAATCTTTGTCTTTCTTTGGGGTACCTGCTTTCCTCTGTAGCTAAGAAGGATAATCACAGCATTAACCCAGTAGTTAATGGCCTGCCAGTATTTTTAATATAACAGCAAATCATCCAGGGTCTAGATTTTGGCTAAGTACATAATGTGTAGGTCCGACACGTGGAGATATATTCCAGATAGCAAGATCCGTGTCGAATCAAATATACATGGCTGCTGACACCTCTTTGGACAAATAACAAAGTAAATTCAGGACTTGAGCAAAGATCGATATTTTCTATATTAATAACCATTCTAAGTAAAAATATTACACTGATATAAGCATTACATATTATCTGTATTCTGGACTGCCAGGGTGGGGGGCTTTGGCTGTAATTTATTTATGCTAAAACTACACTAATTCTGATTTCCTCAGAATGGCTGTAGCCAACTGCACCCAGGTGTCCTTTTCCCAGTCCTATAACTGTGTTTAAGGACTTGAAGGATCAGGTCCATAATGAGAGTTTTCATTGTCATACAGATGGAAACACAAGGATTTTCATTATGGATTTTGTCACAGCATGTGACAAGTCAAACAAACCTTGAATGTGCATTTTAAATATCCAAAGGAATGGCTGTACCCTGTTAGCTATAATTATGGCACATTAATCCATAACATCAACCAAAAGGGAGCTGATGAAGTAACATAACTATTTATAACCCTGGAACTAGGTGTCACAGTCTGGATTAACCAGGAGTTAAGAATTTATGTAAGGTCAGTAACTTTTTTAATTGAATGTCCTTGGTAATGTATTTATTCACAAGAAGTTGATGACCTATTGTAGGTTTTATTTCATTGCCTTTTTCAGCAGGAGAGAGTTCCCTAGAAAGCAGCAGTCAAAATAGGAGTGTGGAGAACGTAATTCCTCCATGGTTTAAGGCTAAGTCCTTTGGGAAGTGGAATAGACTTCACTGATTCAGCATTCTACCTTGTTTTGTTTGCTTTTATGGTAATGCAAATGTATAGAAATCAGGGCATTGAATGTTGTAACCTCAGACTCCATCTTAAACTTATACCATTGCTTACCTCCTCCAGTACATTAGGACCTTGAACCTCTATAACATCAGGCTTTCCCCCGGCCTTTAATAAGCAACATCTGATCTCTATAAGATCAAATTCAGCACAGAAGGCATTTGGTACTTTGCAGATTTGGGCCATATGCATGTAAGGGAAACTAATAGTGCTCAGCTGTTTTCTTGCAAAAAGGGGATTTTTTTCTTTCAAGCAGAAGTGCTGAGTGGAGCAAGCCAAGGAAGGAAATGTTGTGTCCCTGTGATGAACAAAAACTCTATACATTTTCTTGCATGCGGGGAGCCCTTATTGTGGCCTTCCAGTACTTAAAGGGGGGCTATAGGAAAGATGGGGACAATCATCTTGTGGCAAGGCCTGTTGTGACAGGACAAGGGGTGATGGGTTTAAACTAAAGGAGGGTGGATTTAGATTGGATATAAGGAAAAAAATTTTTACTATGAGGGTGGTGAAACACTGGCCCAGGCTGCCCAGAGAGGTGGTAGATGCCCTATCCCTGGACACACGCAAGGTCAGGCTGGACGGGGCTTTGAGCAACCTGATCCAGTTAAAGGTGTCTATTCACTGCAGTGGGTTGGACTAGATGACCTCTAAAGGTCCCTTCCAACTCAAACCATTCTATGGTTCTATGGTTGGGGTTCTGGCTGCATCATGCCCATCACAGGGTATTCAAAGATGAACACCTAAAATTCTCCACTAAGGGGAAAGAGAAGTAAAGCGCATCAACTTGTCTACCATGTCATATTTATTCTGGATAGGTTGCCACACTATTCTTAATCAAACCCTAGATCTAAAAACAAACAAACAAACAAACCCCCAAAAACCCCCTCCCTCCAAGATTTGATACGGCAGTGTTTGAGGAATTAAGAACTCATAATTTTTCACCACACACATGAAAATCAAATACTTACTTGCTTTGGGAAAAGCAGCTCCGCTACAGAAAAAAGAAAAACCTAAATTATCTGGAATGTGGCAAACCGGTGGCACAGCAAGTGCTACATTCATTAAATGAGAAATAGCATCTCTGTTAAGGAACAGAACAACTCTGTGATTCTAAAAGGTCAAGCTTAGCACTGATTTAATTCCTACCTTGACTTCATGCTCAGAATAAATTGCTAAATCTCTTTGTTGAAGAAATATATTTTCAGAACTAGGTTTTGTTGTGGTTTTTTTTTTTTTCTCCAGTCTTTAAGGACTGATTGCATTCTCCCATCCTGAAACTTGTCCTTATGCAGAGAACATCTCTAGTGCTAGCAGTCAGGTCCCTCCAGAGTACCCTTTGCTGTGTATATGTCATATTAGGTACCCACGTCCCATTCCTCCCTGCATCTGAAAAAATTTTTTTGCCAAACATGGTCATATTACCAATGGCAGTGAGAAACTGCAAGACTCAAGAAAATCACCTGGGTGAAGTGCTTTTAGTTTTCAGAATAAGGAACCAGAATCATAAGCTGTACTATGCATTTTGCTTGCACATTGACTTCACATAAAATGTATTAGACAGCTTTATACTGTTTTCTTGAACAAACTTAAATTTTGTTTTGTTCTTTCTCCCTCTCTCTCTTTTTGGCCCCATTTCGGTGTCCAGGACCATTTTCTCTTTGATAAGCCAGTGTCCCCTTTGCTAACATGTGCTGGGATGGCACGTGACTGGCCAGATGCCAGAGGAATCTGGTATGTTGTGTGACATGCAGAAACTTGTGTCATGTTTTAAAGATTGTGTTACAAATCTCCTTGCTTGTCCTAACCTTGCAGCCACTCTGTCCCCATACTCACAGCATGTTAAATTTGCTTTTAAAAAAAGTTTTCCTGCTTAATTAAAAACAAACAAACAAAATCCAGTAATGAACAAAAGAATGGGAAAGACCTTTCATTTCAGAAGCCATCACTAATATCATCCTCACAACACAGTATCATAGGCACGGCTTCTTTGGGTTTTTTGTCTCCATTTTTTCTATCTCTAGATAAAAATTTGATTTGGGAAAGTCACCATGCAGTCGGCAGAGCTGAGGTTACAAAAGCAGCTAACACCAGATATAGCCATGCTGTCAGCTGGGAACCACCAGCCATAGAGCTGCAGGACACCACATTGCAAATTCCTGTCCCTCTCCTCACTATCTAGAGACAGAGTATTATTATAATTCCCAGAGCTCAAAGTAACGCTTTCTTTCCAAATGAACTGGACAAAAAGGATATGCAGAAGTTGAGTTTTCTATTTTCTTCCAGGTCTTCTACTTTCAGAAGACACCTGACGTATTTTTTGCCCAAACACAATATTTTCTGGGGAGAGAAAGGGATAATAGTGCTGAGATCAGGGCACACACCCACTAGCAGAGGGTGGGAGCAACTGTGCATTGCATAGCACCTGCATCCAATAAGGTATACTTCTAGGCATTACCAGAAGCTTTAATTCTGTAAAATTAGGCTAAAAAGGATTCTGAAGAATCACCTAGCCTGTCTCCTTGCCCTAGATGGATTCAGGACTTTATGTAGGGGACGGGACTTTATGTAAAAAAAAAACCCAACCGTTTTCCAAGCAGTGTAGGACAATACTGGCTCACGTTCAGAAGCATAGCCAGTATTACTGTGATGAGCTAAATGTGATTGCTGTTGGGGAGCAGGCGCTGTGAAACCTGATCGCCCATGAAACCTAATGACCTGCTGGAAATCTGTGAGGATTTTTTTATTTCAACAAGCTTCAGATTAGCTCGCTGGTCCCCATCTAAATCTGAGGAAGAGGAAAAGGATAAGTCTGAGGTATCATTCTTTCTCTCTACAAACAGGAGAAGTACCAACAATATAAATACTATCCAGGGATCTCCTGAATATAACAGTCTTGCATTTTGGCTTGTTTTACATGTGAAATATGTCAGGCAGACTGGAAAAAAAATTAGTATGATTGGACAGTATTTCAGTAAGCCACATTTGGAAAACTTGCTATTCTCCTTCAAGAAATTGTTGTCAAAAAGACTACATGTCCTGGAAATTATTTTGCTTATAAAGATTGCAATCCTGTCCTTGTTATGGGCTGGAGGACTATTCCCACCAACCTCACTGGCAGTGATGGCAGAGTTTAAATGCACTCAGTGTGGACTCACTCCACATTCCTTCAAGCAATGGGGAGAATTAGTTAATTAGAGGGGGAGCTGAGTCAGGCCACCCTCAGTCTATTTGGAAAACCCTCCCCTGATTGTTCGATGTGACTGAAGACAAGAGACCTGGACCTCAACTGACCATAACATCAGGCACAGGATGTTTATATCTGGCAAACTCCAAGTTCAAAAAAAGGAGTTGCAGTTAAAGACCAGCTGAAAATCAGGCTCTCGGTGAACTTTAACTTTCAAATTTCATGTGTTTCGAACCTGTTAATATTCCACTGCTTGTACAAATGAGTCTGATCCCGTCAATCACCTTCTACATGCTATAGAAAAGCTGTGGTAGAAGACTGAGGAAGTGGGGAAAAAGCCATGAAAAGTGACCTCAGGTTTGACCTGCACTTAAGAAACTTAACCATGACTGATCTGTTTGAGACAAGAGTGGGTACCTTCAGGCACTTTTATCTTGACTGACAAGCCAGCATCACTAATGCGCTGTCTGGAAGCAATGTGCATCTGCTGTCCTCAGACATGTAACTTGACTGATGTGGCAATCCAGTGCGACCAAGTGATACAGAGGGCACTGGGATTTGATTTAGGGGAGAAGAAAATTAAGTAACGACATATTGCTTGGCCCCCAGCAGCATGTAAGCATTAGGGTCTTTTTTCCAAACTGCATAGTTTTCTAAGAACAATAAAAACCGCCCCCAGTGATGGAGGATGCAGAGGTTGGCTTTTCCCTTTGCTACACCTCCCAGCTGCACTTGTACTAGAGGACAACATGTTTTTCCTCGCTCAGCACTGCAGCAGCATGATGTGATCAGAAAAACTTCTTGCTGTGCCCAAGAAACCCACAGAATGCCATTGGCATGGGGGATCCAACTGTGAAAGCCGCTTAAATCCCCAACTGCAGAACAATGTTATCTTGCTGTGCTTAACTTCTCCACAGCCCTGAAAGACTGTGATAAATCTAAGGATACTAAGAATTATTTTTCAGGGCTTGTCTTTTTAATTACACTTTTTTTTTCCCCCCTCTCAACCAGGCATAACAATGACAAGACATTTCTTGTCTGGATTAATGAAGAGGACCACACCAGGGTGATCTCCATGGAGAAAGGTGGCAACATGAAACGGGTGTTTGAAAGATTTTGCCGTGGTTTAAAAGAGGTAGTATCTCAATGAGTTTATTATTCCTGTTTGTTTATTGTTGGGCTGTTGTCAGCACTGCCTACCGTGGTTCACACTGAATGTCATCTTCGGGAGCTGCAAAATGAAGTAACACCAGTCCACAGAGCAACCCACACTAATGGAGTTAAAGAAGTAAACAGGCAAATTGCTAGCTGAATTGTAGGGAAAAATAAATAAAATGTTTTTGTAGTTTTGGTATTATTCAGCACAAGCTGGGTGAAGAAATATCCCCCTTTTGCTACTTTGTGCCTGCAGGCTGTGGGAATTCATAAATCAAGCATTTTATTTGTATTGCTTGATTTGCTTGAATGAAGACTTTATTTGGCCCAGCCTCCAGGTTCTCATCCCTGATGCTGGGAGGGGAGTGGATGCTGCTGAAGTTGTGCACAGGACTGAGGACTTACGACCTCCAGGCTCACTGCCAATTTTGGGGATATATGGGGTTTTGTGATAAAAATACTAACTGATAGCCAGGGCTGCTGGTCTAGCTATTCATAAAGACAAAAAAAGTCTTCATGAGATGCCATGTGGATTAAAACCGTTTTGTCCAGACAATCCAGGTAGCGCTGCAAGTCAGCTCTGGCCCTGTGCAGCCCTGTGTACTGCTCTGGCACAGAAAATTCCCTTAACAGAGAAAGTGGATTTTACTGTGTCCCAGAGGCAACACAGCAAGGTGCAGTGGGACAGGTGACGTGGCCAAACACTATTCTCCACCACTGTTGTCCACATAATTCCTGGCTGGATTGCATGAAACCCTAGACATTAAACTACGTCAGACTGAAACTGGCTTGAAATTGTCTCCAAGACTGTAAGAATATTCAGGTTGCATAAAATAACTATTTCTCCCCATTGGGATCCTTGGCAAGTTCACTTAATCTGAACTGTGGAGGAACTGCATTTGTCTCCATCACACTGCTTTTCTTCCTGGGTATGGAAATGCATATTGTGCCAGCCTTGGTCTGCTTGCTTCATTCTTTTTACCTTGGCAAAAGAGCTTCTCTGGCTTTCTGTAGATATCCCTGTGTCAGAAACCCCCCAGCAAGTGTAGAGCTGATACAGCTGTGCCCCTCTTCCATATCACTTCACAGCCCCCAGCCAAAAAAAAAGCAATACCAAGTAGGGACAGCAGGGAACTACAACCTTTTGACTGTGGATGCAGAGGAAGCTCAGAGCATTCATAGGGAAGTTTGGATCTGTAGTGTGTTTGGGAACACAGGAAAACAAAAGCACCTAATGTATCTTTCTTTGGCATTGGGGTGGTTAACTGGGACCTTTTAGGTTTTCAAGGTATACGCATGAGACTGAGCAGTGTACAGGGTGGTGGCCCAGGTGACATGGCTTGCGGATGCTGTTCCCAATTTTGCTGCTGCTACTGTGCTTACCTCACATGCAACAGAGGTGAAGCTATGGACCTGGCCATGGGAAGTGGTCGGACAGCTTTGAGAACTGCGACCAGAGTAGGTGTCTGAGGCAGGAAATCAGGTCTAGTTTCCCACCATTGTTTCTGGTGTCCTCACACAATATAGAAATGATGCTAGGAGAGTCATTTATTCTGTACCCTTCTGCAGGATGGAAGTATATTTGCAGGGGTCTTATGAGCATAAGCTGGTTTATGTATCTGATTCTCCTCTGGACAAGAGGAGAACTGAATTGAAATTGTTTTTGGATCGCAGAAGTAAATCCAGGAAGTGTAGATGAGTGAACAGGGTATCAGCCTATTCAAAGGTCAATAGACCCTTCTGATTTTTCTGTGGATAATTATTTTACTCTCCTTTCTGATATGGTCAGAGACCTAGTACTGAGAAGCATTATATACAAGCTATGCTGTGTCCTTTCAATGGAAGTGTGGCTGTTAATACTAGGCATTTAGAAGTCAAGTGTCCTCCCTCAAGAGTCATGGCATCACTTTGAAAATTACACAAAACTCAGCTTCAGCTGCTTTTGTTTGCTTTGCAGCATTTGAGTCTTTTGGGCTTGTGAGTTGCAACATTGCTCCAAAAATACCAAGGTTAGAAACACATGTCAAAAGCTATAATTTTTATGTGAAGATAGGGCTTCATGGGCTAAGGCTATACCAAAATACCATGACAGGGAGCTTTGTGATAAAGTGATGAAGAGTCTGCAAATTAGTGGTCACGAGAAAATGATGTCAAAATCCTTGTAATGTGCACTGGCGATCTTGGTGTCTGATGAACGCAAACATTTACACCATATCCAAACCAGGCTGTACTCAGGTGGAAATTATGCAGCTCCCTGGTGTTAGTGAAGTTTATCATCAACACAGATACATGATGACAAGAATCTCAGCTATAAGCAGACATCTTAAAATGAGACATTTGTACGCTGCCCTTTTCTTTTTGCCCTTCTTTTTTTCTGTCATAGGTGGAAAGATTAATTAAAGAACGGGGCTGGGAGTTCATGTGGAACGAGCGTCTTGGATATGTTCTGACCTGTCCTTCCAACCTGGGAACTGGTCTACGTGCTGGAGTCCATGTTAAGCTGCCCAAGCTTAGCAAGGTACATGAGTCAGTTAAAAGGCCAGTGACATAAGTCAGCTCTTCTGATTTGTAAAGGAACAAATGAAAAATGACAGCTTACAGCGACTGCAAGTTAGCATGATGTGTAACAAGGTCCCATGGATAATGCACAACTAATTAAGCACATTTTTATTCTGCAAATGATTGTATTTGTTATGGAAATTAATCTACTCAGCAGACACACGCCAAGACAGGCTCTAATCCAAGGACCGAGAGAACTATCCACGTCTGCCTGTATTTCTGGAGATGCTATTAAGTCATGGGTAATAGCATTGCAAGGATTCAGCATGATAGGCAGGGTAAAAGGCAATAAGCTCAAACCTGTTTTTTTCTGATAGGATCCCAGGTTTCCAAAAATCCTGGAGAACCTGAGGTTGCAAAAGCGTGGCACTGGTGGAGTGGACACGGCAGCCGTAGCAGATGTGTATGATATCTCCAACCTGGACCGCATGGGTCGCTCAGAGGTAACCTGGTTTTTTTCCCCTTGCTTTTTAGCTCAGATCTATACTGATATGAGTCAGTTTCCCTCCAGTTGGGTTCGCTGCCATGGCAGTTTTTACTCCTGATGAATCTGGTCCAATGAAAATGCTTGTACAGTGAAAGATTACTGAAGTCCATGAAGTGCTTGCCAAATATTCCTGCTGTGGCAATGAAAAAAAACCCTGAGCAAGTTCCATAAACGTGACTTGTTTGCACCATGTGCCAAGGCTCTCCATTGAGAGCACACAGGTGCTGGAAAGGCTTGGCTGTGGTAACAGACATCCCTCAGGACGACACTTATCAGCATCACAGCACAAGCTCTTAGACCTGCTTGCCTGCGGGAGCGCACAGCTATGAGATCGGCGTCCAGCTATCCCTGCAGCACTGGACATGAGACATGTGTAAGAGCTCGTGCAGTGGGCATTGAGCCAGCGACTATGCATTGGGCAGGTACCTGCTGCACCTGCTGCAAAGTGTTGGGGAAAGAACCAGGGATCGAGTCCTAACCCACCCGGGGAATCAGGCACTGAAAGCAAGATGGTTTAAAGTGTTGTTTTCTTTTCAGTATTCAGTCATGTCCTTTCTCCACAGTTAGACAGCAGGACAAGACCAATCCTTTCATCCCAAAATAACTGAGGAGAAGGGGTCAGTGCCATCCTCATGTGCCCTGTGTGGCACTGAGCAGAGGACATGGGAGAGCTAGGTTTAAATCAGGGCGAAGATCTAATTGTCGGCTGTGAGCCCTCCCTGTTGGGCTGTAGGCTATGACGAGGTGGGTTTGTCTCAGACATGTGTTTCGAAGCTATTTCAGTTTGAATGAGTATTTGTTGCCAGAGAGTGGAAATGACCCTACAGCCTAGTGGTGCTGCTGGTCTCCTGGGAGGCTCAGGTCCCAGACCTCATTCCAGTTTCATATTTAAGTACTTTATAAAGCAGAACAGCACCTAAGAGCAAATCTACTGGAGGATGGTGGAGAAGCAGCCATGTCAAAGAGTTGTAGTCTCCTCCCACTAGCTCTGCCTGAGCCAAACCCTTATTCCAGGTCATGGGTTGTAAGTCCTGTGGCACCACTACAGCTTTCCTTTCCTCACCGAGACCATGGCTGTGTTGACCCTTGGCCATGTCAAGAACAATTGAGACAAAAATTTACTTTGCAAGACCCAGTGACTCTGGTGATTTGAGCACTCTGCTGGTAGGTAGGAAACAGAGGTTCAAACCTTCTGTAAAACATGTCTTTCACCTGTCACGTTCGTGCTGTAAACTCTCAGCTATGGTCAATACTAGTGGGACCAATGTCTCCTGAGGACCTTTTTTCTCCACTAGCAATGCAAGACACAGTTTGGGCTCAGACACCAACCTGCTTGTACACATCAGGATTTGAACGGCTGCCTGCTTGCCCAGCAGCAAAATTTTAATTACTTTCTTGGGTTTGTTGCAAGTTAAAACTCCATTGCAAAGAAAGGCATGCTGTCAAGGTGTGTTTATCCAGAACAGCACAGCATGAGAGGCTTTGGTGACTTAGATATGGACGCAGTTTTGTCCTCTTGTTGCAACGCAAGACTGGAGTCCAGCCTGATTCTTGGTGGGTTTCCATAACATGAATATAACCCTGGGATAACGCACCTGGGTTATAACTAGATTCAAACCAGTCCAGAGCTGGGCAGGTGGCTTCCTTTTCTCACTCACCTTAGGTTTTCTGCCACTGGGACAGAGCCAAGTCAGGGCTTCTGTGCTTTCTTATTTGGACGTGCCCTTGAATGTCTTCACAGCCAAGGGGAATTTGGACAGGGGTTTGGATATTTTAAATCTTGGAGTTTGATGTAGGCAGCTATGTAGCTTTGGAACTAAACTGAAATAAATAGGATTGAAAAGCCATTAAGCTGTACTGCTTGCAAAAATAATTTGTGACAAACATTTAATCTTAAACATCATCATGTGTGCTTTATACTTAAATAACACAAATGATACAAAAGGATTGCGCAGCATGATTAATTAATATAAGTTCTACTGACAGATGGCCTAAGCCTACAAATTTTTGCTTATAGGAAGACTTCTACTGAACTCAGTGATTCCTTGCACAGCAAGGATTCAAAAGATTAAGCCAATAGATAAGATGCAATCCATACCTTGAAGATTTCGAAATCTAAATAAGAAAGAAAACTCAAGGGGATAAAAATGTTTTATTATAAGACATATTTTTTCAGTACGTAATAAAATAAATTCCATTGTGTGGTAAATGTGTTTGCAGAACTGAATTATGGTCCCAAAGGTGTGAGACAAAACTGTTTGTATTTTTGCTTTGTTTCAACTGCTGGTCAATGTAAACTTAATATGAAATTCTTTTCCTTCTTGAGGCTGCAAATTCAGACCTCTGATTTCCCAATACAGCTGGTCTGTAAAAGACAATAAAATAAACTGCTAAGCCACTGAAATGCTTTACAGTAAAAACAAATCCCTTGAAAATCTGTGACTGTCACAATAAAGAGAAAATAGGATTTAGTCTTCACATTCGGTTTTAACAAACCAGTCATTAAAGGTTGCTAATGAACCATTTAATGAAGATTAAGAAAAATCAGCGCAATACCTTGCTGGCTAACTATACCACAGGGCCTGTGGTCCTTGCATGTCACTGTCTGTGGAGAAAGTCTGCTGGAGACAAGGCACCTTGTATTCTTCAGCAATTTTGAAAAAGGTTACAAGGACACCACTACCCCTGCCATATAGAATTACAAATTTTGGTGCTGCTCTGGGTCTGGAGCTAATCCCACCCTTGCCAGTGTATATCAAGAGCTGAAAACAAAGGAGTGATGGATGACGTAGAGTCAGCATGAGCAGAGGATGAGAACCTCTGCTTCAGAGATGTGGGCTTGGCAAAACTGCCTCAGCAAAGTCAGCACGCTTGGCAGAATGAGTAGGATATCTTACCCCACAGCTGACAAACCATTGCACAGGGTTCATGGTCACCTGCAGGGGAACATATGGTCCTGAGCCATGCCCATGCCTGTGAAGAAGTACAAGACTCTGGTTAGACAAGCTTTCTCAGGCAGTCTAAATGGCTGTAACCAAACAGGTAGTCCTGCCCCCCTCCCAGTCCCAGCCATGTGATGGACTTAGCCCATGCCTCCAGCAGCATTCAGGGCTGGTGAGAGTCAGGGCAATGAGCCTCTGTCCTCCTCTCCTTGTGCCACTGTCCCAGTTAGTTTCTGTCTGACTGTGCTCACATAAATGCTTCTGCAAGCACACGGGCAGTTCAGGCTTGGGAGCTGCGACGACACAGCAATGGCATTCAGTGTGAGCTGCCTGGTGATACTGAGCACTCACAGCATGGCTGTTCTGGTTTCTTCATCCTTGTATACGAGCATGCCAAACACAACAGACAGGGACCCCTGCTGTGCCATGCGTTACTTTTCAGCAAACATCTGGGGAGGACCCTGCACCCTCAAGTGGTCACATTTGAAATAGGTCTCTCAACTCATGACTAAACATTTTCTGTAAGGACTTTTGTTTGTTTGCTTTATTCCTACAGTCATATGAGTAGGAGCAGAATTTGGTGGAAATAACTTTAGGGACCTATTTGAAAGTTTCTGTTGCTGGCGGCCCAAACTCAGGGCAAATAGGAGAAGGGAATTACTATCGGTTTCCACTGGACCAGCATGACCCATACTCCCTGTGCCACAGGCAGTGTGGTGTCTATTCCATGACACTCCTTACTTATAGCTTTACCTGCCGTCATTCCAGTACAAGCCAATTTTCCCTTCCTCTATTAACACCATTAGCTAAAGATTCTACTAATACTATTTTCTTCTTGTTGCTGTAGGTGGAGCTAGTCCAGATTGTCATTGATGGGGTCAATTACCTAGTTGACTGTGAGAAGAAACTGGAAAGAGGTCAAGACATCAAAGTGCCACCACCGTTGCCTCAGTTTGGCAGGAAGTGATCTTACTGCTGATGGCGAGCAACTGGTAGAAAATATGACTGCCACTCTGACAGAAAGGCACCTCTGTATATCTCTGTACAAAAATCTTGTGTAATAAAACACTACCTGATACCTGATGTCTCCTTTGATGCCTGGCTGCCCTGGCAGAAGTTAGTCTTCGTGCAGGTTTACTAGGATGCACCCAATACAACCACCACAGTACACTCTTTTTTGGGGACTGTTTCCTTTCCTTTCTTGGTTGGTGATAAGAAAAGTACTACCTGAGTAATGCAAAAGCACAGATCCTTAATTCTAAGCTGCATTTGCACTTATGGCCACACTTAGGAAGTCTCCTACGAGCACCCTACTTTTATTCACAGATGCACTTCTTTCCAGTGACTGTCCAGGCAGCTGAAATCTACCAGCATGAGGGGTAGGTGCTGTGAAGTGCTCCTTGCTTTTTCAGCAACCGCTGAACACCATGGTGAGTTCAACAATTAACTGGAGTTGGCAGCTGCATGTGCATTCAGCCTCTGAAGTCTGCCACTTGACCTGTCATCGGGAATTCAGTGGTGTCTCTGCAAAGGAGCTGTCTCTTCTCTGTCCAGGACTGGTCTGCACACAAAATTCTTTACCATGTCACCCCAAACACCCAGATTTTTTCACTCCTACAGAACTCACCACGTCACTTCTCAGCTGTTTCCCTTGGGCGTCTGAGGTGCTCACCACTCTTCCATCCAGGCATCACCACTCTTCCACCACAGGCATCCATGCTCACCACTATTCCATGTGGTGAGCAGCTTGGTGGGAAGAAACACTAGCAGATGCTAACAGTCCCACTGATTGCTTCTTTTTTGCATATTGAAACATATTCAGTGGTTCACTGTAACCACACTCAAAACACCAGTTCTCACGAAAAAACCAAAATAGTCAAAATATACCCTGATGAATGTGCTGTGTTGCTGTCGAGTGGGGAGTAGTATCAGCAGAAAATGTTTCAGGTCTGTGTGAACAGCAAAGTGACACTGCTGAGGCACCCATGGCTACTGTATGTAGGGGTATGTCCAGGACATGCAGTTCAGTAGTGTCCTGACTGGTGCTTTGGAGCCCGTTGCAGCACCTTGAGCAATGCTAGTTTAGTTTATAAAACTCATGTAGTGTAAGCTCTGAGAAAACATTGAGAACATATGTGTTAGTCCTAGTTTAATTCAGGTGGCAGGAACTCCCCTAACAAAGCATCCTCCATCAGAAACCTCTTGCTGACATCTGCTGTACAGTCCCAGCCTGGTGCAAAGTGCCTTGAGAAGGTTTTTCAGCAAGTCATATCTGAAGAGCTGTGACTGGATAGCTAGGCCATAACAAATTACACACTTTAAAAATCACAATTGGAAGTTGAGAGCTAGATGGTGACTTAGGAGCTCTGGGAAACCAGCAGCATGGTGTGCTTTTGCTCAGAAGGAGAGCTGTTGTATATGAAGTAGGCTGGATCTTCCATATGATTGCTGTTTCTTCCTCATCTATGCTGTGTACATTCTCTAATATTTTGCCACCGACTTTCTAAATGGTGGTTAATAATAGTAATTCTGGGGAAGGGAAAGAGACTCCTGCTGATTTCACGTAGAAGGCAAACAAGTAAAACTGGAAAGACTTCACTGTTAGACCTCCAAAACAGTCAAACACAAAACTCGACTGGAGGCCAAATGTGCTCAGATTATAGACTCCACTTGCTTTTTTCCTGCTGACTTGCAAGCTGCTGGTAGGCAGTGGTAGGAAGTCCAGCTGGCAGCCATTTAAAAATAGCATTCCTGAGGGGTTGATATGGGAGCTGATGATACTGCTTTAATACCTTTAATAATGACCTGGATGACAGGGTGCATTACAGAGTCAGCCAGTCACTGCTGGTGCTAAATAAAAGGGAGTACCTTGTAAACTGGAGAGAGGGTTGCTCTTGAGAGCGCATTTGACTGTAGAAATGGGCTGACAGAAATCTCATGAAGTTCAACAGGGGCAGAGGCACCTGGGATGCAGCAACTCCATGCAACAGCACAAGCTGGGAGACAAGTGGGGGGAAAGCAGCTTTGCAAGGACTAAGGGTCCTGGTAGACAGCAAGTTGAACATGAGTCAGCAGTATGACCATACCAGGCTGCATTAAATGTTGAGTGTCGTCAACGGCTTGAGGGGTATGATTATAACCCCTCCATTTGGTACATGTGGAACTTCAGCTGAAGAACCATGTCCAGGAAAGACAGTGACAAACTGCAACGTCCTGGACAGGGCCACCAAGACTGTCAGGGGGGCTGAGGCATGATGTATTATGTGAAGTTGAGAGAACTGCGTTTGTCAGTCACATGTGACAGTCACATATCTACTAACATTACGCTGGACATCTTTACTCAGTCCCACTCCATCATTACAGTCCTCAGACCAGTTTGCTCTCTGCTTGGACCATGTTTATCTCCAAGCTGAGTACATCCCAGGGCTGGGGGGATGTGGGGATGTGGGGAGGTGTGGGGGAGGTCTGTTCCTGTAAGCCTTCAATGACAGCTTAAAGGCAGCAACGCTGAAGCTGCACTGTTCGCGGAGGACATGCTCTGGTGAATGGCTGCAGCAGGAAATAAGCAACCTGAAAGGCTGTCAAACAAAAAAAGAGAGAATCGTACAGACTACGATCCAATAAGAAGATATCAAAGATTAAAAACCAGGTTTGCTGCACTAACCCTAGACATATGATGTTTCTTCTTGCCTTCTCATATTTAGTTTCCCCATGCCACCAATTCTGCATTGCTGAGATCCTCTTCTGCCAATAAAACTCTTTCCTGATAGATTCAGATACTAATTCTCTATAAATCTTTGGAATTTTTTTGATTAAGTACTCCAAGAAGAGCTACATACCTTGCCTCAAGTACTTTTATAATCTTCTTGACAAATACATCAGTGACAAGGGATCAGCAAAAGTAAACGCTCAGGTCATCCTCCATCAAAGCCCACCAGTGGTCCATCAGGCAGTTCATGCAGGGTGAGAACTGGAGCAGAATTTACCATTACAGGACAAGCAAAAAGTGGCACTGTATTCTCAGCTCCACCAGGAAATGGACATTGACTTTGCAAGAGGTGCCTCTATACAAGAGTGAACACATTCTTCTGTGTTGAAACTGCCATACAAATATTGCTCTAACAATAAATACCTTGTCTAAATGGCTGGGTTGATGGGAATAAACTGTGTTGTTTTGTATTTGCGCCATAAGGGAACCAAAGACTCTCAGAAAGGTGCAGATCCTTTGACCTGTGCACTACCAAATTGTTAGTATTAATGACAGACCTTTTTCGAGGCATCTACAGGGTAGAGGAAGAGAAAGAACTTTGGATGAGAGGAATATAGGCTGAAGACACAGAAGAAGAGAAGAGGCAAGGAAAACAGACGTTAGGTGATTCTCAGCCAGTCAGGAGCTTAATTATATATATTGAGAGATTCAAGCTTGGACACATAAGCCAAATTATGTGTGCCAAGCCTGAACTGGGTTTGGAGCTGTGTTGAAGTTAATGCACACAGTGATTGACACTGAGAAAACACAGCTCTTGCAACAAGCCCATGGCCTGGCTAAGAAGCATTACCAACAAACTGGAAAGTCAAAGGGTGGCTCAAATGTAAAAGTCAAGCCAGGAGCAGGGTTGGAGGCTGGACGAAGGTGAGGGAGGCAGGAGACCCAAGCCCAGGGCACAGGGTAGCAGGCGTGGGGCTGCCTCAGGAGGAGGCAAGGGACGCTTCATGACAGCAGATGCAAAGAAAGAGAAACACACACTTATGCCTTCACAAAGAATATGAGCTGTTAGTACAGAAAAGCAGCAAGACAGTGGCAGATTTACTGTAACGCTTTTTTTCGCAAGAAATAAAACATAACGTGCCACAGCAGCATCAGAGTGGTTGAAGACTGACCTACTGTGGTATCTTTGAATTTTGGCTTTATTCAATGCACTGGTGTCCACATAACTCATGGAAAGAACAAACAAAATTCATGCCTAGCTAAGAGGGCTCCCTGTAATGAAGACTTTGGTAGGTGGGAATACATGCATTAAACTGATTTGTTTTCTGAAGCCTGATTTAAAAGCTTAAGACCCAAGCCTGTAGCTATGACAGTTGTAATTTCACTCGTGACACCCTACACCTAAAATCATTCGCTGTTCTAACAAAAACTGACCTGACAGACTTTAAAAGTTCATGAAACTATCATTCTTACAAGACTACTGCACACCTGAACATACCTTATCTATTTTTTATCTGGAAATATCAAGAAAAGGCAGCAGATAACATGGAGAATGAGTTACAGCTAATATTTATATGCAGAATTACTTTACTGGTAAGATTTGTTGGAATGTAATTTAAGACCTGAAATAATTAATGTTCATCTCTCCACTGTAATGTTTTTTACAGTTTACTTTCAGCTTAAGGCTTAATTAAAAGATTGAAGACTTTAAATAGCCATTTCTTTTGCCTGCAAAGATGCCTGAAGAAATGGCATACATAGACGTGCACTATGTATAGTAGAGAAGTCCTACTGAGTCGAGTCATCCAAGAGGGCACAAACATACAGTCATCTAATGAATATTGTTGCTGATTGACACCACATTTATAATCACTCAGTATAAATTATTACAGAAGAAGACTGGGCTCATAATGAGAAAATAACAGTTATGTTATAATACTAAGTTTATCAGTAATGAAGAGTAATGAACATACTTTGTTCATCCACCCATTTTCCTGGGAACTCAGACAGATCCAAAAGTTTCTTAGACAAAGGGAAAAAAACCTTGATTATTGATGTCAGTTAATATTAGTTCAGTTTGTGCACATGTGTATTCCCGTTTGAAATGAAAATGTTTTCCCTAAGTTTTCTTCCATGCGTTTATCAAAGTACCTGTCTTAGCTCTCATTCTGGTTTTGTAGCTCTGCTTTCTGAAGCAGGATTTCCTCTCAGTTATAGTGTCGGTTATTTGGCATTAGGGGCATGGCAGAATTATCAGTGTATGCACCTCATGAATACCAATGAATATCACATTAAAAATAGTAATTCTATTTTTAAAGTCTAAAAAGGCCCATATGCTGATGAGACTACCTAGCTAGCTAAATTTGTATAATGAAATATGGAGATACTTGTATTTATATATACATATACATATACATACACACATATTTGGAGGCTGACTTCCCTCCTTCAAGCCAGAATATTTTTTTAAACCCAAACCATTCAAGAATGCAAAGATAAAATACTAATACCAAAGTTAGTGGCAAATCTTGAAAATGTGTCTAGGTGCCTTTATATCCCTTTTCCAATTTACCACACTCTTTCTTTGGACTCCAAAAATGCATCTGCATCATCTCCCTTTTGTAAACAAGGTGCAACACAGCTGTGAATCCTGGGCTTTGCAGGCAGACTTTTTTCCCCTCAGTGTTCCTTTATGATTTCTTACTGCCGCATCCTTCTTGCTCTTTTGCAGTTTTCACTCCCCTGAACCTGTGTCACAGGCCCTGCCTGGCATTTAACCACTGGCATTTTTTGCGTCGGCCCACCCAGACTGCTGTCTTCCCAAGACATGCTTCTTTCAGATGTACTGTCGTGATCTAAGAGGACAACTCATAGATGTGGACCGAAGAATGCCGAGTCAGGCCTCGAATCATGCTATTTGATACAATAATGAGTGAACCAAAAAAAACCAACAATAAAACCAAAGCCTCTTTGAAGGCGAGATGATTCACACATGTTCCTCTTTAGTTACTAACATCAAATGGTTCAAATCACAATATTCCAGGAGATTTCATCCCAAGTTACGAAAGATGCTACAGGATCCAGTGGTCCAGATTTTCAATCCTCTTGTCTCAAATCTCCCAAGCATGTTACGTTTGTGATGGAACTATGAGAAAGTCTCCTAAGAGAGGCGTGAGAGTGCTCTGCTATGTACACTGTGCTGTGGACAGGCAATTTGGTGTTTCTTAGTAAAATACAAAAAAATAGCCAACAAAATTTTACAGTGATTTGCAGGACTGCTGTCTTGCTCATTTTTCACCTGCTGCCAGTGTACAGTAGAGCTCACAGCTGAATAATGTCAAATTTGAACAAACCCAAACTAGTTCGAACTTACACAGGCATGGTCACTCTCAAAGAAGTTATATTTATGAGGAAATACTGTCTTATTGATTTAGCAGAAAGGTACCAAACAGCCATTTCCACTGCCTGCAAACCTTGTAAGGGATCCTAAGGGCCACCCATCCTGCCTAGTCACACACACATAAAATTTCAGACTGTGGAAAAGAAAGACAACACATTTAATGCTTCAGCAGAACAGAAAACAAAGCAAGTGCCTTCTCACTGGTCTCGCTTATGCTGTTCTTCAGCTTTTCTCTACACCCATTTCCATGTCCAGTATGGGGGCTGACAGCTTGTCTGCGCTTAGCTCAGTAAGGAGGCCAGACGAGGCTGCAGCCAAACGAAAACCTGCACTGAAGTGAAACCAGCGAGCAGCCTGCAAGCACCAGGAGGCATGCTGCTGTCTCCACTTAGTGAAAATAAGCTGACAGACAGATGGACATACATAGATGGATGCAACTATGTGCATGTCTGCATATATTTTCTTTTCCTTTGACAAATAAATCAATCCTCACTCACAAAGTTAATCTGGCCATGTATGCCACATACAGATTAGCAGGCACTTCACCCCATCTCTTTAAAATAAACCATTTAACAGCAACCACTTAACAACCCTCTAACACGTCAATACACAGCTATTCATAAAACACAGCCTAATAAATACAGAGCATGCGTATGTCTGGAACGTGCATGACCCATGTGCTGCCCATGGGATCCTTGATTGCCTCTTTCCTGTCTACCCTTGGGCCAGCGTCGCCCATTTCTAGCAGCCCTTTCTGGCTGTATGAACCAGCTTTGGCCATGATTTCTCATCTGCAGGCTTGCTGGCAGCACGTTGCAGGTTCAGCTGCGACCTCATGCTGTGGTTGAGCTGTAACTACATTGGCAAATTATTTTTAATTTTAAAAATAAATCCTGATTCCTTCTATTTCCTAGCTTATTAACAGTGGCTCTTAAATGGCATTCATCCATTCTTTTCACCTGCAGTAAATGCACTCTAATTGTTTGTAAATCTGTGCCTGTTGCTGGCAGTGATGCAGTTCAACGGCAAGATCAACGCACAGTTTGTGCATACTTCCCTCTAGTGGACGCAAAGCCACGGAAAAACAGCAAAATACAGCAACGGAATTTCTCTACGGAGACACAAATACCACAGATAACTAATAAAGAAGGAATGGTGCCCAGCTGTCTTTATAACATCAGCTCAAGATTACCAGGAAAGGTAATGGAGATCTAGTGAAACGCTAAAAATACAAGAAACAGAAAACTGACTTGAGAAAAAAAGTCTTACTGGATTTATAAACATTTATTTCATTGCTAAGCAGAGGCCTCTAACAATATAATCCTGCAGATTTACTTTGTGAACCTTAAGGGAATGGTTTGGAGAGAGCAAAATGTATCATAAATTGTTTCAAATGCTACCCTCCTTGACAAAACCTGCTGTAAATTTTTCAGCTGAAGGTTTGAATCGGCTTCACTGCTCCACGATGGAGGTATTGACCACTGGGAGGTGCCCCAGCATTGCTCTTGGTGAAAGATGAACTCCACCCAGAGAAGACTGACTTTACAGAAGAATACAAGCATTTCAACCAGTGTCACTGCACCAGCAGTTTCCCACCTGCAAAGAGAGTCTGGTATAAGACTGTGAAGTATGCCAGTGTCAAAACTGTGAGAGAGCAGCTGCATCCACGGTGGAGTCTCCACAGGCCAAGGGCCCAAGGTTAGGCCTATCCCACACAGGCTCAGCCAAATAGGCCCATCTGCGGCAGGGCCCCAGCCTCTGCCATCTCCCCCTCCCTGGTAGCTCTGTGCCACCCTGCACTGCGACAAGGGCACGGCACAGCACTCCCCTCCACGCTGGAATACACAAACTCAGCTGGCACCAGCTGCTGCACCTGTTCACCCACCACTTCAAGAAGATGATGGGCTGCTGGCAGCAGGGCTGTGTATGGAGAAGGGTACTCGCACACAGGCAGCAGCTCCTGCCACCTCTCATGAGTCTTCACGCTCCTCTGGCTGCCCCATGGGAGGCACAGGTTCTCGCAGAGGGCTATGTCCCACAGTCCTTTTACCCCTGCAATAAAAAACATAACACTTCACTGGAAGACGGTTAGTCTTTTTGTAGTGCCTTCACAAACCGCAGGCAATTGCTTGCTCTAGGTGTTATCCCAAAAAGCAGGTTTGTTCACTCCATGTGCGAAACACCAAACTACACAGAGTGGAGGTATTTTATTTAATTCGTGTTTGCACAAAGATGGGTGCTGGAGGTGGTAACCCACAAAGCAGCACCCCACACCTAGAAACTCCAAGGCATTTATACAGTTAAATGTGTCAGTCACAGCTAATAGTCACACACCTTAGCTAATAATTGGTTAATTTCTTTCTCACTTCGATGCAACGGTACAGCTCCCTTTAAATTTACCACGCATGCTCAGAGAGTAAGGGGCTTGTTTGGGGGGGCGGGGGGAGCAGTCCTGGCCTATGGTCATGATATTTAGTACTATAAAGAGGACAGTTCACTTAAAGGGCACTTTTAGTTCTTATCAACATTCCAATTAGTTGTCCTCCTTGACTACACACTTTATCACCCTGTCCTCAGCCTCTTCTGAGGTGGGATGTTTGCTTTGATCTCAGCTTTCCTCAGGGACATAGTAATAACACAAGTGCTTCCCTCTCAGCTCCCTTCTCTGGCCGCCAAATTCTGTTTTGCCAGGCTCACATGGTTCATTTTCATGGCTTAGCAGAACACTCTACAACTCCATTTTCTTATAGGCATACATATGTAACCAGGGTGATGAAGTTAACCAAACATGGATGCTGCTATACCATCCAACTGAACATTAAGTCCGGGGACAAGCAATGTATTCGTTAATCTGTATTTTAGTCATTAGTTAATCCTTAATGGAATAGATAATGCATCTCTGTCAGAACCCCTCTCCCTTCAGACTCAAAGCCTAATTTTTAGATCCCAAAACCCTCACTCCTAGTGGTTAGCGTCCAAACCTCTGTTTTAAGGATTAAATTAAAGCCTCACTTCTTGGTAGTAATGATTCAGGGTATAGATGGTTGGGAGTTACTAATACAATCTGGTGTAGCTCAACTAAGGCTGGGACCCGGAGCCAAAACTTAGCCGAGATAAGGCGGTAGCTGAAAGAAGAACAGCCTGCACGATGACTAAACCTTGTTGCTTTAGGGAGTCAAAGAGGCCTTGAGATTGGAAGTACCTAAACAAAGTCACGATGACATTTGGCCTTAAGAAAAGCAGACGTACAGAGCCATAAAGATACGGAACTGCAGAGCAGACGCTAAACCAGAACAGACCATCCCTCAAGGACAGTACATACATCATCTCAGAACTGAGTTTGCACAAACACAAGGGTTAACTAGCGGGCACAGGGAGGAAGAGTATGTCCTTCATCCAGAGCCCCCGGGCGACCACCCAGAGACACCAACACGCATGCGCTATCAATGCCTGAATATGTATATCTTTTATCAGACAGCTAATGAATATGTATATGAAGCATGTACTTAACTGGCACAAAGTGATCTGACGGTGTGCACGTTAGGGGGAGAGATCCCCCGTGCATCCGGCACCGTAAATAAAGAATGCCTGCCTTTTAACACTACGTTGGTGTTACGAGGTTCATTCCCGATTTCGGTGACACATCCGCCTCTGTGAGACCATACAGCATCCACAGAATCACAGAATGCTTTGGGTTGGAAGGGACCTTTAGAGGCCACCTATTCCAACCCACTGCAGTGAGCGGACACCTTTAAGTCGATCATCACTCAAGGAATAGCAGCACACGCGTTCCTGTTAACCAGAAGGTGAGAATGCCATGGCAACACCGCATTTCGGCGGCGCGGCTATAAAGGAGGGGAACATCACAACCCCACCGGCCCGCTGCGGGCACGGCAGAGAGCCGCCATGTGGACCGTTCTTCACCAGGAGGTGTTTGCGGGCCTCCCCCAGGACCGGTCCTTCAGCGGCGGCGGCGGTACATCCACCTGGCTCCGGAGAGGGGCTGACTGAGCGCGGCCCCGCCGCCCTTCCTCAAAATGGCGGCAGGTAGCGGAGACGGGGCGGCAGGAAGTGACGCCACGCCGCGCGGCCGTCCCGGCGCGGAGCGAAGGGCCCGTGGCCGCCGGTGGAGCGGGGAGGACCGCTCTGGGACGCCGTCTCTACTGCGGCGGCGGACTCTGGGGCGCTTCTCGGGGCTGGCCCGCGGGTGAGGGGAGCCGGGAGCGCAATCCTCCCGTTGAGGAGCCGGACAGGGAGCGGGCCGGGTCGCCATGACCCGGTGGGCTCGGCGGAGCGTCGCCGCCAGCGGCAGGGCGCTGGATGCCACCCCCTGGGCGGAGATGGCGGCCGGCCCCGAGGTGCGGGAGGGCCGCACGGGCCCTCTCTCCGTGAAGAAGGAGCCGGAGAAGAGGAAGAAGAAGAACAAGAAGAAGAAGGAGTACCTGAGCGAGGACGTTAACGGGTTCGCGGCGCACCTGAGGGAGAGCTCGGAGCGCGGCGAGGCGGGCGGCGCGGCGCCGCGGGAGGAGATGGCGGCAGCCCTGAGGAAGGAGAGGCGGCGGGAGGACCGGCGGCTGAAGAGGCAGGAGATGAAGAAAAACGCCATGGTGAGCGTTACCCAGATAGTGAGCTCTGCCCAGATTTGCTGGTCGCTCACAGGTGGCAAAACTTCAGAAAGTTTTTCCTAAAAATTCCTGTTTGTTTTTTTTTTTAAGGAAGGAAACGACCTAAAACAACATTTCCTAAAAACGCGTGGATCAGGCAGGTTCCTCATTCCCCACCGGCCCCGCTGGGAGGTGGCTCAGCCGGGAGCGAGGTGGTTCCACCACAACCATAGCCTCTGCCCAGGGCCACTTCAGGGTAATGAAGCGAACTGGAGTATCTCAACTTTGAAACAAACAACTAATTTCAGCCTAGGTCTTAGCCTTCAGCCCGGCTTTTCCGGCAGAACGCTGTTCTTTCTACCCTTTGATAAACTCCCAGTCCCTCTTGTCTCCTGGGTGGAACTAGTTCAGTGTGTCTCCAGATGTATTTCATCAGTGCGATGTTTTGGGGCCTCCGTCTGCAGCGTCTGCTACCTGAGAACTGCAGTGAGAGCTCCAGCAGGCTCTAATGAAACTTTCTAAAAGCAGTTATCTCAGCACAAACTTATGTATTCAGCATAAATTTATGTTGAATGTAACCTGGGAACATACAGAGGACAGTTACTACTAATTAATCTGAGATATCGAAGTGCTTCATGAGTAAATTATAGGACAGTTGCAACATTGTTAGTATTTACTTAAGCATGACTGCAGCAGTATTTGACGAGCTTGGAGAACTGCACTGTAGTCAAAATAAACTATCATCGTTCATCCAGGGCGCTTGGTTGTCAGTGAGTGGCCTGTATGGTGTGTTGGTAGAAGGAGAAGACTACCCATAAGACTGTGCTTTAATGGCATAGACCACTGACAGTTATTTTGTGACAGGGTACAATGCCTCTTTTGTCTAGCTGTTTCTCCCTGAGGAGAAAATCCCTCAATATGTTTGCCTTCTAAAAAGCCAGAAGGCCTTGTTAGACTGGGATTTTCAGGTCTTTGAGTGCCATTCACAGAATCTGTGATTGGTTCAGAAATTATTCTGAAGGAACAGAAAAGTGCTTTGTTTTGTTATGTGAACTGTCTATGGAAATGCATATAACTTAATTTTTATTTTCAAAGGTATGTTTCCACTGTAGAGAACCTGGCCATGGTGTCGCTGATTGCCCTGCAGTACTTGAAAGTCAAGATATGGGCACAGGAATCTGTTACCGGTGCGGATCCACGGAACATGACATCAGCAAATGCAAGGCAAAAGTAGATCCAGCTGTTGGTATGTCTCAGAAATTTGTATTTATTGAGGTGCTTTGGTCTTGAGTTTTCTGACTACTGAAATACAAGCTTTGTGATTTAGTAACTTAAGTGATCTGATGAGATAGGTTAATATGTTTAAAAAACTACAATATTATAACAATGAACGTAACAGCATAAGAGACAGTATAGTGTTTGTAGTATAATAGTGTAGTAAAATACTGTCATTAGAGTGTATTCACAGTTGTCTGTGACTTTACAAAGTTTTTTAATGTGGAACATCAACTATATGGGATTTTGCAGGGGCGTTTCCGTATGCAAAATGTTTCATCTGTGGTGAGATGGGGCATCTGTCAAGGTCATGTCCAGATAATCCCAAAGGATTGTATGCTGAAGGTGAGTGTGGTGATTTACTGAAACCAAAACATATTTTTCATACCTGCCTGACACAGAACATAGTAACACTCTAAGTGATTGAGGATCCGACTAAAAGGAATTTCTGAATATCTTTTACTCTTGGTTAAAGCAGATTAATTCTGGGGAATGCAGGGAAATTCAGTGTTAATATTGATTACCTAGGGATTTCTGCTTTAATTGTAAGCTTAGTGTTAATGAGGTGAGATACAATGTATAAGAACTTGCTTGTGCTTGCCATTTCAAGAGGTGCACTAATACACAAGATCCTAACAGGCTGTATGTATTTAGTCAGTGTGTGTTTAAACGTACATTTACCAATGTATGTGGTAAAAACATACTCTTGTACTATAGCTTAAGGCTTTGGGAGGTGTTCACGCAAAACTACAGCTCTCATTAGAAAGAGGACATCTTCATTTTAAGTTACTTTAATGAGAAATGTGACCTAAGTTTGAAGGTTTCACTCAGATACTGCTCTGCCTAGTTTCTCTGTTGGCGCTGACAACCAACATTCTATCTTCCGGTACAATGTGGTTCTGTAACAGTTAAATTGGAAGAAAAATCACTTCAGAGGCACTGCATTTCTACTTTCAGTGTTTGGATTATTAGTAGAATTTGTATTTCATATCTCAGTACCTGTAGTTGGATTGCCTGTCTCTTGGGATCTCCCATTAATTTCAGAATTTCCTTTGAATAATTGAATTTCAGTAGAATTCAGCTTGTTTCTCAAAAAGAGAGCTTCAAACAAATCAGAAATGTTCCAGAAGCTGGAAAGGTCCCTGACTACTACAGGCACTACAGTGAAGAGGATTAACCCTTTCTCAGCCAAAACCAGCACAGTGGTAAATGGAATTCTTAGTATGCGATGCTTTACAGAAGCAGCTCTGTCTGTCAGAGTCGCAGGAAGCTGTGTTTGCAGGCTTGTAACACAGTGGAGCAGATACGCAGCCAGTGTTATGTTACTGTGCCTAGGAGCGCAGACCTCTCCAAAGGGACATTTCCCTATCTTTTCTACAGGTTGTCACTACAGAAAACTAGGAACAAGATTTTTCAATATGCATACAAGCACAAAACAGTGTAGGCGTTTGTTCTGTGTTTGGTGTTGGTTTTTTTCCCCCAGGTGAGTAACAACTTTCTTTCTGAACAGGTGGTGGCTGCAGACTTTGTGGCTCTGTGGAGCACTTCAGAAAAGACTGTCCGGAAAAACAGAATGCGGGTGAGATGCAGGGGAGGATACAGAGAGGAGTTTGAGTGCACAGCTGAGTAATGTTTATTTACTGCTTTGCCTGGCTTTGGCCAGGTAAAAGAGTTTGAGAAGAGAGCTAGCAAATAGCAAAGGTGACCTTCCTTTGGGAATGAGTGCTTATATTAAGGGGTATGTGGAGGAGGGAGTAAATTGCGATGCAAAACTTGAACTTTCCATTTTAAAAAAAAAATCTAGCTTGTCGATTCCTGAAGATAATATGATGAGCTAACGTGTATTTGTTAGCCAATATTTATGCTGCTGTTTACAACTTTAGAAGCTGTAGATCAAAACTGGTTTCTTCTTTTGGTGATTTGAGTGTGAAGCGGTGGAACTGAATATAACATCAGTTGCAGGGTGGTGGTGCTGGCAGCTTGTAAAAGCTGCATGTGCAGGCAAGTGTGCAAGTCATTCAAGATGGGAGAGGAGGAGGAGGCGGGAGATCTGCCCAGCTAGATTCACCAGCTAATGAGCTGCTTATGTGTTCTTCAGTCTTTCATGTGGGTGGAAGAATGGCATTATATACAAAAGATTTGTGCTAAGAAAGGCAAAAGCATCAAACAAGGGTTTGAAGAAATGAGGCTGTTACTGAAGTGGTGAAACATTTGCTCATTTTTCTGCCTTGTTTGTATGGCTTATAGAACTCCTGGGTTAATGGTAAGCCATAAACTTTTGTGGAATTTATGTAAGAAATTATTTATGTCGGCAATAGAGGCCACTGATCTGATCTCTATACATGATACTGTTGCATCCAAGACCATATGTGACCTTCTAGATGAATGCTGCTTTGCTAGTTTAGAACCAGTGAGATTGCATCTTAACTGGTCTGACAGAAGTTTCTGACCTGAAAAGACCGTTCAAAAATTTCCCCAAACTCATCAGCCGTGGCAGATTGTTGGGCAGTGTCTGCTCAGGTCACTGCTGAATTGACAGCCTGTCACGTAGCCCTGGTTGGATTTCTGCGTGCCACATTTACTGCAAATGACCTTTGTGTGGTTAATGCTTTTTGTAAGTCAAAAACCTGCACAGAAGCAGTAGGAGAAAAGAAACATTTGTAGGGAATGGCATTGCTCAAAGCTGGGCCAACTGTAACCAGGAGGTGGCAGTCCTCAGATGTTAGCGCAGTCCTGTGCAAGCCTTCCTGCACTCTGGCAGCAGGGCTCTAAAGCATGTGTGAAGCAGAACTGGAATGTTTTTTTCCTACCATTTTTTGAGAAGTTTTATGTCCATAATGAAGACTTGACTCTGCTGGTTAATTTCCCAATGGGCATCTTAGTCTTTATGCTAATGCTTCAAAACTAGTGCTGCTGGTTTAAAAATAGTGAATTCATTGGAACTGTGACACCATTGGTAAGAATTGTAATATTCTTTGAAATCAGTTTGTGAAGTACTTTTAGACTACAGGAAGATAGCTGGCAAAGAAGTTTAGGCCTGCTTTAATACACAGAAGTTAATCCAAATAATGATTGGATTCATGTGATACTTTTGGTATGATCTGATTTGTTGCTTTCAAAATTAGATAGTCATTCAGAAAAGAAATATCCATTGGTTAACAGTATTCTCTGGGAAGGTGGTATGAATTGGTCTAAATACCATTTAAGCAGCAAAAGTGTAATGATGATGATTATATGCACGTATGTGAGTTGAGTAATGTAGATTTTGCTCTGTTGTGCCTCCTCAGGCTTAGTTTTTTGATCTCTATAATAGAGAGGGTCTTTACTTGATACCCAGAGGTGCTTGACATACTCTGAAGTCCTCATCGTAAGAGTTATTTGAACTTACATGAGAGCTAATGCATTGTCTGTGTACTCCTTGAACGTTTCTTTGGACAGTCAAATAGGAAAAAACATGTAGTAATGATTCCTGAACCTTGACAACCTGCGTGGGGAAAGAAGGGGAGTTTGCAAAAGACAATTTAAAACAAACAAAAAACCAACAAACCAAGGACCTCATGTAAAAAGAGTTGGCTTCAGAGCTAGAACTAAATAGATGGGTCTTTGTTGAAACAATGACAGGCCTTTGCAGGCCAAATCTTCCTCAAATGTGAAAGTTTGATATAATGGTAGTGCTCAGCCTTTCCATCATCTCTTGTCTCTCACTCTACAGACCAGGTTACAGTCGGGCGATGGGCCACTGGAATGAGTGCAGATTATGAAGAAATTACAGAAACACCAAAGCTGCAAAAACCAAAAGCAAAAGTACCTAAAGTTGTTACTTTTTGAAGGCCTCTTGGTTCTAGAGCGCAGTCAGCTGCATTGCTTCACTCCAGAGAAGTGACTGCGCAGAATCGATTGCTGGTTCTGGAAAATCAAGCAGACTGCTGCTGCTAAATTATGTTTTTTTGTCCCCCTTCGTTTTTCCAGTTAGCCTCCCAGGCGCCCCTAGCTTGCTGAAAAGCTGGGAACAACAGAAATACAGAAAGTGGGTATTTTTTAAATTTTTATATCTTTCCGCTGATACACAGCATTCCCTCTCACTGCCAGCTCTCTGAAGGAGGAAATTGGCTTCCTGCAACAGGGATCTGGTTGCAGTAACCAAACAGTGTATGTGCATTTTATCATGGGGGTCTGTGACTGCTGGATTTTGGCGGTCAGTATTGTTACCCTAAGAGCGCTGCTTTTACTTATCAGAGATGGACACAATCATGCTGGTCTTAATAAGACTATTTCTACACCTCTCTGAAAGGCTCTGTGGGTATTTTCTAAAGTCTTTTGTTGTGTTCTGGTTTGGTTTTGTCTTCTGCTTTTAGAAATAATAATTTCTTGCACTGTATGTGGAAGGTTGAGCAGCCTTGTGGTGAAGTTACCAGGTAAACCCTACAGCTGCTAGAGTTTGGGGGTGCAATTGCTGCTTCTCAGCTAAATATGTACGTGCACTAACCCGATTCTTTATTTCTTCACTAATAGAAATGGAATCATGCCCTTCCTCTGATACCTATGGTGAAATATACCTGAAAAGAGTTGGAAAGCAAGTGAGCAGCTTGCTTTTATTTTCTTTACTTTTACCAAGGAAAGCGCTCCAAAATCTTGGGTGTTTCTATCCTTTGGTGGGCTGGGAGTAAACTTTGCTTTGTATTACAAATGCCTGCTTAGTGGCAGATTCCTTTATTTTTAAATGAAGACTGCAGCCTGAAAAACTGCAGCCTTAGAAAAACTGATACATACCACAAAAAGTTACAAAACCAACCCGAAATGTAGTTCCTGCAGTATCTCTCCAGGCACTAGTAATTTGGCCTACGCAGCCAGTGGGGGGTAGGCGCTCTCTCACTTGCATCTGATCGCCTCACTCAAGATGAACATGGAAGCACGATGTCGCTGCAGAAGCGCACCCCAGGCCCGTCTCGCACGTGGCACTTCATTCCAAACGGGTGCCTTGGCACAGTTTGGGTAGCACGGGCAGGTGCCGTGCAGGGTCAGGGCCCCTGCGCAGTGCTCCGCTGCGCTCTGCGGGCAGGCACCTGCCACATCGGGCTGCTTGTGCCTCGGACAAATAGGGTACTTCAGAGTCCCAGAGATCTTAAATGTGCTTTCCAAAAACTTCATCTTCTGTTACACAGCAGTACGCAACAGTCCTCAAGGGGAAGCTACACAGTAGCAAAGCTAAAGCTTCTAAAGAATTAACTTGTCCTTTGAAGAAGAGTGTCCTGATGGTCAGTACATTGCCTTGGAGAGAAGACAGAAGGAGCACCAGATAGCAGACGAGCTCAGGACTGGTGCTTAGGGCCAGCAGCTGAAACTATGAATTTGGAACATTCTTTTCTTACAGCAGAAAACAAATACAGGAATTCAATTGCATGGATAAATTTTATATTTATATTTATAGATCTTAATTATTTTTAATAAAACAATGCTAAAAAATAGAACAGTTGGTGCTCTTACTTTAGGTTTCCTGGTTCTGCTCTGGATACAAAAGCATGTTAAGTTGACTAAGATAGGGCATGTATATTCAGTTTTTAATTATCAGAGTACACATTTAAATGGGGAAGAGGAGTGGATGTGGAAGAAATCAAGGATTAATTACTGAGTTTTAATCAGCTATTGGAGTAAAGCTCAAAGCAGTATAGCTTTTAGCGTGGACATTTTGCAACAGGCAGTTTGCAACAGACGTTTCCCTTTCTATTATATGGATAAGTATATCTGAAAAGCATCTTCTTAGATCATTTCCTGTATTTTAAAACTCCATGGGTTACAGTATCGTTCTTTTTCCCATCAGAACTTGAAGCTGCGAACCCTGACATTCCCAGTTGTACCAGGGCTTCCCAGAGTCGGGGTTGGTGTGGGCAGTGCGGTGTGCCAGTTGTGGTTGCAGAGTGCAGCCTCTCCTCCTGAGGAAAGAGCTGCTGTGGGTCTGAGTAAGACATGGTCACCCAGTTGTGCTGCTGCAGTCTGAGGCAGAAGTGTCCCTTTGACCAACTGCAAAGTTGTACAGTATATGACATGTAAGTTGGAAGGAAAGAAAATTCACTGTTCCCTTCCCATGGCTGATGGCTGTTGCTCCTGCTTGGCAAAAGGGATTCTTAAAAAACAGGCTGGCGAGAGGGCAGTTGTGGCAAAAAGAAACGCTGCAATAAGCAGTGGATTGACCTTTCTTCTCAGAATGGTGTAGCAGAAACAGGGCACACTAGCATCCAGCTTGCCCGCCTTCTGAGCCCAGCCATCTCTTCAGCGCAGTGGTGTAGTGCTCCTCAGGAGGCCAGTGAGCCTAGCAGCCATCACTGGGTAAGACAACCCTGAGTTTCATACCTGTTGCTCTGGTGTATTTGCACCGTAAGAACACTTGCAGGGCTCCTACACCTCACTACTGCTCAGTTGTCCTCTGAGATGAAACAGTGGACTTCTTCAGACTTAGGAAATCACAGGGGACACTCCTTGTGAGAATTTATAAAGGCAACAGCTGTTACCAGGTAATCACACGTGTGCTTGCATGGGGCTGGAAGCACATACACCTCCCTCTAGTCCTTGGCTTCCGTGACTGCTGAGGAAAATGTGGCACTGAACTGCTTGCACTATACTCTCTAAAAGAGCTGCACAGGTGAGCAATCTTCAGTAACTGTTGGACAAAACTACTTGTAAATGCACCCACTAATCACTTTTTAGACGGTTGCACAAAGGTATGTATAGCTGAATAAAGCTATTTGAAAAGCAGCTGTGAAAGGTGCTGCATGTACAGATGCATCGTACCCACAAATAAAAGTTAGGCAAATAATCAGTTTAAGCAATGTTTGTGCACCAGACATGTGAATCTCCTTGTCTTGGAACTTGCACGGAGAGTGGTAAAAAGACAATCTTCGATCTATGTCAAAAAAGGCACTCTCCCCCTGCACCCCAAGGATGGTGGCTGCATCTGGAGCGTGGCCCAACTTTGCAGGGCGTTACACTACAACAACCAAGGTCTCAGTGTTAGAGCTTAGGGCAGAACCTTTTGTTAGGCATGAGTGAGTTTGACAGAATGTGAATATTTCAAAAATGCCAAATAATGTTCTGCAGATAGCCCTTGAGATAGCCCCACCGCTGAGTTCAGCGTGTCAGTGTCTCTAAAGGCAAGTTTCGAGCTGTGTGCGTAGGAAGCCTGTGTAGGAAACACTTGGTACAGACAGCATTTGGGTTCTTTCTCCCTGACGTGCTGTCACGATCCATTGTTGGGTTGAACATGTTGGCAGAGGCTAAACCCCCCCTTGCTTTCCAACTGACCTCAGCTAATTCTGGGAGGTTGGGGGTGGCTGGGCTTAACTTCTGATTAACTCAAAGTTTTTATCGTGACTAGGTTCCTTTTGCATTCTTGGAAATAGAATTAAGACTGATGATAATGTCATCAGGTGCCAAGTCACTTTATTTGGCCAGAAATAAATAGATACAGGAGAGAAAAGCGAAGAAGGAGAGGAAAAAAAAAGCGGTGAAAAAGGGAACAAGAGGGAGAGGGAGAGTGGGGCTGTTGCAGTAGCAATCACTACAGATCTGCGGCAGTCTGTCCGGTCCGGGCAGGGGGAGCCCAGGCATCCGATTCACCTTTGAAGCCAGTGGCGGAGGGGATGTTGCAGAACACGCACCTCCTCTAGCTTCTCCCTTTATAGGCTTATCCTACTGCATAGTCAATAACTGTCCTGCGTACCCCTGCCTCCCACTCGGCGGTGGGGCACAGGCCCAGTACCGTCACTAAAGGGTGCTTGAACGTTCTAGAGGGTCCGAGCCCCCCCCATATGTTGCCAGTCGGCCTTGACTCCGCGCGTATGTGCGGGGGACGAGTACTCTGAGATAATGGGGTGCACATTCCTGCTGGGTCAACCTTGGTGATTAAACTGTCCCACTCAGCTGCTGCAGTGATCGGGCTTTGTTAGAGAAACTTGTCTGCCCACAATCTTGAGACAAGTTTCTAGTCCCTGACACGTGCCATGCATGTATTCAGAGCTGAATATTAGGTGTGTTTATTTACCAAAAACTGGGGCCACAGATACTTACTTGCCTACTCAAGAGCTTGTCTGCCATCGTCTGCACACAGCAAGTGTGGGCAGGACGGGGAGAGCTGAGCTCCTGGTCCACGGAGTGGGCCTGGACCCTTCCGTCAGCAGGCCAGGAGGTCAAGCAGGCCCTCAGTGGTTTTCGTGCTCTAGAGGCGGCTGTCCTGAGGCTGCCATCCTCACTCCCTAGACTGAGGTGTTGCACCTTACCCATGCAATAAAAATGATGATCCAAAATCAGGATCCGGATCTATAGTCTCTCCTGCAAAGCCAAAGACCAGGACCTGCTTTACTTTCTTTATTACTAGTGCAAAAACATCCCTGTGTTTTGTGGCACACAGTGGCCGGCCTTCACTAGAAGTCAGCGACTGATTTCACTCATGCTTTGGTTAAAGGCTGTACCCAAGCTAAACTAGTCTTGCTGAGAGGGCAGGTGACTCACGGTGCTAGCATACCCAGGGGGCTTCCAGGACTCTAGCTGGTGTCTTTGCTGCACGTGGTAGACATGCCACATGCAAAATGTGCAGACATGCTGTTAACCTATAAATCACTGGTGAAAGCTTTGATTTGGTCACAGGTTAAACTGAAGATATATTTACTTAAGTGGGAACTGGACCAGACCCCTAGAGCTCTCACTCTACCAGTTATGAGACTACAGTAAGGCAAAAGGGCACTGTTACAGTTCACATGTTTTGATTCTCTTAACGCCCCTGCATTAATGTTACGATCTAACTGCTGATGGTCATACTCCTTTTTTTGAACAAGGCCCTTCTGAGCAAAAATAAAAGCAGAAAACAAAGTAGACGCACCACAATAAAACCTCTGAAAACGTTCTCCCTTTTCATCTGTGAGGGAGTGGATCCAAAAGTCTTATTGTTCTGCATTTATTCAGTGCCTGCAGAGCAGTCTGGCATAGAGCTTGCCTGATGGAGGCTGTGGCTCTTCTGTAAGAGGCCATCAGCCCCTGTCATCACTACAAAGTGGTCTTTCTGGAACAGTGTCTGAAGCCATTCCAGAGATACTGTAATAATATTTATCATGGATTTGTAGCATCAGAAAGAATAATTTATTAGAAGATAAACTTCAAGTATTAAGACAATGTGCAAACATTAGCCAACATTAAGTTACAGAGGGTGCAATCTCTATATAAATAGGTGTGCAAGAACCTGGACAACCAGTTGGAGCACTGGATAAGCTACTGAGTAGCACCCCTTCTCTGCCAATTAGACAGGATGCTATTTACTAATTTAAAATTGGGCCCCATTATGTTCATTGTAACATGAGAATAGTGAACTAGTCTCATGAGCTGGAGTTCTACTGGGCCACGTTCTGCTGCCATTTACCTAAAATTCATTAATGCAATTGAGGGAAGAATCTGTCCTTTAATCTTTTTAAAATTTAAAATTTAATTTAGAGCTGATGGCCTAATCTTTGGGAGATGCTTATACTAGATATGCTCAGGTTCAAGCCTAGTGTTGGCTGCATGATCCAAAGTAACGAACGTGTAGAGAAAAAACACACGTGCAGGAATTTAAAGAAGTGCTGCTTGACATTCTTCAGAGGTGGCTTCGGAAACAAGTTTACGTTTCTTTACTCGCTGCCTTTCTGCTCCAAGAACGTTTTACATTGCAAAGCAGTGTCTTCGATGGATTTTGATAAGCCAGTAAGATTTGCAGCTAGGTACGGCATACTACCGGCTGTCACTTCATTGAAGTAATACACCTGTTTAAACACAAATAAGTGAAACAAAAAGGTCTATGAATTGCAATAGTTAGCCTTTTTTTGCAGAACCTACATGAGTATCAAAGGCAAGTAGAAATGCATAGTGCTTCTGAAACTGAAGTTTGCTAACTGAAGTTAGCAAAACGAGCATGTGTTTTTACAGTACTTCAGTGACCTTGGAGTCCTCACTACTGCCAGGTTCTTAAGCATGTAGGTAAATGTACACAGCAGTGCAGCAAGAAACAGTATGTGTAACCTGTTAGATATGTGTGCTTTATGAACAAAGCTGTTGCCTGAAGAAAGAATCCCAGCTACTGAGAGTTGCCGAATATTTTCAGAAATATATTTTCTTAAATGAAAAAGTTATAGCCTTCCCATGGAAAAGAACAAAAGAGAAATATTGTCATTGCTCCAGAGATGGGATTGAGGTTGCATAATTTCTGACATATGAAAGTTGAAGTTAAGTGTTTAACCTGAACTAATTCCTTGGACTTCCTCCATAGTCAGTGAAAAGAGATGGGCATCAGCAGAGACCAGTTTAACGTGCACCATCTAGAAGTGTATTTTAGGATTTAATTAATGACTCTCTGGAGTGCCTAGCCACCACCAGTGCTTAGTTTAGATTTCTTTCCTAACATTTGGATTGGCTGAAGTTGGGCAAGACGGATTCTGCTTTATGGAATGAAGAATGTCTTAATAACCGCACTGAACTCTGGGGAAACTGACTCATATTTTTGTTGTATTCCTGTCACTGTTCAAGACTGTCAGCTCAAATGAGATTATATGTACATGTAATACTACTGGAAAGGAGACACAGCTGAGGTCTGCAGAGTTACTCACCATACAGGAGCTGTTGGTGTCGCTGTAGATGTGGAATCCAGCACAAGTGATTTCACTTCTCCAGTATTCCAGACAAGGTGGCATCGTCGCGAGGGTAACTGACTTCACAGCTATTATGTAGGGTTCACTGCGGGGCAAGGGGAAGAATCAAACATTTCTTCAACAAGATGTTAAAAATATGGAAATGACTACAGGGTATGCACAGCTAAACCAAAGATGTCATTTTCATATGAAGGCAAAAAAGCTCCTCTATGTTTAAAGATATATGTTAAAAGATTTCAGCTCTCTTGCGTCTCATTAAGGCTTTATCACAGACTCCAGTCAAGGAGACTTCTGTGGAAAGCCACAGAACAATCACCCACATGCAACACCTCCTGTTTTTATTTATCCTGCTCTCCATGACCCACACTTACAGAATCAGGGTCTAGGAGCAACACTTACTGAGAGGTTTTACAGTGTGGACCCAGCAAAGGTAGACATGATTCAGTTCCCAGATGCAGGGAAAAAAAAGCAAGCACAGTACCGAATACTGCCTTTCAGAAGCAATGTTCTGTTAATATTAGAATTACTGAATATAAGAAAAGAAATTGAGAATAAAGAATTATAAGATCCACCAAATGGTCCCATTTATCCATGTTTAATTAGGCAAGAACAAAAGGTAATTTAATAAAAAAAAATAATCGATGCATGTTAAACTGATGAAGGGACTTTTTAAACCAAATTCAGCAGCAAAATTTACAGATACAACAAACGTGTCACATGGAGGTTTCAAGAAAGGCCAAGTACTTTCCTGTATAAGAAAACCTCCAGCATTACATTAAGTGGGATTATAAAGTCACTTCAAACAAAAAGACAAACTCCCAGTTAGTGCTGCAGCACACTGACAAGCCCTCTTCGACATGTTTTTTCCCAGATTGCCAAAGAAGCAACATGGGACTATGCTACAAATCTGTGATGCTCCGAATTTACTTCACCGCACCTTCACCTTGCAAAACAAATCCAGTTGTGCAAACTCTGGCATCAACATATTGTATTTTAGATCAGCTACTAACCTAATTTATTAAAAAATAAAAGATCATCATTGTCACCCAATGACAGGCTCACATAAAAGTCAACAGTAATCAGACAGTAATCAAGACTGTATCTCCAAAGTGCTCACAGTTAAATCTGAAATTCCATACTCACCTTGGCTTACATGCTTGCCTTTGAGACACAAGAATCACAAAGTCTCTGGCTTTATGGCCAGCCACGGGTGGACAAGTAACATAATAAATTTTCTCGTCATTATTCAAAGCCTGTAGGAGATCGCAAGTTCTGTAGATACATAAAACACACATGCAGACCCTGATGTATGCAGTAGCATCTCTTCAAAAAGCACAGTACAAATATATATTCCATCCTAACATTAAGCCTATGATTTTCATGTTCGGGCAGCAAGGAAGAGAGGAGAAGACAGAGTGAAAAATTGAGGTTTTCTGCAACACCTCATCTGACACCACCTCTCTGTCCCACAAAATTGTTAAAAAGTGCTGCAAGATGCTGGAGCAATGTCTTAAAAACTTATCTTTTGCATACTGTTGATTGCTGTTTGGAATGACTTTAGCTTGCCTGCCATGCAACGCTGAATAAACAAACATTGTCTGTCTGACACACCACAGGAAAGACTGTCAGGAAACATTTGTAAAATTGCATTCAAAGTTGTGTTCTACTCCATTTAGACAGGGCCACCTGGGTAGGACACGCTCACTCACTGTCTTGGAAATACTGATCACTATCTCCGAGTTTTCACTACAAAAAGAAGTCAGAATACTTCTTTACACTAGCAGTAATTAATTAATTTAATTTCAGCTTCTACTGCCTCAGCAATTACCACTGCTAAGCTGGTATTCCCTTTTGACCAGTCAATCAGGCTCCATAGTAGACATAAGAGATCTGAGATTTTGGCTGTAGATACAGAAAATGAACACAGTATTTCTTCACATTTCATTGGTTACAATCCAAAAATTCAGCAGAGACTGTGATTTTTCAAATATCCCTATGCTTCCACTTTCACCCTTGATAAAAATGAAAAAACTTCTCTTTTAATAGAATATTCACCAAATTACTATCATATCGATTCAATTGTCTCTAATCATTATTCTACACCATGTACAGTAAATAAAAAAACCCTCAAACACTTTTCACATCAATTCTGAAACCCATTCCAATTCAGATACACTTAATATGTGTAATGCAATAAGTACACTTAATACGTTATTTTTCTTAAAATACGCATTTTGAAGATTACCATTTCTTCATGTCTCACTTTGACTACATGATGAAGCTAAGCATCAGTGTCCCAAACAACACAATCATGAAGGAGTCCACAGCTTTGCCTTACTTCTTACAGAAAACATGCACAATATATTAACCTCAAGTTATATGCAACCTACTCAAATTAACCCTTTCAACATACATTTGTCTACACATGGAGTTTTGTTTATTTTAGAAAATAGTAATCCCTGTCCCAGCTCTCTCTTGACAGTCCAGGTCAACCATATTTTTAAATCAGACTTAGGAGAAAGGAAATTTTAAGGTAAAAAATCCAATCCGTACTTTGACTAATGAAGGTTTAATGTCTACTTCTTAGAGAAATTTCTTATTAATTAGGTAGAAAAGTGTCAAACATCTCAAACATATTTGTATGGTAAAAGGTTAGTTGTCAGTTGATTTGAACAGTCTAAAAGAAAGGTAAGTTCTTACATGAAATGTGCGTCCCATCCTTGGCGGAGTGTGAAGTCAGACAACAAGTAAAAAGCTACATGTGACGGAATATTCACTTTCATTCCAACCCTGAGAGACAACACATCCCCCTCCTCGAGAGTCCATATGTTTACCTGAAAAAAGTGAATAACATTGAAAACAAAGAATGATTGCTATAAATATTTTAACACTTATAAATGTAACACATTTAGGACAAGACAATGCCTACTTAGAATCATATGCTATGTTGCAAAGCTAGTAAAGGCAGTATATTACAGACTGCTGCACACATTTTTTTATATCACAGCAACATACGACCCCCTAAAAATCATCAACAGCACTGCCTAAACAAAGATGTCCAAGTTTGGTGTTTCGCTGGAACCAAACAATTTGGCAAAACCACAGAAGCATATTTGTTGGGGCAAAGAAAACCTCTCACAGAAATGAGATATGGGTTTGCTTGTGTTTTTACACTCTCCTGTGTGTTGCCCAAGAAGCCCAGCTGATCAGTTGCTGGCAAGCCTGCCCTTCTGGGATCCCACGTCCTACATTCACCAGTCATTCAGACCATCTTAGAACACCTCCATGGTACTCCCAGGTTGCACAGCAATCAGAAGTTTCTTTGCAATGTTTCAGAGAAACTTTAGGAGTTTTGGTTTTCAACCCAAGCCACAGTAAAACCAAACACTGCCAAGCCAATGTGTTTATTCACAAATGTAAAATGTTGCTTTTCTCCGCCCAGTTCTTACTGTGAAACGTAACTAAAGTGACTACGCAGCTATTCCACAGGTATGCACTTACATCATCCCGTGCAGTCATTAATTCCCATCCTGGCTTTGCCGCTAGGTTTGCCAGTACTGCAATACTGCTGTAATTCACGTATGCCTGAAACAAAAGATACGTTTCTGAAAATGAAGGGGTAAAGGTACATTTCACTGAACATTCCAGAAATTAGATGTTCTTTTTCTATCATTGCCCCTCAGTCAAACACAAATGTGTGCTTTCCCATAAGTGTTTTCCTTCCAGAAAACAGAGTCCAGTAGTTTCTGAATTAAATACTTTCAATAGTTGATTACACGCTCACATGGCTGTTGGCAAAACAACCCTAATTAAACAACAACAAAATACTACTTTGGGCTTCTCCAATTGTAAAGCAGTGCAGAAAAACTATGACCACAGAGAGATAATACAGGTAACCTCTCAGACCACTAAATTAATGGTTCTGCCCATCTTCCTCTTAAGTAATTAAAATCTACTAGAAAATTAACCTCTTCATTGCTAGCAATCTGTAGTCTATCTTGGGAATTGATTTACACAGCAGGCTCAGAGCAGAGAAAGTGCAAATATATCCATTATTTATGCTTGACTACAATGGATGGAGTTCTCACTTAACCACTGTATAATGAGAATACAGCTTTAGAGTCTTTAATAACAGGTTTTACTTTAATATTAAATAAATCTTAAGTAAGCCTTTTTTATCATTATGCACACATTTATATTAATTGTTTTGCAGAAAAGAAATGCTGCTTCAGACAGTTGAGATGTCACTCTTAAGAGGAAGTAACTTCCTGTGTTATAATTCCCAATTATTTATTTTTTCATGTAATGGAAAAAGACCTGGTAAAATTTCTGGAAGCCACTGAGATCTTAAATGCAATGAAAATTTAACAAGAAATATTTGACACTGAAACAATATTTAAGGTGTCTATAAATCCACCTAAATTCACGTTCGTCACAATTCATGTCATGACACAGGCATTTTATGGCCTAGCATGTCTAAGCCAGAAACACATACCACCCGACACAGAGTATCTAAGAATGAATGTATGTTTTCACCACTCTTTCCAACAGAAACAAAGTTTACACTATTTCACTGTTCATCTCTCTGTTGGTATTGCCATGTCTATCCCCCTGCTTTTAGATTTACTAAATTGTCTCCTCACAGCCATTTTTGAGAAAGTCAGTGGCTGGATAGAAGAAAAAAAACCCTGAACTAATTCCTTTATGTGAGAATTCAGCTTTTTAAAAGCTGAGGACACTGGGATATAAATCTGCAGGTGATCTTACAGCTCTCCTGCTTAAGGGACCACTTGTTAAAAGAGTATCTTAAAAACATTTTTTATGTTTTATATGAAACCTACTCTTAAATCATTAAAGAAGCATCTACTCTCTTTTTTTGGGTTTTACACACCCAAAAAGTGCACAAATACACCATTTTATGAAAATAGGGCTTGATCTCCAGATTACCTGGTTGCTTCCATCCCAGGTGTGAGGTCTGTCTTCGATAGTAGACAGCAAGCATTTTCTAAAACAAAGTTAAAAAGAAAAATAATACATGAATTGGTTCTTTACACTTTCTTCTATATATGCTAGAAACAATCACTTCTATAGGCTTAAGTGTCTTCTAAATACCTTACAGGTATTTTATCAATTTTCATTTGCAAGACAAGTTTGCAATAACTCCTTTTTTTTTCCCAAGAAAGACAGGGAAACAGAATCACCTCTATAGCAAAGTATTTCTAAGAAAAGTAGCTTCTAACAATTTCAGTGCAACATAACAGTCATGTTTGAGACGACCGTGACTATTTAAGAAAATGATCGGTTTTTTAGAGGATACATTAAAATTTAAGTTCTCTTTGTAACCCAGCTATACCTTGCTAGCCGAATTCTCCTTCGGGCAACAGCTCCATGGTATCGTCTCATAGCATCCTTTATAAAAAGTAAACCAGAGAGTAACACACCGGATTATTTTAGGACACAGTCTAAGACAGACAACTAAAAATTATTTCTTACATGTGTTAAGATATATTACAAATAAAAAGGAATTGTGCTCTGTACATTGGCCTTTCCCCAGATTAACCTGAGTCAGTGGTTAACTTTTGCTTTGATGATATTCCCCTAAATTTGCAAAAAGTTGTATCACAGTAGCATACTTCTAGCACTTTTTGGTCTTAAACCAGTGGCAGCTGGGCAGTGCGCCTCTTTCTAAATGTGTCACACACCAAATAACCTATTAATCGAATTCATCATCATGTGATGGTTAAAGTACAAAGGAAGCATGGAAGAATTCATATTTTAGTGCACATGTATCTGGAACACAGGGCAAGCACTGTGCAAAGAGATGTGATGTGCCCTTCAAGGTGGCAGACCTTGCCTTATTCTTATTCTGCCAGGGTGGATTTTTTTTGAAGCATGGAAATGGCCCAAGAACATACACCACACCAAGCCATATTAAAGGTCAGTAGGACTTGTAAACCTGAAGGATATGCCACTTTGGAAAAGCTTCCTTTCCTCACCTTTTAAGAGCTGACATGCAGCTTCTGGAATAAGAAGAATCTCCACATTAGTGCATCTCAGTCTTCTTTATACCAAGGACTACATAATGTTTTTGAAGACCTCTCTGGCCTGTCTTGTAGAACATTACCATACCAGCTGTCACAGTCAAATGACCACTGAATGTTTAAATTATTTTCAGCACATACTGATTTTCTCAGATTTGTTTGCTTTACTCTGAAGGAATGGGTGCATGCACATGTTCTTATCTTGATGCTTCCCTTGTGGATGCCCCTCTCTGGGCAGGTCTTTAAAGGAAGCACTGTTTTTCTGGCAGAAGCTAAGCTGCTGTGGCTTTTTTTTATTAAAAAAAAAAAAAGGAAGAGTCAGTTTTTCCTCTTGGAACAGATTGTAATTGCCATAGTGAACCTTAGTGCCTCAGCTAGTACATAGGACACCTTGATTTATTTGTACTGTTGCCATCCTATAAAATATAAGTTCACTGATGTTAAATAATCGTTTAATTTCTGTCTGTGCTGGCTCTCTAAAAATCTCATAATTGGAGCAGTGAGGTTAATGACAGGTGACATCACAGCAAATAATTCAACAATAGTATTCAAACTGCTCCAAGTGCTTCATGAACCACTTTCAGGGAAACATATGCTGAGATCTCCACCTCAAAGAAACTGGAAAGCTCACCCATGTCATAGGATTTGATTCCTACTAACTTCTTTATTACTTCTATTTCTCATTTTCATTAAGGGTTTATAAAAATAAGTTTATTCACAGAACACTTAGGAGTTTCATCTACAGTCACTGAAGATTGCACAAGCAGATATAGACAGGTGCAAAAATCTGCAAAAAGCAGGTTCTTCTCCCCTGTCCATCAATAACTACAGAATTTCTAATGATGACTACCCTCCACTACACCTCTCAGTTTTGGATGACTGAAGTTAACAACGACAAATATCTCAGTCAACGGCAAACTTTTAATTTAGAGGTTTTCTCTTCTGCAAGAGGATGCATTTCAGTGCCCTGTTTAGTCCTTGCTTTCCCAGCAAGGATATAGTGGCTGGCTGTGTGACATGCAGTGTGCTGGGCTGCACCACAATCTCATGTATGCATTCATTCTACCCCTCAGGATGAGAGCTGACCTCTGAAGTAGGTCGGATTCTCGGCAAGGTAAGCAGCTCTCCATCGTCATTTACAGCGTTGAAAACGAGAAACGCGCTGTTAATATGTCGTGCTTGGTTCTTAATCCATTCTTCACAGTTATAAGCATCAACACGGACACCAACCTCCACACTGAAACAAAAGTTTAGTTATTGAACTACTACAAGTGATACAGGAGCAGCCCTGAGACATACTAAAAAGGGCTGCTGTACACCTCCCTGGGTGCAGGAAGCCTGACTCAAATACCTTCTGTAGCATACAAATTAAATTACTCAGTCTGGACAGACACACCTCAAACAAAATAAAAGGTGGCACCAGCTAAATACCATTAATAAAAAGAGTGAAAACTGAGTTAAGTAGCAAAATACGAACACCAGTTGGCATGCAGTGAGGACAGCAAAAGCAAACAGGATGATATTGGTCTGATATTTAGCAGAAGCATAGTATGAAGGTAATTCATGCCCTATTAGCATTCTGTGGGGACCAAATCCACCCACAAAGAAAACAGCCATAGAACATCAATGCCAGGGTAACATTTGTCCCATGTACAGGATTTGGAGGAAGAATTACTTTAGCTTCTGCTTTCTTGTGACTTGTCTTGCTACACCTCTTGCAACTTCTGAACATGTCCTCCTGCTGGAACAGGGTCCACGTAAGTTGTGTCACACCCCTGGCATAACCAGAGGGTCTGTTGGCCCGAAGTGCCATTCCTGTAGATGGGGAAATAGCCTAGCAGAGAGGTCCTATCCCTTTGCGAAAGGTCAGAGGAGAGTTGTTCTCTGTGAGGCAAACACAACAGTAGCCCTAAAGCTGCAGAGGAGATAGTGCATGCATAGGAAAGAGAAAGAGAGAGTAACCATTAGCAGGCAGGATCTGTGCAAGATTGGTCAAAAGCCACATCACTAAATCCCAGGAACAGGCATTCAGTGTGCCAAAATCTGTGTTTCACGCTTACAGGAACCGTATAGTGAACTAAAGATAAAATTTCAGCAAGGGCTGTAGCCATTTATTCCAAACTGCAACTGTCAAAGCCTCACCTCTGCATACACCCAAACCAACACTGGGAAGAAATAAACAAAATAAAGCATGAATTTTGCCAGTAACCAGCATTAAGTAGAACCCAGATCTGTCAACAGATGCCAAGACCAGAAGATCCTGGCAGCAAGCTGGAGGATCAAAGCTGGGGGACCAACCCGACCCTTGAAAATTCCTGAATTTCAGAGTAATATTTATGGTCTGAGTTTGCAGGATTGGGTTTTGGTTACAAATGATATTTAAATTGAGACAAAAAGTCAGAGAACACATTTTTAAAACTTTCACTGAGAAAAGTAAAAAAAAGCACACAGACATATAGATACATCCCTCAAAACTCCAGCTGAAAAATAAGTTATTCAGTAACACAAATCCTGCTGATGGCTGAAACCTGAAACACACAGTTAGGCTGGTGCTAGAGAAGTCAAGGAAGACAAGCAGACAAGGAGTTTTACCTATTCTGAAATGTATTGTTCACAATTGCATTGAAGACAAGGCGGTCACCCACAATTGATGGTCCCCAGAATTTAAACATACTGACTGATTTCAAGACGGGTTGTGAACGACAAATGCGCCTGAAAAACAAAGCAAGAGAGACAGGGAGCAAAATACATAGTCATGTTAAAGAACCTCCTTTGTTAGGTTTGAAGCAGGTAGTGATTAGAGCAACAAGTTTTGCACAACCTAGAAGATCACTACATTACACTGATTTATTCCATAACCCACTGAAATACTGTTAACATGTTCAGCTCCAAGAGCATATAATTTGAGCTTCAAACATAATAACACCACCTATGTCATGCTGTTTCACTTTCAACACACTTTACAAACACTGACTAATTAATTCTCACTGCTTGATATTACATTTTTTTTTGGAGCGAGACCATAAATCCCTTGCCTACAGAGTAACCGCTTACTTAACAGTTTCATTAATTTCTATATGACTGCATGGGGAGTAGGATATTGTTCAGAATGTAAAAGTGCCAGATCATAAAGCATTTAAACAATTAAAAGAAACCTGAGCAGAAAGGCTGAGCACCAGAAACAGTATTCAATCAAAGCAACGTCAGTCTATCTATTCTTTTTGATATTTGTACTTTTTTGCTTGTTTTTCAGATGTTTTCTGCTAGTGTTATATGAAATAAAAATAAAAACCTACTCATATAACTGCCAAATGCATAGCTGGTTTTGGCTTTTTTTTTTTCCATTTGGTCTGGTTTACTACACTATGTGCAGTTCACAACTGGTGCTGAGCTGGGAAACTCATCTTTGCACATACAAAGGGATAAAAAGATATTGAACTGATCACTTACCAATTCAGAAACAGAACTGTTGGCTAAATTTCAAAAGCTGAGGGCACAATAGTGTACTACGAACACACATACTGCAGTAATTCTTTTCCCTTTGTCCTTCTAATTGCATAGTGCATCCGCTCACCTGTCTCTTCTTATTTCAGACCTGATCCTGTACTGTGTTCAGTTACATGTACTCAGGTTCAGCTGGGTTGTCCTACTGGATCTCTTTGAACTGCTTGTGAGACAGGCTGTAGCCACTCTGGTAAAACTTTGCTGGTCTAGTAAGGAAGATTGTCTGTGCCAGGCAAGTACCCTTTCCATGTACTAGCTAAGCTGCTGAAACACACCTGATCAAACCCAGATACACTGCTAAAGGAAAAGTTTTGGAAAACTGTGTCATCTACACTAGGGGATTCCAGTAACTCATCACTTCCCTGAACTTCACAGATGTTCCAGAAAAAAAAAAAAAATTGTAGTACAGATACAGCTTAAGAGTTTGTGGAATCGGGATCTAGTTTGCAAGCCCTCTGGAGTGAGCAAAAATTAGTCTTCTACAGCAGTTCTAAATGTAGTCAAAACCCCACTCTTATTGGGATCTCTGTGCACCACATGAATAGGGGACAACATATAATAGTGCCATTTATTTTTAGACTTTGAAAAAACATGCTCTATCCTTATGCATATGTGTGAAACCACTCAATAAGAATCCTATACGCATGTTTGAGAGTAATTTTTTTCATTGTGCAGTTTTTAAACTTGAAAAATACAGTTTTGTAGCATTCCTAGCTTTTAACTCAGATACACACTACAAACTAAAGTACCAGTATTGTTAAATGCACACAATTATCTGTAGCTAATTAATTGTCTGGTACATCTTTTTAATAAACTAATACATTCAAATGACTTTGTAATTTCATTAAGAACAGTTTGCTCTTCTGATTTAAAACACTAAATGGTGATCTTATTTACAATGTTCACTATAAAGATGCAAATACAATATCATGGAAAGTAAGACAATAATGAAAGAGGCATTTGGCCTAAATATTCTGTTTTTCCTGGAAAACTATGCCCTGAATGCTTTCACTGCAAGTGTAAGAAATAAGAAAGTACAGAGCCAGTTCAAACTAATATTACTAATATTCAAATTGCTTCATTACTATCTGGAACATTTTCATTTACTGTCCAGCCAAAAAAGTGTCTGTGAGGGGGGAGAAGAGGGTTAGTAACCTTTAAAATGCTGTTAGAAATTTATTTTTCAAGATTTAGCCCTTCCCTTGTGTTCCTCCATCAGAGTTTGTGGCTATAGCAACTCTTAATTGGCACCTTCAAAAGCCAGGTCTAATTGTGAGTGGCCTCACAAAAGGTTTGTAATGAAAGTAGGTGTTTCTCAAGCATAAACTACAAATTCTCTCTTTTCAACAAGCCTCTGTCACCAGCTGTTATTCCTGAAATTTTCAACATGAGAAATCATGTTTGACATCCATTATTTCAAATAATTTTTTTCACCACTTCATTTGCTGATGTTTTGCTTTTCTTTTTAAACCTAAATGTGGCTGTGACTAGGTAAAATTTAACAAATGAAAACAGGTAAATATTTTGGGTCACGTTATAGCAAAAATCTGAAACAATCCCTTTGAAGCCAATGGAATTGAACACTGCGGTAATGTTACTAAAGCAAGCTGTTTATCCAACCACTACAGAAAATCTGTTGTTATCAGTACAACTACTGGCTACAATATGAACAATAAATGGGGAAGTAATTTAATTATTAAAATTAAAAAGTGAAAACATATCTAACATCCCTGCAGTGAATTAGGCCACTTGGTACGCAAGGAGAATTCAAACTGAAACTCAAGTGTTGCTTACAAAGAAGCTCTGTATAGAGTCCAAGGACAAGGAGGGAAAAAACCAATGGTTTGATTTCAGGGGAAGAGAAATTAAATTATTATATGTCTAGGCCATCCTGACAAGCAATACTAGGCAGTGTCACAAAAATACTTCACCCTTATTACCTGAAGATGTCAGAGGCCTTTAAACTGCTAAAAATATTACAACCTTTAGGATGTGGGACTCAAGAGAGACTGAAAGGCTAAGTGACTTGCTGAAGGTTACGCATCCATTCTGTATGTGGACCAACAAAACAGAACCCGTTTCTTTTGATTCTTCTTCTCTGATTTATTCTTTCTTCTGGCATAAGGATCCACAGACTAGCACTGAGAAGGCTGTTCATTTTTGGATATCATTTGATACACGGTCAGGATCAGTTTCACCCTGACTAACTCTGCTATTAAAACACTGGACCAACTACAAGGAGGCTAGGTTTCCATTCCTATTTTCAATGCTGACTTTCTGCAAAGAGTTTCAGAAGAACAACATAGCCCCTTTTGCCTTAGGGTCTGAATGTGTAACAGAAGAATAATATTTGACTCCCACAATGGTGTAGCATGCTCTGGGAAATGTACCACATAAATAGTTCAAAGGCCTCCTGCAATATGGGGAGGAAGAAAAGTCAACGGTTTGGGTCTGTATTTTTCATAAAATAAATCCCAGTTAAGCCCTTAATATTAAAGTCACACCCATTTATAACTATATGCAAAGACTACGATTTGAAAAGTACCTTGCTGAAACACTTGCCACCGTCTCTATCCAAGCCATGATCTGGCCACCAAAAGTATTTCCATGCTGGTTTGCATGAAGAGGCTGAACAAGCTCAACATTCAGTACATGAGTAAAGCTGGTTGAAACAGCATCTTCCCCTTCAGAAATATCTGAAATATCATAGCAATGTATTAATGAATTATTAATTCATTGATATAGAGAGCCAAGAAGAAAACACCCCAGTTACAGAAGCATGCAATTTGCTTCAGACACCACGAGAAGAAGAAAAAAAAGACACAGAAGACCTCCATTCTTTGCAAGGGAAGCAAAACGCTGTAAGATTTGCCCTGTTGGATGCTGAACCCTGCAGTCTACTGCAGCACAGTGGTCCTTCCCAGCCCTCACTATATCCTTCAAAGAAACTGTGTCAGAAGCAGTTACTGTGAAAGATGAATGCAGGCAGTCAAAGCTAGCCAACTGCCTCAACATGTGCTTGTGATTGCTATGCATGACCTCTAACAGATGTTATCAGAGCAGTTTATCACTTACTTAAGTGCCTTTTATAGACTTTGACCACCATGTATGATGGGCACCTATGCAAATGTGTCTAATTAAGGTTAGAGTATGACATGATTATTTCATAACCTGTTACAAATAATGTGATTTACCAGAGACAATATAGAACCTGTGAAAGTGAGAAATAGGGAATCAGTAACTACTTTGTTATTTGAGTGTTTCCAATTTCACTTTCAAATGTTTAGCCATATATCCTCACTCTAATCTTCGTTTTTTTCAGTTATATTTTGCAAGAGCAGATTCAGACATGAGATGACATCAGTCATTTTAAAAGTGCACATCTGTGCTAGAAGCTACTTGACCTGAATTGTACTTTTGTCTTTTGCCATAATTAACTACCTTGATCATTATATAAATGTGTGGACACATTTGACTCACTTGCACTTTGGACTTACTTCAGTTGTTGCCTAAGATCTATTCAGAAGACAAACTTCATTTTCTGGATATAATTTATGCCTATTTTTCTACCTGGCAGCCTTTACATGCAATACCTTCTTCACTCTTTCCCCTATTTCACTAGCTCTGTCTCCTAAGGAGGTGAATTAGTGCTAACATCGATAAGATCCTTCAAGGAAGTTTCCAGGCAAGGCAGTGGAAACTAAAAATCAGCAACCTCTGATTTGTCTTTCATGGTATTAAGCTGTCTCCTGTGAGACAGCTACCATGAAGACAAATAATTTGTTTGTAGCAAACAAGTCTCTCTAATTCCATACAATCTTATTAAATTAAGACTAGAATTTCTATTTACAACAGGTTTTCTCTTTCCTCAGTTAAACCACATAATGTCTGTTGTTTATACATGGAGTTAAATTTCAGATTTTCCAAATGCCAGCATATATCTTAACTATTGTGAGTAATTTCTTTTGCAGGGCAACACAGCAACTTTTGAGCACAACTGTCTTTAAGAACAGAGATTACTATCAGAAATAAAGATGAACCTGTTTCTTGGCTCAATTTTTCTAATTTGGTCATGAGGAGTCTAAATTTTTTTTCCTACCTGGTTTAACCTTTGTGTAATGAAGTTTCTCCTGCTTTCTGGGAATGATCTCATGGCATAAACACAGTTCTTACTGCTTCCTTGCAAAGATACAGCCATAAACCTGACTGAACATAAGCCTGACTACATCACAACTAGTGTCATAGGACTTTACTTCCATACTGCAAAGCTCCATGTGACCTGTTAAATCTTACACATATAACCTACATGAAGATCTGCCTTATACATCTATTTAATGCATGCTTGGCCTTCAATCCTACATTTTAAAATCTGAAACTTCATTAGAATAACTGTCTTACACACCTTCACAAACCTGGCACACACTTTTCTACATGATACCACAACTTCAAGGAGCTCTACTGATAATGTTTTGTCTGCTTTTTCCCTCCCTCCTTCCCATAAGTCATTTCTTCCATCTTCTATGCTGATCACAGTAATATACCTTCTCTAGCCAATTGCTGCACTAGGTTCTGAAAGACCTGTTGATAGCCCACTTGGATTCTTCTTCTCTCAGCAGCCAGAGTGTGCTCCAGGAGGTCTTCTGTAGACAGAATCTTTACAGGTTCTAATTCAATCTAGGCAAACAAACAAACAAAAGGTTCTGAATTCCATAATCATAACAAAGTGCACTTTGAACTTAAAATGGCATTGGCATTTTCTACAACCTTCTGCTATCAACTGTCCAAGATGACAAGTTCTATTAATACAAACAGATGCCATGGATATGACATCAAGCCAATAATATACAGTCCTTACTTTAAACTATTTTAGTGCTTTCAGGTTAACCAATTTATCCATTAACCTTTCATAGACAAGCTGGGCTTTATTTCTGGTAAAACTGTTCTAATCTGTTTCTTCTGCAAACTGTAACATATCATTGCAGAAAATAAAGACAAATTGATATATTAATTGGTCATGAGATGACTGCTCTCCACCAATCTGCAGTGGATGTTAAAAAGGCAGATGCATTGTCAAAACACATTCAACAAGACAGGAAAGTCAGATATATGATTCTAGTCACTCATGTTCAAGAAAATAGAATACTACATACAAAGGGAGCTTATTAAGAGGATCTGAGGAATATTTGATCTTTCTCACACGAGAACATCAAAACAACTGTGCCTGTCTGGCACAGGAATGTGAAGGCCAAACAGTACCGTGACTGATTTCTAAACACCTCTGGGAAAACGAACACTGGGGAGAAGAAAACACCGGCATGAAAATGAAAGAACATAAACAGCAAAGAATTTAGACTGGAAACTAGCTTAAAAACAATGTCTGCTATCTGAACAGTGATGTCTGAACAACCTCCTCAAAAGAGGGAGTGAAGGACAAAGAAATCACATGCCCAACACCCTTGCAGGTTTCAAGATGTGTATAGATCAGTTTCTGAAAAAGAAAGACTGTGCAGACTCACAGGGATTTCTTCCAGTGCTTACCTTTGTCAATACTGCAGCCCTTACAAAGATACCAGTTCTATTACTAGCAAAAGAAAGTAGAAACAATAAAAAAGCCTAACAACTTCAGAGCAGAGATGTGGGGGGAAAAAAAATCTCCATATCGTCTGGACTTCATGCTCTTTTCCTATTACTGATCAGCATAAACAGGTATGAACATTCTCCTGTGTTTCATAATCAGAAAATTGGATTATTTCACAGAAAATCTGTCCCAGTAACTTCAAGGATAGAAGAAAATAGAAAGAATACCTTTGCAGCACCAAACGGTATGGCTACATATGTTGCATATGCTATACACACAATTTTTTCAGCATTAAGCAAAGCTTCCTGTACTGTAACCTTGATGCCAACCTACAAGAAAGGAGGTCGGGGAGGAAGAAGACAAAAAAGGTATTTACATTATTGTCAGTTGAGCTGAGACAAAATGGTGCAGTGTTTATCAAATTAATCACATCCATTCTCTTAAACAGAAAAAAAGCAAAAAACCATGCTTTGCTGTCATTGATATATCTCTGAACCCGTAAGAACATCACAATATTTGCTGAGCTCTCAAGATCTCTCTAGTACAACAACTATGTATGTAGGTTAGCGTCCCTTGTAAGGTAAAATAAAAAATAGGAAAGACACTTAGATTTAGTTTTATGGATATCTCTTTCATTTACTTATGTGCCATTTGGAGTTCCTATGTGAATCTTTCTAACATCTGTATGAGCAAAAAAGTCTGTATAAATGTATAAAATACAACGTAGCACTTGAAGGTGGAACACTGTATTTGATACTGTGAGACAGACCTGACATTCATAAAAGCTTCTGATTTTTTTCTTATTTTTAGAATCTTTTGGAATACGTTCTCTGTGAGATGCACCGCTCATTAATATTGGACTTGGGTGCAATGCAGAGAAAAGTACCCTTAAGGTTCAATTCTGATTTCAAGTAAGCGATTGGGCAATGCATTGCATACTTGCTACAATATGAAGAGTAAGAACATGCATACACCTAGTATAAATGTTTTTCTATCAGAAGTTTCAAAACCACTTAGAACTCCACCTATTTGGTGGATCCTAGCTCTGATCCAAAGACTATTTAGACATCAGTAGCTTTGGTCTGGACCAATACCACATATCCCATCCTGTTCATTACAGCTACAGAAGATTTTAAGTCTTCAGGGTCCAGTTTCTATTTTGACATGGATTATTTTACAGGAAACATGCAATTATAACAGTCATTATGAAACCAGAGTTTCATTAGGCAGTTCTGTTGTTTAGATAGCTGCATCAAAGCTCCTTCTAAAACAAATAAGACTGGACACATGTTGCATTCCACTGCTCCTCCCACCTCTCTCCTATTTTTTACTTATCATTAGGAATAAGAGTGACCACCTCTTACCTCCATGCTGGTTTTGAATGCTCTCTTCACCTCTGCTTTGATGGTAATAATTTGTCCAATCCTATTAAGAACAACAACATCCTATGGTATGTAAACATGCAGCTTAATAAGGCTTTGAACCTGCCTCTCCACATATTCCTAGCAGTAGTGAAGAAAATCTCATTAATCAGCCTGCGTCTTCCATGCTGTACTGAAAATGCAGTGAAAAAGGTTTAGCACTGTTCTTCATCAGACAGACTTCATTCATGGTCAGTAATCATATTAGTCACTCAGAAAAGTGCATGAGCTTAATACTAGCATTCTTCCTCCTTGCTGATATCTGTGTGATGCCAGGTGTGCTTCAGACCCCAGGTCCTCCAAGAAATTTTGGCCTAGATACTACTTTTGTTCAAAGGCACAACTTGCTGTGAGTTACACCAAATCACTAAGTACATCTAGCTGTAAAACCACACCAGATATCCTCCATATACATTCTCTAGCATACAGGCACATGCACATGAGGAAATAATAACCAGAAACAAAGTGCTCTGTGGCATCTTTGAGGGATGAGGGAAGAGTTCACTTTCCAAGTTTTGGCGAAGAAAAGGGCTGCAACATGTCCCTTCTGTTCTAACAGCTTACTTCTGAACAACTACTCTTGCCCATTTACCTACATAGAATGCTGTGTGAGGGTTTCTAGATGATGGTCTGTGTAGGGCCACGACAGAAAAACTGCAAGCTGAACACAGCTGTGAGAACACGACCTTGAAGAAGGGAACAGGGAGGATGGTTATTGAACAATATGTTGTTGCAATCCAGGAACTGCTGTTAGCCAGGGGAACACACACCTGGCAGACCTTGGTGCATGCACTGGTCACACGTGCCGCAAAGTCTAGCTAGTACTGTTCCACTGAATCTGCTGAGGTTATAAAAAGGGGGGGGGGTCAAAGCAGAGAGAGAGGGGACACAGAGCACACTCCGTGAACCACTGGGGATGCCCTGAAGGTGCCATGCGTACCTCCCTTCTCCACAATGACCCTGCTAATGGTCACCCCTCCTGCTCAGCAGTGTCTCAGGCATAGTCGGGTTGGTAAGACTCTCATAAAGGGAAAACAATATGCTAGTTAACTGCTTATACAAGGCTATAATAGAGCAATAAATACTGTTATGCTTTCTAAATATCATGTGTGGGGTGAATTTTGTGCATAGGAGTCCTGCAAACCTGTTACAAATGCCTAAACAGAATTATATCTTTTTACCTACAGAGAACCAAATTTAAATGAAAAAATAATTTCTTTCCTTCTGGAATTTCTGAAGGACCTATTACATGTTAGAAAACAAGGGTTATGCTTGTTGTCAACCCCTAATATCCTAACTCAAGGATGCTGAAAGGGTGGAAAGAAGGCAGTTTCCCCTAAAGTTGTCTTTTATCCCTTGGAAAATAATGAAAAAAATCATTAAAACAAAAATTAAGTCCTATATTATCTTGTAGGCTTAGTCAATATTTGGTGATTACAAATGCGAAACAGTTCTGTTTTGTTACAGGAACACATTTTTTAAAAGAGCTGAAGGAAAGAGATGGTAAGAAATAAACTGAAAGAGCACCTGCAACAACAAAAAATTCATACAATAACTGTTATAGGCACACATTCCTTATTTTACAGAGATAAGTAATGAATGCTGCAGGCCATTTTGACTAGAGCCAAAGATCTCTGGGCAACTGGTTTCTCACCTGGCATCTAGGCTGCCAAGTCAGAGTTACTACAGTTTATTTTTGATCTGTGAAATTGATCTATTTTCTAGGCAAGTCAGGCAATTACAGACTTAACACTGTGACCCTGGGGAGTCCGTTGGCCTGCTGTCTCAGATTTTATCATGCCTCAGTTTATCTCTGCCAAATAAGAATCTCTAGAATGAAAACGTTTTACTATTGTTTGCTAGTTTTGTACCTGGCAGCCTCTTCAAACTGTATATCATCCATAGACACTGTTGCACAAGACATACCGGCATGTTTCTCAGCTTCAAGAGAGACATAAGGACACAAAGTTACCACATTGTATTTGCCGCAAACTGTTCACCTATATACTTCTGCATGAGAAACACAGAAGAAACCCACTAGATCCCAGTTCTTCTTTTAATCACCCCAATGTAAGTCTGCAGTGGACCCTCTAGAAAAAAAAGAAGCTAAATAAGATTAAAGTTAATATTTAGTATGAAATAAGGGTAACATCAGGAGATGATACTAGATTATGATAATGATCCTACTCAGTTTGAAAACCTCTATTTAAGGTCTTTCTCTAAAAATGGATATTCTGGTAAAAGAGTACTAACAAACATGCTGCAGGACAAAAAAAGTCAAAGTATTAACAAACCTACAGAAATCTCAGCAATCTCCCTCAAAACAGGATGTCATGAATATCAGCTATGTTAAACCAGTGTGAAAGTTTTATGTCAGTTGGGGATTCTCAGACAGAGGAGAAAGATCAACCGGCTTAGTTATCTTTTTATAGTGAGTTATTTTTATTTGACCATAGCACCTAGAGTGCCAAGTCAGAGGCCAAATCTCTATCACACTAGGAGCTGTATGAATACAGGGAACCCCTGCTCCAAAGTTTCCTGAGTGACAGAGGCAAGAGAGGACTAGCAGGAAACCTAGAAAACAGCACTGCACAACAAGCAGGAATTTTTGCTCCCAAGCAGCCCAGTACTTTTTGTGAGCATCTGAAGAAAATGTTTGAAAGAATTAGGATGGTGCATGAGCTATATCATTATCTGAGGAGTTCCCCTTGAAAATACAAGGGAGAAATACATGAAGGCACTTATCAGAAACGCAGCAAAAGGTGACAAAAGGGAAGACATCGCTGACAGCTAGGAGGTTGGAGCCACCACTAGGACAGGTAATGCAAGGTGATCAGTAAGATGCTGTTAGTCATAAATAGCCTTAAAAGTGAGGAAGCAGCCAAGTGGATTACATCTAAAGCAGCAGGATATGAAATGAGGAAGGTGCAAAACCCAGTCACTTGCAACTGCACCATCTGGCACTAATGCAGATGAAAGAAGGTAAGGCCAAACAAATCCCTCTCTACCATACTGAGTTTGCTGTGAGACAAAAAGCAAAGCAAGGAAAGGTGTTAAAAATCCTTTTTGTGCAACAGGATTAGCCCTGTGGGGTAAATGACTGCTGCTGCCCTAAGCCTAACCAAGTAAAAGCAATTATGAAAGGTGGATTGAAAGTGAGCTCTGGTGGCAGATTCACAGCTGATGAAGATCATTACAGCTTAACTGAAGTCCAGGGAGCAAGGATGAACCGTCATAGCAGCTAGGGCTCTGCTACTTCAGAGCAGGGACTTGAGTTCAGGGATTACTGAGACGAGTTTGGTCTCTCTGCAAAGAGCATTGCTAATGGATAAATCACTGAAGGGCTGAAACCAAATGACTCCTTTATGCTAAAATATATCTCAAAAAGAGTGTGATCGTACTGGGAAGTTGCTGCATATTAGGTAGTTACTGGGTTATTGTGTGGGACAAGTTCTCCAGAATCCCAACTCTTCCTGTATAGGAAGAGCGGATTACGTAAAGCTGCGCCGAGCACAGCACGCACCTACGCAGCAAGCGCACCACGGTCACCGTGTTGCGTGGAGGTGCCATCCAGACATCCAGAATATTCTCTTCAAGGCTTATTATGGGCTGCTAATGTATGCAGCTGTCCTTGGAAACAGAGTTCACCGACAGCAGAAATGGCAGCACCTTAGATTTGCTTTGTGCTTTAGATGTGTCTTCCACTTCCAGAAGTTAGTGGAAGAGATTTTAGAAGTTTTCAAAGCTGAGTTACACCAGACACAGAGTGCTCTGCATGCTGGTTAGGTTTGTGGTTGGTGTCATATACGTGTTGTTCCGTTCCCCCCTCCCACCCCCCCACGCATCTATATTCTTAAATTAGTACTTTTCTTTCTTTCACTATTTTTCCTTTTCCCATCCATTTTTTCCCTCTGCTGCTCTCTTTTTTAAATTCTCCCCATCCTAACCACCCCGGCACCCACTTCTTCACCCTCCCGAGATTAGACACCCCTCTCCAGCCCCACAAGCTTTCTCAGTCCCTTGATGCCTGTTCCTAATCTGAAACCCCCAGACCTCACACACTCCCCGCGGCTGAACCACTCCCCCCCACTCTCCCAACCCCACCAGCTCCCCACAAGCAAAATTTTGCCGCCTCCTGCCGTCGGCAAATACAGCGACGGGGCTGCCGGTTTTCATGGAAGGAGACGCTGTCCCCACACGGCCGACGAGTTTAGAGCACGTTTCTGAGGGGAAGGAGGGGGCGCGGGGCGGCCCCGGGGCAAGCGGCGGCCGGGGCACCTCTCCCCGCCGCCCTGAGGCGAAGCTCCCCCGCCCGCCACCCCCCCTTCGCCGCGGTGCCCGCCCGGCCGCTAACGCCTCTTTACCTGCCAGGTAGGCGGTGACGTCGATCCACTTGAAGAGCTGCCCGGCGCTCAGCTCCCCGCGGTTGTTGGCATGGGCCGGCAGGACGGTCTGGCACATACGGACATCGCCGGCCGCCGCTGCCCCGAAGTGCTCCATTGGTGCGGTATGAAGATGAGAGCAACGCAAACGGGACAGCGACGGCACCACCTCTGCGAAGTACGGAGGGGCAGCGCTGGTTTTGTACGGCCTGGCCCGGCCCCTCTGGGGCGGCCCGTTCCCGCCCCAGCGCCCGCGGCTGAGGGGAAGGGGGTGGCGAGGCGCTGCGGGACGCGGCTGAGCGCAGGCTGCCCCCGCGGCGCGGAGGAGGGTGGCGGCAGCGCTGGGACCTGTTTTGACACCCGGCCGCCTGTTTCCATCCGCGGCGGCTCCCGCCACAGCACCTCCGAGGCTGTCTCATGGCCTGGCGTGAGCCGCTGCCACTGGCAGGCTTTGGCAGGCACATCGCTGCTGAAATATTTATAATCCACCTCAGATGTTTGTTTGTTTTGTTTTATTTTTAAGTCTTTCTCACTCATGTTGTCACCACCTCGACAGCCTGGCAGATGGGCCCTGGGAAGACAAATTCCCATATCCAGACACTGGTGAGCCCAGCAGGGAGGTGCTGTGACCTGGTGAACCTCTGCCGCTGCCAGTACAGACATTTTGACACCTTTCCTGGTCGCCCCGGCCCCGGTCATGTATTCACAGAATCACAGAATGGAGGGGTTGGAAGGGACCTCTGGAGATCATCTTGTCCAACCCCCCTGCTTGAGCAGGCACACCCAGAGCAGGGGGCACAGGGCCGCGTCCAGGCGGGGTGTGAATGCCTCCAGGGAAGGGACTCCACAGCCTCTCTGGGCAGCCTGTGCCGCTGCTCTGGCACCCTCACAGGGAAGGGTTTTTTTCTCCAATTGATGTGGAACTTCCTATGCTCCAACTTGTGCCCACTGCCTTTGTCCTGTCATTGGGCACCACTGAAAAGAGCCCAGTCCCATCATCCTGACACCCACCCTTTAGATATTTATAGGTATTGATGAAATCCCCCCCTCAGCCTTCTCTTCTCCAGGCTAAACAAACCCAAGTCTCTCAGCCTTTCCTCATAAGGGAGATGCTCCAGTCCCCTGATCATCTTGGTAGCTCTCCGATGGACTTGCTCAAGCATTTCCACATCCTTCTTAAACTGGGGGGTCCAAAACTGGACTCAGTACACCAAATGTGGTCTCACTAGGGGAAGCATAACCTCTCTCAATCTGCTGGCCACACTCCTTTTAATGCAGCCCAGGATACTATTGGCCTTCTTGGCCACAAGGGCACATTGTTGGCACAGGAGTTAGAAACTGGAGACCTCATGGAGGGCTCTTCCTCTCACCTCCTCCTCCTCACATGGCTGGTAAGGTACTGCAGGACCTTGCTCTTGCAAACTATGAAAATACAAGCACTGCTGAGGAAGAGGAGAGCAATCCCTTGAAATGGGCCTGGAAGGCCAATATTTCCCTATTGCTATGGATACGCCGTTACTACTGTTGAAGGCTCAGGAACATGGAGAAGGCAGTTTGGACATGCTGAAAGGCTGGGCTTGTCAGCTGTTAAGGCAGGGATGCTTGATGAAGCAGATGTGTTGCTTCAACATAGCGGAGTGTGTAACCTGTAAATGGCCTTTAAGACTGCAAACCTTATATTTGACTTTGTGCTATTTTTCTCCCTCTGGGTATTGTAAATAGCATGGTTTTCTGTAGAGCAGCAAAACTCTTTTCTGCCTTTCCCCTTTATCATCTAGCTATGACTTGTTCCCCACTGTTCCAATAACTGGCTTCCTGTGTTGTCCTGATTTTGTCTGGGACAGTTATTTTTTGTTCTAGTAGCTGGTACAGAGCTGTGTTTTGGATTTAGTATGAGAATAATGTTGATAACACGCTGATGTTCTAGTTGTGGCTACATAGTGCTTACACTAGTCAAGGACTTTTCCAGCCTCCCATGCTCTGCCAGGTGCACAAGAAGCTGGGAGGCAAAGGGGCACAGCCAAGGTAGCTGGTCCGAACTGACCAAAGGGACATTCCATACCATGTGATGTCATGCTCAGAATATAAAGTGGGGGGACTTGCTGGGGGGCAGCGATTGTGGCTCAGGGGCTGGCGGGGTGTTGGCTGGCAGGTGGTAAGCGGCTGCATCACCTTTTTTTTTCCTGGGTTTCATTTCTCTCTCGTTTTCTCATCCATCACAATATGATTATTACTATTGTTGTTGTTACTAATATAATAGTTGTTGTTCTTGCTATTATTATGTTCTTATCTCAGCCCATGAGTTTTCTTACTTTTGCTTTTCTGATTGTCTTCCCCATCCCACTGGGGTGGGGGAGCAAGTGAGCAGCTGTATGGTGCTTAGTTGCTGGCTGGGGCTAAATCACAACAGTTTTTGTGGTGCCCAATGTGGGGCACAAAGGGTTTGAAATTATAACAGTTGCTGGTCCCTACACTGATTCACCTGTTTTCAGCATTAGTTTTGCTGATATGTACCATGCTCTTGTTTTTGCTCTCCATGTTAAAGATTGGTATTGTTTTTTGTAGTCTGCTATGTTCTGCAGTGATTAGCGACATATTGCCTGGGAGAGTTGTTACTGAAGTACTGGCCTTAGCTTCATCTGGTATTTTGGTTTTGTGCTGAAGCCATTACTATACTTTGGTTTCTACCTCATGGAGACCATTAGCAATTATACCTCCTCTTCTGAGAGGTTTCTTTACGGAGGAAACACAAAATTGTACCTTAGCTACCTTCTACTATGATGCCTCCTCCTTCATTACAATAACTTTTCAGTATCTTGAACATCCTTGGGTAGTTAAGATATACTTATTGGTGGTTCTTGGGCATCTTGTTTCGGTTTTGGCTAAGGTTAGTATGCAATTTAAGAATATCATCCAGATATCTGCCCCAAGGCTTGATAGTTATGAGTGGCAGAGCATGTGGGATGTCATGGGCAAATACCTAGGATGGCAGGCACCTCCAGTGCTGTGGGACTTCGCCCGTGAACAAGTGCAGAATCTTGAAAAACTAGTAGAATATTAGGAAAAAGTATGTTGTCACCCTGGCAACTCCAGAGAGACACAAATCACCGCAATGTGCTGGGGCCTGGCCCATGCATACTGAGCCCTGTTCAACAGTATTCAGTACCCCCAAGGGGAAGAGAAGGCCTCTGGATCTGAAGACAAAACTACAGGCACTGTGGTGACTCCAACCCTGGCGACAGGCACTGCAGATCCCTTTCTAGGGAAGAGGGCATTGTCAAGCAATTGGAAAAGGGGCAGAAGCCCTCAGCCTCTGGAGGGTACTCCTGTCCAGTATGAAAGAAAGGTATCCTTTCAAGGAAGTTGTTATATATCACCCAGGAAAATGGACCACCATAGAGAGAGGTATCCAGTACCTGAGGGAATTAGCTGTGCTTGAGGTGATTTATGGTGACCTGGACTATGAACAGTTATCCAAAGATCCAGATGAAGCCCAGTGGTGGAAGTTTGTACAGAGTGCACCATCGCCACATGTCAACTCATTGGCAGTACCGGCTTGGAGAGATGAAGAGGCACCAACAGTGGAGGATGTGGCTATCAGACTCTGGGATTACAAATAAAATATCTCTACAACCCTCATGTAATCTGTGCAGAAACTGTCCTGGAAGGTTCAGCAACTCAAAGAGGATATGTCCTACTCCCCACCTGTATGGACCAGTATCTCAGACATTAGGAGTAAGCATCCCTTTGCTCAGGAGAGAGGATACACACCACAGGCCACACTGTGGTTTTACCTGTGTGACCACAAAGAGGACATGAGGAAGTGGAATGGAAAACCTACCTCAGCCCTAGAGGCATGGGTATGTGAGCTGCAAGGAAGAACAATCACTGAGGGAGGTTCTTCCAGGAAAGCTGCTGCTCCAGTTTCTGGTGAGCAGGTCCCCAGACAGAGGAGTAGAAGCGCTGATTTTATTTCTGAGGTTAATAAAGGGAATTCTGATTCATGTTTACAAGAAGTGAGTAGCAAATACTACGATCAGGACTAGAGGGGCCCTGCCTCACCAGGTGGAGGAAAGGGACAGCTGGGTTTACTGGACTGTGTGGATCCGATGGCCTGGCACATCTGACCCACAGGACTATAAAGCTTTAGTGGACACCGGCGCACAGTGCACCTTAATGCCATCAAACTATATAGGGGCAGAAGCCATCAGCATTGCTGGAGTGATGGGGGGTCCCAAGAGCTAACTGCATTGGAGGCCGAAGTGAGCCTCACTGGGAATGAGTGGCAAAAGCACCCCATTGTGACTGGCCCCGAGGCTCCGTGCATCCTTGGCATAGACTACCTCAGGAGAGGATATTTCAAGGACCCAAAAGGGTACAGGTGGGCTTTTGGTGTAGCTGCCTTGGAGACAGAGGGAATTAAACAGCTGTCTACCTTGCCTGGCCTCTCAAAGGACCCTTCTGTTGTGGGGTTGCTGACAACAGGTGCCGATCACCACCACAACAGTGCACCAACACAACAGAGACTCCCTGATTCCCATCCATGAGCTCATTGATCGACCAGAGAGCCAAGGAGAGATCAGCAAGACTTGCTCACTCTTTAACAGTCCCATATGGCCAGTGTGGAAGTCTAATGGAGAGTGGAGACTAACAGTAGACTATCGTGGCCTGAACGAAGTCACTCCACCATTGAGTGCTGCTGTGCCAGACATGCTAGAACTTCAATATGAACTGGAGTCCAAGGCAGCCGAGTGGTATGCCACAACTGATATCGCTCATGCATTCTTCTCAATCCCTCTGGCAGCAGAGTGCAGGCCACAGTTTGCTTTTACTTGGAGGGGTGTCCAGTACACCTGGAATCAACTCCCCCAGGGGTGGAAACACAGCCCTACCATTTGCCATGGACTGATTCAGACTGTACTGGAACAGGGAGAAGCTCCAGAACACCTTCAGTACATTGATTATATCATCGTATGGGGCAACACAGTGGAAGAAGTTTATGAGAAAGGAGAGAGAAAATAGTCCAAATCCTTCTGAAAACTGGTTTTGCCATAAAGTAAGGTGAAGGGACCCACACAAGAGATCCAGTTCTTAGGAATCAAATGGCAAGTTGGATGTTGTCAGATCCAAATGGATGTGATCAACAAAATAGCAGCCACGTCTCCACCAACTAGCAAAAAGGAAACACAAGCTTTTTTAGGTGTTTTGGGTTTTTGGAGAGTGCATATTCCACATTACAGCCTGATCGTAAGCCCTCTCTATCAAGTGACCCAGAAAAAGAATGATTTCAAATGGGGCCCTGAGCAACAACAAGCCTTTGAACAGATTAAACGAGAAATAGTTCATGCAGTAGCCCTTGGGCCAGTCCGGGCAGGACAAGATATAAAAAATGTGCTCTACACCGCAGCCGGGGAGAATGGCCCTACCTGGAGCCTCTGGCAGAAGGCACCAGGGGAGACCCAAGGTTGACCCCTAGGGTTTTGGAGTCGGGGATACAGAGGGTCCGAAGCCAGCTATACTCCAACTGAAAAAGAGATATTGGCAGCATATGAAGGGGTCCGAGCTGCTTCAGAAGTGGTTGGTACTGAGGCACAGTTGCTCCCGGCACCCCGACTGCCGGTGCTGGGCTGGATGTTCAGAGGGAACGTCCCCTCCACACACCATGCAACTGATGCTACGTGGAGTAAATGGGTTGCACTGATCACCTAGCGGGCTTGAGTAGGAAACCCCAGTCGCCCAGGAATCTTGGAAGTGATTGTGGACGGGCCAGAAAGCAAAGATTTTGGATTATCACTAGAAGAGGAGGTGACACGTGCTGAAGAAGCCCCACTGTATAACACACTGCCAGAAGATGAAAAGCAGTATGCCCTGTTCACTGATGGGTCCTGTTGCCTTGTGGGAAAGCACCGGAGATGGAAGGCTGCTGTACGGAGTCCTACACGACAAGTCGCAGAAACTGCGGAAGGAGAAGGTGAATTGAGTCAGTTTGCAGGCCAAAGAAACATTCTATACCATATGACAACATGATCAGTATATAAACTTGGGGGAGTTGGCCAGGGGGCAGTGGTCACTGCCCAGGGACTGATGGGGTGTCGGTTGATGGATGGTGAGGGATTGCATCACTTTTTTTTTTCTGGGTTTTGCTTCTCTCTCTCTCTCGCTCTCTCTCTCTCTCTTTCATTGTTTTCCTTTTCATCACAATATTATAATTATTTTATTTTCATTATTAAACTGTTCTTGTCTCAACCCACAAGTTTTCTTACTTTTGCCTTTCTGATTCTCTCCCCCATCACATTGGGTTGGGGGAGTGAACAAGCAGCTGTGTGGTCCTTAGTTGCTCGCTAGGGTTAAACCATGACATATGTATATTAAAAATGTACATAAATTAATTCTTCTTCATTTAAACATTGTTAAATATCCAGCTTTAACCCATAACAGCCAGGAAAATCTGAATTTTAACCAACCTGCCTCACCAAGATAGAGTTTCTCAGAGCGCAGGGATTTTCTTCCCACATGGTCTGTTACTACCATTGCACTACAGCGAGATCTCTGTTTCTTTTTCACATACTCCTTTACCAAGCAACAGGATGATGTACCATCACACTAGTTACCTTCCAGAGGATACTGGCTCTGAAAATCAGCATGCTGTGCTATTCCCTATATTTATTTCTATTCTGTTGCTTCAGAAAAAAAGGTTTGTACTGATTTCTTTTTCCTTGTTTGACTGGCTTCTGTGAAGGAAAGAAACAGACTCTCTTGGAAGTGGCAGTGGCATAGCTCAGTCTTGCTACCTTAACAGGGTTTGTAAATAGTATGCAGCTGGTATTTTCTCCTTCCTTGTCTGATGACAAAAACTTCAAATATCAACTTCTTACACTGTTGATCCTGGATCTCAGATGGAAGAGTCTTAAACAAAACTAAACATTTTTCTATTATAAAAAAAACCCAAACCAACAACTTGTGTTTTGCCTGCCTAGGCCAGTAGTTTGTCTATTTGTTTTCAGGTTTACCTTGTCAGGCTCATTGACCAGGCTTTCACTAAGATAATGCTTATTTGTTGTTCTTTCACAGGTAGCTTTCATCTCCATTTAACACAGTCCCAGCCATCAGGTATTGGGCCTGTAATATATCTGTTGTCTGCTGTGAGCTTAGGAGCTACAAAGCTGTTAGTACAACAGAGAGGTAAAAGTAAAATCTAAATCTGCTCACATCTAAAACTTTCTGAAGTATGTGGAGAAGCTTGGAGCAACATGCCTGGGGCAAGTGGTCAGCAGACCTCTCAGGCACTACAGAGGAATTTTTGAGAAACAGAAAAGGTAACTTCTCTCATTTCTGTTGGGGTAAGGGAAAGCTGGTTATTTGAGAAACACGCCTCAGAGCTGTACATACCTCTTCATTTCTAAGGGAGGGATGTCATTCCAAATACGTCCATTGGAAGTAGGACCTGCCCTTGCAGAACAGGAGTGGCTACCCAGGATCCAATGAGCAATGAATGTGGCTTCCACTGCTTTGGACACTTGGCCGACACACCTGGAGAATGAGGTGAGGCAACAAACAACCTAAAAATGCCCTCCTCCAAACAAGCTTCTGCTTTCACAAGCTGCATTTCTCCTGCCCTACAGCTCCTCTTCTTGGTCCCTGTTTGCTGAGGTAACAGACTAATGCCTTCCATTTGGCTTTAGTGACTCCTCTCTCTGCAGTGCCTCATACTCCTTTAGCTTCTTACATAGTCTCCATTGGAGTAACAGTATTTTACAGTCTTCAGTGTATTTGTCCTCAGAAAATACCTGCAAAGTCAGTACTGTTCTCCTTTCACATCTGAAAAAACAGAGAAATTAAGTTACTGGCCCAAGTTCACAGATGAGATCTGTGCCTTTCAAGGGTTTGCCAGTTGAAAAGTACCTTTTTTGTCACAGTAGCCTGTACAAGCACCTCTGACATCACCACCAGCTGAGGGTGGCTGGACCAACACTGTGTGGCTAAGGCAGGCTCTGGGAAGCACCTTTGTGAACCATCACATTTCTCTTTGTTGATGGCCACCATGGTGAGGGGAACAAATGGTCAAAGGCAGATGGAGGATGCCTTACGTCCAAACCCACACATCACTTGGACACCGACTTTGGTGAAATTATTATTTTGAAATGAGAGCTGGTGGTGAATTAGAGTGAGCTCAACTTTAAAAGTTTGGTTAACTGACTGCGCAATTGACTTCAGAACTGTTGCTTGCTAATGCAGGTTTTAAAAGTTTTTGTCAATAAATGATTCACATTTAATGGCTTGAGGCTTCTCCAGCTGAACTGAAATAGTAAAAACAACAACAGGCACAGTACTGTTTTAAATACATTTACGAAGAAAAAACAGGTTATCATCTCCTAACAATATGCATTTGTAATTTGAAGCAATGTAGCTTTAAAAGCTTTGTGCAGCACAATAGCGTATCTCATGAGTGCCGTGAAGAACAAGACACAGGGCAATGCCTGTAGAGGAATGGTGCCAGAAGGGGTGAGGCATTTTATTAATAAAAGATGAGTTCAGTATTAGATGTGAGTAACTCCTCTGTAAAGTAAAGACATTAAAGCGATCAAGAAGTACTGTTTAGTTGTACAGTACAAAGACAGCTAGCAGCCCACTCAAATAATAGCATAACTGCTCCAGACCTGCATTTCCTTCATAGTTAGAACTGTTGTGACTAAAACTTGTTGTTTTGGGGGATTCAGAAAGGCTTCAAGACAAGAAGCGCCTAAACAAAAATCTACGATGACAACATTTGACCTTAGAAAAGCTGATGTACAGAGCCATAAAGATATGGAACTACAGAGCAAAAACTAAACCAGAACAGACCATCCCTCAAGGACAGTCTCAGAACTGAGTCTGCGCGAAAGGAAGGGTTAACTAGCGGACACAGTGAGGAGGAGTATAGCCTTCTGATAGAGCTAGAACCGTTGTGACTAAAACTTGTTGCTTTGGGGGAGTCAGAAAGGCTTCAAGACAAGAAGCGCCTAAGCAAAAATTTATGACAACATTTGACCTTAGAAAAGCAGACGTACAGAATCATAAAGATATGGAACTACAGAGCAAAACACTAAACCAGAACAGACCATCCCTCAAGGACAGTCTCAGAACTGAGTTTGTGCAAAAGCAAAAGGTAACTAGCAGACACTAGCAGAGGAAGAGTATAGCCTTCATCCACAGACCCCTGACGACCACCCGGAGACACCAACAGGCATGCACAAAGGACATTTGCTTATGATAATGAGTTCTTGGAAAATTAATGAATACGTACATTTTTTCCCGGGAGTGGGAACTAATAAATATGAACATAAAGCTTGTATAAGCTATACAACTAAACCTGTGTGGGTACGCACATTAGGAGGAGTGAGTCCCTGTGAATCCAGCACTGCAATAAAGAATACCTGCTTAATATCCTTCAGACTATTGAGTCCTGATTTCGGATTTTCACGGCATCATCATCCATGTTAGTATTCTGAGAAATGGTATGGAACAAGGGGGTAGCAAAGGAGATCCGATTAAGAACCAAAATTCCACAGAAGCCTGTAATTTAGAATTGGTTTTTGGATTTCTGCCAAAATCCCGTCTATATTTAAACAGATGTATGCACAACTGGAGAGCTTTAGCATTCCTTGGAAAATAACAGACTAATGTGATAATCGTGATGTTGTTAACACCTTCACAAATCTTTTCTTACCAATAGAGTCAGCAGTTGTAGGTCAACACCTCCAAAATGGATATTTTTGGTAATGTTTTAAATACAGGTAACAGTTATGACAGTAAATCAACTACAATATATAGCTGTGCATCTTTGTAGACTGTATACTTCTACATTCTTCAAACAAAGGTATTACTGCCTTGAAGTTATAAATGTTTTAGAGATTCGTATGTTTCTTTCATAACCCTAGTTATTAATGGAAAAAAGGGGTGTTTTTTGGACACAGCTTGTGAAAATACAACTACTTCTTGTAAAATGAAACTTTATTCTAAAATGTATCCAAAATTGCAAGACACAAGCACCATTAAACAGATAAATAGACATATATTTATGTACAGAGAGCATCAAAACACAAAACAATTGTTAATATAATTCTTATACCATTTTAATGAGTATCCATCAATAAAACTTTACAATTTAAAGAAGACTTTTCAGTTCCAAAACAGTTGTAAAATCATATGTATAAATTATGTTTACTACAATTCCAATAACAGAGGCAAAGTAAAATACAAAAATAATAATCAATACTGCAAATTCAAATACAAAACCCAAAGTAATGCTGCACAGGTACATATGTACACTGGATTAATTCATGCAGCTAGGCAGTGCAACAAATTAACTGCTGAGTTTAACTTATCACAAAATGGAACAACCATGTCGGCTAACAGAAGAAAATATATTTTTGTAATAAATCATAGTGCATTTTGAAGTTAGACTTTATAAAATGATTGTTGAGTGATATACTTCTAAAATTCCCCATGTGATCCAAGATTCCCCAACTCCTCTCCCACAAAATAAAATACAAATGACAAAAGCTAAAAAACCCACTGTAGTACAGAGTATGATGTACTGGTACCATCTTCATTTTTTTTTATTCTTGGTATCAGACTTGTTTGCAAGTGTCCACGTCCACAGGGACATGCGTTACTCCTTGCTACCAAAAGCAAATCTTTCACGCTCCAATGCTATCTCCATAAACTGAATCTCACGCGATGCTTGGACTGCACTGGTTTAAAGAGACACAGCTGAGCCTTGTAAAAAGAACTCTTAAATCCCTATGAAGTACAGAGAGAGAGTAAAACAGAGGATAGAGAGACCTCGTTATTCCTGAAGCTCCTATCCCTGATTGCTTTAATTACATAAACACAGATTAACATAAGAGGCTTTTATGGCTTGGATGAAATTTCGGCTAATTTGCTGGGCAAGCGCAAAGCCCATGTTTCTCCACAGGGCTTGCCTTTCACAGTGCAGAAGGCTACAGATTATTTTGGTTGGTGAAAGGAAGCCTCAGGTAACTATATAGAAAAATACTTCTGTGGTGAAAATGTGTTAAAGAAACAAAATCAAAACAGAACCTCTTGCAAACTGTGATTTCTTGTGTAGCTGCGATACTAAAACATGGCTGTTCACCTTTCAGTTCTGCATCGGTTGGTGTATCGTGAACATGTAGACAAAACTGAGGTTCATACCTCATGGAATATTACTGGTTAAGTGTCAGAATTAGATGAGATACAATTACAGTCTGACACTTTTTTTCCCCTTAAAATCTCAAGTGATAAGCACGCTCAGTGTTTTCACTAGCAAGTTACTGCTAAAATGCTACATTTCTTTGCTGAGAAGACATTAATTTACAGCAGCCTGTAAACTACTGAAGAGTTGCTCCCTGCATCCTTTACACTTGCAAAACCCCCTTTCAAGCCATTGTTAACTTTCAAGTTAATGGGAGTTTTGAGCAAAAACGGGATGCAGAAAAACACCTATATTGGGTAAACAATGTAGCAATTTATACAGCAGCATTTCTAAATTTCCAACATGCAAGCACGCGTAGAGAGAAGCTAAGAGACGGCATGCACTGCAGTGGTATGTCATTGTGCTTATGTCTGGTGAGAATACTATGGCATTTTCACCCATGAAAACATAAACATTAGCCCCAGAAGACTCCAAAAGCCAGTATTAATGAAGCCATCAGCTACTACGTAGTAAAGAACACCCCAAAAGAGGGAAGAAGTTTGTCTGCTTGTAGCTTATAGATACTGAAGCTGAAGAGAATTACAAAGGCACGATACAAGCCTATATTTCTTGTAAATTATATATATTCGTATATTTTTGCTCATACCACCTCAAGATACTGAATGGTAAAATAATATCTGAAGATACAAATGTTAATTGAAAGTTAAGCACTAAAAATAAATGATTGCTGGAGAAGACAGCTCATTACTCGCTACATTTCTACCCTTCCTGGGTGGTGAGCTTGTCCACCTTTCCTCCGCTGGCTGACAATACCCATCAGGATATTCAAGAACATGGTGATCCACTGAGGAAACTGGAAGCGTCAGATGACAGACAGAACGGCTTTATGCATCTGAGAAGTTGTCAGTAAGTGGCTGCCACAGCAATCTTGCCCACTGCAACTGTTTTACCTTTGGCCCAGAATTCACTGAGAACCCAGAAACAGTAACTGGAAATTCATACCCATTTTCATGCAGTGATGAGGCTAAGATAATCCATGAAGGTAACATTTTGGTTAAGTTTGGCACTCAAAATATTGAACAGCAGAGCAGGGACTGTACTAGCATATCATAAAAAAACCAACTCTCAAGTCTTCTATTCATAGCTACACAAGATGCATATAATTTTCAACACTGAATGACTCACAACTCAGGAAATAAAGCAAATGTATCAATACTGCTCCTGTTAAACTCACAAAGAAAATTACACCCACTTTTGTGTGATGAAGTTATATGGCAACTTTGGAGGCAGCTGCTGTCTCAGGCCCAGCTGTGAAAATGTGGACACTTCATGAAGGTGAAAAGGTGCAAGTTACAACATTTGCATTTTTAAACATCAGTTGTTCCTCAGCTCACAACAAGAATTGGCACAACTGCTGTTATGATTTCGTACCGGCAGTTAATGAAGAAAGGTATCAAGCTGAACTAGAATAAAGTAGGTGTACAGTGCAAGCCTGAGGTGGAACCTGCTATAAATGGGCTTTGCTAATCCACAGTAACACTGTCAGCAAAGATCTGGTCTATCTGAAACTGGATACTTTCCTCATTTCCAAACCAGCATGTGAAATCATATATATTTACCACAGGTTTAAAAAACCCAAAATCCCCATAAACAGCCATTACTACCTGTATTCTCACAGTCCTAAAGTAGGAGCTCCTAGATTTATGGATCCGGAGCTATAAAGCTCTCAGGAAACGAATCTTTAGCCATCCCTAGAAAGTATGAACATTAATATCTTAGTTATAATCTCACAGCTGAATTTAAAAGCAGCATATGCTATTGCTGGTGTTGATTCTATGCAATGGTTTCTTCATGTGTTGCTTTCAGTGAATGAATCGGTGCAGGCAAAAAGGGAAAGAGCCCACTTAACAAATAAAGGTGATGATTTCTAGGCAGGTGTAAACTTAGAAATGTTTAAACAAGTTAGTTCAAGATACACCTGTTTATAAAAAAGGAAGTAAAGATGAAGAAAATAGCAACCATGGGGCAGAAATCTCATGTTTGAGATTGAAGGATTCACAAACTCATCTGGAAGCCACTCAGATTCAGGTTCTTAGGAGCTGCATTATTCTTGCCCACACCAGCCTCAAATAACTAGACTTTTGCGTACAGGGATGTGAAGCTAAATATAAACCCTTGGATTCATGCTGCCTAATTGTTGGCCTTTAAAAGCATGGAGGATTCTTCAGCTGAGAGCAACTGATGCCATAATACAATCTTCCAGAGGCATCTCCTCTCCTGCCCCTCCTCTGACTTACAGGAAAGACCTAGGTAATTTTTAGGCAGCTAAAATTAGGGTAGGATGAATCAGGCCACAGTGTGGAGCAGAACAAATCTGATGTGGTGGTACAGTATTACCATTACAAAACCCAGTCTCTAATAGCTTGTCTGAGACTCCAACCCAGATACGCTTCGTGGTTAGTGATCCACACAATTCATGTCTTTGCAGCTCCCCAGTCTTGCAAGGAACTTTTGAAAGACAAAACAGTGAGGCCTGATTTTATGACCTTGTTATCCTTGTTTGGTCCTTAGACAAAGTGGCTTCTCCGAACACGGGATTCCCGGAGCTGTGCTACCCTGACTCTCAGAGGCACTCTCTGAGGGGAGGCTCTCTCTGTATACAAGTGCACACAGGGTTGTATTTTGGTACAACAGAACTAAAGCCACCAAACCTCTCAGCACTTCAACAGCTATGGAAAACAGCAGTGTATTTCCAAAAGGATTTTTGAAAGAAGGGAAGCCTTCAGGGGCAGGTCTGTTTTCTGACACAGTCGAGGGGCTTCAAATAAAGATGTATCCATGGTATGACTTCTTCCAAGGGCTGCAGCTGGGGTAGTTATGATCCCCCAAAGCAAGACCCTAAACCATTTGGAAGGGGATCACTGTCAGGCAGCATGTTGGACCTCTCATCAACACAGACTACTGCCCTTCTGAAACTATCCCAGAGCCTGCTTTTAAAAGTTACACACAAGGTCCTGAGAAGTATGCAGTTGGAGTGGTTACTCACCCTAACACAACACTCATATTTATGATGCTGTGGGAATTTTGTATTGCCATGCTTCTGAAGTCTGTCACTATGGCATGGATTGGCTGTTTGCAGTAGCTGTCGATAATGAAGATGAAGCACATGCTGAGGAGAAATACAGCTGTTCTGAAATAACCAAACTTTGTGAGACTCCCAGTATTATCAATATTGGTGCTTAAGGTCAGAGGAAGTATCAAGTTTTGCATGTATTTTCTACATTAATATTTATTTTGACAAATTTAATTCTTGCTGGTTTGGAAAATTACTGAGGTTTTCTTTACTCCCAAAGAGTGGAGTTTGAACATTAGGTTCATGTATGATGTTCAAAGTCATTCTTTGTCTAAAATACACCTGCCTAATTCTTTAAGTGTGACCTACAAATACCTGGGATTATGGGATTGGGATTACCCTGTTGTTCTCTGTAAAGGTCTGAAGTAATCTGTAGAAACATTTTTTTTGACCTTAGAAGTATAGGGAATATGTCTACAGACTGGCTTGGAAGTGTAGGGAACATTTATTATAAGTACTCAAAGTCTTATGTGAAAGGGTGAAGGTGCAAAGTCACTAAAAAAGACTGCCTTTATTCAAAAGATTAACCTAGTCATTTAAAGTATCAATAAAAACAAAACACAGAATTTAAAATAATCCAAGTAAGAATCCCCTTCAACTTTCCCAGCTTTTTCACATCATTGTATTTCAGTCTAGACAGGACTTGAATTTGTGATGTCAGAAACCCGCAAAGAACACATGCACATTTTCAGGTCTTTGTTGTATATCATAAAATACTAATGAAAAAAAGAATCAAGAGTTCAAGAACTCAGATTATCTTTCTATCTTAAAAAACAGACAAATAATTAAATTCTCCTTAAAACACTGCCTCACGTAAAGCCTGTCAGAGCTGGGGATGAAGACACAATTCGGAGGCAGTGCTTCAACCCCTGCACGCCCTTAGAGATGGGTTTCTGTCCTGGCACCAATGCAGAAGTTTTTGGGAAAAAAAAGAGACACCAGAGGAAAAGCTAGTGTGTCTTTGCTCATTTAGTGCAAGGAAGTCTGTAGGTTGGTGGGTGTCTCTGAGGTCCCGCAGCTGGCCTTTGCCAGGGGACAGCAAGAAGAGAGACTTTCCCTCCTGTGCAGTTCCCTGCACAGGGTCTGATCTCTCAGGCTGGCAGGCACCTGCAGACGGAAAGCACATGCTGCACACCCGGCACGGAGCCACGAAATGCGCCAACCTGCAGCTGCCTGTTTGCTAAAATCCAACCCCAAGCTCCCAAAAAGAGTATGAACTGGGTTGAATTCTCTTACATTACATTTAATATTCCTGTACATGGCTTATATATCTGCTGTTTGAAATAAACTCTGAAACCACTAAGCGTGCTTAACAAAGCTTTAACTATATGTGAACAGCAAGTCTTGAGGACAGAACAAGTACTGTTGTAGTATATAATACAATCAAAAGCCACCTCTTGCTTCAAAACAAGAATTTACAGTAGTAAGCAATGGTGACAAGGTTTCTTACACAAAACCTACAGGAATTTACAGAATATGCATGGATCACTGAGGTTATAATGCCAGCAGTAGACTACACGAGTATCTTGTGCAATGTGAACAAAGTTGACAATAGTTTACCAATGCTTTAAGTAATTCACATAAATATGCTAACCCACCAGCTATCAAATCTTCCTCCTCTCCCCACCAGAAACAAGTGTTTGCCAGATGCATGTACAGCAATCCATTAAAAAAAATTTTTTTTTGTGGTTTTAGGCGAACATGCACAAAATAGATGCACGGCAACATTTTTGCAAGGGGACACTTGCCACAAAAAAAGCCCTCAAAATTGGTCTCTAAGCATATACAGCATTTTGATTCACACCTCCCAAACAGCCACTACAAGGCTAAAAATGCTTATTGTATGGATTCTTTTTGTCCTGAAAAAAATTTACTTGATTCTCAACTAACAGAAAGCTCCAGCTTCCACTTCACTCATGCCATTCTTCCATGTCTGTATTTCAGCCCTAGCTTAGGAACTTTTATTCTCCTCCTTAATCACTGACATAAGTGCAAATCAAATCAACACTAGGAGTTAATCAGAAAAATGAGAATAGACCTGGGAACAGCCTACCCCTGCTTTTGAATGCCATGGTTTTAGGTGGCAATTCAGCAAGCACTGCTTTTCTTTTCCACTAAACTGATGGACATGCTCCTGTTAGAGCTGGACTTCAACATCCACTGAAGGGCACCTGCACTTTGCTCATCTGTAACAAAAGGTGTGGCCTGTGGATATCGTAGTCCCTGGTCCACAATCTGCCTAGATCAAGAAACCCAACCTCTCTGCTGGGGATCAGATGCTGCAGGATGCACCTCTGCATTAAAAAAAGGAGCAGTGACTGAATCCTAGCTACTGGGTCTGCTGCTAACAAGCCTGTTATGAGTAACATTCTTTTCAAACTCTCCTAGTAAGTTATAGCTTTAGTAAATTTCTTCCTCAATTAATCATCCTCTATTTGTATTTTATTTTCCTCCAATCCGCATGGCAAATATCAGCTTTTGTTTTCTGTTATTGTTAGAAATCATCTCATCTGATGTGAAAGTCCATGAGATGCTAACTTTCCTAATCTGTAACAGTAAGGGCTCTCAGGATATTGCACTGCCACTCCTTGTTTGTTGTTACGCCCAATGTCTCTAACGAAATAAACTCTCTGTAGTAGGGCTCTAGTTACAGATGTGAACAACTTTCTGCACGTTTATTGGGCAAATTGTTCTTATTTTCGTGCAACAATCTGGCATGGTACATTTAAATGGGAAAATCCAAATGAGAGAGAAGAAAACATCAAGATTAAACAACAGAAGTAAAGCCTACAAATATCCAGTTCATCCCATTGATAATTTGGCTGCTCAAGGATTGGAGCAGTTGTTCCATAGCAATAAATCTTCATATCAAAAGCAATTAGTGATGATTCACTCTATAGGGACAAACATACGTTTGGTCATGGTTATTGTTATAATTCCCTCCTAATCTGAGGAACTGTATATACCTCTGTAACAGACCAAACTTCTAAATTGTATGGTCTATTTCCTAGTACACCCAGGGTATTGAGAAAATGCATCACCTTTCAAAATCCCCATGTTTTGTGCTGATTCCCTATGAAAACTTGTGCTAAACTGCCAGAACTTTCTCTAGCAAAATTAGAGCTTCTTGTCTCGGCATTGTAAGGTCTTAAGGGAGCCCCAGACCTAACTGCAAGAAGAATTGCACAAGTTCTCAAGAGAACAGCGAGGTAGCTTAAGAATACCTTGTTTCTGAGTGCACATCTGGTGGATATATTATCCAGTCCTTAAAATTACCAGACCCTGTGAACAAGCCTGCTTGACCACTTGGTTACTCTTCTGAGAGATACAACCACAGAACCCTGCACAGCTAAGGGGCACCCTGAATCACCCATAAGATACAGTGAAAACACCGAATAGACAAATGAAATGCCTATTTGTGAATTAGGCTCTTACAAAGTCATACATATCAGCTGATTGGCAATCCACTTTTGGGGATGTGGAAGGAGCTTTCAACATAAAGTCCAGCTGTATTATTCACAGCAACTAAGTAGCAAATCTTGGTTTGATCTGATTTCCCCAAAACCATGTATTTCAGCATGTATTTATGATGCTGAATTCAAATAAATTATAAAAAAAAAGGTAATTCGTTTTCTCAATTTCTTTTCCATGTTGAAACTGAATAGTGGCTAGAAAGTGACCATTTCAAATTATAACAGAAAATTGCATTTTTATTAAATGTGAAAACATGTACCCAATAAAACTTTTATACATTTTTATGGCAAGTTTTCCCATTACATGAGAGGCTTTCTTACATATTTTAAGCTTAAATGACGAACAGTGACCAAACAGAAGTTTGGACTAAAGTTGCAAAGCTGTTAGCTATGTTGAGGGACCTATGACTGTACAAGTGAAACCAAAATGGAAGGACAAGTTCACAAAAATAGCTCATGAACAATGCTCTAATAAAATAAGAAACAGAAGAAAGCCAAATCTGTTCCACATTTCGGTACCAGATACATAAAAATGCTCCTGCACTGGTAAAAATGTTAATGTCTGTTTAGGAAAGACTTAATTTGAGCTTCTAGACTGCCCACGCCTGAGCATGGTTTTAGCACAGTAGCAGTCACCCTTTCCTGAAGGATAGTACTTAATTCTTAAATCTGGTTAAAAATAATTACGTGCACGCTTTATTTCAAACAAATGTGAATGTGTTTGCAGGATCACAGTTTTACTGTGCTGAGTAGATGATCCATTTATTTTCTCTAAATTTGTTACTGTAATTTGTTTCCAAGACAGCACTGGCAGACAATTTGCACGCATACGCTTGAAGCAGTATTTTAGACAAGGACTTTTTTCTTGTTTTTCAGGCTGAAACAACATTTTGGTAATTTCATCAGATCCTCTGTATTTTGCTGTACTTACTCAGTTTATATATCTAGCAAATAATGTCACACCTCAGTTAAATTATATATTTCACGCAGATCAGGGGGAAATCCTCCAAAAAAATGACTTTATGTTAGTGGTTTCATCAAATTTTGAGAAGGACAACTGGCATGAGCAGCAGCTTATAGGACTGGGCCAATAATGTCTGGGAAGTGGAGGAAGCTGCACACACTAAAATTTAAATCTAACCCCTTTATCTCTGAGTGTACTGGATTTTTAGAATTGTTTCAGTCATTAGATCCTGAATTAGATCCTTAGTGTGATCAGTTTGAAGAGAAATGAGCTGTCACTGTTGAAAGTTTTTTGAGTTTTATTTGGAAGATGTGCTTTGTCAGGATTCCCATCCCTAGGGTCCAACAAAACCCAAGCATGTTTGGGACAGGAGGCGTGGTTATATCATCACTTAGAGTAAATTAAAGAAAAAATTTACCTGTACTGATCTTCTGATTTTTTTTTTTTACATTGTTAAGCTCTATTTTACATTCTCCAAAAGCAAATCTGTAGGGTCAAACCTTGAAGAATCCAGTCTATATTTAGCAACCACCACGACAACAAAGAATCAGAGCTGATTAGGAATAGGAGGCAATGCTTAAAAATAATTAACGGATCTGAGAAATAGAAATTGGTGCGACACGTATCAGCTGAAAATTCCTTTTGACTGGTAACGGGGAAAAAAAAAGGTCAACACCAAATATTTTAACAGCTGGTTTCTCATTAAATTAGCCATCTAATTCCAAATCATCTTTACATGCAGTATTTAATTTGCTAGTCGCAGAACCAGGGAGAATGCAAAAGATTTCTAGCCAGTTGAAGAAGCTGTCCTTCTGACACATGAATTGCTACCGATGAAGAAGCAAGATTCTATTAACTTCTTCCTAACTGGAATTATTTAAAATAAATAATTAGCCACGTATTTTTCGTTGCATATTCCCATTGCAGGGGAAAGAAACAGCTGGATGTTTTGGGACATGGAGCATTTAATCCTATATTAAGAGAAGCAGACTGGTAAGTCTTAAGGTTGTTACTGCCTCTGAATATGTGACCCATTGTGCTCTGGTCTCTGCAAGCAGACGGCTTCCAAATAAAAAATTGCAAATGTGGCCTCAGCCACAGGCTGGTGGTTGACCCTCTGATCTGGGGACTGTCATTCTGAGGTACCTCAGAGTCGGAGGTACCTCATACTCGGAGTCAAGCTGAGGCATGCTTATGTCACTGGGAAGCACACAGTGTGTCAAAGACACATACTCAAGGTTATTGCCCTGTTTTTTACACACACCAAACTCACTCTGCAGTGGAGGGGGGGAACACAGGTGCAACTACAGCTCTTCCTCATGCTCAGGCAACTGAGATAAAATCTGGGTACAAATACTCCTTTCACAGGTTTATGCAGCAGGTAAAATACTGGTTTCACTGTGAAATTCACAAGTGAATCCCAATTTCAGCTGATTTCTACAAGGCCAGAATATTTACCAGAGTTCTCACCCTATGAGATTTCCTGTTACTCCCTATTTCTGCTACTCTAAGATTTCATCACTTCTGTTTTTAAAAAGCCTTACTTTAACCTTGCCTGAAGGACCCATTTACAGAATCACGATGTATTTATTTCTATATCAAAGAGAGAAATCTATCTAAAAACCCAGTGTGAAAATACTATCCTGAACCACTTAAAATGAAATTCCTCCCAGAGCTGGACAAGTTCTGACATTATCAATAATGCTGTTGCATAAGGACAAATATAAACTGCAGTCACATCACACACTGGTATCTAGTGCATTAGAAAAATAAGCAGAAGTAAAAAGTCAGTGCTTGGAAATAGTCTTTCTTTCCACACTAATACTCTAGATATGACGAAAATCCTATCAGGATTTATAAGCAAAAGAAAGAAGACAAATGAAAAAGCAAAAAGCTCTACACATACTTTACAAAAATCCTCAAGGGGATGCTTGTAATTTTAAAGTTGAATATTTAGCACATAAGATTGTTTTCTAATGGTTCGGCTGCAGAACCTATGTATGATTGTTATCACCTGATCTTACTAATGCATGTGTAACTTTACTCATGTATGTAAGCATACGGATGTTAGCATTCCCTACAGAAAGCAAGATGATTAGGTTTCCTTATATCCGATTAAAATTCTAACAGTAAGATATGCCGTGAGTATTCAAGCAGATCTTCCAAATCTAAAACTTTGCAAGCTTGCACATCTTTTATTCCAGCAGTCTGTGGGGCTAGGTAGGTATGAGAAGGGCTGGACATACCTAGTGACTGACAATATCAGGGCACAGAATGACAGGCTACGAGAAGCAGGGCCTGATCCTGTTCGTTTTGAAGCCAGGAATGTATTTACTGAGATTAATGCTGCAGGATCGATGCAACAATGTTCAATGATACAAATGTTCTGGAAAAGAAATGGAAAGGGGAAACAAAGACACGCTGGCACTACAGAAAAATTGTATAGAGGGGAGTTTGAAAGAGCTACAGAAGAAAAACTACGTGCCTGAAAGGATGTTATGGTTTTGTATATAAATTAGGATAACATATTTTGACAATGATGTTCGCTATGTGTGGGCAGTTCAAGGGGTTTCTTTTTAAGGGGTTTCTTTGCACAGGCTCAATTCAATGGTCAGACTTTCACCCTTAACAGGCATCTATAAGCTAAACTATATAACATGATAATGACAAATTCAGGAAGAAAAAATTAATTTTGCCAGAGTAAGAAGCTCCAGTGGCAGCACGTACTCTGCCTTGTAAGAGAGTCCTCAGCGATGCCAGCACGGCCGGCCGCTGCCTGCTCAGGGGACACACTGCTGTCCTGCACGGGACGGCACAGGGCCTCCCCTGGAGATACGCAACAGGCCCCAGGCGCTGTAAGAGCTTACCCAGCGCTGTAAGAGCTCGCTCGCGGGCACTCATCTGGCCTGTGGCGCTTGGTGCGGAGTCCAGACATACCCATCTAGATTGCTACAGCAGCAGCGACATCGTCTGGCTGAAACTGGGCAGGGAAGAGTCCTAAAGTCCTTCCATGAAGGCTGCCAAGGAAAGTATAGATGTCAAATGCAGGCTGCAAGGATGCCTGGGCTCTGCAGTGCTTATGGGAGAAACTGGGGTGCACTGGGGATGCAGCCACTGAAACCAGTGGTATTAGTGACAACAGTGAAGGGTCCTCGGAAATTAGATCTGATTTTGTGTTTTGTACATCAAATCAATAGTAGGGGCTTCTAGCATCTTTTGAGACAGCAACAAAGTGTTTTCCAAAGATAAGCAAATTAATGTAACCTTCATAATCACTGGGAATAAAGTCCACAAAGCCATATCAATACTATCTAGTTTATGTTTACAACTAATCAAAGTAGTTATTACTAAAAAGTAATGCTACCAAAACCTTTTGAAAATTTAATGTAATTTTAAGCCTGCAAGAGTTTAATCTTTGAATAGCCCTAACATGAGAGTAAAACGTGTTATGCCTTTTTATTTTCATATATTATATATTTGTGTATATATGTGCATGTACATACATATAATATATGTAAATAAAAATGAGTTAGGAGACTGTAGTACTCCTTACACACCCCGCTATGTGCATTCACAATGAGCCTGTTACTTGCAAGACTTCATGGCCATAACCACACTCAGAACTGCTCCTCCTATGTAAGTGGCTCTTCTATATGCAAAGTACAAGGAGGGGACTGTGCTTTTTGTCTGTGGCATGCATATTTGTTCAGCCACTTTGTGCTGCACTGCCGATCATCCACCTTTCCAATCACTACACAACGGAAAACTTTCGTTTCCTTGGGGGGCTTGGAGTCATTGGGAACTAAATGTACCATAATATTGGTTTTAGAGCTTTGCCTGAAGAGACATGGGATTGCTTCCAGAAGCATCTCCTTTAAGACCATATGACTTTTCTCCATTCTGTCCCCTGCTTTCATGTCTAGTAGGCTGATCTCCTTTGTTCCTCTGCTGTTCATGGCAAATAGTAAGACCCTCACAAGGCTAGCAGTACTCATAAAAACTTTACTCCATCATTTTGGCTCAAAAAAACCCCCAAAACCCAATAAAATGCTTACTGGAAACTTCTGGGGGAATTCTGGTAGATGTGGTGAGAAGGACACGCCTAAGTAGCAGGGTGACCTGACTTTCTGAATGGGCTTGGGAAGTACTGTATATAATTAAGACCATGGATTGTTACAATTCGGCTGAGAATCACAGAAAATGGGAAACATAATACTAAATTGTTAGAAAAGGTTTCGGTGATAAGCACTCTACTGTATTTCCACTAACTACCACCCCTACAGAAGAACATGCTAAATAGAAAACTCATTTCCAAGGGCAGAAGAAGCCCTGACAATTTATTGCTAGATTCTATAGCAATTGGAGCTCGCTTACAGTAACCTTATAGTACTCTATATAAACTGAGAAGCTTGCATCAAATTCAGGCTTCCACTTAAAATAGATATTGCAGATATTAGGCTTCAATTAAAGAAAAATAACCTTCAGTGCTTCATTTTTTAAAGGCAAAGTATTAAAAAAATCCCCAACTAGATGAAAATTATTAAATTTCTCAAAAAAATTAAGATGAGCTTTCTTCTATTTCTTGAGACAGTACAGTTTATGATTCACAGGGTAACTGGTATCAAACACAAGTTAATGAAAGCTCTTATAAGCGATTTTATTCCTATCCATAATGGCAGACATGTACAAAATCAGAAGAACTTATCATTTGAGTTCACCTTAAAAAATAACTTATAAAGCAGTGATATATGCAACATAAAACAGTTCAGGAGGGGAGAGGGAAAGCAAATTTTAATAATTAAAATGTAAACGTGAAAAAAAAAAAAAAAGAAGGAATAATAGTCCCTACTCCTCATTTCTACTTAAGATGTCATGTGATAATATTTTACAATGTTCTATGGGTCTATATATGTATGTGTGTATTTCTATGCCACACACACATACATACATATACATTAACCCACACATGTACACACACAGATAATTGTTTGCAGTTCCATCTTGGGCAGTTCTGTTATGCCACTCTTTACGGTTGCCTCAATCATGTTTGGGACCCACTGTCTTGAGAAAACGGGGGAGATGGCAGAAAAAAAAAAGGTGGGTCTGATTGTGTCTGAGATCCTTTTGTTAAACTGTACACTGGGACGAATAATTTTCTTCTGCGGTAGCTCTCTGAAGAGGGCCAACTCACTGTGGTCTTCATGGCGAGACTTGTTAACGGATCACACACTCATTGTCATGCTAGGGGAGTACTGAAAAAAGAGGAATCCACATTTTAACAAACATTTTTCCCCTCCAGGTAACTAAAACCACTTCTGGACCACAGCAATGAGTTCAAATGTCAACACGCTCTTTGAACTTTCTCCTAAATTTGTCCTGTAGCCTGTGCTAAGGCTGTAGTTCAATTTGTGGTATCATAACTTCTGCTATGCTTCTCTCACTATGTAAAAATACAGATGTTACAGATAAAGCCAACTCCACTGACGACTGTGCTGGTGTTACCTGGCTGGTGTGATGAACCAATACTTCACTGACGGTTCCAGACCTCTTCCTGGTCAGTGCTGGCAACAGGGCGGGAGTTTAGCTAGGCAGACATCTAGTCTCATGTAGACCAGCTGCATTCATGGTTAGCTGAACTATTTAAATACTCTGGAGAGCTTTATTACTTTATGGAAAAAAGGGAGTAAAGATATGTCTGACTGGAATTAAAGTAGGCCTTTTGGTCTGTATTATTGATTTTAGGAGGCAAGCGGAAGCAAGGATCAGTGGTTATTCTCCTTTACGTGAACGAAAAATTCAATCACATTACATCATTATTGTAACACAGAGTGAACTTCAGCCCTTATACAAGCTATAGTTGCCCTTAAGTCAGCAGTACTTCATTACAATAATCAATGGGACACCACAATGCCTAGAAGTGCACATCTATATACCTAATTTGTTTTTAAACTGAAAATTGCGACTTGCAGAAACACTTGATTTGGCCTAAAATCTTCTCAGTAGAGGAAAATGTTCAAATGCAAGAAGTACTACTGTTACAAAATCTGATAAAAGAATCAGAAATATAAATTTGCTTTTGCATGTTTTTGCAAAACATGTTTTGCAAATGCAATGCAATAAAAACCTGCCAAAGCTAGAGTTTCAAGCTGTTAATTTCCAAGTGTCCAAACATATTACAAGTATTTTTGATGGGTCTTCCCTGTTATGTAAACCGCACAGAATGGACTACATGGGTGAAGCCTATTTTGTCCCATGTCATGTCTCTGATGGTTTGCCTGCCCCATCGTGTGCCCAGCACTCCCACAGTGGGCCACCAAAGCTAGTAAGGACATGCTTATGTTTAGCCAATGTCAGGGACCAACTCAAATGCTTAAAGCAAAGCATCTGCTCAAGTGATTTTCTGTATCTGAGCCAAAGTACCCGGTTAATCGCTTTGGACAAGAAATCTAAAGATGATCTGATGGTATTTGTGATTTTTAACTTATTATTAGGCAAGCACTGTTCCCTACCCAAAAGCAAAACTCCTGGTGAACTGGCAGCACATTTGCCTGAGAAAGCACTTCATAATAATGCCTACTCTAAGTAGCCAAGTAATGAAATATGAATCAGAAAGCAAGACAGTTCCCAAAGACTACAATGTGACTTGTGTTAGAGAGGAACTGATACCTAGACTTCTAGAATGCATCTGGCATGTATAATGCCTTGTAGGCACACATCTCTCATAAAAGCTTGAGAAAACTGGGTCCCAGGTTCTTCCAGGTAGGAAAATGACATTTGGGAGCACCTAGAATCCAGTAGGTGTCTGAGAAAACAGATTTTGAGTACAGCTGAAGTCCTTCTTTTTATTACCTTAGTCTGGTGAACTGGCTTGCCTGCTGATCAGACTGCCTTCCCTCAGCACAAGCAACTCATACCAAATTGAAAGTCAGGGATTACCATGACCAACAATCACATTTAGTAGAGCTTCTGTGGTTATTGTTTTTTGGGTTTTTTTTATGACATTGAAACATCTGTCTGTTTTGGGTTGTACAAACCAGTTTTCTCCAATACTTCACACAATCTGAACACGTGCTGTCTTTAGGAAGACGCCAACAGCTAACATGCAGAAACTCTTTCTTTTCACTAGTTAAAGAAGCAAACCCCAAAAAAACCCAAATCTGATTCCCATTAAACTTGCCATGCAATTCGACGTGTTTTGTGATCTAACAGAAACTGCACAATTTTTGAGCTGAAGTTCACCACTGGCATAGTTAATGAAGTTGCACTCACTTCTGGCAGCAGTGATTTCCAATAAGAAAAGAAGTGTTGAAGTCACTCAGCACTTCTGAAAAATCAGGCCACTCCTATTTAGGAACCTAAATGTGGATTTAGAAACCCAGCTTCAGGCACATGAGTATGAAAATACTGTAGTCTTGCTTTGTAATGTGCTGCACACCATGTTTTGCTGCCTCAGGCATTCTCCATTTAAAAAAGCATTTGTCCCAGAATGAACACTAGAGGGAACCTTTACTTCTTCTAGCTTCAATAGCACATTGCATCTTTGCAACATGAGATCTGCTGGTGCTCTGATTATATACTTCTTTGTGAAACCTGTTCTAAAAGACATTCCCTGCAAAACACATTGTTTAGGAGTCAAAGGTTGGGTAACCACACATTGAAACACTCGAGGTAAGGATCTGTTAACTATGTGTACTTAGGCTGCTTGGATATCGCCTCACAAAGGTCCGTTGTGCATTACTGAATAGATGAGGCATAATTATTACTGCTTGACAGATCTAACTCTCATTGACAACTGACCTCTTAATCCAGAAAAAGGAATTTCTGCAGTAAATCTACACCTCCCGCATTTTCCAGTTTCAACTCAACTTCTAGCAGTTTTGCACAATTTTTTGTTGAATCAATACTATAATTTTAGAAGCTAGTAAAAAAACACGTAAAACACAGTACTACATTACAAGTACACTACAGAAGTGCTCATTCTTGCTGTTATTTTTCTTTTTTTTTTTAATAAAATGCCAGAGATAAAGGTTCACAAAGCAAAGGAAAAAAACAACCTAGGTAAAGAAATACTTACGCTCTCACTCTGGAAAGGGTTTAGGAAGTTTCCACCCATCTCACCGTCATCCCTGGGAGTGCCAGGCTGATTACTCATGCTCATATTACTGGGAGAGTTCTGTTAAATAAGATTTAAAAATACAGATTAATTGTTGAATATTTCCATTAATTCCCCAGCTTCACCAAGTGTGCCAAAGTCACGCTTTACGTGATACTGTAGAGCACGAAGATGCACGATGCAATACACTGAGATTTTCAAAGATGAAAATAAGCCTTTCTGGGATTCTGCATGATTCAGTCACTAATTTTAGCCTGTGAAGTAATGTCTTCTTCCCTCAAGCAAGAATTACCTGTAATTCTTGTATAGGCAGCATTTATATGCTATACGCATATGCTATATGACCAACTGAAGTCAGAAAAAGCTATAAATGGCTGCAGCAGGGATACGACACAGCTCTGTCACTCCATTAAATCATGTGGACAAATTCAATGAAGTCTATGAGTGTGTGCCTTGATGTATGTGACTTATGAATATGTACTTAAAGGTAGACGTATGGACAGATCTGGTCTACACAGACCTTTGCAAAGGCCTGGACCTGAGGTCTTTGTTCACAGTGTTCACAGTTCATTGAAACACAGTTTCACATGTAGCTCACCAGGTAGCGCTAAACCACTTCACTGAGCACAGCTAATAGACAGTGTTTATAGGTAAAAGAGTTAACGAGTTTTGGACAAAAGACTCCTGAGTAAGAGCTGGCCACTGGACTGGGCTCACAGAGGAGCTGTACTTTTGCTATTTGCTAGCACAGAGCGTAATGCAACAGCATTTTAATCTACCTTTTCAGTGTCTCGGTGTAACTGAAACCCTAATAAATAAAAACAATACAAAGGCTTCTGAAGATAAATTAATTTTTCTCACAGAAGTCCACAACCACCTCTCCAATGCTCAGAAAATGCTTTCAAGATTCAGTTACTTAAAGAAAGGGTGAAACGAGGTAATTGTCACGGAAATTATTCTGAATCAACAGCTAATACTTGATTATTGTAGATACTATAATTAGCTAGGTGTTTTTACAAAGCTGATTTGTGGTACCCTGCCATGCCTGGAGCATGGGTGATTCTCTTTCCATCACTGTTAAGACCCCGACTTATAGAGGATTTGTCATGGCAAAGGAGCAGTCAAGGAAAGGAGGGAGCGAAGTCATGAACTTCGCTATGAAAAGTTCTTCCCATGATTTTTCTTTTATGAAGAAACATTGAATGCAATATTGCTGTTGAGATTTTACGAATACAAATGCAAATCTGGTATGTCACAATAAATGTAACACAAATGCAGTGCAGTCAATGGGCAAGCTAACACAATGCAACTCCAAGTAGTGCTCTTGATTGAAGTGACCAAATCATAATGGCTGTGAGAACCCTAAGTGAATTTGTTCTCTTTTTCATATGTGATTCTCAACTGCAATCCTGACACTGTATGTCTGTTAGCATAGAGATTTTTTCTTTAAAATCCAAGGTATTTTAACAATACCTGCATGCAGTCTTCATTTAGTATAACTAACTCTGCAAGAGGTCAAACTTTGAATGAAAAATAGCAAACATTAAAAAAAGAAGTCCCCTCAATTTCTTGGCACTTTCCTCACAACAAAAGGCTACCTGTCCTATAATGGGACTTTAAAGATGTAGAGTGGAGTATTCACTATGGGATCAGATAGCTATGACTTCTACTTCCCCACCACACTATATTTCCGCATGCTCCCCTTTGTAATCCTTTGTTGAGCACTGTCCATAGTTGAACTATTGAAACGTATTCCACTCTTCCACAGGATTTACTTCACTTCCAAAGAGAACAAAAAGCATTGTTCCCAGCTTCACTGAATACCAAAACTTATATCAGCTACTTTTTGTTACTACATTAGGAGAGCGGTACACTTGATGGCTGCAAATGCTGTCTGTTTTGCAATGTATTTTGTATGGTTAATGAAAGGCTGCTGTTACGTTTTCACCATATTCCCCTGAGGGAAGATCACCATCTTCAGTCTGAATGGCCAAGTATGTTTATGGGTTCAGCTCAGTGTATTTATTTTCAGTTATAAATATAAAATTAATTACCTAAGTGACATGCAGGCGTAACTGGGTTTTATTAGCACCTGAAATGCAACTTAGAGAGTTGGGTCAAGACCCCTGCCTTTGCTCTTTTGCTTTCTTCAGTCTAGCTCACTGCTTCTGAAACTGTGATCCCCAGATCTCTAGAAATGACTGGACAACATGTCTGTCAGAGAGAACTAAAAGCCTAACTAGTTAATCAACTTCTGACAATTAAGTTTGCTATTCAGTGAAGTTAGTACAGCAAATATTTAGGGATGGATCCACAGCTTGAAAAATGTTGAGAACGACTGCTTTAGTTCAGCCACAGCTATTTTATGTTAAGCAGGAATTAATTCAGGGAAGTCCTTTTGCCTGTGTTATGTAGGAGGTCATACTACACAATCGTACCAATCCCTTCTGGCCTTAAAATCTATGAATATAAAGTTTAAAACCCACTAAGGCCTTGTCACATTTATTTTATATGACGCTCCTGCACTTTTGTTCATTCCTGGGGGATTTACCCCTATTTTATCTTGCTCTGTGGAGTGCAAAGCTTTGAAATTCTGCAATCACTACAGTACGCTAGCCCCAAAGGTTCAAATTCCTGACATAAACGCTTTAATAGCAACTCCCTGGGCTGCTTTTATGGCCAGTATGGAGTCTAGCATTGTAGCACTAGCTGAGTTTTTCCAAAGCAAGTATGTCTTTGATGCCTGCACGAATTCCATGGGCACTGAAAGAAACACTGGTTATTAATGTTTATTTAATATGCTTAATTTCAGTTCATTTCCTTCCCCGGTCTCAATCTACTTCATAAAAACTTCATGTTTTGCCGTTCAGCCAATTAAATTAAATCTTCTGTAGAAAATGTAGCTCTGAATTACGTGAGCTGTACTGATTCTACCAAGTCTGGATTAATTTCCTGCATCTCCTGGGAATTGATAATCAGCTCCTCTAATATGCATTTCACTCCACTGAGGTCCTATGCCTGGACTTGAGCATGACACACCCCAAACTGTGTTAACTTCAGTGAACAATTTCCGTCACTGGAAATCTGCTTGTGAAAAGCCAGCTGCAAGACCAGCGGGTGTTGTACACAGGGAACCTGCTGCCTTAAGAAGAACAATCCTTGTAACTGGGTAAGATTGGAAAGCAGCCACCTAAAATTTTGCATGCATCAACCCCAGAAATCTACTATTACTTGCAAGCAAAACTCTTCCATTCAAGTTTCAAAAGCATTGTGTACTATTACCTACCTGAAATTACAAATGCTACCCATGCACTTTTACTACTATCAATGAAGGCTGACATTCGGCAGTGCTACTCAGCAAAAGACATTTAAAAGGTGTTATATATAATGGTCTAACTGGAAACTGTTACTTCTAAAGTATACAGCATCTTTCTTTTAGTAATTTGAAAAAGACATGCATAAAATATGATTACCGTGAGTTATTTATTACAGTTAACAAATTACAAGACTTCCAGGTAAATCTTTGGATCCATGTTTTCAGAGCTCCTGATACTTTTATTAGCACATACACTGATACTTAATACCGGTGGGTTGAATACAGGCCTTTAAAAATGATCCTATGGCAAGCTAATGGAAATGTTTCAGGTTTTTTTTTATTAAAAAATGCTGCAGTTTGCAATAAAAATTCTGAATTAAAAATATAGACATTGATCTAAAAAGTGCTGTAGCTTATTATCTCATTGGAGGCTTTTATTGAATCCATTACTGCACATCTAAGCACAGCACAACTAAGGCAACATGGTCATTTCAATCCATCGTTTTACTCTTTGCAGAGCCTGAAAATGTTATAGATCTTAAAAAAGTACAAAAATATAGAATTGCTATAGACAGTGCTCCCTCACAGGAGCAGCAAAGGCCTCAGACACATTGCTGAGGTCCTTATCTCCAGGAAAGATACACGCTAAAACACACTTTACAGGGTACCCCTCTCCCATACCGCACCATCACAAGGCCACAAACTGGGGAACCGTACAGGGTCCTCCTCCTCCTCTTTGGATATACAAATACGTATCACTAAGTGAAGAATGATTCCTGCCTTTTGAACACCTTTAAGTGTATTTTCAACAAATTCACACTACAAACTTCTGTGTTAACCCATGGGAATTCAGGTGAGCATTTTGTTCCCTGTGTGTTGGCATGTCATCACAGCTCCTGAGCACCAACCTACAGCAGGGTCCCCGAGAGTGACTGGACTCAGTCCAGCATGTGCAGACCAGCCTCAGACAGACCTGAAGTGGTAAAGTCTGCACTGGGAGAGACCTAGTGACAGCACCGTGGTACTCAGTCCTGGGGCAACCAAAATACACCGGCAGCTGAAGTGCTCAAAACAAACTCACACGCCTTTCTTGCAATATTGTTAAGAATTTTGCTACAAATGAATATGTTACAAAATTTTAACTGAAACCATCTCTTCATCAATTTCTGTATTTACAGATCAAAAGCACAAAAGTGCAGAGACTGTTGTAGTGATAAGTTTATTAGTTTCAGTCAGTTACATCCGAAGATGCCGAGTACAAAACATAGTGTTTTGCTGGGGACAGATTTGTGCCACTTTATCAATACCAAATAAGCTCATTAATTCCTAAATTAATGATGATCACACATGTAGTGGTTTTATTGTTATGGTAGAAGTGATGCATTCAAGCCCAATATAATTTTTGTAGATGCAAATCCCCTGCAGCTTACATTAATTTCCAGTATACTATTTAATGGTTGTGATATCAAAACAGTGCTTCTTCTGAAACGACTTCTTAATCTAGCTTTTAGGAACTTACACTAATGATTAAGATATTAAAGTTGCTTTGCAGAGGTGACAAAAGCAATCATGCAGTGCATAAAAGTAACATCCTAATGGCATTTCCCCAAATTTACATTTAACTAGAATTGATTGTTAGAACTATATCCATTTGTCTTAACAGTATGGAATATTATAACATGATCAATCAGATTATGAACTGGATATTAATCACATTCATTAATACACATTATTATGCAGTAGGAAATAAGTCTACTTATACCCCTGATTATACTGTTTTTACATTTTCAAGTAATATTCATTCTGTCTGCATAGCTTCCCAAGAGTTGACAAGCAGAGAATGTACATACATAATAAAAAGCTTCATAACAGAGACAAAGAAAATATGTTTAGAATGAAATATTCTAAAAACTCTAAATATTTTATTAGATACTCACTTTGGAAATACTGTCCATGTCTCCTGAGCCTTAAATTAAAACAGACGATTATTTAGTTAGTTTTGAGCTGAAGTTAATCTAAGAACTTTTTTCGTAGTAAATATATAGTGTAACAGCAATATTTTAAAACATAACCAACTATGCATCATCTCACTTCCTTCCCCATGTTTGTTTTAGTAAAAGTTTGCAGTCAGTATGGAATAATGTTAGTCCTTTCTCTGTGTACACACCCGGTGCAAAAAGTGAAAAAAGCATGAAGGACACACTTCTGATCTGTATCAGTTACTTGGATGGCAACCTTTCAGGATGAGACAGCCCAGCACAACTCAAGAAACCGCCTGTCCAACCCCCTGACCTATTAGCCATGGTAGGGTTCAGGTAATGCAATTATTTTGGGGTATATCCACCTACGGGAAAGGTTGCTTCTGGTCAAGGGGAAAAAAAAAAAAAAAAGGCAAAATAAAGGATAACTAGTAAAAGTTGAAGTTCCTGGGGAAAAAAAAAAGACCACCTTTTTTTACTGAACTTCAGCTGTTCAAAACTCCCCAGCAGTGGACTACCTCTAAGGTCAGCTGTGAGGGTTTCATCAATGCCTTTGCTCCCACAAGCAGAAGCCTACTAGCAAAATTGTCTAAAATGCCATTGACATCTGATGCGTTACAACTACTGATGATGACAGCATCTTTCAGAAGAAAGCAGATGATCCTGAGGACTAAAGTAACAGAAACCAAATAAAACTAAATATAATGAGTGCAAGACTATTGAATTTTTTTTTCACATGCTGTGGCTCTCACTCAGGTAAAGCCAAGAATAAAGGGAATATAACTTCAGGATGGATATACCAAGAAAAGCATTTTTAGCAGCAACAGACAGTACACAATCCCAGTCACCTATTTTCAGGAAAGACAAATTCTAGAAGAGTACTGAATACAAAACTAGAAGAGAATTGTGGGAAAACGATCAAGAAAATGGAGTTGTGGGAGGAGACTGAAATAGCTTACTATACTTAGCCACGCAAATTAAGGCTGAGAAGGAAAACGATTTCTCTCTATAAATACATCAGATACATAAATATTACGAAAAGTCATTTTATCATGGCCCAAAGGATGAATTTTGCTGGAAATCAAGAAAAGACTTCTTTCTAGCCATCAGAGCTATGAACAGATATCCAACAGAAGGGTTGTGTTCAAAAAAGTTGGAGAAGTTCGAGATGGGCATTGACCATTTCATCCACCTGGCTATGAGACACAGCTGCCTACTGCAGCATGGAAATGAATGCAGTAGATCTCTCCCAGACCTCCTCTCCTGAGAGAACTCAGGTTCCAGTTTAGATAGGAACTTACCCCTAGAAAGCAGTCATCATTAATCTGACTATGCACATCACCATTTTTGATAGAGAACATAACTAACCAAGTGCTAGGTAGATGTAAAATCCTTCCATAACTGTTACAATTTAGTATTTTATTTTAGCTAAGAAATAATTCTCAGGCTATAGAAAGTCACAGAAAAAGATGTGATTACCTTTTACACAGTTTCCATTTATTTGAATGTAATGTGCATCATTATTAATTAAAGCAACAACCCATTTTAGGATTGTAATGTGTAAAGAAAGGCTGTAAACTCATAAGGTGTCTTTATGCAAAGTGACCTAGGAATTTCAGGAACATGCTTTCCAAGAAAAAAACATAATTCTCTTAGGAGAATTATAATCATACAGAATATGTCTGCTAAATGAGGTTTGATGGCTTAGGATTTTTTTCTCATCTTGATGTAGCCTCTTTGAATTTCCCCTTTCTTCTTATCTGTTTATACTTCCCATCTGACAACCTCCAACTTCTGGGCTACGAGTGACAGATCTCCACCTACCATGGTAGTATGGACTTAAAATGGTATGCAGTTTAGGCTGGTCCATGCCTGTGGCAGGAAGGTGACAGAGCTCTTCTTTGGGGATGGAAGCACGGGGAACAGTGGCAGCTTGGCTTCTGCCTGCCTCACCAGTATCTAGCTTGCTGGGGCTTCTCCCCATAAAGAAAAACGCTGCTCAGCAGGGTGTTGCTGGTACCCCTTGTCAGCATCAGGCTAGCTCCCGCGTGTGAAAATGAACCTTGTTGGTGGACCAGGGGGATAGGAGAGAGATCTGAAGTCTTTGCAGCCTCGGGTGCCCCCTGTCCTTTCCTGCATGACCAGCATCCCTTGGTGCAGACAGAAGTAAAGAGTGCAACACAAGAACTGTATTCAGAGCTACTGGCCTAGTGTTATGGTGTGAGCAGAAATAAACCCAAGGTATTTATTTACCTTGCGGGTATGGAAGAGGAAGGCATAAATGCAATTTATTTAGCTGAGGCTTGTTTCATAAATCCCTTTCAAGTGTCTACCACGCTTCCAGCAAAGAGTAAGAGCAAAGAATTTGCTAGGATAGTCAGGAGATGTGTGTTTTGCAGAGTTGTGCAAGGCTTCTCCCCTAGAGACCAGTCCCTCAAAAATCATAGTGTCAAAAGTCAAGCAGTACACTCCTGCCTCTGCATGCCCTGAGAAGAACTCATGTTCTTTTGGGATTAAAATTGGCACCTGTCCGAAGCTGCTAATGGGGATGGAGTAATATTATTAACACTTAACAGACATATGGCTAAGTATAGAAAAATGAGGATATCAAAATGTTGGGATAAAACCAGCTTAACACATACATCAAAACATGTCATAACTTACTTCCAGGTAGCTGATAAGAATGTGCACCGCCATGTCACAGTGACACCTTCCCAAGATTTTCAAAGAGGAAGAGAGGTAAATAAAAATCATTCTTAAGCCTTCACCTCTACATTACTGTGATGGTATGCTTGTAGACTGGTTTTCATCAGCTGGATTAAAACTATACTCTCTTATATAAATAAATTACAGTATTTTTCTTCCAGAGGTGCATGATGTATGTCAACTCATGTGCTTAAAAAGTATCTTAATACTTCTTATTGATGTTTATACAGCTTTTTCAGGTTTTAAAAATATTTTTACAGTCTTCCACACAACTCAGAGAACTAGTCATTGAAAATGGCACTAGTCATTGAAAAATCACAATGTTGTTATATTTACTATCATTACCTAATGATCCATTCATATGATGTGAATCCATTCCACCCAGTCCACTCATAGGTCCATCTGACCCTGGCCCCATTGGAAACTACAAAAGGATCAGACATTAAAAACTGGTATTACTGTACAATCTTTCGTAGATAATCTAATAAAAAGAAAATATTCCTCAGGAAAAAAACAAAGTAAAGGAAAAGTGCACAGTCCCAGCTCTGAATGCACAAGTCAAGTAGAAGTCTGTCATGTGAAGACTGCACAAACGTCATTGCTTTTGTTCACTATTCCTAACGCTACCTTCATGATTTTTGCAAACCCTCACCTCTGTAGGCTGGAATATAACTTAATAATATTTTTTTGTTTACTGCAGCACTTTGACTTTAAAACCTGCTAGTGCTGACCTAGCTCTACTCCCATTGAAGTTACAGGGAACTACAACTCTCTTCAATGAGTGATTAATTAACAGCTTTCAAACCCCACCTTATCTGTACTGACAATCAGACTACTGCACGTTACCTTTGCAGTATGAGCAGTTTCTGTCCAATTTCTGATATTAACCTTTAAATTATTTTTTCAGAAACTGAGTGGCATTAACATTATAGAAAAATTTCTAAAATTCACTGCATAATGATTTAACAATATCTAAATATCTATATTTTAAAGTTCTACTGGCTTTTGTTTTCAAAAGGCCCATAACGTGGATTGTGATTAAATGAAATATGGTTATAATCAGAGAAATAAAATAAAACTGAAGGCATAGAGAAAGATCAGAGAAGAAACAAGTTCTACCTACGAATCCAGACTTTTGTCAGCTTAGAACTGCTGAAATTTAGGCTAAAATAGTCACAAACTACCTATTTCATTAGGCAAATACTTAAATGTTATCAAGGGTTTCATTCTTAACATCCTATTTAGATAAACAGGGAAGTTTGTTTCCTCTTAGAGGTATTAATTTTATTATTCTTTGCAGAGTGGCAGAGCAACATAATACTGGGTCACTCAGCAATTTTCCCCTCCCTTTTTAAGGGTAGATACTTTATTTATAACAAGAGTTTGAATCCTGCAGAAACTAATGCTTAATGACAGCTCCTATGATGATGTCCTATCACACAGAAGTCTATTGTACCTCAGTGTGACAAAGTTGACCCCAAGATCCAAATGCAGAAGCTTCTAAGGTCTTTTCAATGTAGATGAACATGTGCCAATCATTATTTTGGATGTATTGTCGTAATTGATTTGGGAAACATTAGAAAATGTGAGGTGGGGGTGGGGGGGAAGCAAGTGAAGTGTCACCCATAAAAATGGAGAACTTTGTACTAATGATATGTGACGGAAAAAAAAGTGTTTGCATAAAAAGAAGTAGTACATAACTAGATTCATATTTACATTAGGTCTGTTGGGTCCAGGTGGTACTGCATTCATTAAAGTGTACATGTTGTCTCCAGAGTTGGTTGAATCTGTAATAAGAGATTATTTTAAGTGCTAATATATTCCTTTCAATAAAACTACTCACCTAATACATTTCCTGTCATTTTGTTCATATTATTTCTGTGCCTGAATCACTGATACACAGTGGCAATATAATGGAAGATTTCATTCCCTTTCTATCTATTGCTACTACACACAGAACTATGAAAAGAAATAATTGCAATGGTCCCTAAGTGACTACTTCTAGACTCGAGTTTTATGCGTGACTGTAAAAAGGTTTATAAATCACCAAGTATCTGTAACTATTTAATTCCATAAATCCCCTTTCCTGGAATTCCAAATTACTTCACTCATCTTCAATATTTTCTATAAAACAGGAGTTTCTTTCTTCTCAATACTTCCTGTAATTTGTTTTCCATCTGTAATAAATAATAAATAGCTTCTCATTATAGAGACTGCAAGTTAGTACAGTGAATGAATTTTTTTTATTCTCATTCATGTCATCTATTTGATTTTGGGTATATCTAACTATTCAGTGGAACACTGTGCGAAGATCCTCCCTCTAAGGACAGCTTTAGCTGACATATCTTCATGGTACAGTGTGGTACAATGCTCAAAAAAACCCTGAGTCCACAACCAATAAAACTACCCTGGAACAGCATGGTGCCTGAGCCAGTAAGTTCTGCCAAGAGTTTCACTTGGCCTTGCCAGATGTAAACCCAGCTATACTGCATCTCAGTCCTCTTCCACCAATGCACATGAACTTTCAGATGGAGCACCTCCAGAGTTGAAACACAAGACTGAATTAACAAGACTCATAGAAGACAACCCACATAACTCTTCTGATTGAACTTAAGAATCCAATGCCTAAGAGCCATTAGTAGGTACAAATTATTTATTCTGATCTCCAGCTTATCCCTGCTGCTAACACTATGAAGTCTTAACACCCTTCACCAATATTTTTAAGAAAAAGAAGGCAAAAAATGCAGCAGATAATAGACAAATTAGGCAAAAACCTTTCCCAAGGGAGCGTGACGATAGACCATATAATGAAAAAGTTTACTGAGAGGAGAATAATCTAAGGAAAGTCTAAATACAGCCCTAAGGGGACAGCATGATTTAAAAAAGCATTGTTAACTCTGGAAAATCAATGCCTCTATAGTATCTGCAAAAAGAATACAGAATAGCTTAGTACTCTGTACCTAGCTCCTCCAAAAGACCATTCCGCCTCTTTGAACCAGAGTTTTGAGATTAACAACAAAACACACAAAACCCACTGCTGAGCTGTAATTCCTTTTCCAAGACAAGCTGATGGGGGACTTTTCACTCAGAAGTGGTGAAAGCAAGAAAGTTGAGACCAGACTGAAATGTGTTGGAATGCAGAATGCGGCTTGACCTCCTGCAAGAATATACCTGTATGTACAGTGGCAGTTAAAATCAAGGTCTTTGTCTATTCCTTACTTGTTCTGCGACAGTTTTCTAAGCATTCGTTAACCTTGGTGAGTACGCAATTCCATAACATACGGAGGACTATGTATCACTACAACATCAAATATGCTGTGTGAGGAAGAGAGGGAAGAAAAACCTTTTAGCCTAAACTTATGAAACTAAAAGTAGCACATAAAAAGTTATTTTTAATGTTTGATGAGGCAGGCAACAAGTTTGTCAACCACCAGATCCTTTTGAAAAACACATCCCTGGCTCTCCCCATGTTCTGCTGGCACACAAAAAATATACATATGGTCAACTGGGCCACAGGAACCTTTGGAGCTGGTTTGACTCAGAGGCAAGTAAGTACCTTTGCAAAATTCTCAGGCGGCCAGTTTCTGAGAGTTTTCGTACTTTCGAAAACAGAGCCTCAAATCATCTTTGAGTATCTAACCGAAAATGGGAAAGACTGTCAGCAGAAGCTTTATTTGATCTGCACACAGACAGCCTAGTATGTGCCATAACCACAGTGCTGACTATTTTTAAAAGGGCAGGCAGTCCATAAGTTTTTTTTATGTTAAAAAAGACTCTATCTTTTCAATGCCAGCTTGTGCTAATTATCTTTTTCACTAATAGTATGAGCATCAAGGAAGCCCTACGCATTATCTCAGGTTGCATTTTTTTAAAGCCCTGGAACTGTAGTTAATGAAGATGATATATTGGGGCAAGAAGTCTTCATGGCCCATTGGGAAACTTCCCTACTCTCTTGTGCTGTAAAGGGCAGCAAGAACAGGTAGGACATAAGGACTGAGGATGCTGCGACATCACTGAGGTGAACAAATCCCTCTTAGGTTGTGGGACTGAGTTACAAAGGCAGATGTTGGCTAAAAGGAGTAGCTACTTAAAATTGGGTTACACAAGATATAACTAGTTTTATTTTAGCAGATTTCTGATGCTGTCCATGGAGGACGACAGCATCCTCCACATCCTGCAGTTCCACCCTCACAACAGAATCTTTGCAGAACATCAATGGAGGGAAATACATACATCTAGCTGACCATCCTTAAGCCTTGAGAAGCTAGCTATCCATCCTGAATCCTGTCATCCTCCTCCTTGGTTCTTCAAAACTTAGTAGGAATGTGGCCATCTTTTGCATGGCCAAAATCACCATGTGGTTGGAGTTGCAAGATATAGACCACGTTACTTGGGGAAACAATAGGCCAGTTGAAGTTCTGGGAACAGATCACTGGCAGAACTCGACAACAGTTCCTCTGGGGCCTTACTCCTCCACTGCTGGACAGAGGAGAGCAATCTGTCCAGCATGACCTTGCTATCAGTCAGATGACACAGCCATGGGATGCAGCCATCCCTGTGAGTTGCATATTGCTCAAGAGCCACATGTCGGTCAGGTCTATCCCATAGGATACTATAGTGGAAGTTTCACAGGATTCAGAAATCTCCTGATTTCCAAACTGGTGGAATTGTTCCAAAGAACATGAGCAAAAACAAACACTGTGCTGTCTTTCATTTTTTCCTTGCTTTTGCTGAAATTGAGGAAGAAAAGATGGGCTGAAAAGCCAGAGAAATTAATTGCTTTGAACTTTATAGATATAATGGTTTGTATCTATTCTATCTCTGCAACATAGCAGGGAAAGAAAGAGTGAAAGCGTGGGGAAAAAACTGATGCAGAAAGAACAAATTTAATAATTTCTCATTAGCTGATTCTTCATGAAAATTAAAGTCTGAAAAATAATTTGTGTACTTCCTAAAATCCCTTATAATTATCTTTCATTATTTCTGAGTATATTTCAGTACCTGCAGGACTAGGCATGATAGGTGTTCCTGGTGGCCCTCCACCTCCTGGAGGACCCTAGAGAGGGAAGAAAATGTCAGTTAGCATGAAAGGAAAAAAAAATGCCACAGTAAAAGATGAACACAGTATAAACAAACAAACAAACAAAAAGTATTGTGAATGTCATGAGTTACGCTGGTAAAAACACGCACATTTTCTGATAAGTTAGTGAAACAGCTCATCACAGATTAAGACAAGGTAATTGGTCAGCAAGCTCTGGCACAGACTTCTGATGTAGGTAGGTATAGAGACACAAGAATACCCATTAGTCAGTAACTCTGTGTCATGCTGTGAGTCAGATAAGAGAAATATTTGGAGCGGGGCCTCAGACAATTATATTTAATTCCCTCAAACTACTTCTGTTACCACTGGGTTTTCAGCTGGTATTTCTGTTTTGTTGTACTCCATACATAGTCACTGGCAGAGTAACCAATGTTTGCTAAGCACAAAACAAGGGGGTGTCCTATGGGGACAGAAGAGCCTAATCACCTTAAGAAAGCTTTCTTTTTTAGGCAGACTTGGTAACTCGATGCCATAGGCATCCTAATTCTGTCTGTATAATATCCTACAATTTTTTAAAATAACTTCAGTATAGTGCTGGGTACAGTCATATCACTTGCCCAGGCTACTAAATCGAAGATAAAGACAAACAAACAAACAAAAGCCCAAACCATCAAGGAACATCTATTTTCTTAGTTTCAGGTATTTCTGTGTTGCAAATATGTTTACAACCAAGAACTACACAAAAACTGCTCTGGTTGTTAAACAAGTTTTTTAAGGCTCTTTAAAAACTCCTCCAAGAATTTTATTCTAAACTTGCTAATCGTTTAGTAAGAACAGTACCATAACTCCTTACTTCTTATATTTACAGATCCACTAATATATTTAAGTAACATGAGAAACTACCAACTGCCAGTTGGATAAAAACTGTCAATAAAAGTCAATAAATATTGACTTTCCATAATAAAAATACACAGATTGCTAACAACAGATGATAATTTTCATTGCCATATGACTCTTCTTATATTTTTATCTCTTTTGTTATATTTTAAAACAGCAGATATACTGTTTCAGACAGGAACACTTTTTCAGTAGCACTGAATATAAAGGTCTGGTCATTCCTGTGTGCTTACAAGGACATTGCTGAGATTTGCTATAATTCACTAAGACACTTTGGAAGGAGACAGAGAAGTCTTGGATTTAAAACGATAGACCCTGTTTCTCAATGGCCTACTTAAAATAACACTTCTTATGAAACACTTAGCAATAACATACCACATTTTCAGACATAGCAGATTTCTGACTGATACCGCTCCTACCCAGATTTGTACAAGTAAAATACTTGCAAGGGGAAGCATCTCTATCTACCAGCCAGTGGTTAACTCACAGTTAATTGTAGATGAAACAGAAATCTTTTACCGAGAAGCAGCAGCACATCCCTGCAGTCAGTCAATATATATATACCTCTATGCTCTTACATATTAGAGCACCTACCAGTTCTTTGTCTTGTGCTTCCCCTTGTATGTGGACTATGCAAGGTCACTGAGTATCTTTTATAAATTGTGATAGAACGAAGACTTACTCCATGATGAAACCCACAGACCAGCTTATAAAAATCAAGGCATAATCATAACTTCATTTCATATTGCCAGCAGCCACATTGCTTTTTTCCCCCCCAACTACAACTGAATGTGTTAGTATTGGGCTTGCCAAAACTGCCTGAAAGGCCTATTCAGCCCTCAGCAACAAGAAATTCCCCCATTGCTGCTGCAGAGCTACAGACTCTAAATTCAAAAAGACCCTTCGATAACATATATGATCCTCTGGGCACCACAGGCTATGACTTTTTATCCATCTTCTTGTGCACTAAGCTTGCCAACTTGATCTTTTTAGGTTTATATATACATATTTCAGCACCACATAAAGAGGTGTAGAAACCACTGACTGGTTATTTATTAGAAAAGTTATTTATAATCACTGTTACCATTTGTGTCTAAGCTTAAAATTGCATTTACATGCATTGTTTGTATATTTTCTTCTCTTAAAAAGCCTATTGGCATCAGCTATTTTCTCCCTGAGAATATATTAATACATAATGGAATTATTTCTCTGAAACCTGTCTCATAAACTAACCAGATTAAGCTCTCAAAGCGTTTAGTTCCCTTTCACGAATCCTTTGGTAAAGGATTTAAGAGCTCTCCTGCCCATACCTTGCCCCCAGATGCTCTGTTGGAAGCTACAGCCCCCCAGTTTTGCTTGTTTAGCTGTTTGTATGGCTGGAGTTCATATGTTCCTTTTCCAAAATGTGGTGAGCCCTTCTGAAGCAAGACTACTCTCTCAGCATCAGACACAACACACACTGTGCAAGCATTTATGTGGCAGAAGAAGATTTCAACCCTTGGTCCACCACTGTTCTCCGCTAACAGCAGCATCAGCTCTGCTTGGAGCTCCCTCTGTGAGTGTCTCGCCACCTATTTTGGGGTCAACTGAAGTGCATCAGCAAGGACCTTCAGTCAACTTCTGTTGTTTTGGTCAGAGTCATTCACCCAAGGAACTCCAGTGGCAGACCTGAAGGAGTAGTAACCTTCAGCAGAAGAGTGGGGACAAGGAATCAGGCAGCAACCTTTCCCACTAGTACAGCTGGAGTTCACGGAGCACATCTGATCAGAGGCTCAGGCATTTTCTCCAACACTTCTACCCTTCCTGTGTCTCATTCTTGCATATTTGTACATCTTTTGATTTCCTTTCAATGTTGCCAATTAGATGCAACATTCCAGCATTCATCTCATCATTGTCACTGAAAGAGGTAAAATCACCTATTTACTCTTACACTATTTATCTATCCACTGAAATACGGTGATTCCCTCTTCTGTCCAAGTCGTTTATCCCAGCTGACCTTTGGCTTGATGCGAGTATACCAACAGAGCCTGCTACTAAAACCTGCATTTTACTTAGGTTTGCTTCTTTCAAATAATCTTCTGTATGATCTCTTTTTCTAGTTTATCAAGACTTCATACTTTTAAAAAATGAGAATATGAAGTAAAATATTAAAAAAAATCTCCAAAATCTGCAACAATAACTGATCGCTAATGTCTAGGGCAAAACCAACGAAACCTCTTCCCAAACAGAAATTTATGAAGCTCTGCATTAAAAGAACTGGTTTGGAGATCAGCAGCACATTTGGACTGTTTCCACTAAACATGTGGCAAAATGAGTACTGCAGTTATGGACACTTATAAGAATCATAACCTTTTTCACAGCTAATTGTCTAAATAAAGGACAAAAGAAATGGCTTTTGCCTAAACAAAACAAGCTCATCCTTGAACTCATCCTTCAGCTTTAGCTCTGCAGGATCATCTCTCTTACAAAGACTGAAAGGAAGAGAAACCTATAAGGAGGATAAACAGATGAAAAATCACTGGTATATTGTCCTCATGGTGAAGGACCTGCTATTTCCACATTCTGAAATAGCTTCAGATTTTAAGCTGGTTAAAGCCAATGCCCTGTAGCTGTCTAATCTTCAGGTGATAAAACATGAAATATTAATAGAGAGGTCTATGGAAACCTGACTGACCAAGTGAAATCTGGAATCCAATATAAACACACACACACGTGCAATTCTCCTTCGTTACCCTGTGACACCAGTAATAAGCATGTGATAAAAACAGATGAAACAATATGCCTTAGAAGAGTAAATCAGAAGTACAAATGATCCAAGTACAACAGTAACAACAACAATAAAGAGTGTAAAAGGAGAAACAAAGTTAATCTCTTGGGATAGAGACAAAAACCAGCAGTACATATTCGAACAAAAGCCATTTTGTTGATAGGTAAAGTGTATTTTTTAAATTCCAGAGGGAGTGTTAGCATTTTGTGTTCTTTTGAATGACAGCTCAATGCTGGGCCTATTGCAAAGTTTTAACTATTTCATTCTAAAATACAGACTAAGAAAAAACAGTGATACTGACAATCCATAAGGAATCAAGACAATGTCTGTGAAATGAAGACATAACAGAATATGGGGAAAAACAGAATTTTCAAGTCTTCAGAAGGTAATTATAAGAATAAAAATTTCCCTTAAATTGTTAGCTATAAGGGCCCATTTGTATATCTTCAGGGAGATAAAAGCTTGTTCTAATTCTTGAAATACTTTTTTATTCTGAAGAAGTTCAGAAACTTATACACAATATGGTGTTACCAAGAAAGCTGGGGTTTTTCTGTCCCCTATTATTGAAGACAATATATTTTTTTGTTATATAAATGTTTGCTGAAATAAAACAGCACTCAGGGCAATTTTGACCAGACTGATAACGATTCTAGTAATGAACAACAGCATATGCACCATAGATGGCAGAAAACCTAAGTGCAGATCAGATGTTCAGTTCTCAACCAATGCACAAGGGTTCTTCTTAACATCTGGGCAGCTGTTTCTTTGCCTAAATAAAATGTAACATCCATTTTAATAAGCAAACACTCACAAGTGTACTTACTACATAGTTTCCAGGAGATGCTGAAGAATAAGGTATCTGTAATATTAACAGAAACAAAACAGTAATTTCTTCTGCAGTGAGATGGAGTCCATACATATATTTATGTACAGCTGTATGCTAATGCTTATTTGTTTAATTTATTTCAAAGACAGAGTTAAGGATTAAGGAAAAAATGCTGTCGTTGTCAAAACAAACACCTCTTCTTTTCAACACCTTGTCATTGTAAGTATGTTCAAGTCCAAAATTAGAATATAGACACAAACCAAATGTAATACCCAATATTTCAAATTAAAGTATTTCCATTTAAGATTACTGTGCCCTCGTAGCCACTTTAATGAAATTAATATGAATAATGTAATTCACACATTTAAATGTCTGTAGACTGAGGTCTGATATCTGTTCTCCGTTGCTTCATAGTGAGGCATGCATTTTTAACATCCAGCATCACTTTCTTAAGACACCAAGTTACAAGGCCTAGTACCAATCCAGTTCTCGCATCTGCTACAAGAGTCTTCTTATTGTGGGAGCCACAATAATATCTGTAAAGATCTGCAGTCCATTGTAAAAGGTTAAACTATATGATTATTAAGGTAATAAGCTTTATAAGGTTTATAAACTTCAGCAGCATATACTTGCATTTAAGTGAACAGGACTTCAGAGTCAACCCAAGCATGGGCTGAATTTCTATGTTCTTATAAATACTTAATCTTGTTTAAAATCTTCACCATAAAAGGAAAAGCAACTCTCTTATATCTTTCTGCCCAGAAAATACTGGTTTTATTTCTTTTAAAAGGACAGTGTCCTATTTCCATTTCAAATTAAATTGTGTACAGAAAATATCCAGAGAAATACAGTTGCCTGTGAATAATCCAGTGTTCTTCTTTATGATAGCATTTGCAATTATTCTCTCTAAAGGAGCACAGACCAATGCTATTATAGAAGGATGGGGTAAGAATTAAGCAACTGCACTGACAAAATACAAAATTAGTTTGTAGCATAAGCATCTTACACGATTGTAGACAACTTGTCAGCCAGCTCATTTTCACAAATACATCTATTACTGGATTTCTCAATTAATTTCATAGACTGAAAATACTTCAATTACCAGTTGAAAAATAGTCTAACACCCATTTTAGTTGAGTACATGCAAAAGAAAACTGAGGAAGCATTTCAGCTCCTTTTTTCCCCCAGTTGTCATTAGTAGAATTAAAAAATCAAAATTGAGAACAACAGAAATAATGAGGCTAGTCTGTTAAGCCGGACCCATCTTATTCAACTAAAAGTGCTAAAAAGGGACACATTTTTATGCTAATGATGTATGATCACTGAATGAAAATGAAAACTTTACCTTTGTGTTTTCTGAAGAAACACCAGACGCTGTTGTTTATGTGGGATGCCTCACTGACCTCCTGTTCCTTCAAGCTGCTATTAGACTACCTCATTTTGTAGTTGTTGCAATGGAATTCAATAGAGCGCACTGCTTTTTAGAAAAAGCATACAAAATTGGCTGATGTCTTGCAAGCAGTTGCTCTATGATTCCACATTCCCTAGTTAAGAGCAGCAAATGTGGTTTGTTATGTAAAATATGTGAACACACATTACGCTGTATCTCAAAAAGCTGTGATTTCTGTAGAGCTTGCTGGCCAGATAGTGTTGACCTAACTCATCTTACTTGTGCTAAAGGAAGCTAAAATGTATTTTACATATACCCCAGGATAACCTTTGTGTTATGGAAGTCCTGTAACTAATGTAAAGATGCAGAGCTGTTGTGTGATTATGAACAGAGCTGAATATTTACACATCAATGAGCTCTGTTCAGATGTGCTCCTCGTGGTACCTGCTCTGCATTAGGGTTATGGGGAAAAATATAAAGCATGTAGTATGCTATTTTTTGAATGAAGTGGGACCTTTTATCCTGGTGTATTGATGAGAAGTACTTCCCTAAACATAGGATGATGTCTAATATGTTTTAAATATTTACTTACAGAATTGGCATTGGTTGGGTTTGGCCAAGGTCTACCACCCCCAGGACCCCTGTAACAGAAGACGAAAGGTGAGACACAGAATAATCCCCCATCTTCTGAACAGCTCTGAGAAAGCAAATCAAAATAATCTGTTTCCAGAGTAAGGAAGGAGACAGCTTTTTCTGAAATTAAAGTGTGTTTATAAACCATAACTACACCAATTTATAATGCTACAGTAAAATTCTCATTGTTGCACTACCATTATCATTTAATCAGTTTATGAGTTGATTAAAAGTAGTTTATTTATTATTACAACCCTGCCACTCATGTTTAAGACACTTCAGTTCCTGACTCATTCCGTTACTTCTGCACTCTCCAGGACAGGACCTGTCAGGATGGCACCATGAGGAATCCTCCCTCAGCAGCCACACTGCTAGAAGCTACACACGGTTTTGCACTGGTCCCAAACACTTGCAAATTTAGGAAGCACCAGACATGCCACTTTTCTGTTCCCAGTGGAACAATTTGAAAGACATCATTGCTAATTTCTGTCTCATGAAGTGTTCCTTCAGTTCACTGTGGAATGTAACCCTGTGTTACATAGATGCAACACTTTAACTTTTTTAAGGTGGCACAGAAGTTTTGGAAAGAGTTAAAAACAAGTTCCCAAATTCTTTAGGTTCTCATAAGGAGTACTCTGTTAACATTTTAAAAAACATTTGGAGGAAGTATCTTAAATTCCATGGAAGTCTACTTACAGTACAGCCAAAGGTGGAAAGGTACTAAAATATACGTGTAATTTCAGACATAGAAAGAGTACTCTTGCTTATGTAATTAAGTACCTTCCTGAAGAATCAAGGAGGCATGCATTTATTGAGTATGGATCTGGAATCCTGCAAGTATAGTAAGGTTTCACTAGTGAAAGTGATGCTAGTACCTTAGAAATATTATGGGAAAACCTATTTTTTAAAAGGACAAGCCACAGGAAATACATTGCTCTAACCTGTATCTGATAACAATAACAAATCTTGTGTATTAAAAATTGAAAACTTGTCATTTTATGCATACACTTTAAACATATGTTTAGATATGTATCTAAAAACAGTTTGCCACTTGACTAGGGCTACATTAGCTCCACAGCAGTCACAGAAAGATGAAATTTATCATACAGCAGGCAAAATGGAAATTTCAAACTTTTCAGACATTCTCGTTACACTGGGCCCAAATGGTGTACACATGATTAAGTGGCAGCTCCCCAGCAGGAAGGACAAGAGCGTTTCACAGGCAGAAGACCTGTTTGATAAAGTGAACTCCAAGACATCAGAGGGGTACTAAAACAGAAAGGAATGGGGAAAGGAAAAAAGGAAAAACCATCCAGATAGAGCATGTTTTTCTCACTACTCTTGTTATTTTAAATTTCTCACTCACAGCTGAGCTCAGAAAAATAGTTTGGTGGTTAGGCTCCATCTTTTAATAGTCCTGAGGGAACTAAGACATATGGGAGGTAAAACCTCCATGTTTACAGTTGTAACATTTCAATAACCATAATTATTCCTGGGAGCATTAAGAACTAGTTATTTATAAATAAAATGAAATCACTTTTTGAAGGCCCTGACAACTGAGAGGCAGAGCAGATGACAAAACTTTCATGCTTAAAATGGCATTTTGGCCTCATTAGGTTTAGAAAAGCAACATTGGCCACCACAGCTTACCAGACGAGAAAGTGATTTAAATATAGAGAAGAAAGCAGTCTTTATTAATGAGTTCAGGAAGTTTTCTATCTATTTTAAAGTCTTGGAAAACTAAAAACTATTAAGTAGATATGTTTCCTGAGGGATTTAATATTGAACCTTTTTTTAATTATTATTACATTGTTGATGAAACTACAAAGAAATTAGCTCTAACAATCCAATGAAATAAATCAAGTGGAAATTGATTTATTATTTTTGGAAGGTTGGAAAACAAGAATGTATGTGAGGGTCTTTCCTCCTTATTAATGGGGAAGAGGGGAGGCAAAGCGAGGAAAGGGACTCACAGTACTCATACTCCTCAGGTCAAGTATTCAGCAGTTTCTCCTCTGCTAACGATTACAAGCTGAAATATTAGGTGGGATTTTTTTCTTTTCTTTTTTAAATTCTTTTCAGAAACTTGTTATTTATGTACCATATTTGGTTTATTCAATCCTCTTTTTCAGAGGAAACAGGAATATTTGTAACAACACTGGAAGTACTACAGAGATACTAAAAAGCCAACTCAGATACATGACTGGGTTAAGCCACAGCAATAAAGAAATCTGCAAAGGCCTTACGAGGAGACTGAGAAACTCACCTATCATCTAAAAAGCTGTTGGAATTTGCAAACTTACTGGAAGCCATGGACAGCTCTAAGTATAGGCTTAGAAAACACTGTAGCAGGTTCTGCTGAAAAGCCATATGGTCTTTGTGGAGCCAAATGTTGTTAGCTTATAAAACACACATCCAAAAAAAAGCTACCTGCTTTTTTTTTTTTTCAATGCAATACAAGCACGTTTTTCACCCTTCATTAAATGTTTATTTTGGAAGCACTGACAGTCATAAAACATTATTATGAAGGTACCAATTCCAAAAGAGTAATTTATGAAGTATCTATTGTTATGACTAATTACAGCTGCATTTTATCCTTAAAGTTAGATCTATGCTGTTGATCCTCGTACTTGAAAAAAGTCTAAAATTTCCTTTTCCCAAGGGGCAAATATGTTCAGTCAGGAAATTAAACAACTAGACACAAGTTTGTGAATTGAAGTTAAAAACCAAAATCTCTTTTTTTTTTTTCCCTTTTCAGGCATGACTGAGATATTCTTAGCACTTGAGACAGCACTGCAGGTCACACAGGCTGTTGAAAAGCGCCAGTGAAATGTAACGCTGCTCCCAGAAATTTGCCGTTTGGTTTCATAGAGGGCATTTTTTCAACAAAGAAATAAAATCTTACTAAAAATGGCTACACCAAGTTTAAACTTAAAATCTTATAGATAAAATAAAGTAATTTTGTAGAAGAACATAGGATGTGTATCAGCTGTTTCAAACAGTAATCTGATAGACATTAGTTAGGACAGAGCAAGCAATTAGTTAGCAGTACTACATTTGAGATGTATATGCTTCTGGACTGAAATACTGTCTATGAGCTCTCATGCTGGTTGTTGCTATTTTTGACAATAAAGAACACTTTTTCATCCAGAGAAATGTAAAATTATATTTGGCAGATATTCTGCTCTTAACCAAAACAGCTTCCTTTCACACTTTCTGAGGAGAAAAAGCTGGATTTTAAATGGTAACTGTTTTTGTAGAGTACACATTTTTATATTTTAACATTGCCAAAAAGTCAAAAACATTGAACAGAACACTGAAAAATTTTCATGAAAAAGATATGGCTATGTAAAGACAAATGTATGCTACTATAAAGCAATAGCCTTATGTATAGTTAGCCCGTTTCCTAGAAATATAAGTACACTAAATGACTTACACTGTTGTTTCTTAGCACTATGCAACAGATAGATAAATTGTAAGGGAAAATACAAAGAATGCATTTAACACAGTTGGGTCCATCTAGTGCCACTGCCTGCAGGTTATCCTTGGATGCACTCTGACTGATCCCGAATGCTGGAATTGACCAGACAAGTCTTCACTAAGATTTTAGTGTAAGGACAACTTTGACAGCAGTAACTTTACACTAAGCAAAGAACCTGATGTCCTGGAAGTATAATTGAAAGAAACCCAGACCATAGTAACTCTTGTTTTCCTTTTGATCTGTATGCATCAACCCATTTGACAGAGGAGAACAACAGTACTCAGTTTGATGGTAAAAAAATTATTCATGTAGTGAGGCATGCAATAATTGAACTCCTTACAACAGTCTGTGGTTCAGCATGCAACACAGGTCGGGATATGCTATAACATAGTATTCCAGTAGTGGCACTTTGGACTCTCTCATGCTGTTAAAACGCATTGTAATAAGCAAAGGGACAGTATGAATTCTTGTTCTAAACCAAGAACGAGTATTCTGTTCCCACTTTCAGCTAAGCTGGAGTAAAGATGAGTTTGTAAGAAATGTAAAGGAGTGGAATATATGCCTGGTAAGACATGGAGACAGCTATGGTTACCTACTTCAAAATTATTGCTTCACATCTTGTTCTTCTCAGATTATACACTATATCAAAGTTCATGAATTGCCCAAGTAAAGGACTCTAAATCATGGTGTCCCCTTTAAGAGGACATACAAGTTCAAAGGAAAATGTACTTCCCACATCACTGAATTCAAAGAACATAATCTCTGTCTGTTTACTGGCTCAACACAAGATGCAATGTGTTTATTATATGCTGCAATATAGAAATGTTAGTATTTCAGCCCATCTTCTCTCTTTCTGACAGACCAAGAGTTCTTTTTGTCATCCAGGAACCTGTTTTCTTATTTTCCCTATGTAAACTCTCACTTATGCAAATAAGAACCCTCAAAATATGTATCCTTAGTTTTACTTCTATGTAATTTTATTTTAGAAAGTTAATTTTCTTTTCTTATAATTAGGTCTCCTCCTGAGGACAATCTCTGTGGTGCTTATATTATACTCACACTGAATTTCAAATACTTAAATATTTTTTCTATAACAATTTTCTTCCCAAAAAATGCCTCCTCCTGGAAAGGTTGCTAGAATTTTCTTGAGTCCAATATATAATGTCTATGATAGAGTAACACCCAACTTTAGATTATTTTTTTTTTTGCTTCAGCAATTTAAGGTATATCTGGAAATCAGAAGAAATTAAAGATATGGTGGATTAGATTTTTTAACAGGATTATCTATCTCAATACCTCTTTTACTTTTTCAGGTTGGTAACTCTTTACTTGAAATGAAAATTATAATATCTAATTTATGTTTCCTATAAAAATAAGAGTAAAAAAGGATACCTATGATATAATGATAACAAGCGCATATAAAACTTCACTGTGTTTTCCGTGTCAATCTGCTGCAAACTCATTCTTGAAAGACAAAGGTGTTAAAGGAGTAAGAAAAGAACATCATCTTTGCTTCAGGTTGAAAATTATTCTAGTGTCTTGATAGCTGGGCCACCATGCCTGCCTTCTGTGACCACCCCAGGGTCTGTAAAATGCTGGTTATGAAAAAATGTACTAACTCAGTAGAGGTAGGGCCATGATACAAGAATGACTTGATAATGTCTGGTCTGTGGTATGCTAAATGTAACTATAGCAGCCCCTTAAAATTTGCTAATCTCTTGAGAGAGAAATCTAAATAATACAAGGAGAAACAACTTTCCCCCCCTGCCCTGCCATGCTTGCTAATCATGTAAGCAACTCCAAGCAAGCACAACATTTAGCACAGAAGATTGCTCACACTGAGCCACTTGCTATGCTAAAATCCTCAGCTTAAATTTAGTCTACTCTAGATACACTAATTTTACATCTGAAATTTTTCTACATAGTTAGAAGGGGGTTTGTCTACAGGTATAAAAGGCATAATACACTCCCGTGGAATAAATCAGTATAACTTAACTGAAGTCAGCCTATATCAATTTTTACCAAATGATGATCCAGTCCCAGAAGTACAAAGAAATAAAGGAAACCTTACACTTTTATCTCTAATACTCTTGTATCTGTTTAGAGTGGAAATCAAGGTAGTTACAAAAATAAAAAGAGCAAGAGAGAGAGAATCATCCACATTTCTTCTTTCAAATATATCTCTTTTTTAAATCATTCTAGACAGTTTTATTTTACTAAAATTAAGTACTTTATTTTGCAGATAAGACCCATACTTGTACCATTCTTTACAAAATATTTAATCAGTAAAAACATACATGTAAATAATGTAATTTCTTTAAAAAGGCATACAAGGATATATCGGTGACTATACTGACAAAATATTCCCAGTATTTGAACTTTGACCTGTGAAAGAAACTGAGTATTTGTACAGACTTGTAGGGACAGCAAAGGCGCCTGTAACAGATGCATGCAGAAGAAGGAAACTGCTGTGGTTTCACTTTTTTAAGTTGCAGTTATTAGGCATCAAAGCATGTTACTTATCAAACCATGTTCTCCTTTGTTGTATGTATCCCAATACTTCCACAATGAAATAATGATTTTTCTAAATATTATAAGATTTTATTATTGTGCTTACATGTTCATTCCAGGCATCCCCGGGCCACCTAAAGCATTCAGTGGGGGTCTCATTGCACCTCCATAGTTCTGCAATGATAACCAAGGGTCAGACTACCACAAAACAAAAAAACAAAACCAAAGAGGAGGGGGAAAGAAAGGACAGCAGGTTAATGATATCCCTACATTACTGCTGACTGGACAGGCCAATGTAATTCATTCTTTCAGGAGTTTCCATTGTTGACTTAAAAAAAAATATTGTTAACCCCAAGGAGAAAGATTTACAAACGATAGAAATAGACTAAGAATACTTAAAATGTCAATCGTTTCAGGAGGAATTATTTACACATATAGAGGTCATGCCAATGGCCAGCAAGGGGCAGGTTTTATAATGCATTCAACTTTTATACCAAGGGAGCTCACTCAAAATCAGAAACCTGGACTTAGATTCTAAGATCTCTACATAATGGAATTTAAATAGAATTATTTTTAATTAGATTTTGTTAGGATATCAGTAAATGCTTGCATAAAATTACACCAGATGATATCACTTTTATAACATACAGCATAACCATTACGTTTCTCTTCTAATCAGTCAATTCTGGTAAGTCTACGGTAACTAATATGAAAGTTATTTAATATGATAATGAATATCATAGCAGTGCCAACAAATGAATTGCCCAATGCCTATAAAATCGAAGTCTATGCTCTGATATTATGGCCAAAGTTTAATTGTAGCATTTACATGAAAAACTATATTATACCTGTTTTTATTCAGAGGAATATAAGCAAAACAGTCTATCTCACCTCACCATCATAATGCACCCCCTAATCTGTGTTAATCTGCTACATTCTTCTGATATTTCAAAAGAATTTATAAAAGTAACTTCTCTAAAATGAACAGCTGTGCATTTTGGAAGGAGGGGGGATAAAGAAGCAATTTGCTTTAAAAAAATTAGGTCATTGTTGTGGTCTGTTTTCCAGTAATAAACCTAATACACTCTATTTCATGTATAGTACACTACATACCGCACAAACTATATGACTTAGGCTTATGGGTGTTCTCTATATTAGTCTGATTCGCAAAACCATGTAAACATGAAGTCATGAATACATGGGAGAAATCCAACAGTGATATTCAAAGTGCGGGTATGGTGCTGTTTATACCTTAACTGATATAACATATCAGTTATCTAGAACTGATTTAGAGCTGATCTGCAACTAGGAGAGGAGGTTCTGTTGCTGCAAACAAAACCCCCAAACTTAAAATTTTCTTCACTCTTAACAATCCTGAAAGTGTCCAATTGATAGCTGGTTTGCAAGAATAGAACCAGACACTGCAAACAGACGTCCTCTTCCAGACCCAACAGTGCCATCTGAAGATAGTATTATCCACAGCTGCTGGCCATCAACCACTACTCATTTCTGCCTTTTTGTGTGCAGCCAGTAGACCGATTGGTGCACATGCTTAGGAAAAAATCAGCCAGATTAACTCAAATCTCCCATTTAACTTAGGTTATCCTAGAGGACCTCGCCTATGCAAATCCTCTGTCAGTACTGTAGGGCAGTAACTGGTGGGTAGTCAAAGCTACTGAGCGCAGTAACATGCCCAGTTGGCACTACTGGATCTGGAAGAGAACACAGTCCGACAGTAACAAACCAGCAGTTCTGTATCTGTTTTATTTCATTTTCCCGTCTTGATGTGGAGGGCTGGGCCATTCTCCCTATTTTGTCTGTCTGGTATCTCCCCTCTATTTTAATTCAGGAATCATTTGTGTGGACCAGGGTTAAAGATCTCCATGGAATCCTGCAGGACTGCAATAATCCTAATCAAATGTACTTCTAACTGTAATTACTGCTAATTCTAATCAAATGTACTCCTTCGTCCTAAAATAACAGTGCTTTCATTAAGGCTTCCAATATAGATGTTCCCTCAGCTGCAGCAATGCTCTCTGCAGAAGTTAGTGCCCCAATTTGATCCTCACAGCTTCTTACTAAAAGTCACCACTACCACTGTTTAGCCGGTAGTTGAGTTGTTCATAAAAGTGCTCCCTAATGTCATGCGGCCAATATGAGACAGATCAGCCGCGACTTTTTTCTTAAATATTTAAGATGACCCAATTCTTTTTGACTAGAAAACATTAGGGGGCATGTGGGAGGCTCACCAGCAGATCTGAAGGAGAGACAGTCACACATTGGAGGTATTACCCCATTCATCTAGCATAACTATCGCTTGAATAAAGCCTGAACCTAAGTCTTTGGAGCTTTTCACAGATTTAAGCATTTACAACCATCCACTGCTTTTTGCTTCACGTTCTTTAGTTTGAAACAGACTAGAATCATAAAATACAACATGGAGGTAAATTTTCCGTAAGTTTTCAAGCATATGCATGCTATACTGGACATAAGCTTTAAAGCTTAAGTGTTTTGCAAGTTGACTGCCTGTGCAGCAAGGTAGCAGGGCCTCCCACTATGGGCACACCTAAGTTAACTTTACAGCACTATAGCAACAGGATGTTAGAAGGTGTGAAAGGTTCATCAGATTTGGGTTTAGAACTACATTCTGAGAAGATCCTAGATGACAGATACAAAGATTGATGATGTTCCATTTATAGAAAAGGTTGCTTTGTGAACTTAAATTTTTTGAGATTAGCTACATTTTTCCCCATTTTAAGAGGATGTTCAGTACAAGAAATAACCTTACAAAACCACGGGATTTTAAGAGATAGCAAAAATGAAAAAATTATCCTTATAAAAACTGTCATGAGATTTGCCTGCTGTGTGACTAATGGTGCTGCATGAAGTATCAGCTCAATCTCATATGGCAGCATTGCAAAGCTTCTCCTACCTCCAAAAGGCAAGTGGTAAATATACTTCAATGCTACAGAAAAAATAACTATGTATTTAATAACACTTTGTTGGTCACATGGCAGACGTTGAGTAGAACTGCATAACTGGTTTCTACCAAAAAGACCCAAAACTGTGAAGACAGTTATGAACAGATTTGAAAGGCAAAACTATTTAATAATTTAAAATTCAGTTGCTATTCCAAGGAACAAAGAAGTCGCTAGAAAGATTATCTGAAATGGGGAAGTAAAAATGAAAAGTGTGGGTACAGCAAGCACAACATTTTGGTTTTGTAAAACAAAATACTGGCAACATGGGTATGAAACACCACCACATAAATTTCCTCTCACTGAGAGCACTGGCAAAATACAGAATAATATTTTGGATCCATATTTCAGATATGCATCAGAATTAATTTGAGTTATACCTTAGTTTACTGTTGAACTGCAACAGTGACAAATATCCACTCCTATTTTCACACTTGTGAAGCAAGAGCCTAAGAACAGTTATGACCAGGTCAGCACCATGGAGAAGGCTGATTCCTGCAACCCAAAATTGTTTTGCTCCTCAAAAACAGAGCTAGAGAGATGCTTGTGATTGATGGGGAGAAATGGCAGCATGAACTTTTCATTTTGCATTAAAATCTCTCCAGTACTCACGAAAAATCTAGATCAACAGCGGATGAAAGCAGAACTTTACAGAATTTGAGGGGTTATTTTTGGTACAAAGAGTTTGCGTAAGTTGGAAGTATTAATTCTTTCCTCCTAAGCACCATAATCAAGTAGGTTGAGAGGATGAGGAAACACCTACTCAATCCTTGGTCGTCTCTTGTATGTAAGCCTTTGATTACAACATACACTGGCTGTAGGACAAACAAAACTTTTCTGAAATAAGGAAGTTTAGGGATTCCCCTTTGATTTTCGAATCTTAATTAAAATGACTGTTTTCATTTAGACTTTGTACAGCTGCAACTCAGAACTAATTTTTGTACAGAAAAGTTTATTTTAAAATGGGATTAGATGAAAAAGTTCTGGCCATCTTCAAGCTATGGAAAGCCAGAGTATATAGTGTCAGTATAGGCCTATCAATAAAAATGGTTATCTATTTGTGGAAGGTACCTGTGGTCCTAATGGAACCATTCCTCTTGGAGGAGTCATTCTCTGCATTGGCCCACCCATGTTTGGATGCCCTGCAAATAAAATTATGTAACTTTAAAAACTATGCAATACACAAGCACCTTCTAAAACAAGTTTAACAAATCATTCCTTTTTAATTAACAAAGGGCTTAAAAAGCTGCCGTAAGCTTTGAAACACAGAAAGATGCAAGTCTGAGAAGACAATACTTTTGAATGGTCCAAGTAATTATTTCGTTCACCTTGCTGCCGTGTTGGGTCCATCCCACTAGGCAATAATGGCTGACTTCCTGGGACACCTCCGAGTGCCTGCAGGCATAGAAACCATACGTTGAAAGCACATAATGCTTTGAAATTTATGTTAAAGACTTAATGCAGACTTTTTTAAATTCCTGGATGTTTCTTCTGAGTTAAGAGTAATGTGGAAGATTTAACTTTCCTAAATGCCCCAAAGAAATGTCCTAAATGCCCAGCTAAACTAAAAGTCCTGAATGTCCTACGACCTTGACTATGGATTTGCATGGACAAACTCTTGGAATTCTGTGGAATTATGTATAAATAATTTCCAAAATATAATTGCCTAATTCACTTACCCCACTCCCCCCAATACTTCCTTCACGTTAGCTTACCTATTATTTAACCTCCAAACACTGCCTTTTTCTTGGTTATGTGGCAATTTATCCAAAGCTTATATTCCTACACTTTTCCCTTTTAACAATTATTTTAACATTTTCTTCCAGAGGTCAGGATGTTGACACCGATATTCTCTGAGAGTGAGCCATAACTGAGCCAACCACACAGTGTTCACAGAATACGGTTAATTAGGACTGTGATGTGGGTGACGTTTTACCTTCCACTCTGCCTTACTCTTGAAGGACATCAATGCCAAGATAAGCTTATTACTCATCTAACAGGAGATAACAGTCACAAAACTTGCTCCTAAATCTTGCCTTCATGCATGAAGGCACACTGTATTGTTACTTCACCTCTGGTCCAAATTAAAAGTATTGTTTTTCTGTCCCCACATTTTAAACTATCATTTGGGTTTCTAGTAACTGAATTAGGTTTAAGACTAATTTCTACAGTCTCTTACCTATAGTTCAGTCAACTAGAAATTTATCTTTGTAGCTGACTCATTAGGTGCTATTAAACATTTCAAAACAACACCATATATTCAGTAAAAATGTATCCAGAATAAGTAAATCTGTTATTATGAAAGTAATCTACTCGGGCAATACAGGTGTTGCTCACTGTGGGAATGGATAAGTAACTCTTGACCCAGAAATATCATAGTAGTCTTGGACACATACAAAGGGGAACCTATCTGAAATACAATACAGTTTGTTTCCAGGAGAGATAGGAAAGTAAAAGCTAATATGCACGTTATTACCTCAAAGGTAATACACTCAAAAGGTACTGCACTGCAAGATTAATGGAATAAACAAATAATCTGAGAAGATGTCATTTAAATCAGAGCTTCACATGTACTTCAGTGGCTTGAAATCTGGACGATATGTAAGAACAATACTTGAAGAAGAGAGAGAAGCATCAAATACTATCAAAGCAGGAACTGGTCACTTCTGCCAGAGATGGCAGGTGACTCGCAAGGACATGGGAGGCATTTGCTGCTATAAGCACATGTGACCAACAAGTTAACTCTTGAAGCCACTATGCTGCAGACCATTCCATGAGGGACTGTGGTTTCTTTCTAACACATCATACCACTTTTCAAGAAAAACAAGCGTAGAGAGAGTACTGGAGGCAACTTAGGGGCACGCGTGTGGCACTCGGTAGGTACTACCTTGCCTTGCTACAAAGCCTAGGTGTAGCTCAGATAACCCTTACACAGCACTGGACTGTGCACACGTGCCCTGCGTTACCCTTCCCTGCCTAACAAACACAAACCCTACTGCAAGGCACAAAGGAATGGAGTTACAGTTACAGTGGGAATTTTAACTCTGTTTTTTACTGACTTCTGTCTAATCCAAATTTCAACCTTAAAGCTACCTACAATAGTTTATTACTTCCACACACTGCCCAGCTATACTGTAACTTAAATAATGGCAGTGTTGTTAAAAGCAGAAATTCATGAATGCGGCATAATGTAAATGAATTACAAGAGCTGTAATTCACTGAGATTATGTGATTATGTTACAGCTCTGAACTGAAAATATCACAATGTGCAGACAAAAATGCTTCTGAAACTAAAGCTGCAAGTTGGCAGCGCTTTCACAGCACTCACCACATCCAATTTCTACCTGCCAGTATTTACAGTGTTCAGAAACACAGAAAGAGAAACAAAGGAATATGTGAAACCCAAACACTGGTGCATCTTTGGCTAAGGTATTACTGAAAGGTGCAAAAATCAGGAAGATATTTTGTACTGAGTTACAGTATGTCTGTAGCAAATACTTAAGTGCTAATGACATTGTACTCTTATGTTGTCCCTTGATGATCACTTCAGCAAGGTTAATTAAGTCACCCATTTACCTTGTGAGAAAGTAGCTATGGTACAGGTAACTTAACCTGCTCTCAGACTTCACCAAGTTTGATGTACGGGAATATCTGAAGAAGTCTTGCCACCTGATATATCCAGGTCACTGAAATTTAAGCTTCATCATTTCTGGCAATATTGTGCCAGTATTAAAGACAAGTTTGTTGACATTGTGTTATACAGATATAAAAAATAGCCAGAACTGAGGTTGGGGTGTAGAAATCTCTTCACGAAGCTGTGACAAGAAGAAAGGCACTACTGGAAGTCTAAGTTGGATCAAAACACCTGTTCCATCTATCCTATCAACCTTTCCCAATATTGTAAATGACCCAGTTTTTGTTTCAGAATTCCACTGATATTCTTCTGTCTGCTTATCTGTAACTTTTCATCTGCTGACAATTGCTTTCTCCTCCTCTGTCTGCACTATGGAGAACTTAAAAATACAAATCCTATCTGCTTCCAGAACCATCTTTCACAGATGGGCCAATAAAGGTCTCTGCTGACGAACAGCAGCTCATTACTCATTCCTGTTACATTGGCATGCATATCCTTTGATGGAGATAAGAGAAACTTGGGAATTCAATGCTTTTATAAAGTCCTCAGAGTGCCTGAAAGCCACAGAGCACTTTATGGTATCTGTTTCTCACCAATAATCTCCATATTTACTATGAAATAAATATACTTCATAGATCCAACAAAGAATAGAAGGAAGAAATGCATTTTACGTAGAATTAAGTAAAAAAATTCTCAGAGCTAACTGCTTGACGTGGTTAGGAAACTTTAGAGAGTATAACTTTATGGAGACATTCTGTCTTCATCTCAGAGCAGGCAGTGTTGGCTGGCTGAGGTTAATGCAGCACCACACAAGGCAACTATACCCTCCCTCTGTAAACAGGCTTAATGGACAATACATTTCGAGGTGTAGACAGCAATTAAGCATAGGAAAGTAAGCTGCCAGTGGCATGCCCACACCTTATCAAAATAACTACTTTATGGTCAGACAAAATGGCCTGTAGAGGGACTGGCTGAGTTTTGTAGCCAACAAGCCATTGGTAGCCAACAAGACAACATTCCTTGCTCCCACCACTGCACCATCACCCTGGACCACAATGGTGCATCAGTGATAAAATCTTACCTGATTGGGTATTCTTAAAGGTGGCCTTGGACCTCCAGGGTACCGAGGGGACATGAAAGGCTATGAAAAAAAAAACAGAAATACTGCTAAATAATTCAACTAGCTTGTAAATATCACATTGAGTCATTAGGCACATGGCTCGAACCGTGCTCACACCTCAAGCATGCTGCTTAAATACTTCCACAGAGCATTCAGTATATTATTCCGCAAAGTTTAGCAGAACTAAATAAATTTAGAGATTCTTTGTAAGGGCATCTATAAGGTATATTATTTAAAACTTTGTTACAGCAATTGTGAATGCAGAATATGAACAACTTAATGCATTAACAGTGAAGAATAATAAACCATTTAGATCATATAATCACATATCTGTACTTTCCATTGGAGAAAGGGGAAAGATAGGAACTCTGGAATAGAAAACAAAAATGTTCATAGGAGAGTCAAGAGATATGTAATAGCATAACAATGCACAAATCCTTTCCAATAAGTTTTTCATAATAATACAGCAAAATGCAATACAAGATTTAACTTGTGAGTGCACAGATTTCAAGTTTATGTCAAAATATTTAGAACTTTGGTGGTTCCCTTAATCATATTAATTCAATTTTGCACTCTTCCCACCCTTTCATATTTAAATCCATGCTCACACAGTAAACCTCCTCTCTCAAAACCAAATTTATACCCAAATCTGCCATACCATCCTGAACCTTGTGAGGTTCTAGTGGCTCTCAGCTACTACTGTACTACTTCATAGCCCACAAATGTCAGTCCCTTATGATAAAAAAAATGGTAGCACCAGCAAATAAATTTAACATCTCTACCTATTCCATTCCAAAGTGTGACAATAATGGAGAAATCTAAAAAGCTGGGAGATTAGTGGCAATGTGAGATCTACAGGAACATCTGACTAAACAGATGATGAAGAGGATCATTTTGGCAAGCAAGTATACCCCTAACTCCAGAATAAAATGAAGAGCTAAAAGTATGCTTTGACTGTGAACACAGGGACAAAAAAGACTGACTCTATATCGTGAAAGAGGAGCTCACTTCTGTTCATGGCACTGACACTGGAGACAAGGGGGAGAGAAAGAGTCTGCTGGGACTTCTCTGCTGGGCAGTCTCTGATGACAGATGAGCTGTTGCACGTTTAAACCCACTCTTTGGGGTCTCTTCAAAAAGAAACAAATATACGTACACAGGCATCATCTAATCGGCTGTAGCTAAGGACCACTGCCAGGACACTAAACTCTATGATCAACATCACTGTTTTACAATGAATGGCATATTTCAGCTCCATCAGCAGCACTGCATTATAAACTAAAATGCCAGTGATCATCCATGCTAGCATCCATGTATTAATAGAGGTGATAGCTAGCAATAGAATTATAATTATTTTACCAATAATTAGCATTGGATTTTTTTGTACGATCTTGCAAAAAAAAATTTAACGGAACCTTTCACATCTTAGAAACAGATGAAAGCTGAAATAATGTAACCTACATAAACATGCATTCAAACTAGGTACTAGACAGCAATTTAAAAAGAGTTTACAAACTGGAGAAGAAAGTTCAACAATCATGAAAAGATTACTTCAGTGAAAAAGGCATTTGGAATTATGCACTATAGAAAAGGGAGGCTTCTTCATGACTTCTTTCTGATGGTGAGATTCTCTGATAAGACATTAAAAAGGGTTGATCGTCTGATGAAGGCTGTAAATATGCAGGCCCTTGTAAAGCAGTAAAAGTGGAAAGAAATTAGACTTTCAACAATTTCCATAAAGGTCAACCAAGTGCATTGTATGGAGCGCAGCACACCCTAGCGAGTGTCTTGGACTTGGCTTACCTCATTCAGCACACAAAAACTTAAACTTTATTTACAGTTTTACAGCTCATAAAAGGGAAATCAGCTGTATCTCTGAAGCCAACCATATCTTAATGTGGTACCACACTACTAATACGAGTATATAATAGTGCATTATCGGCAGAACATCTGTTCCTTTCAAGCAGCTGGAAACCTGCTTGTCCCCTCTTTTCCCAGTGGGCTCACCTTTCTATGCAGTTTACAAAAATGACTAAAAGCTTATTTTCTTATAGATTTGAAATTTTATTAAAAAAGATGAAACAAATACCTTACTGCATTAAGGAGGGAAAGAGGCCTACTTGTATAAAGTTGCAATTTCACTTTTCAAAATATGACTCACATTGCTTCTAATTCCTGGCAATTAGAGTCCATATTTTTTGGTTTGTTGTGCCCCTGAGGTCAGCAGCTGCTTCAGATTTTTGAGAAGGTCTGGATCTAGGTAGGTATCAAGTGTACTCAATAAAAGCATCACAGAGTAAGTCTAGGATTCTTCTCTCAAATTACATGTAAGTCATGAATTATGTTTTTCTGTGACACTGTTTCCTAAGCAGGCATCAAAGCAGACTTTAATTTGAGAGGCAGTGCATCTATTCTTAACTGACTTGTTAGTTCATTGCATGGAGTGACTACAGGAGCTTCTCTGATACAACTCTGTCTTACAAGAAGGTTTATATACTGTAAATATTTATATATCTATGTATTCCCCTTGAACATATTTGTGGAAGTGTTTAAATCTTTTCTCCCATTCTTTAAGCAATTGAACCCAAGTGTAACTGCAATGAATGACTTTATCGAGTAAATTTCAAATAGTTCTAATGGTTCTTGATGATCCATGGATACAAACGCTGCAGTTATATAGGTAGGAAATTATATAGACAACTAATATTTTGATAAATAGAAGTATCAGTGAAGGTCCATCCCATATAGCACTGCAGAAAATTATGAGATAGTGATGTTCAAGGCCAATTCTAAAAAATTTACACTGTTTTGGACCAGCATTTAGTACTTAAGTTTACCAAAAAAATTCTACCACCAGATGGAAATCCTAAATATTCTAATTTCTGTGTCAGTTACTAAACTTCTCCCTCTCCATTACCAATGTCTCATTCATCCACAAAGAGTTCTACCGAGACATATCAAGACACCAAAGAAATTCTGTCAAACATTTTAATGAAAATAAATAAAATATGAACAGCTTCCCACTAAATTAGGAACATTTTTTTTTCACACACAATGTAATGAAGCACAGAATTAGGCATTCTGAAAGACAAAACTCAACAGTAGGCATTTTCTGTCACGTGTGGTGTTTTGCTACATCCTTTCAAATTAAGAAAAACAAGCTGACATTTAGTCACTGATCTAGTTTTACTTTGTTGTTAAGAGTTGCTGAAATAACCATGGCTTAGGGAGGAACCACTGTGGACTTAAATATCTTACGGCTAGTAGCTCTCTCTTTCCTTGACTTCTTGGAAACTTTTTCTTCCCCTTCTCTTAATAATATTGCAGCACATACACCACAAAAAGTAATGGATTCAAAATATGGGTACTAAATTAAATCCAGTGATCACAGACTTTTAATCGGTCCATGTAGCATTCACCCTCCAAAGCGCTCCCTCAGCCTTGTGTCAATTCAAAATTCAGCATCTTGATAGTCTAAAACCTTTAATGGATCCCCACACTAAATTCACAGCAAGACAGACTCCTTATTTATCTCAGAGTTCAGAGGAGGGGGACACACAACTGGATAGGTGCCATGCCAATGAATCAAATAATTCCTTGCCTACCCCAGCTAGGAGGGAGGGCTGCAATGCAAACAGTACAAGAGCACTTCTTACACCTAAGGATTACAGACATATGACTCTTCAAAAAGTAGGGTAAAAATAGAAAGAGATAATTAATCTGGAAAAATATGCCAAAAGATAGTTAACATGATTTGGTAATGCAGCAATAACTTTAGCTATTGGGTAGGAAGAAGATAGAAGGGCAGAAGACATTATCTCCTAGGGCCCTCTCTGTGCAAAAGAATGTTAGGATACTCTTCCAATAATGTATCTGGCATTGCAGGGCCAGATCTTGCTTAAGATGTTGCAAAGCTTGTCTCAGGGAAACCAATCTCTCAAAGCTGATCTGACTGAGGAAGAAGGGTATTGTCAGCGTGTCTCCATCCCACAGTGATTTGCAGGTGCTGAAATGGCTCTCAAGCGTTTCCAGTCAATACTGCAGCCTTCAAGCTCCTCTAATCCACAATGGTGACATGCTGAGTACGAGGAGGTGTAAACAATGCTATTGTGCACTACGCTAAGCTACAATTAACTTCTCAAATGGAGTTCAGGACTGGCACATACACTAGTGTATTAAGAGAAAAACCCACCCCCCACCCCCCCAAATCAATAAAAAAAGAAAAAGGGAAAGAACACAAAGAAAATAAAATAGCAGGAAAGAGTGTCGTATCTAAGCCACAAACAAGATGGACATGCCACTGGAGTTAGAAAATGTGTCATCCAAGTTGCAGCAATAGCAGAAGATTCTGGTGTTTTTGGAGAACAGCTAACTAAACACATCTGTGAACAGCAGTATTTTGTAATTACTGCCTTCAGGTATAAAATTCAGCGATTTGATACCACAAATAGCATCTTGAAGGCTCTTGTCATGCAGTTGAGACCAAAGGAATGTAAGCAGAAACTTCTACTAAACTGGGTGACAAAGAAGCCAGAGAGGAAAAACCTTTTGTGTAGTCACCGCAGAATATATGCATTTATCAATTTAAAGTGAAAAACAAAAACCAAAACCCAAACCAAACTGAAGAGAGAGGCTACATGAAATAAAATCAAGGTGTGAACTGTTAAATTTAGTAAGCTCCCTGCTCTTACTTATAGCATCCTATCGTGTTGAATTGTTAAAAATAACTTAAAAATAAAGCTCAAGAACTTGAATAATGGTGCCACACGTTCTAGTACTTTTTCTTATCTTCCTGCTAAAGAAAGAATCCAACTGTGGAGAGTAAAGCATACCTTATAAACTGTGTGTGTAATGCATTTTTGTGAGCTGTGTGTACATGTACAATGTAAATATCTTGTAAAATACTATTTTTCTTAATCCCTGGGAACACAAGGGGACAAGTAGATAAGTTTCTCAGTAGGCAAGTCTTTGAAGAAGGAACATTGAAGCACAGTAGTCTCACTGCCCACATTTTGGTTCCAGTATTCAGGAAAAGTGATTTCACAAAAAATATCTGCCAGGAAGCTGATGACATAACGGCACAGAAGCTGGCATGTTTCTCTGCCAGTTGTGTAATTCTTACTCTGTCCTTTTTAGTTGTTTGGCCAACTCTAGAACATGGTGTGTTTTAGGTTTTTTGTACCTAATACTGGCTTAATTAAAGAATTTAAGAGATGGTGTTCTACCAAGTATGACACATTTCAATAAACCTATTTTTCTTGAAATTTACTTCCCTTCCAAAAGCTGAGAACATAATTTACTTGCTTCCAACTATGGGCTGCTTTTGTTTTGTTGGGTTTTTTTGCATAGACATTTTTATCTTTACTCATACCATTACATTTATTGACCTCATTTGTCCCACATGAATTGCAAAATTTACAATAATCCACAGTCAAATAGCTAATACTGAATATTGCTTACATCTTAATTCCTATTGAGTCCGAATCCCTAATGAGATTTAATTGACCATAAATATCCATATCTATTCCAATATATACATTACTATGTGATACTCTATGACTTGTAATACTGGATAGCACAACCTCATGTAACAAAGACACCCACACACACACCCCAGGAAAACAAATAAACATAGTTCAAAAAGAATTACTGCAGTTACTGAGCATGAGTAGTGGAGAGGTTGCACACATCCGCTAACAGTAGAAATACCAAGAGCCAAAATGTCACTGAACAAAGCTTGGTCTGAGGAGGATAAAATAGAATGACTATTGCTTGAACAGGAGAACCCTGTCTACATGGCATAAAAAACCCAGCTTTCTCAGTCAGGGTAGCTTAAAATAACAACACTTATCTAGATTTGCATTAACATCTTCCCAGCTACACATACTAGGAGTTTTTTTCAGCTCAGGAAAATATGCATTTGCTGGTCAAAGCAGGACAGAAGGTATGTTTTAAAGCACACCACCAATCTGGTTTAAATGACTGCATTGAAGGCTGCTGCAGATAGCAGGGCAGTAGCTCGCTGACTGGCTTGCAGCGGCGTGACTTGCTAAGCATGATGCGTGGAAGCCCCCAAGAGGGATGTGCTCGAAGCACTGGGTGCTCAAGCCGTTGAAGCTGTCCCCTGCCCATCTTGGCCCTCCCACTGTGCCCAAGATGAGCGTTCCTACAGGAGATCTCGCAAAAGGGAAGGTGTTTTACGTAGCTCAGGTACTTGAGCACAGTGTCAGCCAAGCTCACCAGCAAGTGGGCTCACCTGGACACCTCTGCCTGCCAGGGACCCCTCCTCTGCCCAGCCTGGGACAGCACTGCCCCGCTGCAGGGGGCACTGATGGTCAGTGGGGAGAGAGGATCAGTCTCTAACAACAGCTCCATCCAGACCAGGAAGAGGGTGCCCATGCCAAGTTCTTACTGTGTTTCATATGGCTTAGGGAAGTAAAGGAACTGGTTCTACTTGCACCAGACAGTACTCTGCAAGGTTTCCCAAAAACATGGTTAAATGTGGATTTAACCAACATTTTAGAAGCAAACAAACAAAAAGTGATAACCGTTTTTTCAGCATCCTATTTTTTTTAAACCAGCATTACTGAACAACCTCCTTAGATTAGTAAGTCTCAACACCCTGAGAGGCAGATGATGCTCCTAACATTGCTTCGAGAAATAACAAGACCACACCACAAATTAAAAAATACAAGGTGAAATTTTATTTTAGCACTCAGTATAGAAAATGACTGAAATGGTATTAATTGGTTTTTATAATTCAGGCACCATAATCATCAAAAACGCTAAACACTACTTATCACTAGAAGCTGAAAATGGAACCACAGACTTCATTTGTACACACTATGACAAATTATTTTAAATTAATTGTGCTGCTACTTGAAGAGCAGGTATTCTAAGAGGGCCCAAGCTGCCAGCAACAAGGTCAAAAGACAGATGGAAATTCTCATAATGACCAAATCTCTTCATGTATTCATTTAAAGTTCTAAATGATAAGTAAAACAAGCCAAAAATCTTTCTTCTCCTCCATTAAAAAATTAATTCAATTGCCAAGTTACATATTCTGTCTCTGAATATACAATTCATATTAATCTCCAGAAGGGAGAGCTGCTCTGCAGGAAGGTCTGGATTGGCTGGAAGAGTGGGCCAGCAAGAACCTTATGAAGTTCTACAAGGACAACTGTAACTATGGGAAAACACAATCCAGGAGTGCAGCACAGACTGGGATCCACCTGGCTGGAGAGCAGCTCTGGGGGTCCTGGTGGGCAGGAAGCTCAACATGAGCGAACAGTGCGCTGCTGCGGCCAAGAAGGCCAACAGGGTGCTGGGTTGCATCAAAAAGGGCATCACCAGCAGAGAGAAAGAGTCATTATCCCGCTCTACTCAGCGCTTGTCAGGCCACACCTGGAGCACTGTGCTCAGCTCTGGTCCCCGCTATACAAAAAGGATGTGGCCAGGCTGGAAGGGGTCCAGAGAAGGGCCACCAAGATGATCAAAGGACTGGGAAGCTGCCATATGAGGATAGGCTGGGGGAGCTGGGTTTGTGCAGCCTTGAGAAAAGGAGGCTCAGAGGGGATCTCATCACCATGTACCAGTACTTAAGGGGTAGCTACAAAGAAGATGGAGACTCCCTTTTTAGACGGAGCCACATGGAGAGGACAAGGGGGAATGGACACAAATTGCTCTTGGGGAGATTCCGATTGGACAGGAGAGGAAAATTCTTCACAGTGAGGACAGTCACCATTGGAATAGTCTCCCCAGGGAAGTGGTTGACTCGGCCACGTTGGACACCTTCAGGAGTCGTCTGGAGAGGGTGCTGGGCCATCTTGTTTAGACTCTGCTCTTCCTAGAAAGGTTGGACTAGATGATCCCTGAGGTCCCTTCCAACCTGGGATTCTGTGATTCTGTGATCTTTTTTTGGTTTTCAAAATCTATTCTTGGTTAAAAGGACTGGCATTCCTTAACTATTTATAGTCCAGGTAGTGAGAAATGAGTCTGCTTGATATATTTATTTCATTTTCTTTTTATGATAGCAGTACTGAAAAACGACTAGGAAGCAACATTTTAAAATACCTGATGAAGACTCCTATATTTTATAAAATGTTTTAGAGGAGCTTTACAACTACCACTGGTGTGTGTGTGCTTCCATTCTCCCTGAAATAGGGTTTTGTACTCTTGAAAAGTACCTGTGGTGAACTGGTGATATGTGTGAATTGAATTTACCCAAGTTAGTTTACAATTCGTAATCTTTCATTTATTTACTTTCCTCTGCTTTTTTCGTGGACACCTCCATCAGCAATAACGGTCACCACAGTGTGTAAAACACTCTTCATTAACACATTTTCATTCTAACCAGGTCTAAACTAAATTAGCTCTCAAAATGACACTCTTCTGCTGGTACAGCCCGCTGACACCTATTTCCATGAGCAAGTTCTTTTCTGTGCTTCAGACGAAGACCCCTGAAAAAATAATTTCCTTATTTATGGTTTTCTAAGAGCAGCCTGCATGGTCCGGCAACCTATAAATAGCAACAGTAAGCTAGGTTTGATTTAATTCAGAGTATAGAGCAAAATTACAATTTAAAAACAAATAATCATAAAGCCTTCCACAGACCTCTGTCTTTCCACATCTAAAATTCCAAAAGATAGAACAATACTAGCATTTCAAACAAAATTAATGCTTTTTCCCTGGTCAAGAAATACAGGATTCATTCCACCATCTGAAAGAATACTGCAATACATACCTTGCACATTCTGCATAGAAAAATGAAGAAACAAAACCTCTTTTAAAAAAACCAAACACACCTTTTGTCCCTAGCTAAACATTTCTCTGTTATGCTAAAGACATAATACTCGCCTGGCTACTTCTCCAGAAATTTGAGAAAGTAAATAACACTCATTTTGATGATAGGCGATCTTTAGGAATTTTTCTTGTATTACATCTGTCTCACACTGTAGGAAATATCATTATCTTGCGCTCACGAAGACTTAGCAAGTGGGAGAGAAGCTCTGCACATGATATTTAATGGAAATTTTCAAGAAATGAATTTTCAGAGGGTTATTGCCTACATGCATTTTAAACCAGGTTAATAGTTTTGATTTTCATTTTTATTAAATGCAAATACTACAGAAAAGAAAATATTTCAAACCTGACTTAGGGTAAAACCAAAAGGTCAAGAAGTATCGCCCTTTTAAAAAAAAATAAACTGTGCTTTTACAGTTCAGAGATCATATACACAGACCACTAATCTTGAGAAAGCATTTCCTTAAATTTAATAAACCTTCTAGTCACCCCTGGTTATGTTATATGACTGAGATTTTGGAACAACTTTAACAATGACAAGCTGGAGTTTGTTATTCCTGCTGTTATATTTACTAAATACATTATTTGGAAGCTACATGCATTATCTTCATCCAAGGATTTTGGTTTCAAACACAATCACTTGTGGCTCATGAAAAAAGTAAAAGTCAGACTATGACAGAAACTGAATTAACCTCCGCAGAAGGAAGTGTCATATATAAATGACAACCCCTCCCCTACTCTTTAATACCACTTCAGCGGCAACTATAATGCCAATTTCGGTGTATGGTCAGAATCCTTAAATTTCTGAGATGTATCTCACAAACACAACTTGAATTTTCAGGATAAGATTATAAAGTTCAGAACAGACCTCCTAGGTAAATGACTTGTGCCCAATTCCACCTCCTCCTCTTGCAGCACTCCACAACTAGTCTGTGGCTGCTTGAGATGTGCATGTGGAAGGGGAGGCGGGGGAAGCGTGGGCTCAGAGCTTATTTAGATACTCAAGCTGAGCAGTTTTAATTTGTTCTAACAGTTACGAGCAGTAAAACCATTAGCACAACTGCAGGATAGAATTATCAAAGCCAGCAGATGTTGGACACCTTCATCTTTTTTCTGGTATTTAGAGAAAATGAACAATAAAGAGGAACAAATACAAACTACTTACAGATATTTCTAGATGCTAATCCCCCCCTGACAGAGTCTAAAAAGTAAAAATTATTTTTAAAATAAAAATGTTTTAAAATACACCGTGATACTGGCAAAAAAAAGGACAAAAATGCACAGATCTCAAACCTGCAAAGAATTAGACATATGCATAATTTTATGCACTTGATATTCCCGGTGGATGTCAGCCTGCTATACTGGGGTGGATGCATTTACAGACAATGGAGATTCCAAAAATACAATAAAATTCTTCTTACTAACAATTATATAAACCCAGAGGGGAAAAAAAAAAGCCTTTAAAATCTATTTTCAAAGCTTTTCAAGGCCTACCAAAGCTGCTAGCTTTACTCACAAGCTGTGTTTGTAGCTTTGGCAACATTTCATTTGCTCATAGTAATGTTTTCACAATCCATGATGCTTTTCAAGCTTCTGGGACTTCACTGTATTTGTTCTGCTCAGGGACCAATTCTTTAACTTTTCACTCCTTCACCTGCAATTATCTCATTTGCTCCACTGGAATTTAGTATGGGTGCGAACATGTAGCAAATCCAGCTAATTTTGCAGTCATGCTTCAGTTCACTTTTCATGACTTGTACATTTTACTTTGGAGAAAAAAGAAAAAAAAAAAGCTACAGGCAATGCTGCCAAAGTGGGGAGAACATGATGATCAGCAGTGAAAGGTACATTGTTAATGAAGTATGGATGTTTGAAGAAGGGGGTGAAAAATGGTAATGCCCTAGAAAACCAGGACACTATGTGAGTGTTAGGGGAAGACAATAGTTCAAACAGTTCAAAGGAGTTTAAAAAAAAAACAAAACATTTTAACATCGATATAGATGCATGTTATGGTCCTGCAAAGATGAGTCTGAGATGTCTGCATCTTCTAGCTTTAGTCATGTAATTTCGCAGCCGGAATTAGGAACCCTCATTCCTTGTGCAAACAACGACCCCTCTGTGGACAATTCATAGAAGCAACACAGTCACTCCAAAATGGCTTTAAAGGGACGCTGAGTATTTCTCCCTCCTCATCTTCCTTACTGCCGGGTGCTTGCTCAAATGAGCAATCTGGGAGGATGTTCTGTGAGTGTGAAGGGGCTGAGGAAAAGGATCATGTACCCAGCACATCCCTGGCCGATGCAATAGTTTCCAGGAGACTAACACGCATGAGCTATATTAAAGTGAGTGCAAGGACTGAGTGAAACCACTAACAGGCTGGTTTAACCCCAGCTGTTGTAGAATCAGAGATGTAAAGCTGCCATCTATATTTATTTGGGAGACTTTGACCAATGACTTTTTAGAAGGAGTAGACATTCGATACCTCCCCTTGGAAAACAGCCTAGTTATCATTTTGCTTGCTACTTTCTTGGGGGTATATAGCAAAGATTTAACTGTTTTAATCAAATGCTGCATTTAGCGAAATGATAATACAAGCTCTATTTTACAAAAATGTTTCATGCCATGACTTTACTATAAATATTGTAAATATAAGTACAAATTTAAATAGTACATTATAAAGATATTTTACAGCCTTATACAGAAGCTCACAAACCCATTTTATCTTTATATATAAATAGCTCACTATTTCTGTTTCAAAATGCAAGAGTGTGTGTTGCTATTGATTTTTAATTCACTGACTGCTTATTTTCACTATCTAAATGCTATTTAAACTCATTTTTTAAATAGCAAATAGTAATGCTAGGCAGGAAGAAAAACAGAAAAGTTCTTTCTGCTCACATGTCTTATTCTGATGGTGCTCTCCTAAAGCATTAGGACAGTCCTACTAAGGCACAAGGCTAAAAAAATACTTTAGAATAATATGGACTGAGCTAAAACTAGAATGAACTGCCACTAGATGGCATGACAGCCTTACATTACTTTGGTGGGTTGGGTTTCATTTGGAGTTATAGGAATATGTAACATTTGCGTTTCAAACATGGTGCCGACACATTTTATTTCCCATGCCATTCCAAGTATTTCTGATGATCACAAATTGGTGAATGAAGCAAACTACCTGACAATTCCTTTAGAATATATATGCACTATGGAAATAAGGTTTAGTGGTAAGCTCAACTAGAACAAACTTTAACAATTTTGCTGAAAAAAAGGTAATGCATTTAACAGAAAGAGTGAAAAGGTATAGTCAGTGGTAGAATTCAACTTTTTAAAAAATTAGCGAATTAAACAAGTGAACTGCCAATTATCAAACCACCTGCTTTGTCTAACTCTCAGTTGGCACTTCATGAATTATCTATCCAGCAGTGTCTCTGAGGTGCATTAAGTATAAACTCAGTGTTGCTACTTGCCTGAGTGCCTTTAAAAAACAGACAGGTTCCTTATACAGATGCAGACATGGCAAACTTTTGTTCAGCCATATAATAAAAAGGTGAAGATAACTGGTGTTTAATTAAAAATGCATTTAAATATTTCTCATAATTGCAGTGCAAAAATAAGCAACCAGTATCAGATATTCAGTAGTGCTAGTTGTCACTAACTTGGAGAAACATGATGAATTCCACTGGATTAGAACCTAGAACTTCTGAATAAACTGATCCAGTTGAAGTTGTCCCTGCTCACTGCAGGCAGGCTGGACTAGATGATCTCTAAAGGTCCCTTCCAACCCAAACCATTCTGTGATTCTAACTCTGCATTTATGTGTGCTAAAACTGGAAAAGTAACTAAAAGGCAAACAAAATCCCATTAAATCAATATCTTTCATTCTGTTTAAAAATTCAAAATACTTCAGTAAACACAAACCTCAAAACTTCCCTCCAGCCTCCATGTACTTACTAAAGCTGATATTGTCCACAAAGATCAAATAAATAGTCTGCAAAAATATAAATGTAATGTATCTTGAATTTTTTAGCTGATTTAAAGATCAGTGAAGAGATGATGGAAATGAGCCACAGCACTTCACTACCTGAAGGGCAGTGGTTTGCACCTGAACACAACCCTCACCCTTCACTGGCATGTGCCATGGAACAGAAGTGTATCCGGGTGTCATAATTTCCATGACAATATTTCCAAATGTTCATGTCATTATTTTCTAAATGCATACTCTACCATGATATGCAAGTATAACACTGTTATTTTTCCAGTCTCATTGTCCTCAAGAAGAAGAGAGTGAGGCTAGTCCTGAACTCTTTGACCTGCTCTGCCTGTATCTAAGAGGACTTTTACAAGTAATACTTCTGTACTGCACAGAACCAACCTGGGTGAAAAATGCTGGTTGTCCTCAGGCCAGAAACTGGAAGTAAGACTGGATACAAAAATCTGAGAGTCTGCGAACCTTTGATCACAAGTAGATAAATTTAACTCACCATGAGTGAGTTATTAGAACCTCTTCAAAGGTTTGGCTGCTGGCATTTATATGCATCCTCCAACATCTAGACCTGAAGGTAAAATATTATTATAATCCTATTCAGTCCTCCAGTTGCCCTACTACTTCAGTATCAGACAGAACTCCAAAAAGAGGGATGAATACTAGGTCACATTGATCTCTGTGGATGGCTACAGGAAAAAACTAACAACGGAGTAACTCTCTAAAATATGGCAGAGAAAATGTCCTCAATGACTTTATTTTATTAACATAGTAGCTAAATGTCTTCCTCATATGTTAGCTCCATGTACAGGATGTAATCTGGAGAGGAAAACTGGCAAGCTGATGATGTATTTCAAGAGTCAAACTGGAGTTAGATGAGCATTTCAGAAATGCGTACAGCCATCTTACTCTTATGCAACCTAATACAGATTTACGACTTCTGTTGCCCAAGTAATTAATAATCTTTTAAAAGATTGTCAGTTATGACATTTCATTTTAAAAGATGGAGAAACATGAAGAAAGAGAATTGAAATTACTTAGGTTACCCAGGAAAAATATGGGTAACTTAGGGATGAATTGCACACTGTTTTTTAGCATCCAGGCTCACACTCTGATTCCCAGCCATGATCCTCCTCTGAGGCTCCATATTTAAGAAATCAACTTACCAGAAGCACTGACCCACCAGACATCACCCTCACTGAATCGCACTTAACCCGAGACTTTCAGCCCGAGACAAAATGAACTCTAAAACTTGTTGCAGTTCTCCTATTTGGAGCTGTATGACAGAACTTTGCTCCTCCTGTTGTCCCACACATTCAGTTTTGTTGTTAATGAACAAAAAGCATATTCAGCTACTGTATAACCCCAGCTTATTTCCAGGGTATCACCTATTCTATGTACTGAAAGAGTATAAGGACAAAAAAAATATGTAGCTATGAAATTTAATATTACATTAAAATACATACACATGAGTAGATGAAATTGAGACACAGCCTAACTCCACACAGACCTGTTTTCTTGGCTTTTCACATTTCATTTTTGACCCTGTAAACAATTCTCTTTTTAAAAAAAAATCGTTTAGTTGATGATAGTAGTTGTGCACAACTCTACCACCTTCCTTTCACTGTATCATTGTAAGGCACTACATTTTGGACCATCAGCGCTGTAGTGATCATCACCCATCACCTTAACTGAAATCTAAAAATACAAGTCCAGAGAGTAACATGACAAATTCAGCTGCCGGCTTCAGAACTTCACCTCTGTGGTCCAGGCATAAAATGCCAGAGATCGCTAATTAACGACAGTGTCCTACATATACATGAAAAACTCGTTTTAAGAAGAGCAGCGTTTTACGAGATACTGCCTCAGAAACCATACTTCTCCCATGTGGTATACTGGTGCACTACATTATTTTCTTTTATAAAAAATAAAGGTCACAGACATAACGCTAGTGGTCAGCAATGCCAATAAAACTGGAACCTAGGTAACGTTTCTTGGTTCTCAGCACAGTCCCCATCTAGGTTGCCACCTTCCCGACCTGTCTAAGAAGCAATTGCAGCAGCCAGAGCATCCGTTTTGCTTATGTCCCAGTTAGTGGTTAGTGCTGCACACAAAAAAAGAGTTCCAGTGTAAAACCAAGAGGTATTACTGATGAGAAATGAAATTACTTCAAATCATCTAGCAATTCTGAGTTAGCCAAGCAGAGCTGGAAGGTAGCGGCTGTCAACAGCTTTAGCTTGGGCCAATCCAAATGTTTCACAAAAGCAACAAGAGCCACCCTTATCATACCAGGACAACCTTCTAGAAAAATTTTAATTGCAAAAAGTTGAAATGTTACAATGTTTTTCTAGTGCAAAGTCTTCAGGAACTAAATACCGATAAAAGCACCATTGTCCCCCTGTTTCTATAGAATCTTCTGACTCTTCAAAAAACAAAATTGTTCACTTTCATAATCTAGGAGTGAGTTGCAGGTCCAAATTCCAAACTTACAGTGAAAGAAGTTCATAGAAAGGCTGAAGTTTGTCAATATTCAGATCAAGACAGATTAACATGTTTTCTGTGAGTTGGTTATTCTTGTGATCAGTTGGGATTAGAGGAATTGCAGAGGAGTATACAGACACTGACTGTCTCATCAAAGGTGTACTAGAAAGAAAGTACCTATGAAGGAAGTAGGAAGTTTTGATCATGAGTTTCTCCTTCTTGCTTGTCATTTCACCTGCATTTTATGGCAGCAAATGATCCCCCTCAGCTTTCAAGATTCGCATACACAGCTACGTCTGCCAATATATTTTCTTGTCCTCAGATAAATTGACATTGGTAAGGTATTAACTGCTTCTTGACAACACTCACTCCAACGCCACAACACATTGTCATGGACTGTCTGTACGTATTTGCTTTATACACACCTTACAGTTCCAGCACGCTGTTACGTAACTGACTGGATTTTGGCTTAGCTCCCCTTGCTGGGATTGCTCCCAACCATATCAATGTATTCGCTATTGAACTCGCAGTTGTATTTGCTAACTAGCATGTCATGTCTTTATGTACATTCTTAAGCAGATGACTAAAGCAAAAACTAATAATCTCTTGAAAAACGCTTGTTCTGTTGACAAGGTCATTCACCTGAGGAAAGTAGATCTCTGTCAACTAAAACTGTAAGGGACTAATCTTGAGTATTGCATGTTACAGAGAGACATGATGACAGAGACGCAGCAGTTTCAAGGAGAAGTGAAAGGTGATGTCTGGAGGAGTCCAGACCAGGCTGCACAAACCAGCTCTTGGAACCTGTCTTGCAGAAGACCCATTGGCCTTGCTGTTTAGTTGATGATAGCTCTAATTAATGTTGCAAACTGTGTTACACTGAAAATGGATTTTCCTCTGTTTATTTTCAGTCCTAGGCCTTGCAAAAAGAGCAGGCTGTTGGTGGGTCTTCAAGTAAGACTGAACTCAGATGCTGACAGACAAGGCAAGTTTACCCATACTTAACTTTTAATCATCTTGTCTTTCTTACATCTTTAAAGCTCTAGAGTGGCTAGAAGTCTTTTCACGCTTTCAAAAACAAAACACCCACACCCTCCTCCTGTGAAACCTTTAAAATAGTTACTCTCTCCTCTATACTTCACACACTTGTCCTATCTGTGCCCCTTCCCACTCTTAATTGTCCTCAAAGACAATAAAAGAAAAACACTTCAAACTTTAATTCCTTTGACATTACAACTGGAGTGGGTGGCTAAAATAAGAAAAAGGTGGAATATTTATACAATATCAAAATTAAAATAAAATTTTGTTTTAAAAAATTCTACCTAACCAGCTGCTCAAAACAGTCAAAGCAGAAATAAAATAATTAATCAGTTCTGCCAACTCCTGAGAATTTTGTGACTGGCAACAGTAAGATAATTTCTACTTCACTTGCAAACATAGCTTCATTCATGAATTAAAAATCATGCCTCAGTTTTTGACTTGATGAAGGAAACAACATGCTCATGCCAGGTTCAGGGTTTCTTCAGTCAGTATCAATACTGCACATAGCATTTTTTCCCTCTCTGAGTGTGGGTAAAGGAAGACCATACAAATGACGTTGTCACGTACATACAGTGTAAATAAAGACCGCTGATATTCTGCTATTTTTGTACAATCATCATTTAGATAAAAAATAAATAAAACATTTCTTCTTTTTTCCCAGGTGCAATATGCTTCTTTTGTCTATATATCTTAAGGAAGAAAGAAAAAGACACTGGTCTTTACTTGGTTTTCAGCACTCGGTTTTTTCAAATCATTCTATCACTATGATCTCCCCACATCACAGTCCTGGAAATCTGGGTTGTTTATTTCCCATCATGAGATCAAGTATGTGAAGTGGAAATCTCTGTTCTTCCTGAAGAGCTCTTTCAATGCTAGAGATGCTGCTACTTTTTGCTCCTGCTCCACAGCCACAGTTTGCCAGTGTGGAGAAAAACAAACAAGCTTTGGTGACGAGCAGATGCAAGCTCGCTCACAGGAACAGTCCAATCTCAGATTGCAACTGTTAGGTTGGCCTTGCACTAAAAGCTGCCATTTTTTCCGTCATAGTATTCTATACTGTTAATGTCCAAAGTGCTAACTGGGTATCTAGTTTCATTGATGACAAAATTTAGTAAAAGCAACACATGGTCTAAATCCTTGGCTTGTTTTTTTAGGCATTAGGTTTGAGATCTCCAATGTGAAAGGACATGCTCAGTGTGATATTCTTAATTGTGAAGGTCTAATTCCCTCTGAAACTTGAACATCTTAAAAATCTGGCCTGTGGCTTGGCTTTACCACAGAGCGAAACACAACCCACAATGTTCTTAAAGTTTCAATGCAATGTATGTATATTATCATAAAAAATTATTTTAAAATTATATTCAAGCATTTTCACTCTCCACTCATAAACTGGCACCATTTCTTATCCTTGAAATTTCGAAATTAGTTGTGCTGCACTATTTCATAAATGACATATTTGTCAGTCAGAGAGATCCCTTCCTTTCCACCTATTCACTTTTGTTAAAAAATAAAATTCTCAAGTATTGCACCATACAGTGAGACATAGTTTAGAACAGGACCTTTTCTACAGACTTGTAAACAGTATTATGGAGGATTTTCTATCCTAAAATTCCTGTAATCATAATTTTTCTGAATACCTGAAAAAAACCCGGTGGTACAGGACCTACTGGCATGCCATCTCCTGGGGGAATGTTTCCTAGCACTGGACTGGGAGCTGCTGCAGCACTCTGAAAAGAACAAAGGGAGAATAAACCTTTGTCATTGCATGGTAGGCATTAAACCCCCCAGAAAAAAACAAACCAAAAAAAACCCCCAAATCCTGACCAAAATACAGAAGGTAAATTGAAATTGTATAGTGTTTAGTCTTTGCTTACACAAGTATAATGATTTGTTAAAATAACAAATGTATGTTGAGGGTAAGGATGCTAGAGATTGCATAGATATACAAACATGTATCAATTAGATAAATCTTGACTAGATTTTAAAAATTATTGCATCTAAGTGTGTCTATATATATACACAAATGTGAATGTAACTTGCACACTTTTTCTTGTATTATGTGTATAAACATCCTCACACATGCACAAGTATATACATATAGCGTAAAAGTAATTTATGCATTTTTATCAGCAATTTCCAAGCACTTTAAATATAATTTCAGCAGACTGTAATATTCTTTCGGAACTACATCAAGCTTCAAAACAGGATTCTGTTACAAACAGTATAGGAAGGAATGTTCACGATTCTGCTGGTAATGCTTATGATCTTACCAACCCCAAAAACAACCACCATGACAAATAAGAAGAATTCAGGTTATGTTTTCGGAAGGGAAAAGAAAAAAGGGATTTCTAAGAAGTGAATCAGAGGATGAAATTAGTTACCTTTACAAATCCTTCGGTTGGAATAAGCAAGTAAAAAATACTGCTCCTGGCAATTTACAAGCAGGGGATCGTCACAAAAAGGGAAGCCAAACTGTTATTGTTGTCATGTATTGGAACCTCAATTACTTTTAATTTCTAGCAGTCTTCCTTCCTCCAATATGTTTCTGTAGGGCATAAGCTGAATCACCTATAAAGGCTTACAATCTTCTGTGAAAGTACTCATGCACACACAATGCATCGAGAGCCACTTGCAGCTTACTAATGATCTGCCAATATCTTCCCTACAGAATATGAAAGGCTTGTGTTTATTAACTTATCATTCTATTGTATGCTCAACACTTGATATCCCAAAGATGCAGATCTGGAAATTGTATTTCCAGGTGTTTGGCATACTATCTAGGAAATTAAAGAATAATGCTGGAAAGATTTGAAAACCAGCACAAAGGAGGGCTGACCTTTTTAAACCAAGCAGAAAGGAAATATTCAGTTAATTACCATAGATTTTTCAATGGATTAAGTTGTTCTTTAGAATCAAATTTCTAAACAACTAGCAGTAGCATATTTAGCATCTAAGCTTTATGTTCTTTCCAAACAAAAATCTAGAACATATCATCAAAAGACTGAAGAAAGTGCTGGCTTCAAAACTGAGTGCAAGACTTCGATTCACTGGAAAACCCTGTAATAAAGGGCCTTAATTATGCAAGGACCTGGTCTGCACAATCAGTGTTAAAATACTATATAATTGCAATTGACAGAAAAGGCCAGTCGGGTGAGTTGGAAGTAGCGAACCCTTTTGAATCATAATACCTTCTCATGAAAGGCTAGCACAAACCAACCAAACCAGCCTATAAAGCTGTGGCAAATAAAGACAGTTCCCCGTTAGCCACTGCCATTCTTTGGGCACTGCCTGAAGTTCAGGAGACTGGAGTATGATGCTGCTTAGATGTATGCAAAAATCATGCGACTCCCTGGAAGGTCTCAGGCACCACTTCTCTCAGGTCTGTCACAGTCTTTGGCCTCCCAGAGCGGGAAATAAGCAAGTGGTGTGAACGCAGAAAAATAACTCCAAAGAACAAAATTATTTTGTTACCCTTCCTTTCTTTTGCACAGCTTCTGTCAATGTCCACCAACTACTTTCAGATTATCTACATTTCCAAAGGAAAACAAAAGAGAAAGTTTTGTTTTGTGTTTTTTGTTTTGGTGGTTTTTTGTTTGTTGTTTTTTTTTTTTTTTTTAAAGCTAAAAGATTACCTGTTTAAACTGAGCATCGGGTAACAATGTCAAGTAAAATCATGAATATGTACAGACACAGTTTGAGTGAAGTATGTTGGATCTTACTTCCATATGTACAGGTTTTCTGGATGAAGAATGACAACTAGCAATGACAAGTAGCATCACTGATGGAGAAAATCAATGATGTTAAAAGCCGGAGCATCTTAAAATGTCCAAAACAGCCTGCACTGCAGTCTGACTAAGAAGGGGTAGCCCATTAAAGGTGTACTAATAATGATGAACCTTATTACAATATCATGCCTCCTTGCATACTAATTCCTGATTGCCCCTACGCTACCTTACCTGTGTCCATCTTTACCAGCTATGTACTACACACTGTCATATGTCCAATGGGGCTGATGCTACAGAATAAAGCATTTGAACAGACAGCAATAAATCACTGGGCTAACACATCTCAACACTATGAAGTCAGATAGGCAAAATATTGTGTAAGTTGAAAGATCTCAAAAAAAAGAAGTGATGCAGCACCTCCTCTGATACACGACCAGTTTTCAGAAACCTCCCATCCCAGGTTCTCTCACTCCTGCTCGCATTATTTAAACTAAACTATACCAGGCATTAATCCATGTCAGAGTGTCTTAATGCACTTAATAGGCAGATGTTCTCCTCAACTGCAGCCTCTGCCAGAACCCCCAGGCTATGAGAGGATGCTTGTGAAAGAAGGAGGGAACGACTTCTCAGGATGCAGTGCTCCTACAGAGATACAGGGATCTGCCCTCACTGAGTTCATGCTGTTTCCTGCACTTCAGAAATCACTTAAAAATACAAAAAGAATGGTAAAATATACTTAACAGTTTAAAAAATACAGAAGGAAGTAATGATTGTTCCAAAACGGGGGGGGAGGGGGGGAAGGATTAAAAGTATATCTGTTGGTTCATGTTAGCCATTACACCTCCTAACAAGGCTTTATAAGAAATATACCAAAAGATAACATTTTTGTAATTGTCTCTATAAAATAGTGTTTTTTAAAACAACATTTTATTTTCATGTGTTTGAATCTGACTTCGCACTGATACCAGAGGAACCCAGCTTTGTTCCTTGGGGAACCTCAGATATCAGCATGTAACTCTCCAGGACTGGTAAAATGGGCTGAGGGCAATTCCTCTGTCTACTGGGCTACAGACACAGCAATGAAGGACCAGAAGTCTACCTCACACATGTAAGGAAATACACCACTTTCAGGGGTGCTGCTGATTCCCGTGAAGGGGATGTAGCTCCAAAGTAACCGCTTTTTAGGAGGAGTGGGATTTGTACGACTTTGTTGATGAAGATGATATATAGAAAGGAGCCAGATGAAGCCAACACATGAGACTGGAGAGCTTCTGCAGCCTCCTCAGAAAGCCTCAGCTTGAGGACTGAAGTCCCATTCTGGAGACCTACCCTGAGGGTGATCAAAAAGGCCTGAGCAGTGCTATCGGATGGATATCAGAGGAATCATTTGTGATGATGGCGGGGGAAGAAACGCAAGGTCTTGTGGAGGGGATTACACAACAAGTGATCCAGACTGGTATACTGCGTTTGGTTCTTGTGGTTTCCGGAGAAAAAGGTCTCAACTAGAAGGGAACTAGCTCTTTACTTCAGGCTAGTTACTCAAAATTAAATACATTTACTAATGTTGGCCATATTTTGATTGTGGGCCATGATGTTTCAGGGAGGTATTCAATGTGTTGATTTTAATTGGCCTAATTATTTGAGACTTAATTACACCATGCAGTTTACAGGCACTTGTGCAACACTGTCTCCTCTGTATTTCTGAGTGGGAAGGAGGACAGAATGATACAAAGTTTGACTGGCCATAACAGTAGATCAGTTTTACTGTCATTTGAAGTACTGCTTAATAATTTTAAGAATATTGTAGTTATAGGCATTCTGTAATTGTCCAGTCTTAGGGGTTACAGAAACTTCAGTTTCTATCTTTCGTTATGTAATGTACTGGATTTTTTTTCTGTTTTCATGCCTGTTTGCTTGGGATTTTCTTCCCTGATGGGCAATGAAGTCCCAAATCCAGAAATAAAGCATTTTCAGTGTTTTAAATATACTACACTTTATGGCTTGCACTATCCAATGAACGTTTAAAGAATTTATGCCAGGTAGATCAGTAAACAAACCTCCAACTGCTCCACTGAAATATTCTTATTTATTCTAGCCTGATGAATGATTCCTTCTTTCTTCACAGTCCCACAGCAACCACGGCTTCTTTTTGTATGATTACAAGTTGTTCATCATTTATACTTCCATTAGTTTGACACTTTAAATGTTTGCAATTTGCTTTCCCTGCTTTTCATAAAAAGATGAAATAGGAAAATTTAAATGGTCTAATCTTTTTGTACAGTATCTTACCTCCTTAAAAATGGAAAACTGTATTTGCGTTTGTAGCTAAAATACTGAATTTATGGTATCTCTTTACTCTTACTAATTAAAGTGTTTTACTTGAATGAAACTTACTGCGGTCATTCTTGACAATGAAAAAATAGATTATTACATTTTAAAAAGTAAAACTAGCCACTGTTTAGGCTGGCTTTTTACAAGGAAGAAATCACAAAGTAAATAAAGAAATAAAAATTAAATACAAAAATCCAGAGAGAAGTCTGCAACACATAGGTAATTTCTGAGGCTATCACAAAAAGTGGTATCACATAAAGTGGTTTATGACTGAAGCTCTCAGAAGAATTCCATTTGCAACCAAAGAATTTTACAAAGAAAGGACTTGGCTTAATTTATAAAATCCTAATCCAGCTCATTCACTAATCCGGGCATTTAATTTCTGTTATTTTGCTTAGAGTAAGACATCCTTATTTTATCCAAAGAAGTTTATCACATTACTAAATTCTTCCACGCAAAGGAGATTTCTAACTTTTTAGAAGTCTGTTTGATGATGAATGATGAAATCTACTTGATGACGGGTGAGAGAAGTTGGACCTCACATATAGGACAGATCTATGGCCACCCTTGGCCACTCAATTCCCTCATCATCCAGGCCCCCTCCATAAAATTCCTCTACATCAGCCCTAAATCTGCTGACTTGGCTGGACAGTCCTAGTTCCTGCTGAATTACTAGAGGTGGTGAGCACCCACTTCTTCAGCTGCATGAAGCCAATCCCTCCAGTTTATCTGAAGGCAGTGTCCTGTGTTCTGTCTTCTGTGGCAAAGCATGAGCACATTACTGGCGCATTGTGCTGTGAAGACAACGCTAGGAGATGTCCCTGCTGGACTCCAGGCAGAGACACGGTAGCACCTCTACGTGACACTGAAACTACTGGCACCAGTGTCCACAATGCAGGCAAGTTTAAACCCCCATCTTAGGATTTAATGATGCTAAAACTGTCATCAAAGAGGAAGAAGGAGTAACAGTTTGTTGAGAGCACAGCAATAGTGTCAGGATGAAGAAGGAGCTGCATTAATAATTCTGGTTTGGAAGAAAGTGTGGAGCTAGACCTAGTAAGGCACAGATGCTTGCCTCTTCAAAATAAATTATTTCTATAGGGAGAGTCTGAAACAGTTAAAAAGTCAATTTTCCCTTTTAAAGATGTTTCCTCTCACTATTTGCACGGTAGATGCAACTGTGCTCTCCCACTCTCCACTACACCTCCCATCACATCGCACACGAGTGAGGTGTTCCTGAGAATGCTTTACTGACATACTGAGTTTTGATTCGTCCATATACTGCTGGAAGCAACAGCCTGTTGATGCTGCCATGGGTAATCTCTAGGCTGACAGAGCCTCTGAAAGACAACCCTTGTCCCCTAATATTAGGGGAAAATGCGGTGCTCTCTGGAGGGGCATTGCAATTCCTACCTAGAAGCTTCACACATTTTTGCTGCATGGCTTGATGTACGGTGAGTATGATGCACCATGTAAAGGCAGCCCAGGCTGAACATATGAAAGCAAACAAGCAGCACCAGTATGATTATTTTAAAATTTTCATACTGGTAAAATTTTGTAGCATAAATCTGTCTGACAGCATTCTGGAAGAACAAACTTCCAACCTGCTTTCATGAGTCCTACAAGCTGAACAATCTGAGCAGAAACATCCTATTGCAGAACTGGCTGCAAATTATTGCAAGAGTGTATGCACTATTTTTCTGGGTTCAGGGTCAAGAAAAAACAAGTCTATCAAAAATACCCAAGAAACTCTGTGTTTACACCAGATCTTGGAATTCCAAAGCCTAAGCAGCATTTGCTGAAAGTACTCTATGGCGTAGGAACTCCTCATACTCCTTTTGATGAGACTCTAATTACTTTAATGATAAAACTGAAAGCTTTGCTTTTAATTATTCCAAAATTTCATATCTGTTTTTGAGTGACAATCAGAAAAAATTGCTAACATACTCTGATTTATTGTAAGCAATGCCAGACAAAATTTACCCTTCTTTCCTCATTCTGAATCCTGCTTCATATAGACGTTGGGTCATGAGAATTTTGGCAAGATATTCAGAAATAATAACACATCAATTCCTCTGAAATACAGGTTTTTCATCAAGAGTGATATTTTCATAAGACATCTACTACAAAGCAATGCCAATAACTAGCTGTATTAAATATGCAGTATCATTTTACATTTTGTCTAAACCTTAACATGACAAAGATGCATTCACTGCTGAAGTTCAAATACTGAAATATAGATACAACTGGCACTTAATGTGGTGGTAAGGATCTTTTTGATGCTGTAATAAACAAACCAATTATTATTTTGTTTTAAAATCACCGAGCATTCTAACCTAAATGAATTTAGATTTCTTTTAAAAATTATGCTATAAGTATTAATATAATGTTTTCGTATATTCATATATGCAACCAAAATATGCAGTAACCAGACAGAAATATTCTGTCATGGAGGATATTAATACAATTAGTTGAATCAAAACAAGAGCAAAGAAGTTCAGCATCTCAGGTTAGTTCTGTATACGTTTGCATGACATTAATGCAGAGGTAATTTAAACAAACTGAACAGCAAATGTGTAAGGATGGATGTGAAGGACAATGCAAGGAAACTACAACCAGCGTTGGTACCAAGTTTGAAACACTGATGACAGCAGCATACTGTTGGCAGGAAAAGCAGAAAATGTTTAATTTTTGGTAGATATCTCCCTGAAGCCCAAGCTGAAAGCTCACACTGATGCTCAGCATAAATAAGACTCTGCTAGTCAGCTGATAGCTCTGAGATGAATGTACAAGTAAGTTCATATGAAAGTCAAATGTCTTTCCAAATCAGTATTGCTTAATTCATCACATCCGGTGATGCCAATTAAGAGAACTGTAAATAAAAACAGGAACAGATAACATTGGGGCCACTGTGTTTAGCTGTGACCAGTCTCTAATGCACCAAAAGTGCAATACTGAGAGAAAAATAATCCAAAAGCCAATGGTCTATTTTTGTCACTTTCTCATACCCTCCTTTTTCCAGCATTTTTGTTAAGTTAAGCACAGCATTCTGGTTGCTTTCCCATAAAGGCACAGATATGTATTATGCAACAAAAAGCTAACTGCTCATTATTACTTACTAGTTATTATCTTAAAGAATACCTTCTTATTCACAGTATTTCATGCCTTCTCCAGCTGACTGAAATCAAACAAGAAACTAACTGAACACAGACATGCAAAACTTTGTAACATGTTTTATCATATTTTACTGAGTATTCTTGATATACCTATGTTGTCTTCTTTAAGAGAATACTTAAAACATTGTTGTTTCTCTTTTTTTTCCCTGAGGAAAAAGGATAAATATTTAGTACTACACTTTCAAGTTAATGAATGTAGGAAATGATGGGAATCGGGGAATTTAAATTTAGTTGTTTTTTTTTTTTTTTCTGGAAGGACAAATGACTGATGATTACTATTTCAAATCACATTTACCACTTGCTTAATTTCTGGTCATTGATCGCTTCAAAGTGCCAGACATACTGTAACCAATATTGTAACAAGATCAGCAAATTTCCATTTGTAAACACTTCAACTTGTAACTAATCAAGTATTTCTAGGCCATTAGCTAGTTACTATAATAGTACTTCATTATTTTTTACCTACCACAAATCAGAGAAAGAAGTATTAAGAGGAACTACAATGATTAACCACTAGAAACTGTCTCATTTTCTCCAACACAGAACATAAAACTACTCACCACTCTTAAAAAAAATACTTTTAAAAACTGACTGGCAATAAGCTATTGCTCCTTCTGTAGAGCCTTTGAGTGCTCAGCTGTACACAAAAAACTGTAACCCCTAGACTGGTTTATTGGAATGAGTTTTAAATCTTCCCCAAAAGGTAGATTCATCACATTGACAGAAGCAAGACATTTGAAAGATCTGGATCACAAGACTTAATTAATTCTTGGTGTAGTTCTACTGATACATATTTGTCTAAAATATTTAATTTCTGTTCTGTAACAGGAAGGCAGTCACACGACAGTTGTAGTCTGAGAAGTGTAATTGTAGAAGGTCATAATGCTATTCCCCATAACGTCTTCTTTTCCTCAAACTACAGCTCCTTACAGTTTGATCTGGACTCCGGCATTGTATTTCTGTTTAATCCGTCTTATACGTTATTATGAGCGATAAAGAATATATAATGTCATATAACAACAATTCTATTAATAGCCAAGTTGCCTATCTGTCATCAGAAGAAAAAAGTCACATATAATTTTTTGGGGGGGAAAAATTGGTTTCCTCAGTTTACATCAGCAGACTTATTCACTTCACGAAGAGCAGACCTGTAGACAAGGATGGTATGCTCCAGGACTCAGTCCATTCTTCTTTCCCCACGAAGGAATCCAACCCCCACAACAACCTCCCTGTAAGCAAAGCTTCCCTGTATCTGCAGTAGGATTACAGTTTGTTTTACTGTATCCCAGTGCCCAGTCCAGGGTTTTCATTCTACTTATCTGAGATATTGAATTTCTATTACAGGACTGAAAACTGGATATTAGGTTGGAAGTATACTGTTAAGGGTAACAGAAATTATTTTTAAGGAAAGCTTTGCTATCAATGAATAAAAGGATTTCAAACTCTTGTCAAAAGATAGCATTTCAGTCCTGTCTCTTAGCTACTTCTTCTCGGATTATTTAAAACAATTTCCAGACAAAGCTTTCTCTCAAGTATGGTTATAAAGAAAAGTTATTTTAAAATGAACCTTTATTATTGACTGGAAGTTTCTAAAATCACTACTACACATAGGTATCAACAGAATAGTTCACTTAAAAAAAAAGTGCAAAACCAATTTGTTTTAACTACGGAATTAAAGTATCAAATTGCTGTCCATTCTTTTTCAAAACTGAACAGAACTATACTTAAAAGCTGAACACATGGCTCTTCCTGTTTCTTTATGAAGATGTAAAACGTAGAAGTAATATTTCAAATCATGTTTTTGGACACTTTTCTAGGAAAGTAAGGGCTTTCATTTCACCTTAATTCCAAGCCCTGTGTTATTTAGTATGTATACCTATGAACAGAATTGAAACACCAAAGGCTAGCCAACTGAGTTATGTTACGTTTTTGATAAAATGCAACAGTGTTATCAGACTCATCAGTAATAACCATGTTGCTGACAAGATAAAGGCACTTGAGGACACAAAACACTGTTGTTGCAGCTTGGAGCCGAGTTGCAGTGATATTTCAATGAAATAACTTCTTTCCAGAACTGACACTTACACCCCTCCTCCAGATTCCCCGGAGACCAAGACTGCTTCGGTCTGCTAGCTTAACAACCGCAAAATACTCAGTGTGCTATTTTTTTACCAAGCTGCACCTCCAGATCACATCTTTGATGAATACTGACATTGCAGACCACAGGTTTAACCCACTGCCTTCCTTGCCACAAAGAATTTGAATTAAGATGCGTGAAGATGCTTCTTTTAAAAATGAGTTAGCAAAAACCAGAAGAAATTATTTAATTTATGGGATTGTGACAAGTTACATATATCCCACTGAATTTTTTGGTAAGTCTTATCATATCAAAGTATTGCTTTTACAGTTAAAATTGCTAAAATACAAAACTACTATTAAAAATATGCAATTGCCTTTTCTCAGTAATTTGTCAACAGCTGTTGGGGTCATGATAATAGGACTGCAAAACAAGATAAATACTGCTGAGATTTTTAATATACACAGTCAAATATGGCCAGCTCCTGAAATCATTATTCCAAATAATTTTCATGGTGACTGATCATACTGCACCTTCTTCAGTCAGGTCAAAGATAGGTACCTAAAGCTAATTTTTAGAAATAAAGTGCTTAGCCCACCTATGAGTTTGAGTAGTACTCAATCACTGTGCTTAAGCCATGACATACTGCACAAAGTCAGTTGATCACTGCTAGTCTTTTCTTCCTGCTTCAAACATGCTCCATTTTGTTCTGTTGATGCCCTCAGAAAATTCACAGTTGGTAAAATTGTGCTAGTTAGGCTTGTATGACAAGACTATCTTACATCCTAACCTTCTCTAGTAATTAAGCTGGTTGGCACAGTGCCTTTTAATCATTTAATTAATCTAACTGTTAAACCCATTTTGTTTTCCAAAGATTTTAAGATTGCCATAGCAATCCTGTACTCCAGTTCTCATGCCACTGCACTCCACACAACAGTCAAATGCTCTCCCATTTTAAGAATACAGTGATTAATAACAGTAAGATTGAAGCCTCTTGCATGTCTCTGTCTTTTCCAAGTTATGAAACACAAATGAACAAATATGCTATGAGTGGAAAGACTGCATTTTGATTATGAAATGCAAAGTAGACCTGTTTGGGGTTATCCTTAGGTCACTTGGGAGTAATTCAGCAATCTGGGCAATATATGCACACCTTCACAAAAAACCCTAAAGAAAACTCAGTAATTCCCTCTCTATCCAAAATGGATTTTTGTCTCCATATGTAGGTGGCAGGGAAAGTAAGCATACACTCAGAAAACTAAATGGTGTTTCAGAAGGAACCGAACTGCATCATGAAACTGCTCCTCTGCTCAAGAAATAGTATATTTGGGTTTTCTTATCTGGACATTCATGTCACGAAACTCCTCTTTAATAACATTACCAAAATACTAACCACAGATATATCTCTGTCTTTTTCATGACAGTGCTGTAAATGTTACTACTCTGTCCTAAAACATGAAAATATGTGACTTCAGAACAATAATATTGACAGCACATTTTGATAGACAAAACATACTGAAGCAGCTATTTGGATTTTTTGAACATTAGCTCCATCGTTGACTGAGTTAGTGGTACATCACACAACACATGCTTTTTTTTAGAGACTCTAGCCTGAGTTTCATTACTTTAAAATCAGTGATATTTCTTGTGTATATGGGTGCTGAAAATAAATGCTTCATTCCATATGTGGACATTTTAAGACAGCAATTAAAAAAACCCCACACAATACTATTATTCTTTCAGAGATTTCTCAGTCTTTAAGAGCTAAGCTGTTCCCTAAACATCCTGAAGTTAATTCCATAAGCAGAAACATCAGCACATGGCCAACATTTTCAAGAAAATAACAAGCATCTGAAAATTAAAGATATATGCTGGCATAGCTCTATATCCATACAACACTGAATAAAACCTTTATGAATACTTCCCTACCATGGAAGACTAACTAGCCCAGTAAGGTTCATCTCCTCAGTCTTCATCTACAGCCACTACAGCGAGAGCTGCTCTGCGTCATCCTCTGGAGGAGTGCTTCTTTCCCCATCATCTACAAAGGATATGCAGGGAGACCAGCCTTACGAAGCCTGAGGTTCACATTTGTGAAAACCCTCTACGAATTCAAGCACTTTCAGTTTTACGGAAGCTTTGTATCCAATGTATGGTGCACTGCATTTAAAACAAAATACAGTCCACTAAATAAAGAGTCTTGAGATGTGTCTGTAAATTGAGTTTTCAAGAACAGTCACCATGTTTAATTTTTAATATTCAAGTCAGAGAAAGACATCATCAGTTTGAAGAAAAACATGAAAAAGTTAAAGCTCATGGAAAGCTAGCCTGTAAATATCTCATTTTTCTCATCTTGTGTGAATATCTATCTTTGGATAAATGTGACTTGTTGAGCACAGAGTTAACACCTCCAAGTGCTAAAACAGAATTAGGTACTGTGCTTATGAAGACCTAACATTTTCATGCTGGTGACTATTTGGCATGAAGTAGTTATCTTGGGTAGTCCACCAGTTAGGAGCCTGACATGCTACCCCATGGGGTACCAGAACCCAAGGAAGAGGGAAAAGTCCCAGCTTCAGCCATGAGTAAACTTGCTGGGTACCCATGTCACACTGCAAGGAGGGTAAAACCCAAGTGGTTGTCTCAGGTTCCTTCCCCTTGGGGAGCCAATTATTTTATACCCCATGCTGTGAAAATCAATAGCGGTGATAAGGAGACCTTGAGTCTTTTAGGGTTAACTAGCTCCTATGGCTCTTAAACACACTTTTAAAACCTTAGTCTTTTGTTTTTTTGATTAACGATTTCAAGCAGTCCCTGTACAAACACTGGCATGGCCCTTTCTCCATGCTGCCAGCAAGCCCTGGACATGAGGAGTGGCATCAAGGCACCTCCTTTCCTGGAGGGATGCCGATCCACGCACACCCTCTACTTACATGACCAGCTATCCCACCAGGCTGGTCCTGTCCTTCTCCGGAGCTCTGGGTCACCCACAAGGAAAATGCCAATCTTGACAGTTACATTATACAGGGAACAAGAGATGAAATTAGCTGATTTAAGACTGATCGCCAGAACTCCTGCTTCACCATGTAATTCTTCATTGCACCCCGTGAAAAATAACAAACCATCAGCCAAAACCAGGAATATAGTATGAAAGATTCCCCTCACAAAATGGCAGAATTATAAGCAGCTGGAAAGAGTCAGGTATCTGCCATAAAAAGTGGTACTATCCAACCTTGCCTGTAATAAACATTTATATATGTATACATGCATAGATTGGATATAGACATAGATAGGCTTTAAATGTGAATTTTCAGTATAAGTATCTTCACTGAAGCTGCACATACTGTGGGGAACAAACCTTATAAAGTAAAGCAGGTATAAAAAACATTATTTATATACATAGGTCAAGTCACCTAACTCTGTTCCAAAACATTTCCCAGCCTCCTGATCAAATCATCTGAGTGCAAACCTAACTGTCATGGTCACCTTCGCTTCACGACAGTGTCCAAGCTACCTAAAAGACTAGAGATAAATATTAGTACTTATTGATTGCAACAATCCAGATTTCACTGTACATAAAAAGCTGGCTCCCTCCCCTCAGCTAACACTGAGATGTTTGCAGGAAAGAAAGTATAGGTACATCCAGTTTAGCTCTGCTCATTGAAGAAATTATCTAAAGTGGAGGAGAGCAGATAAACACCTGTGTGCCACCTTAACATATCCCAGTCCATAATGCTTTTAGAAGTCAGTTTAAGCTTAGGTTCAACCACAGCAGTCTAAGAACTATGTAATACACAGGCTGGTAACAAGAGAAATTAAAAAAATGAAGCCTATTCCCCATCCTAAACTAAGAGAAAAAAATTTAAAACTTTAAAAATTGAAGCCTTCTCCCCTTCCTAAGCTACCTGAACTACAACAGTCAGAGGAATTTTCCCTCTCCATCCTGACTCCAGTGCATCCTTCTACGACACTATTTCTCCTCTCTCTGATAAAGAAAACCCCACAATTTCTCAGGCAAGTTGGTTAATTATAGAGAGCTGGCTGGTCCCAAGTACTGTGCTACCTGGGGATAACATAAGCTACAAACTGCTGAAGAAAAGAAGCACGCTAGCAGTGCCCCTTTTATCAGGTAACTAGCCTATACTGTTGGGGAAGCTGGCAGTGGCAATACAGACTTTTGATGGGAAATTATACAGCTCTTGCTATCTGCTGATAAGATTCACAACAGTAAGTGCTGGAGAGCTGACATTCTTCTTCATTCAATCTTAAACGAGGGAAGTTTTGACAAAATAAGACCCACTTGTAAAAGACAGTGGCTGAGCTGCCAGATACAGGGTTTACATCCACGCAGTGTTTTGTTAACAGAACAAGGGAAATGCAGCATTTATTGGGATTTCCTCTGAGCAACAGCCAAGGCACAGAACTTTAAAGCTCATCTATCCCATCATTTCTTCTTTGCTTCCACTGCTAAGTCTTTGAATCCCTAGAAACAATTCTGGGCTTTTTGTTCTCACAAAAATAACCAGCTTTCTGTGGACAGAGGGTCCCTTGGGAAGGATACCCGTGTTTAACACAAAGGCTGACAAAACTGAATTAGTGTCAGGTAACCATGGATAATTCAGTAATACTTCGTTTAACTGCTTAATCTGCCCTAGTAGCCTCAACATTGCAGAAGATGACAAGAGGAAAAGGACACCGATTTCTGGGATGGTCGTGTTGGTTCTTTTGCAAATTACTTCAGCAAAGCTTAAACCTGCTAACCTGCATACTTAATGTCCTTCATGTCCCCAAGTTCATGTGAAATGAACAGCTACCACGTTTAATTTTCCTTGTGCTTACCACTCTCCAATGATGCAGTGCACCACTGTGCCTTCACTTCATCAAAGTGCTTTGGGAACTCAGACTGTGAACACTTGCACCTACAGTGACTTTCCAGTGTCCACCTTTTAGAAAAGAGTAATTTTCTCATTCCCTGTGATTATTATTCTCATCAATATTTTGCTAATCAAAATTATATGCAGTGAAGTCTACTGTCCTTACTTTCTATCCATTCAATTCACTACCTCTTTAAAACAGGTAACAAGACCATCACCTTAATTTTAAAAACTGCCTATATTGTGCAGAAAACACATCACACAGTTTGTAAGCAACAAATACAGTTCTGCTGCAAGTTTTTTCTCACTTCTGTTTTCCCATTATTCCCTTCATGCCAGCGCGGAGATATGAATTAGGACAACATCACAAACATTAATGGACACCAAAAAAACTGTCAGAACATACGAGCTGAACATAGAAAACAATATGGGACTTTTTTTATAACCTGAGAAGAAGCTGGTTCAAGAGATACGAGATAACAAAGTTTCAAGTGCCAGGAGTATTTAATTCCTACTTAGGTATATTTTAACTGCTGCCTAGCATTACTACTCCAGCCTCAAAACCCAAGAGAAAGGTGCAGAGTTTGCATGGCAGAATGATAACCAACAGTTTATTTTTTCTCTTATTGGCCCAGCTTGGTGTTATCCTTGTATGGACTTGTGTTTGTGGTGTATTGTGTCTACTGTATACATCGCAAGATTCACATTTAGAACAACTATTTCAAGTCAGTGAATGTCTAGCTACAGCTACACTGAATGAATCAACTTGCGATTTCCAGAGTGGAAAGCAGTTCAAAACACAGTATTAATTGTGTGAAAAGGTAACAGAAATCTTGGCTTAAATATATAAAATATCAAGCTTGGACAAAATGTTTAACTTCTTAGGCTGAGGTAACATTGTCACAACTTTCATCAGCCACAGCAATGAACTTATACAGCCTTCCAGTTATTTTTTAAAATCCTCCTTTATGCACAGAACAGCATGCAATTTTAGCATGACAATGATATACACGCACTTGATAAGGGACCATAAAAAACCAACTTGCACTTTATTACTTGACTCAGTGTAACCATTGTTAAATCCTTCTCATCCTCAACAACTCTCAACTCTATCAGTGCCTGTTCCTGTGATATTTGTCAAGCACTCTGGTTCTGAGTGTCTGAGTTATTTCGGGGAAAAGAAGGGTTTTACAAAAAAAACCAAACCAAACCAAAAACCAGCAGTTTTGCTACACTATAGAGCCAAGACAAAATTGTAAGAGGCAAGGGTATGCAGCTCCACATTTTCAAATTTAAGTTGTGCCATATATGGCACATGAAGAGAAGACTTGCCCCTGCAGGAAGGCTTGGGGTGTATTCAAAAGCCCATATATGGGGTACCCTTTGCCAGCTCCCCTCCGGCTGCAAAGCATGCTGCTCAGACCCAGGCATGAGGAACTGACAGCAATGCTCTCTGCACCTACCAGCAGCTGTAGAAACCACACCTGTAGCCTAGGAGGAGGTGTATTTTGGGTGACTAGCTGCCTTTGGAGGTCAGAGGAGAGTTGTTGATGGCAAAGCAGCCTAGGATTGATGGCATGGAAGGTAAAGGCAAACGGTCCGTCTAGTGCAGTTCTGAGCCACCTCCATCCTCTTAATTAAAGAATAAGAAAACTGCAGTGAGGACAGAAAATTCAAAATACCCCTGCAAAAACTGCTTGTTGGTCTGAAAACTGTCTTGTAACCAGCATTTCACCTCAGACATGAAAATGTTTGTACAGGCAACCCTCCCCACCTCCCCCCTCCCTCACCCCCCTTCTTAGGCTGTTGCTTTTGGCTGAGGCTGCTGTTACAACAGGAAATAAAAATTATATTACTCAGGAAGGAAGCTAATGAGTTTCCCCTCCCCCAAATGCCATTAGACACTTCCTGAATAAAGGAGAAGCACATTAATATAAAGAACAGCGGTACGTAAGTAACCAGAAGCTGAGCCTGCTATGTGATTAAAGCTACACAGTTTCTGGACGGAGAAGGAATACCAGGCCAGATACTCTCAAACACCACCACCATTACGCTGCCTTCTAATGTCTGTGCCAGAGTGCTTTGTCCATTCTGCTTTTAAATGACTCAAAAGTAGCGATGCTTTCATCACTTCCTCTGGGACAATATGCCAGGCAATAAAACAACTCCTTGTAAGGAGTGTTTTCCATGCACTTACTTACATGTTATTATATTCATTGGTTTTATTGTTTTGAATCCAGGGCCACTTAATAAAACCCCAAATCTGGGCTTTTATTGTTTGGTTTGTTTTGCAGATTTTGGATGTTCCTTAGACTGAGGGATTTCCCAATCTGGCAACTAGCCAAAGCTTGAAAAATAAACAGAATACCAAACACCAAATTTATGGAGGCTCAATGACTGACCCTGCCATGTTATTAACATTCAGCATTATTCCACTTTAAAAGATGCAATAACTTTTTCAGTGAACAGAATGTAAATATTTTTGTGTTGATCTATGTTAAAGAAATCATAATAAGAGTTAACTCAAAATCATCAAGTTTTCCATGAGGTTCATCTATATAGTGTATTTTGGACTGTAGTTACTTTAATTCATTCTTGGCATGTTGTTTTTGTTTTAAAATGGAGTTGCTGTAAGCAATTTAAGAGGTGATTCTGCAAAAATGTAAGCAAGTACCATCTGAAGAGTGAAGTTTTGCACCCATTTAAAATCTCCACAGGAGTAAACCTTGCCTGTAAAGGAGTACCCTTTCCTTAATGGTTTGACCACAAACACAAAATATGTGAGTTTATAGCTACCCAGCATGAGTTGGACTTTTTTGACTACCTCAGCATGACCACCAGTAAAAGCTACAGGTGTATTTGCAGGAGAAATGCCCATGTGCCACATGGCGTTTCATGCCATCTACAACAACCTTTTGGGTAGGGTCCATATACAACAGCACCTTATCCTTTCTTCTCCCCTTTCATCTCTGGTATTTTCAAGACACCACCTGCAAAATCCAGTTTTTCTGCTTTGGCTTATTCTGTTCTCACTTCTTTTTCTTTTCAGTAAATTGCTTGTTCCCTTGCCTTCTTTACATTCCTCTCAATTCCTCAATCCACGACTCCTTTTACCTGTTCTGATTTAGTTGCTGAGATTTAATATGATGCTAAAAAAATAAAATTTTTAAACTTAACCCTTGTGGGCAAAAATGGATGGGGAATAGAAGTGGCCCTACTGGTACACTGTCTGGGCCATATGCCCAGCAGCATATAGTCCCCATCAGAAAAAAAGATAAAGTTAATGAGGAGAAAGCAACTGCTTGCCATAGATTCTCCCACTATTTGTATTCTGTAACTTTTTCTGTATCTAAACACTGGCTCAGAATACTTTATGTGCCACTTAGTTCGTTTTAATTTCAAACAACACCTAAAATGTAGAAAACAAAATAATTAAGAGCTTAACTTACATAATTTTAATTTTACACATCCTTTTCCTAGTGTTACAATACATGCATTATTTTATTGTACTTATATTATAAAATAGGGCCATTTCATAATCACACTAAGACAGTTTAGAGTGTGTCTCACGCTGGGATCTTAACATTTCACCAGTAGCTGAGACACTTGGCTTTTCGTCTTCCAAGGAAATTAAGACACGGCAATATGCCAACATGACATAGTGCCTGTTGAGTCTCAAGATTTAATTACAGGATCTTACTTTTTACAGATAAATAACTCGAGTCTCTACACCATGTTTAAAACAACAAAAATGTGTCATTTAATCCATATTGATTAAATTCCTTTGCTACTCATTGCAGACAACCACTGTATTAGTGATGCTAATGTACAATACTTAAAAGGCAAAAAAAGAGAAAAGCTTCCTTTCTAATTTGTTTACATATTCAAGAAGTACAGCTATTATTTCCAGCCCAAACTAGCAACCCTTGGCTACAAATCTGAGCATACCTAAACAGTGCTTTTAACGACAAAGTTTAAATTGTTGAAGATAATTCCTCAACAAAGTAGAAGGACAAGCTGGACTGTGGCCAACACTACTAGTCAGTTTTAACCAGGTTTTGTTCACAGTGGCCCTACCTAAGCTGGAGCCCTGCAGACCAGAATGCCTTCAGACACTGTGGTGTGGACAGAAGTAAATCAAAAAACCACTCCCAGCAAAACAAATAGTACATAGATGCATACAATCTTTTGTGTCTCTTACTCTCCGGAAATTGTTAGTGAATGGTTAAATTTCAGCACTTGCCAATTTCATAAAAAAGCAGAATAACTCTGCAAAGAATTAACACTAAATTAACCAAAAAGTATCATTTTCCCCCCAAAACTGATTGCTTATTTAATGTCTGAAATACTCAAAACTTTATATACTCTAACTTTGTGTATTAATATATCTTGCTGAGCACAGGTTTTCACACTCTTCAGAAAGCTTGTCATTAATCACCTGCCAAACATCTAACAGTTTGCAGCTTCCTACATAACAGAGCTTCTACATCTGTGGTTTCTGATACCAACATATTGTCCTAATATCAGCGTAAACTGTAAATACACAGAACGTTTTGCCACAATTTTTCTTATCAGTTGGAGGTAAGCAAAACAAAATCTAAACCTCACACAAACCCCCGAATCATCACCCCACTACTCAACAACCATTTTTGCTTCATTTAAAAGCCAATAAACATGACATTAAAACATGAGCATACTAAACCATTCAGTTTCTGGGGTTTTTTGTTTGGTTTTGTTTTGGTTTTTTTCCTGATAACATGTTCCAAAGCCAGCAAAAGGGACTAAAGATCATCCCAAGATTAGAAAGGTGTTTAAGCAGTGGGCATTTTAAAACTACTGTATTCTCCAGGGGACAGCCCTCTATTTTACCTGCAGGTGATGCTCCAAGCCTTCTAGCCCCAGTTCAAAACACCATGCACGTACCTCTCTACTACAGAGAACAAACATAAATTCTGGGGCCCAAACATTAACTCTGCATCCCTAGATACAGCTAAACTGTAAGTATTTTAAAGATGAGAACCAAACATAGCAAGAAAACTTTATTCTGATTTTTTTTCCCTCCCTGGAAAGAAAGGGCTTCCTAATAATGAAGTAATAAAACAGTAATTACTCTCACACCCTTATATTATCACTCCTTTCATGTGCCCTGTCATGCTTTTTGTTGAGAAAGTTGCTCCAGTATGCTAAAAAAAAAATCAGAACTGATTCAAAATCCATTTGAATTCTGTAAGATCTTTCGCCTTTGGCCTATTACACTGACCTTATCACTTAATATCCATATGAAGAGCAAGTTTCTTTTCACCTGGAGATCTCTAAAATGCTGGGCACAGAAATCTATTTATCTTTAAGGTATTCAACATCTTTGAAATTAAGATGCAAATATTCAAAGAATGCCTCCCACACCAAGCCTAAAGATAGTAATGTTTCATTCCCATTGTATATTTTGAACTCCAGAGCTGGCAGTTTTGGATTTCTGAATTTCTGAGTGCACCGTTTTTACTTCAGAGATAGAAAAAGACTGCACAGTGACTTCATCAAAGCTCAGAAAATATTTAAAATTATTTTCAGGTTGCCCCTCATAGGTTGCCCCCTCTCAGGGGAGACCCACCTCATCTGTAGCACTTTAACTCCTTTGTAAGGCAGAAACAGAACATTCATGTAGCACTAAATCACTGTTTTGGATTCATATGATACAGCAAAAACCTTCTGAACTGGATTTCTAGAACTAAGAGCTCTAACGGTCCTGAAGAATTGAGTCAAATTGAGGTTAACTACTGCAGTCAAGACTTTAGATAATGTAACTGAAACAGAAAATCCTAACATTTAAAATTAACATTCTCTGTTTTTACAGGGTTTTTTCAAAGCTAAATCGATCACAGTACTAGAAGGCAGTGGCACATAATAGTAACGGCTATTGCAGCTTTACAGCAATGGCTATTCTAACAATGGCTATCCAAGGTTTAACAAAATACAAACCCAAACAAAAACCAACCAACCAAACAAAAACACAACAAAAAACTATCATGACAGTGAAATTAAAGCCTTTCTTGACATATTTTCAAAAACAGTAATCCAAGGTTCCCTCAAAAGTCACCTTGTAATTACATGTTTCTAACAGCCACAACCTTGCACATCCATTATGTATTTAAATAAATAATGGTGTCTTTGGTGTAGTAATAACAATGAGGAGTATCTTAATATAAATCAGCAGTCTGTATGCACAAAAAAAAAAAAAAACCGGACCAAGCAGGACATAACTTCTCTGGGGACCGAAGAGGCCTTGTGTGTAAATTGTCAACTCCTTCCTCTTCCCTCAGCAGCAGGAAAGGAAGCGTTAAGGGTGGGACATCACTTACATGTCTTAAAAAAAAATTGCTAGGGATCACAGATACAATAGAAAAAATATCTATACCACAGACAGAAAATAATTTCTTTTATTCAGCAAGGACAAAACCAAAAGCTCCATAATTACCATACTACCACGTGTCATGGTAGCTGACACAGGAGAGAGGTGGAGTAAATGCACACACCATGTAAATACAAATATGTACGGCTGGACTTTTTGTACTGCTTGGTAAGAAAGGGGGTAAAAAAAAGGCTTAAGGCGAAGTTCTTCCTAAGAAATGGAGCAACTTGAAAAGTCAAAACCTTCCCAGCATTTGAGGGAAGAGAATGCCCTCAGGGCCATCCACAGTTCTCACATCTGTGCCAGCTAAATATCACATAATAGGATTTCAGTCAATTTCATTCAAAACTAAGTTATATTGGAAAAGGAACTTCTTACTCTAAAATTATTTAATTTATGACTTACAAGTCACTTAGTTACCAAGGTTACAAGTCCTATGCAGACAAAACTGACAACAGAAAACAACCAATCCTGAGTGAAAGTTATTTATTTTATTTTCACTGAAGTCAGTGAATAAAATTAAGAGCTTAAGAGGTAATTCTAGAAAGGTCCAAGGAGGGACTCCACATTGCCTTACAGAAACATTTTCAGTTCAGCAGGTTCACATCTTGGTCTAACTTTTCTTCTAGTTTTAACAAATGTTAATCTGTCTGTGACAGACCTCCACAGGCCCCTAAGCAGTAGTTCTTACCTGTGGTGGTTTCATAGCAAGTTCAGAAAGATTTCCTTTCACAACAGGCTCCTGGGTTTCAAGAGAGCTTTAAAGATCATATTTGTTTCAAAGACATTTGCTTGAAGTCTTTGCTCGTGGAAGGAATAAAATCGCTGTACCATGTATCTTTACACCATAAAAGGTACCTTCAGTTGGACAGGCTGACACCTGTGGCCATTCCCAGCTTTGAGCACCGTCAACCCTTAAGGGCTCTCTCTGCAGAATCAATGAGGACATGAAGGTCTTCATGAGCATTAAAAGACACTGCACATCCCACAGTGACTTCTCCAGATTTTTGTTCAAGAAACTTGGAAGTAGCCTCATTTGAGAGGATTAAGGGATAAATTTCAAGGATTATGATGAAAAGATAGAAAGACAAAGCAGGATTTTACCAAAATATGGCTCTGGTTGATCTCCACAACAGATACCCTTTCTCTTCTAGGAGAGGCAGTCAACTAACATGCTATTCAACTGAGACCCACAGAAGAATACGTGAACACGTTGCCATTCAGCCTACTTTAGTGGAGATGGTCAGTGCTTAAGTCATGCTTAATTTTTACTGATTTCCAGCAAATTAGAACAAAACATGTATTCAGGCAGATAATTCACAGGGCAAAAGGTATCTCAAGGCAGCTGTCACTACCTCAAAGAGGGCAGAATTAGCAAAGAAAAGAATATGGCCAGTGCACAATGACTACTGTAATCCCGTGAATTTATACAAGCTGAGTTCTTACTAAGCCTAGACCAACCCCTTTGCTCACCGCAGAACCGACTACAGCAGGACTGGGTCCAGCCAGGTTTTGACTATCTCCAAGAATGGAGGCTCCACAGTCTCCCTGGGAAACCTGTTCCAGTGTCTTGACTACTGCAACAGTAAAACAGGTTTTTTGTGATGACTAAATGGTATTTCCTGTATTTCATTTTGTGCCCATGTATATTAACTCATCTCAATTAGCAAGATCTTGTATTAATTTGTGCTCAATATTGAAGTTACAACAGACACACATTAGAATAAATTAAGCACTGCACAATGACTCCTACTAGTTTCAAAAGGTATCTCCAATTCACCATGGGACATCAGTTAAAAAAAAAATTAAGTCAATTCTACATGAACAGCCATCATCTTATGCAGAAGAGTAAAAATGTGGTCAATGCTAAAAGAAACAGTACTTCCAGAGTTTCCTTGGGTAACAGGTACAATTCAAGTAGAGTTTTGAAAAGAGATGATTTTTTGCTAAACTTTGAAAAGAAATATATCAAATAGACGCATGAGTAGAAAGTATGCTTGTTGGCCTCACAAAGACATTCCAGGGCTGGCTGTCCAGCTCAGAAGTCTGAATCCAAGCTCAGAAACAAAGATAAGGCTGTTTGTTTGATAAGATTATTTTTATGTTACTTCCTAAAGAGTTGGTTATTTCAGTATTTCTTTTTCAAAGGATGTCACTGAAACTCCACTCACTTCAAACTTTGAAGACTACCACGGTGACCAGGGCTCAAAACCTAAAAAGCTGGGTGTTTCAACGACCAGGAAGGACCTGGCCCTTTCATCAGACAAACTGCAGAATTCAGTTATTTCCTGTAACTTTTGCTTAAAGCAAAGCAAGGAGGCAGTATAGCACGTGTTTCAAGCAGCCTGTAGTTATGGAAGCCATGCATACGTCAACACTCAGTACTTAAGTATGATACATGCATGGCTGTAGAACCACCACACCTGTATTACTACATGGCAGAAGGGAAAAGGATTGAGTAAATCTCTAGAGAATACTATATAAGCTTATAGTCTGAATTTTTCAATGTTTGCAAATATTTTGCATCAACTTACCCCAATTACAACAATTCTAATTGGGCTGATAAAATCATGAAGTGACTAGGGCTAGCCGAATAAAATCAGCCTGGTTTAAGCCAACCTGTCTGCCACTTCTGACACCTTCTTAGCTGCATGAGTAATGAATGTACCCCAGAAACACCTTATCCACTGCTAAGGTGTGCCTATTGCTATGGGCGCAAGTTATTAGCTAGTACTCATTGTGGTATTACTTTAAAAAAAATTTTTTTTCAAAAAAGTTCACTGAAGAAAGGCAATAGTTTGAGTTGAAAATTTAAATAAATACTAAAACATCCGTTTTTAAGAAGAATCTGGCAGAGCAAAGTCCCAATTCCACGATGTTATTATGATGTGTTACAAGGATCTAAACAGAGAAGAGAGAAACCAGCTAGTGAATGAAAACATTTTCCAGAAAAGTATTGTGGAGGTATGAAGTTTACATAAGCTTGAAAGTAAGATGAAATAGAAAGTTCTTAACCAATTCCAAAGACAGGCAGGTAGGAAGAACTCCCTGGAGGTATAAAATACAAAGGACAAAGAAAAGTATAAGCATGCCCAAGATTATTACATCACCAATAGTGCCTTTTCTTCATAATTAAGCTTAATTTAGCTGTTTAATTTAAAGACATGTTTAAGTCCTTAACTGAACAGGTATGAATATGAAGTTATGCAAAGCAACTCCAAAAACAGAATTAGAAAACATATTATTTTTACATTATTTAAAAAATTAGCTTTCCGTTATCACCTACCACCTTTATTCCTCAAAGCCTGCAGAAGTATGTGAAAGCACATGACTCCCTGATAAATAGCTAAAATAAGGGCCTCATATGATGCTAAAACATTAGCTATAACACACACCTCACAGCTTAGGTGCTATGCTAATGGCTGTATGGGAACAAGTACAAAAATCAGTGACATATTCTATTAAATCTCAAAGGTACAAGCATTATTAAAAACATGCCTGCAATTCACATCTTCTGCAAACAAATAAAAAAAAAAAAAAAGAGGCTGAAATCATACAACCCTTGGCAAAATCTGAAGAGCCTTCATAATGCTAAGGAATACCCAAGAGAAAATTGTTTTCTATACAAATGAGTCTTGTAAAATAGCAGTCTGCGGGGTCATTCTGGTATATGTGGTGTACACTTTCTGTAGCTGTAGAAATGATGGCTTTGTAACCAAACTAGATGGAAGTCTTCTGAAATATGGCAAAGCAGCTTTCCAGCTCTAAACTGATGTATAACATTACTATGCTACTCCCATGAAATGAGTTCACTTGCACAATTATATTTAATCTATTTTACAGCTATGTGAGAAAACACCTAATTTCATCATCTCCTACATGGAGATCTCATTAACAATGGGAATCTCACATTCACAGGGAGAAATATATCAACTGAGTTGCAAAGATTTGGGAGAATTTGCATTACTTTCCCCCCCCCCCCCAATATCTGTGTATGCTGCCTTTGAAAGGTTATGGAAACAATTTGCAGGCCTCAGTAGACGAGCAAAGATTAAAAATAAGTATGGGTCATTATGATTTTTGAAATTAAAAGCAGAGGCTCACACTGTACTCTAACAGAACTGTGGTATCCAGAGCTGCTTGACCTGAGATGTTGCATTGAAAAGATTGATTGTGCTCCTCTAGAGCACAGAGCTGGAAAAAGAAAAGATTATCAATTTGTTTCCAAGCTAAATTATAATCAATGCAAAAGAAGTGCCAATAGTTAACCAGTTCCTCTTAATTTTGGGCCCTTCCAACCTACCTGTCTACTGCAGCTCGTTTCCTGGGATTTAACTTTCTGATTCAAGATAAGCATTCCTGTTGTACTGGCTGTGCTAGTGGCTAAAACCAAAAACTGTTACGGTGATGATTCTGATTAACAGGATTTCTCACAGGAACACTACATTTCTCATCAAGCAATGTCCTCCACGTTAACTTAACAACAAACTGTGGTTCTCCAGCACAGGTAGGATTCCTAAAAGAGCTTAAAAGAAAGGTACTGTTTCACAGACACAAAGGAAGCCTACATGGATATTTGGCGAACTGAGCATTTTTCACAGTATGGTTATTTTATGAAATCGTAATACAATTTTAAAACAGATTTTAAGCATTATAATTAGGGATAATATTTTGTATGAGCATGAGTTTTTACAGAATCTAAATAATGTTGCTTTTTAAATTGCTCTTACATAAAATTTCTAAGAAATGAAAGCATTTCTGCTTCTACTTAGGTATTTGCAATAAAGCTGTACACCTGTAAGGCTGCCAGGTGAGTGTAGCCAGAAAGAGCTAACATTTATTTTGACATTCAGATGTGGCTGCATTTGTTATTTCCCCAAAACCAAAGACTGACCTAATCACTGCTGAATAAACCGGCTTCTGCCCACCATTTCTAGCCTTAAAAATACAAAAGAAAATGTTGTCATGGAAACCAGTCTATCCCAAAGGTATACCGCATTTTGCTAGATCCAAATTATACTAGCAACCGTATTTCCCTTAATAGTAGAGATAAGTTAAATTCTTTGCCACTTCATACATCATGCTAAGCATGGGTGCCATCGAACAGAACTAAAAACAGCCTAATTTTTTTGAAACAAATTATTAAATAGTGTTACAAAATATATTTAAATTTTGTATTTTGTTAATATATGAAGTTATAAAATCTTCAAGCAAATATGAAGACAAATGGTGAATCACAGAAGGACAACACCAAGTTATTGAAAATCACAAAATGCTTTTTGAGAAGAATCTGAGTGTTCATGCTAGCCTTTGGCTAATTTTCCAGAGATTTCAAATGGATACATTATTCTGATTCATTTCTGGACCTGAATGCTGTACATTTATTACAGAGTATTAAGCATTTGCTGCACTAAGTTAAAAATCTTTAGGTAAAAGAAAACAAAAGCTGAAGAGTTTTAACGGCGACTGTATCTCTACAGAGAAAATTCCCTATAAGGAGATGTTCACTGTAATTCTATATTAAAGACTATGTTTTATTACAACTTCATTGCATAAGCACAGAATTTTACATCTTCGTGGTACTTCCAGTCAAATTTAAAATGGGTTGCAAACTAAGAACAACACGAAGGTGAAGTGTAGCAGCAATGGCATGGATGGAACTTGGCCACGAACACAGCCTGGTCATTTACTCCAGATCTATAATGTGATGCTAGTATTTAAGTCAAATATCTCGTGCTATCTTTCCACCCTGGCCTTACTTGATCCCTCCAACAAGCGAGCTTCGCAGCCCGCTTTGATCAGAGCTCCTTGGATGAGCTGGCACAGCTCCCAGCCTCTGCAGCCCCAGGGACCCGCAACCTCCCTTCCTGCGGCAGGAGCACGCCAGACTCCTTCACCCTTAGCGTTTGCTCAGAGGGATGCTCAGGACAGGCAGGTCTCTGGTCTCCCCCAGCAATACCACTGATTGTTTATATGTGTCCACACACCCACATAGAGGAACACCTTACCTTAAATTAAAAATCACATTCATTTTCATAGGGATATAATGAATATTGAGGTGTTTTAAACTAAAATTTTCTCATATCTGAAGACTGGATTTGTTTTAGTTATACATGTGGAATTAGTTGCTTTGCCCAGTATTGCAAAATGAGTCAGTAAGAAAATCTATGAATCTAGCTCAGAAACATATGGTTTGCCTGTCCGATCACAAGATAAAGCTCCTTCCGGTTACTGGAATCACAAAAATAATTTGGTCTTCTATTTCTCTAAAGCATGAGATGAACCTTCTTTGTATTCACCACAGGATCAGTAGATCTCTCCGTACTCTTACAATGTCCTTTCTTAGGGTCCTTCAAACACCACTGAAGAAGAATTCATACAAAGCCGCAAAAGCTTGCTGAAATCCTGCAATTTTAAGTCAAAGTTTTTCTTTGTAGTTTAAGAAGCACTATGCAAAAGTCTGATACTTGAGGTAAGGGCGGTGATTACATCAACCCAGAGCAATATAATCAACTAAACTACCTGCATGTGCAGTCTCAGTGGGAGGGTATTACCTGTCAACTGAAATGAAAGAGCTACGCCCAAATTCTCATTCTTACTATTTTTCTGCATTAAATGAAAGAGTACTTCTTGGACAACACATGACATCCTACTTCAGATTTATTCTTGCTCAGATATCTGACACTGAATACACCACTATAGCACAGAAAGAAAAAAGAAAGGATTCTAGAACCTGGTGAATCACAGCTAAGCAGAAAAACAGGCTAATGAAAAGTAATTCCAACTTGACTACTGTATAGATAAAAAGAAGCTTCTCAAAGATTTTAATTACAGACTGTCTCAATAATATTCATGCACCAATGCGTTTATTAAGAACTTGGTGAAAATGGAAAATGTCTGCTTATTTGACTTCCAACTCAAGGAGATACAATCTCAAAAAGTATTCCTCCGAGGGACCAATAACTTCAGCCTGCACAAAGGAGGACAAGAACTATAACAAACTGCTGTGGAACAACCAAGAAGGCAAAATAAGAAAAGAGGCATTAGAAGACTCTACAGTCACAGTTTCAATTCCTTCTGACTTGCCAATGTCCACAGTAGTTAATGACACCAGGAGGCTCAAGAAGTACACTTGGTGACCCTCTGCATAGTATGATCCAATGTAAAAACCTTGCACAAAAGCAGCCAAAATCCAAGAGGAAGTTTACAATGGAACTTTTGGCTCACAGAGGAGCACTGGCAATGGGACTGGGGAGCCTTGCAAGTCTCTGATGTGCTGGGTGATAAGTCAAGCAGAGGACTTTGCAGAGCAATATATTTTTGCTCTGTCTCCTGCTGTATTACTCTTATTGCCCAACTTCTCCTCTGTCATGCTCTCCTTACACCCCTCAATCCCTCTATCTCTCATGTTCTTGCTCTCTGCTTCTTGATCCCTTTGCTACTTCTCTGCTGGCTCTCTTTCAGGCTACCACACACAGCTTCAAGCTGTCTGTAGTCAGCATTCATTCTCCACCACTCTCCCAAGCCTGGCTGGCAAGAAGTTCTCTCCCACCTCCCACATGCTTATCATTTTTCCTCAGGCTTGCTCCTCACAAGGACTCACTATGCAGCTTCCCAGGGGTCATCCAGCTTATGAAAAACGATTGATTTATCTTGAATTTGGATAAATTATACTGGCAGAAGCCTTTTTTTCCTCCAAGTTAAGCTGCAAGTCTATGTGAAGATGAATTAGGCAAGTTTACTGGAATAGACAAGTAAAGCCTTTAATCACACAAAACGCAGTTAAATGTAGGAGGACCATCTGAAGAAGAACCACAACCTGATGCACTGGAAATGTGTTTACTGGAGGGTCTTCCTCCAGGAGTTTCTGGCAGGAATCCATTAATCATGCAAGACATGCCTGTGTTCACAACTCTATGAAGAAGACAGCACTTTATGTTTCTGAAATACCTATTAATCATTGTGAAATATACGGACAACCTGGAAATTAATTTTTTATTCAACATATATATTAATATATTTGAATGTAATTTATTTTGATGATCTGTGTGGCATCTGGAGCTTTTCACAATGGTTTGAACATCTCTGCCAAAAATTATGTAAAGGGAGAAATCGGCCTGATGTTCACAGTAGTTCCGTTTCCATGGTCACACAGAACTTTACCTTTCTTACAAAAATAAAGTTCCTAGGTAGTACAATTGTGAAAAAAAATCTAAGCTCCCTCCTAAGACATTAATATTTCACTCTGCTTCTTCATAAGAATTCAGGCAATTAATGCCTAAAGTGATACAGTGGTTTTGCTACACTGCCATTTATTTACCCAGAAACGAATAATCCAAAGATGGTAAGGAAGCTGCTGCTACTCTGGGGATTAATTTGAACCCCCATTTCAAACTTTAAAATGCCATATCTGGCTAGTAATTCAAGCCTCTGATTTTTTTACTTGTATTCCTTTCAAAATAGTCTTTAAGTGGCCTAATAGCATTAGGCTGCCTATGATTTTGACAGGCCGCCTCTTCCGAACTTCAGTTTCTGGTAACTCAATCTCAAGGTCAACAAAGGCTGGGAATGAGGTGAAGGTGGTGGCTTCCACCATGGGCAATCCAGTCCAGGGACCTGTGCTATGCTGATGACTGAGAACAGCACATAATCTTATACACCGGGGGTCTGGATACTCAAAAAACCCCTCTGACTTAGGTGTCAAGCTTAAAATTTGAGTCAGAACACAAGAAGTACTGTAAGGCAAGGAAAAAGTAACAATTTATGGAAGATGTTCACTAGACGGAAACACTCTACAAGATCTCTTTAAAATAACTGTAATTATCAAAATGAATAACCATAATGGTGGTTTTCTGTTCCACAATTTTCTCCCTTTCTACAGACTTTCAGGAAATGCTAAATGATGTGGTAAATGTAATGGTATACTTTGTGGGCATGGTTTAACTTTTTCTTTAAATACTGTTTTAGATGCTCAGTGAGAATATGAAAAGGAATGTAATTTTAAATACATTTAAAGATTAAAACCTGGCACAGTCCACTGTCAATAGCGACTTTTGTGAGACTAATAAAAATTTTAAACTGTGGGATATATCATGCCCAAGTAACCTACACATTCTATTTAAGAGTATTGTTTACAATACTTCAAAGGTAACAAAATAAAAATTTAACTTTTCATACATTCTGCAATTTCACAAGCCTGTCTTGGAACAACTTGAAACTGAAGAAAAATTTTACTTGAGATTTCTAATGAGTTTTCTGAAGTCTGTGAAGTTCACTCATGAGAATTTCCATCATAGGACTTGAGATACACTCACTGATAGTACAACTAATGAAACATGATGTATTTGTTGTTGCTAATCATCCAGATTGGATGTTCTTTGGGTTAAATTTAAAAAAAATATTACACCTTTTTCTTTTTTTTTCTTCCACAGTCCTTCATCTGTTTCAGTATAATGGCTATTAAAATAACTTAGATAACCGACAGTTTAAAGTTCTTAGTATTATGGAAAACACTGTTCCAAATCAGGACTTCCCAGTAGTTATAAATTACTATAACCTTTTGTAAAAGGAAAAGATAGATAACCTTGTTTATTTTTTCTAATTTTAGGCAGCCACAATCTGAGGCTTGCAAAACCATTAATCACATGTGGAAAATCTATTCCTTTACTAATAACAAGACTTGAACACCATCAGCATGCAGAACTCGTTACATGGATTAGAGTCTACAACTTGCTGATATTTAAGCTTCTACATACACATTACTGGCCTAGCTGTAATATGGTTTGGGGGAATACAATAGTCTATCAATTTTATATTACTGCCAAAATGAAACCAACATAATCGTTGGTCAACAATATTCAAAACTTGTCTTTGACAACTCTGTGCCACTCATTGCAAAGTAACACCTGCACAGAGTTAACACTGACTACCAATGACTGAAAAATTGTGCCATCTACCCATAAATTTGAGTGCCTTATATTTATTTTTCTGTCTTCTGCATTTGACTCCATCTGTATTTGCAGTTTTCTTCCTAGCTTGTTTGTGTTGCATTTTTTTGTTCCAGGCTAACTGTATTTCCATACCACACCATGTGCAGTAAACTGGAAGAGTACAGAAAGTCCTTCCACCACTTTGCAGAACAGTAACAGGAAATTTTGAAGTGTCATGGATAAACACTACCAGACTGCATACAATACCAGGTCATATTTTGTTAAGCTGCTGACAGAACTTCAAAATAGGCAGTATTATTTAGACAAACAAACACATGGGCAATTCAGTGTCACCTAAACTAAGGCAGAATTAAAGCTGTTCAGAAGTTCACAGAATCACAGCATGGTTGAGATTACACAGTCCAACTCTGGGGCTCACAGAGGGTCATCCAGAGCTGGCTGCTCAGGCCCACGCCCAGATGGGTTTTGAATATCTCCATGGATGGCCTCTACATCCCCTCTGGGCAACCTTTTCTACCGTACCACCCTTGCAGTGAGGTCTTTTTAATGTCTACAAGGAATTTCCTGTATCTCAATTTGTGCTCTTTGCCTCTTGTCCTTTCAGTGGGCACCTCTGAGAAGAGTCTGGATCCATCTTCTTTACTCCCATTGTACCCCCACTGTATTTACACACATGGAAAGATCCCCTTAAGCCTCTTCTCCAAGCTGAACAGACCCAGCACTCTAGGCCACTTCTTATAGAACAGATGCTCCAAGTCAACTTGCTGTCCACCAGCATTCCTAGGTCCTTCTCAGCGGAGCCGCTTGACTACTTCTGATAACCTTCGCCTCTGCATGCCTAGAGATGACCTCCAGGATGAACTGTCCCATGACCTTTCCAGGGACGGACATGAGGCCAACTGGCCTATATTTTCCCAGGTCCTCCTCCTTGCCCTCTTTGAAGACTGGAGTGACATTGGTTACCCTACAGTCCTCGGGCACCTGTCCTGTCCTCCGTGACCTTTCAAAGATGATGGAGAATGCCTTAGTGACAGCATCCACCAGCACCTTCAGCACTCATGGGTGCATCCTACAGGGGCCCATGGATTTGCGAGGATCCAGTTTGACTAAATGATCCCTAATCCAATCCTCCTCAATCAATGGCAAGTCTTCCTTTGTCCAGATGTTCTTCCTCACCTCTGGGGGCTGGGATGCCTGAGGGCCAACCTTAGCAGTAAAGGCTGAAGCAAAGAAGGCATTCAGAAACTGTGCCTTCTCTGCATCCTGCGTCAGCAGGGCACCCACCTCGTTCAGCAGCAGGCTCAGTTTCTCCAGTCTTTCTTTTACTACTGATGTATTTGAAGAAGCCCTTCTTGTTATCTTTGACATCCCTTGCCAGATTTAGTTCCAAGTGGGCCTTGGCCTTCCTCAGTGCAACTCTCCATACCCTGACAATATTGCTATATTCCTCCCAAGTGGCAGTCCCTTTTTCCACATACTGTAAACCTCATTCTTCCATTTGAGTTTTCTGGAAGCTTTTTGCTCATCCATGTGGGTCTCCTGGCTCCCTTGTTTGACTTCTTCCTCACAGGGATGCACCAATCTTAAGCTTGGTGGAAGTGGTACTTGAATATTGACCAGCTCTTGGTCCTCCCCCACCTTCTCGAGCCCTAGCCCATGGGATTCCTCCTAGCAGGTCTCTGAAGAGGCCAAAGTTGGCTCTCCTGAAGTCCAGGATTGTAATCCTACTTGTTGCCCTGCTTCTACCATGCAGGATGCTGAACTCCACCATCTTATGGTCACTGGCCAAGGCTGCCCCCAACCCTCACATCCTCAACCAGCCATTCCTTGTTCATTGGTGTAAGGTTCAGCAGCACATCTCACCTCACTGGTTCCTCCACCACCTGTGTCTAAAAGTTATCCTCAGTGCTCTGCAGGAACCTCCTGGATTGTGTGCACCTCACTGTGTTGCTTTTCCAGCAAACATCAGGGTATTTGAAGTTCCCCGTGAGAACCAGGGCCTGCAATTGTGAAGCTATTTCCAGATGTCTGGAGAAGGCTTTGTCACCTTCCTCTTCCTTGTCAGGTGGCCTGTAGCAAATGCGCACCAGAGTGTCACCCGTATCTGCCCACCCCTGATGTTCACCCATAACCTCTCAATTTTTTCTTCCTCCATCCCTAGGCAGAGCTTGATAGATTCCAACTGCTCCCTTGCATAAAAAGGAACTCCCCTACCTCAACTTGTTAGTCTGTCTTTCCCAAAAAAGCCTGTAGCCATCCATGACAGCATCCCAGTCATGTGAGCTATCCCACCATGTCTCTGTAATTGCAACCAGATCATGGTTCTGTGACCACACACAAATCTCTAGTTCCTTCTGTTTATTCTTCATGCTGCATGTGTTGGTGTACAGGCATTTCAGAGAGGTAACTGAGCACACTGTTTCCCTGGGGAGGTGCGTGAAGACCCACCATAGCCGAGCACACCCTTGAGGTCGTTAGTCTTCTGATTGTCGTCTCATGAGGCAGCTAAGGCACCTTTGCCATTTCTCAGTCTGCCCTGGCCAATTCTGCTGTTGGATGTGATGGCATTAGCATTGCCACTTTGGACCCCACCCCGCTTCAGTTTACACAGACACAGACACACATACAAAATACTCTGGGTCATTTAGAGAAGGCTTAGGTATTTTTGCACAGAGCCATGATACTCCCTACAACATGGACTTTCCAATGCCTACGTATGTGATTAGTATGTCATTTCCCATGCCTGAGAAAGCAGGTAGTGGAAGGGAGAGAAGGGGCCCATGAAGATAAAGAATGGCATTCTATTTTCTGTTTCACAGCAAGGGCTTTCTGGTCTTTTACTGCTTGCTAGCTCATGAATGTCAGGATATTTTTTACTTTTTTTAAAAAACTTGAGCTAACATTATTTAGACTACAACCGCTGTGCCTTTTTGTTTGGTTTGGTTTGGTTTTTTTTTTGGGGGGGGGGGGTGTCTCCTCTCCTTCAACACAACTAAAATCTACCAGCAGTATCTTAAAACTTCTGATCATCTGTGGTTTCCAGTGACCAGGCAGATGTGCTTCTTAATGCCCTGATACGACTCTTTTGCATGCTAAAACCTCTATCCATAAGACATGTAGCAGTTTTACATCTTTGCATTGCAAGGGGAAGCATTTTCATCAGTGTTGCACAATCTTACATATCTATCGGCTTGAGGGTCTATGTGAATCAGAATTCAAATTATCCAAATGTTACATGTGTCTTACTTTCAGAATGTTTAACAGCCCACTGAACTGAACAAGAGGGTGAAATATGGGGTGGGACATCCAGACTAACAGTAACTGCCAGCTATAAAAAATTCTTACAGCATTAATCACCTTCCTAGTATATTGCTACTGCCAGCATCCAGAAAAGGTTCATTCTGAAGAATCTGAAACAATAGAAAATGTTGGTGCTGCAGACTTGTACTGTAAGCTATTTAGGTTTGTAGTAAAAGCAAATATTTCTGTGAGACAAGAAGAGCATTGGACTGTACAAAACAGTACTGCAAGAGTGCAAGTTAAAACAGGATGGATTTGGGACATGCAGGTTAGCAGTATATATATGGTAAAATGGAAAATACACCAAAAAGAGACCAGAAGACACTTTTCTTAAATGTAAGCTGCAAAACATCTTCTTTTCCATCAGTCTTATGGAAGAAGGCATTTATGAGCTAGCCCAGCAGCAAGAGTAGGCATGAACAGCAAAATCTAGGGAAGGCATTACATTAAATTCAGTTTGTGCTACTCCTAGACAGTTTCCTTTCTGTGATAATGGCTAAAAATATTCAAAAGCACTTTATACCATTAAGTTAAAATTTCATTAATTTACACAAGTTTTGAAAATAAACCCTCTTGTGCCTTTATCCAACAAATAAAAGAACAAGTTTAAACCCAAAATCCAGCATCTAAACCTCTTCTTGTCAGGTGCTTTGTGGTTTTTATTTCCACACGGGTAAAGCAACAGCTGCTGCTGCTGAATATTTTTAAACACAAGAGGATTTCTTTTAGTGCTGCTGGACAACATGGCCAAAATTTAAAGTGACAATCAATTAAAGCTTGTTATTGTCATAATAATGGCAGTGTAATATGTTTCAATGGTACTTAGAGACTGCATCTTCTGGAGTTAAAATTAATTACACCTGTGCTACCTATCACCAATTTGTTTCAAAATTACAATCTCTGATGAGGTTCAAAAAAATCCAGAGTTGATCTCACCTGTAAGCTCCGCATTTTTAAATGAAGCACATATCAAGAGGCAAAATATGATTAAAGCAATGTAAAGAATCACTCAAAATATAACAAGTAACATTTTTCAACTCACAGTTGAAATTCTCTTTACAACTGCTGTTTTCAAGGTATTAGTTTTGTTTCCATAATAAATGATAACTTTGAAGATTTATAATTCTGTTTCGAGATAACTATGGTGGGAATAGTTCCCTTCAGGAATGACTACAAGACTGCCTCAGCTAGCAGGTCTCTGCTGATATTTTTAACCACTTAGGGCTTGATGTTCTGATAACCAAGATGATTTCATATCAAGCTCAGCAAATACTATTTCTTGATGTGACCTCAGAGAGAAACTAGTCAGCCTGATTTCACCAGCTAGATGTCAGAGCAAAGGAATCAAGCAGGATCTAATACATTTAGCATAGAGGCAGAAGTATCTGACTATTGCTCATACAAACAATATTCAGATGCTGTCACTTTTGCTCCCTCTAAATATCCATGGATTCAAATTGGAGGAAAAATTGGCCACCTTTGGTTTTTAGCTGAATGTAAAATTCTGACAAATACAGGCACTTCCAAGGACTCTAAAAAATCTTACTTCTCCAAACTCGATAAAACAGCTGTACTTTTACAGGAGTGCAAAAGAAAGTTTCATGATTACAATCTTACGGATCCACAACATGCTGATATTTTTGCTAAAATGTGACACCTAAGCAGATGGACCACCACTGATTTTTAAAAAACATGAATCTTTGATGAAACCAAGGTAACCAGTACTTTTGGCACCCTTTGCCCAAGTTCAGATATCTACAAATAGGTATCTTGAGTTGCTGAAATGGTTAAGTTTTTTAATACTAGCATTATTTTACATTTTTCATGTCAAAGAAGTTGAACCTAAGAATCATAACTGTGTAGAACATAGGTAAGGAACATCATAGCTAAAATGGAATAATTTAAAGAGCTAGAGATTATAAGCAGAAGACAGCAGGAAGTACTAAGGCAAATATTTGCAGCAATCTTAATTGGGATTTATCATTCTGACCTAAAACATTACTTTATGAATTGTGTGTACAGATTTGCATTTAATCCAGCTGTGGTTTATGAGGCACACCTTTACACTTACATAGCCAAAACAAATTAATTTTAAAATTTACACATAAGATTTTATTTATTTATATCTATCTGTGTGTGTGCGTGTGTGCGTGTGCGTGTGTATAAAAACACTGACACATACACCGTTCAATATGACATTATGCTTTACTTATAGTAACACACACTACACTGAAAACTGGTGATAACTAGCTGTGACGTCTCCAGAGGTAGAATTTTGCTGTCCTAATATTTTTTAATGTATAAGATAAACTGTAAAAAACGTAAAAAATGAAGGAGTAAACCCAAATAAACAAAAGACAGGAGAATCGTCAGCGATACCGATTCCCCAAACTTCTTCTTCAGCAAGCTTCTTCAAAGTAAAAAGAATTACAAATTTGTGTGGAAACAAAGAACGATGCCCAACACAAATACCATTCACCCTGCTACTGAGTGGATCTCCTATGCAGGCAATCCCAAAGCTCTGGACAGATTGTTGACTTCAAGATCCACCACTGCAAACTCTTGCTGCTGCCTAGTCAGAGTTTTTCTCACAAGCACATCATGTATAATCCCTCAAACTCAGGCAGGTTAGCCTAGAATAATTTGGTCAGTAGAGGCAACCTGAGAGAATAGGAGACCATGCAGAATACTAAATGTAATTCTTTCAAGGTGGTACACAGAAGGAAATAATATAAATAAAGTTAACTAGGGACACAGATGGGGAATGAATATGCCCTTCTCTATGTCTGCAGTACAAAGTCGAAGAACAATTTAGCCACTTCAATTCAGGAGATAGCTTAGAATTCACTGACATAAACCTTCCTTGATGGACCCAAGGCATGTATTACACAGAAATGCTGATTAATGAGAACCGATACACTGGTTTCTTCCTCAGGACTGCTTTTCTTTATGGTACATGTAGCAATAAAGATAACATTTAACTTGACCTAAGAGTTATAAGGAGTATCCGATATCCACACTGTAGCTATCCAATTATATACCTACACGTATTCATATTTGCTTTATAAGAAGGCCATCTTCGCTTTCCTGTAAACAAAATATAATCAAGGAATGCAATATCCAGTTGTATCTTCTCCTAGGCTAAAATGTTACTGAACCTAACCTATCTTATATGGATTCGTCACCTTAAATATATTTTTATTTTTTAAGAAAAAAATCGTAACTGCTTCCCTTTGTTGCTATAAATTCTGTATGGCTTGAAAGAGAGTCCGTAGTTTCTTTAATTACTTTTCTTCTTATCCTTAAAATCTGTATATTTTTGATTCCAGCAATGCTTGCAGTGCTAGTAGTGTTATTGGTAGTGAGAAGAAATATCCCCATCTTAAGATTACTATAGTATCACAAAATAATTTCGTTTGTAAGAGGCCTCTGGAGGTCATCTACTCCAACCTACTGCTCAAAGCCGGTTCGACTAGCGCAGGGACTTGTCCAGACAAGCTCTCCGTTGTGGTACCACAACTTCTCTGAGCAACCTGTGCCAGTATTTTATCAGAGCTGTTGTAAAAAAGGGTTTCCTAGTATTTATCTAGACTTTCCTATGTTCCAGTCAGACCTTATTTAAGTCAATTCACCTAGCAGATTTTTCAGATAATTTGCCCATTTAACTATTTATACTACCTTAAAGTATACGAAATGTATTCTCTGTGCATTTCACTTACGCTGCCTTTTTTTTTTTTTTTCCCCTAAAAAAAGTTAGTGGAGGAAATTATTTGTTATAATGGACTCTTAAACTTAGTGAATACACTGTAAGTATAAGTTGTCAGGTAAGTGTATGAGCAAAGAGAAGCTTCATAGACACTCTTATGGCAAAAAATGATTGAAATGCAGAAAACCAATTCCCTCTGTTTATTTAATATCACTCAGTATTTAAGGAAAAGCAGCTACTTTCCAATGCTAGACTAAAGACTACAAAAAGTTGAGCGCTTTTTTTTTCTTTGCTACCTATTATCTATTCTGTCCTTTCCAAACAGCCCCATGTAATTTCCAATACCATAGCTACAAATTTTTAAAACTGGACATGAAAACAAAACAAGGAAAAAGCAGTTTAATAGTTCTCCTACACCCCAAATTAAAATTGAAGCGTCTGAAAACAGCACAGGAGCCACCTCCGTGGTTTCAGCGAAAGCAAAGTGTGCTGGTGGCACCGCCACCGCTGCTGAGCGGGTACCTGACAGGGATGCAGGTGCCACCCAGGCACAGCCGCCTGTGCTCTTCGGGGCAGAATGCCCTTTCTGAAAATACGGTATTTTTCATGCTCTGTGAATCTCAGTTACAGATTCAGCCACAAAAGAAGCAGCAGAAATATGTTTAAGGTAATTCTGATATTTTTTTTTTAATTCCCCAAATGCGATTGGAATAAAATATCAAACTTACTGACTAGCAATGGTAGGGGAGGGACAGTTTCAGACTGCAAAGTATAACAAATTCATTCATGTATTTCCAGTTCTTCATGAAACTAACAGAAGGCTTCAACCGCACCAATTCCATCTGAGGTATAGCAAGTTGAATTTAAAATCCAATTTCACTGGAAAGAAGAGAGCTAGGTAAAAATATCTATTAAGATTTACAGCTCGAAATTAAATAATTAAAAAATACTGTCTCTTAAGGAAACTTACTGTTGAGCCAAAGTATCTTTTTTCTTTATAAAGCCTAAAGAAATAAAATTACTGGTTGGAAACCAGTATTGGAAACCGGTATGAAAACAGATTGGAAATATATAGATGTTGTATAAGTTAAAAGCAAAAACCATCCAGAAAAAATAAGCACACACAGGCATCTCCAATGGTTATGCTCCCAAGAAGTTTCAATACTCTGTAATGATTCCTCTTGTCCTACCATATGTCAGTTTTGGCAGCCATTCCCTGACAACTATTGTCAGTGCAGCTGATCTGGCACTGGGATCTTACTAGCCATTACACCTCCCACAGTCTGCAAGCATTAAGTGGAATTTCCTTTTTATCATCTTCAAATACATGTTTATCGTTTTTAGTTTTTACATTGTTAAATGAAAGGAACTGATTACATGGCTCCGATATGAAAATTTATTGTAAAGGAAGACCTTCAAAACCTTATCTTGCTAGATTTGTTTAAGGACTTTATTACCTAAGACCAGGACTGTAAGAATTCAGTACAAAATCCTTGCAAATTCTGGCCTCACAGATGTGAGTGGAAGTTTTGATGTCAGCCTGGCCAAGACTTCATCTCTTGATTTTGTTCTAAAATCTACCTGAGTGAAAATCTTGTAGGTGCACATTATAAAACAGATTAAATATAAACATGTAGACAGACGGACAGATGTCAGAACCCAGAAATGTTACCATTTTAGTAAGACTAAGAAATAAATTAATTACATATAGCACCTTTATTTTCATTTTTATGTGTAAGTATTAGGCAAAACTGAAAATTACTTTTTGAATAAAATAACCCATGCTTTGAGGTATATCATTTACTGAGATACTAAGGAGCCAGTCTGTGTCACAGCTAAGACTTTTAAAGGAGGAGGATATGAGTAAAAGCAGGAGTTTCACTGCAACCAGCCATCAGAAACCTTTCATTAAATTTTTGTCTTTATCACACAGGACAGTGATGTCCCCTCCGCAAAGCAGAAGAGTAGCAGTAAGTCACCATGAGGAAGCATTGCTGGCTCAGTGAACCTATCGAGACAAACCCTGAAGCACTGCCTCTGCTAGAACTATATTCTCTTTTATTCAGGATCCCTTTCTTTCAGCTTGGGAATATATTTAGTATTTTCTCTAAGCACAAAATTTTAAGTTATAACTCAAAAAGTAATTTTCCAAATAACTAATAAAAAACAAAGGGGGTTAAATAATTGTCACAACTCTTCCTACCCAAGCCTGCCTGTAAAGTAAGGAGATCAAGCAAATGTTGGCTCAATTAGAGATTATCTGTGCAAACCCCTTATCGAACACTTGAAAACATGGGGAAATTGAAAGTCAGGAGTGGCAGCACAGAAGAGGGAAGTGACATTATTTCCCACTACAGAAAGCTCTGTCTGCATATGAGGAAATATAAACAGGAAAATCAGCAGAACTTTTGCATTGTGGTTTACAGTTCACATGTGCAAAAAGACGGTCTAAAGCTCATCTCTGTGACTACACAGGCTCATACTGCATTTATGGATATCGTTCTAGTAGGAGTGTACCAATAAAATGTGGCAATTTCATGAAGTTGAAAGGTCTCAGTAAGGAAGAGAAGGATCAGAGGTGTCACTGGTGAGGAAGCAGATGGGTAGGGTGACCCTCAAGGGGATTAAAATTAACAAGTATGAACTAGAAGATGAATAGCACATCTACAAACTAGTAGAATATATTTTTTTAAAAAACCCAAATTTATTCATCTATAGCAAGATAAACATATAATAATAAAGAATGATTGTAAGATCATGAAAGCAAACATAAATCTAAAACTGTGAGTAATTTTGGTAAGCCTGGGAAAACACTGATGTGAATCCGGAAAGGACCACTGAGATCCCACCTGGGACACCATGAAAACTGACCATTCAATCTAAATAAAGCTAATTTGAGCTGGAACAGAATTAGAGAAACACTAGTATGACAATTGCAACAATGGAAAGAGGTTTGACCATTAAGTGGTGGTAGAGATCTAATCAAGCTTATATGGCCATTTATTAACCATGACTATTTTCCATGACGTACATTAGGAATACTTGTGGAACCAATTTAAGATGGAGGATTTTCAGATGAAGTATGTTCTTTTTACTTTAACATCTTTTGAAGCAAAACATCTGTATAAAATTAAACAAAAATTAACATGACAGTCTTCCACACGCAGCCTCTTTTCTGGTTTGGGTGGAGGGGAAGGGTGGTGACAATACGTTCATCCAAACCATATTACAAAATCAGCAATTAAAATAAAAAGAAATAAAATTATACTAACAGAAAGGTTTGTTCCAGCTCCCATATTTTTGCAATAAAGTGAAAAGGAGCAATTCTATCTCCTTTATATCTGCCCCTTTCCTACAATGCTGGAAAAAACATTAAAGGTACTGATGCCTATGTTCACATACTACACTATTTTGTAACAGTCTTCTGCAATATGGTCAGAGGCTCTTATGAACAAAACAACTCCAAACAAATTCCTAGCAAACAGAGCTGTAAATATTGTTGTACTACTTCTGACTTTGATCAAGCTACACCGAGTTGCCTTGGATGAAAAGCTGCCCCAAAACATTAATGTCAAATCCTGGTTCCAGTAGTGCAGATCAGGGGAAAAGAAACAAAAGGCTGAGACAGCTATGCTAAGGTGTTTTTTGAAAATTAAACCCAAGCACTTTTTCTTGCAAGTTAGTACTCAGATTAGATTGTTTCCCTCAATGCATATATATAATGCTAATAATATATGCTCTTTAACTTCTAAGACCAGTAAAAAATTCGAAGCACCTTTAGAGGCTGTAATATTCACTTTCCCCATTTTACCAACGACAAAAAAGATGCAGCAAGTTTGGGGAAAAAGTTCACAGGGCAGAACAACAGCAACACGAGGTACAGACAAGGAATCCCAGAAGTCCCGGCCCCAAGTCCAACCCTTTTTATCACATTATCTTCTTCCGAGACTGTATGTTGAGCATGCAGTGCAAGTGCTTTTAGATTAAGAACAGGAAGATGCTGATCACCTGGCTTTATCGTTTAAGCAAGTGTTGTTTCAGCTTTGTATTTACCTAACACATATAAATAGTCTACTTAATTTTGAACCCTCATGATCTGATCAACATGTAGAGTCAGGTACACATTTTTCAAATCTACAGCCACGTATATTCAGCTGACAAAGGCACACAATATGTTAATTGCAGTAAGGTGTTGCAGAGAGGTGAAGAGCATGGGATCTGCCTAGTGCCCTGGCGAGCAGCCCACTAGAGACAAACGTGCAGAAGCTGGCTGATGCCTCCTGAAGTAGCTCGCAACAAAATATAAACTGCACTGAGTGATCAAACACACCCGAAACTTAACTACACTGAAACTACTTGCTTATTGTCATGACCCAATGTAACTGCAGCAGACCCGCACATAAGAAAGCTTCTTATTTTTGGTCCCAGAAAACCTCTACTCAGTTGCAAGGACCCAAGAGAACAAATTGTACTTGAACAAAACTGGGGGGCGGGGGCAGGGGAAGGAAAAGGCAATCATGTTCAACAATAGACAAACATTTATCTTGACATCACATTTCATCCACGATGCTAAGAGATGGCATCTGGTCATTTTAGGGTGATTGCTTGTGGGGCAGGTCAGTGGAAGGTATTTTAGAACAAAAGGTTTTCTAGGCATGTAATAACTGTATATAGAGAAGCAAAAAATTCTAATTCAGAGAAAAGTTGTCACTTAAGAACTGTGAGGTTCCAAAATCCAAAGAATGTCCTTGAATTTCAATATAAATCTACTATGTTAATTATGGATAATGCTGGAAATCCCAGTACCAAACTGACTCTACATTCAAGGAGTATTTGACATATTAACAGAAAATAAACTCTAATTAAATAAATTACTACTTCTTTCTCAAATATAAGACAGAAAACAAAATTATGCCTAATTTTGTTCTTCTGGAAAAAAAAATTATAGAATTACTGTATGATATGTAAATAATTAGCAGCAGCAAAAAATACCTGCCATAAAATCGTGGTGAACTAAGGTACTCGAGCTTACACTAAAGTAAAATTTCCCATAAATGGCCCAAACAACCATAATCAAGCATGTTTTCTTTCTCTCCTTCACTCTCACTGCACCAGCTCACCCCTGCTCTGCAAGAGACTTACTCTTGAAGACACTGTCTTCAGCTACCTCAAATATTGTATTGTAATTATGCAAAGGGTCTGTGCATGGATACTGCCTTAAATTAAAATTAAAAAAGAGGCCTTCCCCTGACTAGAAAGATCACTGTTTCCATTCAAAGCAAGCTGCAAGTATTACATATAAAAGAATATTTTGAAATGCAAAAATATCTTAAAATATGAACATTTTCATATGAAAGCAAAATGATCAGACACTTCTTTGGACAGTAAAGAAAAATCTGGTGCACTGCTGCATAGGGATAAGTATGTCAGACTTTGATCAGAAAATATCGTATCTTTTATAAAGATAAGTTTTAATAGATATCAACTGTTGGCACAAGCAACCCATCAGTGAAGGGGTTAAATGAAAAACTGTATCACAGTAAAACTAGAAAATTTATTTTTCTACAATGGGCTTTAAAGATGAATCTTACGCTAAAATTTGATGGCCATACTCTGGTATCAGAACCTTTCCACACCTTCTCTTAGTTTAGCCTCTTCACAGAAGAGCATCCTGTTGTGTGTACACAGGCAGACTTTAACTCTGAGCATACACAAGCACTCAACCATCAATAATTTAATAGGCTAAGCCTATTAAAGCCCACAACTGTCAAGCCCTGCATGTAGAGTTTCTAGAAAATTAACCTCTTCCACCATTCAAAAATCAATCAATTACTCCCCTAGCATACAAATATCAAAGTTACCCTCATTTTTTAAAAAACTCTGTAGCATCTAATGTTTGAAATCTAGCTCACTGTGTAATTGTTTCCCATAACAAATGTACTATTTGGAATAACTGTTCATAATCCTTTCTGGAAAACATAATCCCGAACCAAAGCTGGTTCTGTATTAAGTACAAATGATTCAAAAAGCACTTGATCTTATCATAAGGGTATGTTCAAGAAAGTTGGAAGGAAGAAAATTTGTAACAGCCATATCAGAAATCTTGTTTTTGAAAGAAGGGAAATGTGCTTCCCGTGTGCATGTTATGGGCAGTATTAGTGTCAGATGTCAAGCTAATATTTGCATTCACAGTTAGTATGTTGAAACTCTACCAAGTATTGGCGCTTTTTTTCTCTTGTAGGAGAAAGGAAAAGACAACTCCTGAAAGCGCATGTTGCTGTCATCAACAGAGACTTCAGAAGTATCCTTTGCTCCAGAATCTTCACCATTACTTAGTGTAAACATCACATGCCAGCCAGAGAACAGAGTATTTTCAAGAGAAAACATTTTCTCAGTTACAATTCTTGAAAAACTTGCTTTGAAAAGGCTTATTAAGAAAGTGAACAGAACTATTTATATTGCTTATATATCTGCTTATCTGTCAGAACAGAAATTAACAACAGAGTAACTTCTATGCCTTTACTGTAGAAGCTTCATATTCAATTTCTGTATTTCTCTACATAATTCATAAACAGATGTTACTTGTGTGTGTTATAAAATGTCATATGATAGGTAGGTTGGATGCTATTTATTAGAAGAGGTCAAAACTAAATTTTTATGATTTTGAAATTTTAATAGGTTTTGATATGGTATGACCATGAACTTTTTTCATGAAATACAATCTAATAGCACAGAAAAAATCAAAACAAATATCAATGTGTATCTTGAAATTAAAAAGGCATATTCTTCCATCACTATGGAATAATTGGGGTTTTTTTCAGAATGAAATATTTCTCCACTTTTAAAAACTATTTCCATAGTAAAATTAATCTAAATTGACAGCAAATAAGGGGAATGCTAGCATGTAACTAAATAACATTTTCCTTTAAAATTTGCTTCAGTAAAACTGTACCAATACTTATCATAAACAGGAAGTTTATTTTACTATCAAATAAGCCTTCATATGTTTATGAATTAAGATGCCAATAACAAATATTCTCAAACCTAATATATTATTTGAATCTGATCTTGAAATCCATATTTATTATTTGATACGATATGTATATTTCTAAAGTTATTTTGTACCCCTTTTTTAAATGAAACAAAGATTGTTTTTCCGAGAGTTTGATGTACTAAAAAAAATCTCTCCTAATTCAAGCCTACAATAGTAAGAGTTTGAAAACAGTACTTTTCCACACAACTAAACTATAATGACCATAACCCAACAAACTTAACTGTTATAAAACAAGCGGAATTATTCCACGTCTTAAAATAAGTCCTGCTTCCACAACACACGAAGTTAATGTGCAACCACTGTAGATAATATTAACAGAATGCCTGTTGAGTAAGTTCAGCTTTTTTGAAAATTTTAACAGTGGAAGTACAAACCATACATGCCCTCCACTGCATGTTAATTTTTTTTTAAGTGTCACATTCCAAGACATTAAAACAAACAAACAAACAAACAAACAAACAAACAAACAAACAAACAAACAAACAAACAAAAACCACCAAAACAGAAAACAAACAGACAAAACCCCCAAACCTCTCTAGTTTAAAATCAATCAATCAGCAAAGTACTTACAACATTGTCTTAGACATGTGGCTGAAAGACTTTAGCGAATAAAAGTTTTGTCTAGTATCAGATGCATGACATGCATCTGAGGGATATGATGATGGTACGATACAGGACTATGACTGAGGACAGATGCAGCCGACTGCAGATAAAGAAATGACAGAAACCATAGCCATGACAGAGGATCAAGCAGAAAGTACAGAGAATACAGAAAAGGAGAAATAAGTCTTTGTAAAAAGAGAGAAAACAGAAGTGGAGTAGCAAGGAGACCCATCTGGTTAAAATAATATTTTCATCACTTTTAACTGAGCAGTGCCATTTCAGGACCAAGACACAGAGAATCCTTCAACACAGAGACTATAGGACAAAAACCTTACATTACTGTGATCATAAAAAATGAATATTTAGCCAGATGTCAGCCTGTTGCTCCCTACCAATACTGCTGGGGAAATAGAATGGACATGAGATCCTTCTACAACTCTATCGTATCTCTAAAGGGGACAAAAAACTTGAAAGCAAGGTGAAAGCAGAGGTGAGGAAAGTTGATCATGGCATTGTACTTTATTCCGGTTTTCTAATGTTATATATTCGTCTCATCTCTGAAATATCAGATTTAAACAGAACTTTCTAATATTTTTATACCAGTCATTCTGGATGTTGCTATTATCTCACAAAACGTCCAACCCCTTCTGAATCATCTAGCACTCTTTCACTTTTTAAATGGCACAGCATCCTACAGCCTACACATACATGGTGAGAAATTTTTTCCTTATATCAGTTCTGCCTTCAGCAATTTTTAATTTTATTCAGTACCTCTTCTGTTGTGAATAGCCTTGAAAATCATCCATTTTAATCAATAAACATTGGTTCTTGCATTGCTCCGCTACTGTAAAGCTGCAGCCTCTCTCATCCAAACACTGATTAGAATTTACGACCAACTTCATTCTCATCCCACCTCTGCGCCCACAAATTTATACCCTTTGAACCCAAAGGACTGATTCTCTTTCCTATCATTAACAACCGAGTGGGTGAAAACTCTCTAGTAACCAAGAATAAATCTTCATTTTAACCACTTAATTCTGATTTTTAAAGGAGTTCAATTCTAGGTATCACACAAATAACACTGTTTCACATAGTTACTACTTCTGCAAGGGAAGTAGCCTTTCTATCGGTTCTCTAAACTGAAATACAGGAACCGGACAGTTTTGGACAAAGCATGAGTTGAAAAGGGAAATAAAACTACCTGTAAAATTTGCTCTAATTTCTTCAGTGTCACTTAGCTTCTGCGACCTTCTCCACTCTTCTCATCTTTCTTGCTGTTCTTGCAGAAGTATCCTTTTTTTCTGCAGCTGAGGTGACCATTATTGCACACAGAAGCCAGATGAGGCCATAACACTCATGTTTCATAATGAGGCTATAAAATTTTCCATACTGTTTTCCATCCTGTTTACTATGCCAAGTCTTACACAAGCTTATTTTCCTGTGTTATCGTAAATAATATCAAACTGAGGAATATTTTTCAGACAGCTAAGGAGCAAACTTTCTTAAATTTCAGTTACACAAATACTATGAGCTTATACCAAAAAAAGCCATCAAAAGCCAGAAGCACTGCAAACAATATGAGAAGGTTACATACAAAATGCATGTGTCAGAAAAGTTGGTTAGTTTGAGTTCTGGATTTATACATCATGTAAACAATTAAGTAGTGTTTTTCGTAGATGGTATGTTTTGTCAACCCTTTTTTAAGATTTTGTATATATTGATTTTTGCAGTAATTATATTAATATACATTTGTTTATATATTAAGAATTATTACAAATTTTAGTGATGAATCTGCAAACCAAACAGCAGTATGCTCACAATTAGAATACTGCACTCAGCCCTGGAAACACAGGAATTTCCCAAGGATGATTATAAAAAGTGACTGAACTGCTGAACAACACAAGTTATGAACAAAATATTTATGACACTAAACATATACTTTATAACAGAGAACAGTTAAAATTATTCAGTCTGTGGATATTGGCACTCAACATACATGAAAATCTTTGATCATAAAGGGCTTACTAGTCTTACTGGAGAATAACAAGATCCAATAGCTGGAGGTTGAAGTTATATTGTTAAAATGGACATGTATTCGACACTAAGAGCTATTTTCTAGAAGTCAGGATTATTAAACTCTGAACTCACTCACCAAGAAAGGTTATGGTCTTACTACTGGTTGCCAGTTGTTAAGGTAAGACCATGGCTTTTTTTTGAAGTCATGCTCTTGTCCTCTTTGAGTAAAAAATTAGCTTGTATGCACTGGTCACCAACTTCCTCTGCTTCTTTCCCATTTCTCCCTAGGGAGAACTGGGTAGATTGCATTGCCCTCAACATGCTTCCAACACTTGTAACCCTGCACAGTGGCACCAGTCATACTCAAATATCACCCTTAATGGCTTCTGTTGGTTGCCTTTCAGAGTCCAGGAGCAATTAAGAACACTGAGAGAAGAGGCTGGATGTGACTGATGGCCACTGCTCTGAAGTAACAGAACAGAAAAGACCTCCCTTTTCAGAAGCCAGCTTTTGACTGCACAGAGGGATGGGTGACACTTCATGGTCTGAGAAAGCTGGGAAGTCAGACTGAGTCATTTAATCTCCCCTTTTGCTTTTAATTTTACCTGGATCACAATTACACATTAACACACGGGACAGAGGTCCCCACTGAACTACCTGCAATGGACCAGACCCTCTTCTCTGCTGTTATAGTCTGCTAGGACAGGTAAGTATTTTATGGGTTACTCCTAATCTTTAAACAATAGGACATTTCTCAGTTTAGCTTTCCTAACCCTCCTAATTATTTTGCAGGCTGTTTTTAATGTACTTGAATTGGTCTAGTTTTTTACTTTTGTCCATATAATCTTGAAAGTCCATTCTCACCATTCTAATTGTCCCTTGAACACCGCTTGCCAAAATTTACATTCCTTAATACCCTCACGAAAATTTTTCAAACTTCCCTGTGGTTTTGTTTGAAGAGCATTTTACACTTTACTGTTTAAGCTTTCCCTTCAATGGCACACTGACTTCTAAGAAACTGCTGGTGTTCTCTCAAGTAACATCCAGACCATGTCTCTAGGTTTTTTTAACTTTTAACCTCAGGGTCCCTCTGACTAACTATCTAATTTTATTGAAATCACTTCCTCTAAAGCTTAGTCTCATTCTGTGTTGCCTTTTGGTTCTGTATCTCCCCCTAGGATGTTGAATTTAATTATACTGCAATTATTATTAAATTGGTGGCTCAGACATTCCGCCTCAAATTAACTTCAGTTTGCTATTTAATATTAAATTGAGAATAATGTTGGCTCTCCAACTAACAGTTCTGAAGAAGTTATTTAATGTGCTAAAAAGCACACCAAAAGTTTTGTGCTAGTCACCACCTTTAATTCTGACTAACTGAAGCCCTGCATTATCATAATAATTTAGGCAATATTGCACAGCCTCTTCAGCTCTCTCTGTTGGTACATCAGTATCCTTTTCTTGATTTATGTCTGATTATGCACCATATCTAGTTTCTTTCAGTTGGGCATTAAAACTGAAAACTAGTGGCTTTAAATCCACCAGCTAACAATGCCTGTGTAAAGAAATAAGTAACATTTTAATAAAATAAGCATTGCCTGAGCTCTATGACTGACTGCCACTCCTCACTTTTCACCTCCACACACAGATGCACACCACAACTGAAAATATGGCCAAAACCCTGTATACTCTGGCAATCTTTGCCTCCAGGGGCTAATAAATTTCAGCCTGCCTTAAGGCTTTTTTAATGTGCAATGCCTATTATTACTTATCATTTGCACTTTAATAAAGACTCAGCCAAATCAGAATTTGATTATGGGAGACATCGTATAAACAAAGTACATGTGATAATTCTTACCACAAAAAATTTACTGTTTAAATAGAGACAAGAGACCTGAGAAAAGGACAGTTACACCCTGTTTACAGATCAGGAATTGAGGCAGAGAAATTGAAGTATCTTTATACAGGAATTCTGTCTCAAAGTTGGGCATTTTCCTCAGTTCTCCCCACTTTACACCTATGTGGGTACATATATTTTTAATGACAAGATTTTCCCTTCTTTCTGGATTGGAAGGGAAGGAATAAAAGGAAATCATTGAAAGATCTCCCTTTACCTCTGTCTTTTGTGTACTGAATGGTTTAATGCTCTGTGACAACCTGTCATACAAAAGGAGTCAAACTGGATTGCCTGCACATAGAAAATGAGGCATGTTTACCTCCTCTGTTAAACAACCAACAATTGTTTGTAGTATTTCTACATTTTGATAATATGCTGGGGATATAGATAGAAAAAACTGAAATGCCATAAAAAATTACACATAATCATTATGTAGAATACAGGTATGCATGATACCTTGATGCAAGTGATTGATGTGCCTCACTAGCAGTTTACTAATGGGAAAGGAGTTCATTAACATACACAGGAACTGAAAACAACACATAGTAACAGTTGAGTACTCTCCTTTATGGCTTTTAACATTTACTATTTTGCCATATGAACAATTTAATGAAACTGTCATACCCAGATTACTTGGAAAGACCACTGGCAACTTTTGCTGCTTTTTCTCACTGTCTGGATTTACTTCCACATTGTTTGATCAAATAAATCTAAGAAATGCTATCATGCTTAATGTTTTTTATTCTGTATGCTGAGAAAGATATGTTTTGTAATATACAGAATACAGTGATGTTGATACTTGAAAGTCTGACTATGCATTAAAAGGAAATCAGTCACACACACCAAAGACACCAATTTTAAAAACTGGAAACCAAGAGTCACTGGCAATGCCAGGAATACCTTCACAGAGAAATTTATAAATGTTTGTGTAATCCAGGTATCCTATAAGGGGTATGAATCAACAGTTATTCAACACAGATGTACCTCCCCATGAACTAACTATTGTAAAAGAAACAATATGACTTCTCTGAAGTAGACGAGTTCTACTTCACTCTTGTAAAATTGGTACTGTTAAACCACACATTGTATTTAGTTTATATCTGCATATTTGTATAAACTAATCTGTTTGATATCCCCGTCTCTTTCCTCTAAGAACATTCATAAATAGAAGCTTTTACATATATACGCACATCAGTGTGTAGAGATTTTAATCTGTGCCCCATAGTCATACTAACTGCTGCCTCATTTAATGACTGAGAAGTATACTACAGTCCTACCAATGTAATTGAAATGTTGCCTTACTGCTGCTTTTTTCTGTTGTGGAACAATTACTAGAGGAATAAATAGAAGTTTATTTCCCTCTCCAGTGTAGCAAGAGAAAACTTTAGAGTTTTGTTACTGCTCTGATAGGTCTTGCTTTTGCAGAGAGGAGAGACATCTAGAAATGGCCACAGAAGCAGGCAAATCTGAGAATGTCTCATCTGAAATACATTGATAATATATTACCTGAAATCTATAATTTAGTTTATTCAGTGAACCATACTTGTATATTAGACTGCTGATACAGTCTTTCACTTGACTACTTAGTTCTTTGACATGGTAAGACTTAAGCTATATCCATGTTGTCGGATGTTGATAATGGACCAGAGAAGTATCCTACTTGCTTTTTACATCCCCTTACCAACATGCCTACCTCTAAAGCTTAATAGAAAGCAGAAAAATCTATTGTATTTTTTTGCTGGGTTCATTAGAAAAAAGTTGCTTGTCCATTCCTTCACAGTTTAGGAAACAAGGGAATAAGAGCTCAATTTGCATATACTATTCAGTTCACAGCTCTCCGAGTATTTAGAAACCACACACCACAGCCCTGCTTGGGATTCTCTTGCTTGCCTCAATATGTCAGGCTTGGCACTACCTACAACAGGATGATTTTCTAAATACCGAAGTCTCTTTGACCTCCAGGACACACAACTGACTGCAACAGACTGATTAGTGCAACTGTGGACAGGGATTCATGAGAAAAGAGAAAATGAAATAAAAATACATGTTCAAGTCTCCCTTCCTGAAGAAGGGAAAATGCTTTGCTTGAGATCTTCTCCTCAGTGTGAAATTACCATCAAAGAGGATATGGAAATTACTGCTTAGATGTAGTAATATTTTTTGTTGCCACATCTATCTGCTAGTTGAATCTCTAGGAATGAATTTACTTCCAGGTTGCATCATGGTTAACTGAAGAGGTTAAAGCTACATTCAAACCATCTTTTTTATTATTATTATATGAAAGTTTGGATTTTTCTATTACTGTGTTCCAATTCTACTCTAACAAGATCTCCCAAACCTGCATAGAGAGGGATAAAAGATTATTTTTTTTAATGCTGCTGAGTGGAAAATATTTCCTCTTTTGTTTATTTTTTTCCTGTGCTGTACATGAGGATGAACATCCAGGGTATTAAAATAACTCAATCATTGTTTTAAAAAACAAACACATACACCCTAGGGGAATAATCCTTCCTGAATTTCTTCGTTAGATCTATCCAGATCCAATTCAGAGAACTCTTTTTCTCCTACAGATGAGAAAGGAAGAGATGCACATGCTCTTGCTTCTTCATGTTTAGGGTTTTCTTTTTTATTTTTCCTTTGATGTTTGGACTCGCTTGAGGAAGAGTTTCAACTATTAATTTAACAAAAAAATACTCTTTTCCAACTTCTTTCTAAATAAGAGGGATTGGTCTTTCTATCAATATTCTTGCTGGAAAATAAGGACAAATTAAACTAACATTAGGGTTTTGTGGCACCTCTTACTATGACAGTGAAGTTTTGGACACACTGAAGTTGCACCCCTGGGAGATAAGGGATCACCTTGTTTCCTACACATGGAATTGGTAGAAAAGCAGCAGGCAAAGGCTCAGGGCGGAAAGAAGAGAAAGACAGTTTGTTCCTCTAGAGTAAGACTGATTGAACCGATTTAAAATCAGGGCACTTGCAGCTGCAAAGAATGAACTGAGAGAAGACTGATGAACCCAAACGCAATAAATTTCAGAAAAAAAAGTCCTAAGACATTTACCAGTAAGCTTTGTATTCTCTAGTAGTATTGTTAATTACACTAACAGGGCTTTCTCTAAGAGGTCTGAAAATACTCAACAGTATTAAGAACGGAAAACTAAATGACAAAAAGAAATTAACCTAAAATTCCAAAACAATTGTGTTACCATATTTGAACAACATAGCATAAAGCAGTGAATTGGCAAGCAAGTTCCTAATACAAACAACGTACTGAGTAACAGCTAAAATTGATCAAACTCAAGTTACGTTCATTATGACAATACTCATAAAATTATCTCTACTTGGGTGGAGATCTCTCAACTCTTTCTCCAAGTTGACTAATTCTATCCCTAGGATTTATATTTTTGTTGGGTTTGCACCTCATTTTCGAAACTATTGTTTGGATTATTGAATACACTACTGATCATACCTCTACTTCCGAAGATTTATTATTTGGGAATTCAGTATTTGTTCTTAAATGTATTAATATAATGGGGTATGTCTTTGACGCCTCTGATTCATTTAAAAGAATTTACCGGTATACACATCTTCCACGTACCATCTTTGGTCATGAGGGCTTACTTGTTCTCCAGCCTAAGGAGCTACAATATTAAATTCTAAAAATGTCCCTCTTGGGATTACCACCTTTTCTTCCTTTTTCTTTTCCTTATACCCCTCATTTACTACCTATGACATTATCAATTACAAGGCTTGTATATTTGCAAGTAACAGAACTATGTATATCTTGAAAAATACATACTTTTCTGCATAAATGGAAAACGGTATGTACTCTTCTGGTTTAAATATAAATAGTGTTTTTGTTATGCCCCAAAGTTTTGGTCTTGCTATTACTGCCTGACCCTACCCAAAGAATCCATTATTCTTTACTTAATCAATTTTTCTCAGTTGTTTATACATCACTCTAACATACATCTGAGTTTTTTTAGTATTTAGGGAAAGACTCTGGGGGCATGGAATAGCTCAGATGTGAAAAATAAATAACTAAAATAGACTCTTGCCTACACATAGCTACAGAATAGCCTTGAGGTTGCTGTAACATTTCTGGCAACTAAATCTGACCTTGCTAGCCCTGTAATCACTAGATACCAAGATACCATACATGTGTGCACAGGTCATCGTGCATCTAATAACAAATGCTGGAATTGATGCTGCTATCAAATTTCTCAAATGTAATTCCACCTTTTTTCAGCTTGAATAGAAAGAGAGGAAAATTACATTTAATAAATTAAACCAGATATGCTTTTTAAAAAAATAATTCTTTCCTAATTTATATGAAGGAAAGAGAACAAAAGGAACATTATTTTAAGAATTTTCTATTGTGCCTTGCTCAGTCACTGTGGGTGGCGAAATGAGGAGCATTTTGCTATTTACTCTGCTTTTTGGGTCACCATGTATCCTAAGCCTCTTTGTCTTTCAAGTCCTGTCCCTCTCCACAGTATGTTAAAGACTGTCTCTGATGATAGCGAAGGTTGAGGTGTCTGTGTAAGGCTTGTTTCCACAGGACAAAGCAGTAGTAGCTGAAGCTGATGTGGAACAGAGCCTACTTAGACTGGAAGTTCTGGGAAAGGTGTTTGCTCAAGCACTGCATGTCAAGTCATCCTCTACATCATGTTACGACTGGAATTATTTTTTGCTCTGGCAAATACAAAGAGGACTACATTGCCCCAAAGATAACATAATCTTCCTGTACAACTCCAAGCCTGACTGTTTCTGAAGAAGTTCAAGAATAATTACAATGTCAGATAGATACCATTAGTATTAGTTTTTCAGCTACCATAACAGCTAGGACTATAACCAAGATACAGAGAACCAGGAGGACTAAGGAAAAAATGAAGCAGTACTGACCACCACCTAGGCAGCGGACAAACCAATTAGCAGTGCATTTCCCCCATTTTTAATGTAAAAAAATACAAAAACCAACAACAAACCCAAAAATCAGGTCTCACACTAAAGCCAAGTTTCAGGGATTAACCTGAAGAATGGGAAAAGCTAAGTCTGAGGATATTCACAGAGCTTCTCTTCAACACAAAGAAAAAACACCCGAGTGCTTGTTTGAAAATCTATGGAGGAAGGGCAAAAACAGTACTATGACCGGTGATGTACTTTTAATTAGTAAGTGGTAACAGAAGAGCATGACCTCTGAAAGGAATGGAAAGAAAAAATGGTTTGTCAACCAGCAGTGCATAGCAAAGAAAGTCATCGGTACGTTAGAAAAAGCATCTTTACAGAAGTATTCTGGATAAGTACTGGTGTACAAAACCCAAATTTTTCAAGGCCAGAGAAAACCACAATTCCATAATGAAGATACTGGTTAAGCACAGAGACAATTGTTTTAGCTGTATAGAAAGACAAGGATGAGCATATATATGGTAACTGGAAAATACCTGCAGATTTCAAAGTGTACCTTGTTATGATAAGAAGAACAAGCAAAGAGAATACCAAGTTTACAAGCCTGAGGGCCAAGCAGAAAGTCTTTTGCTCTGGGCAGTCAAAGAAGATGGCAGAGAGAAACAGAGGATACTTTTATGTCCCCATTTCAATCAAAATGGGCTTGGAAAAGTGCAAGAGAAAATCCAGGATCTTGGTCTGGGGGAAAAAAGAGGTTTTAAAGACATAAATAGGTAGCATTATATAAAGACGGTAGCTGAGTTTTTGTTCGGAAATGAAGTAAGAAAAAGGAGAAAGAGCAGAGCAGGAAAAAGATCAGAAAGCTGGTGAAAAGGAGAAAGGCAGCACATAGATGAGGAAAAGCCACCATAGCAAATACTAAAAGAGTATCTGGCAAGACAGGAGATGAACAAGGTGAGTATACCGCCAAGCAATTAATGGCACTGAAGGTGGGACAGGTTGAATTGAACCAGGAGCGGGGTCAAGACCGCATTTTAAAGTAACAGGTGAAATCTGGATTGCAGAATGCCTCTCATGCCTTTGAGGGAGAAGTAACCCACACAGATGCAGTGAGAGATGAAAAGCTGGTGGCAGACAATAATGTGGCTCAAGGCAAAGGGAATCAAGATTATTGTGGTGCTCTTAAAGATGAGAGGGACCGAAAAACTTTAGTTAAACATCAGGTGGGAATGGAAATTAAGAATACAAAGGTAAAGAATTATGCGAGGGATGCAAGAGACGAGAACTAAAGGATGGGAACAAGAAGAAGGAGCCTAAAACCTTTTCCTGAATCCATGACAGAATAAAACTGAGCAAGGAAAGGGGAGAAGGAAAGGCAAACCAAAGGAGGGAAAAGGTCACTGTATGTCATTACACTACTAATTTATTATTCTTAAAAAGTCAGTGACATCATACATGGAGAAGGATGTGAGGGAGAGGCCAAAGACTTCAGCAGGGATCCAAAAGCAGAGTAAAGCCAACTGAGATGGGAAGTATGGCATCTGATCATGACTGAGTGTAAAGCTGTTCAGTGACAAAGATGGCAGGGCTGGGCGGGGGAGGGAGGGGAAGATAAATCTGTAGCAAAAGGAAGTCGGGCTGGTCACAGGATTTCCGCTAGAGATACCGTCCTACATGACAGCAGGACTGGAGGAAGCGGATGTTGGGAGACTGCCAGGGCCAGCAGTTGGGGGGGCGGGGAGGACAGCACAGTTTACCTAAGAGCTCTGTTCAAATATATGGTTAGAGGAGGACAAACCCAGGAGTCAGAACAGAGGTCAGGACCTGTGGAGTTTGCTCTTGCAGAGCAGAATTTGCAGTGGCTTTGACAGGCTTAGTCTTGCTCTCAGATGGGGGGCGGGGGAGGAAGAAGGAAATTATGGGTCAGCATGCAGAAAACTGAAATATTATGTTAAAATATTAATTATCTCCAGGAAATCTCCCCTTTGATTTGAGGAATCCCAGCTTCCCAATGGCATAGAGCATATATGTGTAGAAACAGAGGTTTATGAGATATTTCTGCATGCCTAAGCTACTGGTCCCTTGATCTAGAAGTGATTTTGATCCAGTGCGCGTTACAACAAGGTCTCAACAAGACTAGAGATTTTTCAGTCTTCGGTTTTACATACCAGCATGTCAACATTCAAGCAGTTCCTGCTCACATCAACTGCACAGTTGCAGGCTTAAATACATGCCTCCTCCTTCTGTGATCGTTAGGAGCAGTAATATAATACAAATTCAGCAACATGTAATTGTTTTCAACACAAGTATTGCTGAAAGATATATGCTTGGCGTTATTTCACCAATTAAATATTGAAGTTAGAGACAGCTCCATTTTAGAGACACACAGATTATAAAGCTTGCATTCATCGAATATATTTACATATGTTTATAGATCTTGCACATCTAATTCCAATTTCACTGCACTGCAATCCAGAAGTCAATCCCATCTTTATTGGGGGAGGGCGGGGGGAAATTAAGAAAAAAAAAATAAATAAAAGGGACACACACACAAAAAAGTAGGTTCTCTAGAACTAACTCCAGAAAGTACATTTTCAATAATCACCTTGAAAATTCAAGTTCGGGTGCAGCATGCTAATCTTTTTGAAGAAGATTATACAATACTGTTACTCATTCTATGGAAGAAATTATCTTCAATATCGATCAATTGCTCTGAGAGTCTAAACTGCACTCTTTTCTGAAACCTCCCAATCCTCCAACAATCTTGCAGCAGACTCTCCAAGTCCCCACTACAGTGGTATTAAATTAGCAGGCAAGCAAATTAACCAAATCCTGACAACTTAGGTCCTTACTTCCTCCC